>NC_088175.1:43795149-44410149 GCF_028769735.1 Zonotrichia leucophrys gambelii | reverse complement strand
AGATCTCAGATAGTGCTGAATAAATAGTCAGCTTGGGTAAAAAAAAAAAAAAAAAAAAAAAGATAAATTCCAGAATATAACTTCTTTTGACTCTGAAGAGACAGAACACAGATCTGTTAACTGAGCCGAAGAACAAAATGAGAAGTCCCTTGTAAATCTGGATTTATACACACATGAACACATGTGTAGATACATAAATGTATATGTCTATGTGTACATATCTTCTTTCATCTATACAGTTATTACATATTGTATTCAAGCCCTAACTGTGCAAAGAGAATGTGATCCATCCTTGAGCCTTTTTTCCCTGTGCCCTGTTGTCCAGATGTAAGCTGTGAAACACATCCAAGTTCCTTAGAACGGGGAGTGTCGAGCCAGGCAGTTCAGGCTGAGCTGTTCCAGTTATCACTCCATTGAAAACGAAAAACAAATTCAAATAACAGAGGCTGTGTTTGATTCTGAATCTTTCTGGGTTTTCTTTCTCTAGTTCCCACCCCCACAGCCTCACCTCTCTCCTACCCTTCCCTACTTACCATAAAGTTATGATACCCTTTGCTGTGATAATGAATGGAATTCCCAGATTATTATTTTAGGGGCTTAACCGATTCTCAGTGGTTTTCATGTGTTTAGCACTTATACAAAGAGGCTTTTTCATATGTCTTTCAGCAAATATACAAATAGGCTTGGAGTCAGTATCCATTTTAATAGTTTCACCAGATAGTCACATTTATTTTCAGAGATTTTTTTTTTCCCTCATTGCATTTTTGCATCACTCTGCATGCAGCTGTACTACATGTCCAACTACAAACCTGGACCTGGCATCAGCAAGCAGAATATCTCCATCCTTAAAGTAATGTTTTTATACAAAGATTTATACCTGTACAACGCTCATTGCACAAAACTCTAAATGTATAAAAGAGCAAGACTGTTGGAACCTCTCTTCCTCTTCTGTATGTTATTTATGTCCAAGTAATCTCAGCTGAGAGCTTTCTGATGCTGTCACAATGGCCAGTTTTATATTGGACATTTTTCCCAATACAGATGTGCAGCTATTTGCCTTTTCTTTACCTCTCTGTAAATGCCACATGGACAGAAATCATTGAGTCACCAGATCATACATTTATTTTTCTGATATATTATGCTGTTTGATGTCGTGTTGACATGTAATTGATGTTGGTTTTGCTTTTTTTTGGTCTTTGCTTTGTTTCTTGGTTTCAATAAAAAGAGAATTTAAAAAAGGCTGTAGAGTGATGACTTAAGGCACTGACAGACATGAAAATAGTATGCATCTCTTTTATGATGTGCTGCTGAGTAAATGGGTATATTTCTAGCTTTAGATAACATATAGGAGACCTCTGAATTTTTACTGTATAGTGAAGTATTTGTACAAGCCTAGCCTATAACCTCAAAAGAACTTTTTTCACTCACAAGAAGTACATACAGAACGTGTTTTCAATAAGGGCTTAACCCGTGATTTAAGAGTCAATAAAGAAAGATTTTCCATAAAGAAATGGGAAAGCAACAATAGAAATAAAATACAACATACCAAAGATTAAATATGTTCCATCAGCACAACAGTGTCTTTGTACAGTAAAGAGCAGAAGGGGATGATTAATAGTAAAATGGTATATATGTCAAAAGAAAAATAAATGCAATTTAGACAAAGTACACACTTATTAACAGAGAACATCATTTACAGTTATTCAGATGGGAGGAAGGCAAGGATGAAACTAGCAGAGAATCTATTTCACAACATGAAGTCACATTCATCTTGGTTCAGGCTTCCCCCCCTCTACAGCTGCAAAATAAAAATACTGGTGAAATCCTTGCTGATATAAAATTAATGCCTAAGTACCCAGCAACTTCAGCAGAATCAGGATTTCACTCAAGATATTTTAAGGTGCAGCTTTACTAGGCAGACCTCGAGGATCACCAGTGGGAATGGGTGCACACTTCCCTCTGGTTCCCACTGCAGTCACCACCAGCTCCAGCAGCCTTGGCACCAGACCTTCCTAAAGGGGACCCGAGGCTGTGGAGTGCTTCCCACTCATCCTCCTTCTGAAAGGCCAATAACAGGGGCAAGAGATGACTGGGGCTCTCACAGGTGCCTTTACCAGGCACTGGGTTTTGGGGCGTGGGGAGGAAGGGAGGGATGGAGGCACTTTAAAACAAGCCCAGAGACCTGGTTAACCTTAAACCAGTGAAAGACAGATTAAGGTGCCTGATGGACCAAACGTCTGCCCAGCACCTACCAGAAAGCTGCCACCTGAGACCAACTGAAAGGTTGAACAGGAACTAGTCCAGCATGGCAATACACTGTGAGAAGATTTTGGGAATGTTCCTTCTAGATTTGCCAGCAACTTCATGAAAACAACCAGACGCAAACTTAGTATTGCAAACATCCCAAGTTTTGAGCTAGAAAGACAGAAATATGCTATCAGCTCGTAACACTCTCTGCAGAACCACAGGGCCCCCTGAAGGTGCCCCAGCAGTGTGCCAGTCCAGCCTGTTTGTGGAAAACACCTTCCACAATGAAATGCAATTATCACTAAATATATGAAAAATGGGAAAGTACAAAACAGAAGGAAAATTACCATTTCATTCTGCATGTAAGAAACATTCAATATGATATCTCCATAAACTCCGCCCACAGTGCTCTAGTATTTCCAAATAAACCAACCCAAAATAAATATGTTTTTAGAAGGCAGGGAAGAAAGGTAAATTTTAAACAAAGAATAAAGTTTGGAGAAATTGCAAATTAAAAACCAACAAAGTTTAAAACATACATTTTTGTTCCATATTAATTCTAGAAATTTCTACCACTGCTACTTTGCATACATAGTTACACACACAAAATGGGAAAGAGAAACAGAAAGAGAAGGGTTATAACTCCCCCAATAATTACCTGGGAAAGAGCCTTACTCTCCTGATATATGGTCTCAGTAGAAACCAAACATGGAATTAAAGTCTATATTTCTTAATATGCATGGGTTTAGGGCACATGAGACAGAAACACGGTCAAAGTGGTGGATCTGAAATATACTTCTCAAAACACCCATTCTCAAAGCTCCTTTTCAACTACCTCTCTCAAAATCGTAAGATGTCCCAAAAATATTTTGATTATGGTCTAATCTATTCTGTGTGACCCTTGCAGAAATGATTCTTTGCAACTCTGGCAAGTTTCTTTCTCTACTGCTTTTGTGAAATGAATGACTCCTTCGATTTGCAAGGAAGTTCTCAGGCTCTCTGCATTATAGGACTATTATTATCAGAACTCATTGAGCTCTTGCTGTGTTCACAGATTTAAATCTGAAAGCCAGAAATTATAAACATATACCTCATTCAAGATAGAACACGCAAGCACACATTATACAAATTATTTCTGTAGTGTACATTATAGCTACAAAAAGAATGACATCAGGAAACTTTATTAGCATCAGACAAGAGCCTCAAATCCTAAATCAGCTCACACAATTTCTCTTTTTCTCAACTCTCTTTGATTTTTTTTTGCCTATTAAAGCCAATTGCTATATAAGTTAGTGCTTGATGCTCTTGAAGTCACACAGAAATTTACCCATCATGTTATCCTGATATAACATTTATATGGCAGTTCAATGGAATACCACAGCCACCACATATGCATTGCCCAAATTGCCTGCCATCCTATTATTTTAATCCCAGTCATCAATTGTCTTCAGGATTTTGTATTTTTTTAAAACAGGTATTTCTGCACCTTCTAACCAAACTTGAAGGTTGTCCGCAGTGCAGGACATGAATGGAAACATTTAAACAGAAATGTTCCAATGTATTCCCAGCAAAAAAAACATCATCAGAAAGATAACAGAACTCAAAACTTAACTGAGCATTCCCACTTTCTAAAATTTTAGGTGTAAAATAACACTGCATCAATAAGGCCAAGAAATTCTCTCTATGAATGAAAGAATTGGAAGACATGAGCAGGTCAAGGAAATACATAAGAATGAAAGGTATAAAAGGAGAGAGAATTGTAATTACATCATGAACAAAGTCAATAAAATAACTCCCTATCCTCCCTTCAAAATCCCAGAGTAGTATAGAAATTATTTGCAATATTATTATCACTTTAACAACACTACAATACACATTTTATTACCAATCCATTCCCTGTAATGCTACAAAATATGAGGTAAATTGTGATTCCCACAAAGTGTGCATCTAAATTACACACAATAGTCTCACTAAAGAGTATCCAGGCTTTTAGGAAAGTTCCAAGGAGATGATCTGATTTCAATCCTGTCATACTTTTAAGCAAATGTAGATTGACTTAAAGTAAACATTGCAGGAGGGAGCTCATGCTCCAGGCTTCACCAAGCAATCAGCAAGGCATCTGACACGCTACAGAAAACCTGCAAAACCCAGCAAATAAATCTTGTAACACCCATTCAGTACCCTACGAAGCACACAGTGGGGAGCTGACACATTATTAACTGACTGTAATTTTCACAAACTGTAACATGCTAAGAGCTTTATGACATACATGTGGTGAGATATATTTTTATCTATTATAAATGCCCCTGTTTTCAAAGCGCATTAATCAAGATGCTTCGAATAAATCATTGGGTCATGTTTGTTTTTAAGTTAGGAGCATCAAAAATACTAAACATTACAGTAAGAAGGTATGGGAAATATCTCCATCTCGTGACTTCACTCTAACAAAATCACCAGCTTTTGATGATGCAGTAGTTATGTGTAAAAGAACAAAGGGACTGACTCAAGCAACAAAAAAGATAAACTTGGAACAGGCAATTGTCACAAAGTGGTGCTTCCCTTGAGAGTGGAGTTTTAAACTACACTACATTTTTATACAAACTTGCTTAAACTCTGCTCTTTCAATGAAAGTAAATCCACAAGGGACAATGCAGGTTCCAAGGAAGCTCTAATGCCATCCAGAGGGAAAGAATTGAAGATGATATGACACAGACATCAACTCTCAGCCAAAGCACCTTTCCTTTTGCCCTGGTGAGGATTTATACAACTTTACAGAGACAAACCTCACCTGTCTCTCTCAGGAACAGCAGAAAGCACTCCTGCAAGTGACAGATCACTGGCTTTTGAAGCCTTACATTGTTCTGCCACACACAGGAATAACTTGAGGTCCCAAAGGTTCATAGAAGAAAATGGAACTTTGCCAACTCTCATTACTGCCTGCCAACCTGTAGATAATCTTCTTGTACTGTACTTCATCTGATACTTTCACATTTACAGCCCTTTACAATACTCAGCAGTTTCTATTTAAATAGAAGTAGACAAGATTAAAAAAATAAACTTAAAGTAGAAAATACAGGCTAGATGTGAAAACTGAGAGCATTTTCCTCACTATTGTCCATTATTCTTTAATGTATCATTCTCTTTCTGCATGTAGGCCAAAAAAATAAATCCAATGTAAACACAAAAGGCAAATACCTTTTGAAGGCCAAGCAAATATTTGAAAAGCAAAAAAGAGATTCTGCTTTTATCTCCAGATCACCCTACAATTTAATGGTTAGTGGAGGGGGGGTTCTTTTCTCCTTTCTTTCTTTTCTTTTTCTCTTTAGTTCAGGGAATGCAGCAGGGGCAGGTCCACACCTCATACTCACAGAATGGTTATCAACCTATAAACCAGAATAATAGGATAACAAAGGTTGGGTAGCTATGCCACGTTTGTAATAGAGGGGAAAATTGGCACTATCCAAAGCCATAAGGCAAAAAACCAATGTATTAAAAGTCTTGATCCAGTATTATTTCTAAATTATGAAAATTACACGCTTGACCTTGTAATCTGATGTCTAAGTTATAAGCAAAGTGCAGGTGCCTGTATAAAGCTTAATGGTCTTTATGAGGTTTCATGAAATTAAATTAATACCACTCCATGGACGAGAGAGACTTGTGTCTTCAGCCATGACAATGGTATTAAATAGAACTGAAGAGAAAAAAGGAAAGATTATCTGTAAAACATTACCAGTGAGTCCACAATCACCTAGCAAGAAGAGCAAATGACTGACAGTTTTCAAAAAAGTTTTGAGGTGGGTATAAATCTGTTGATTTATACCCAAAATGCAACAAGGCCCACTTTTGTTTTTGGTACCTTATTGCTAGTCCATGATTCTGAGGTCACCACAGAACACAAATGTACGGTAGTTCAATATTGATACTCTCAGGCCAATAGCAAATCTCTACCCATCACACACAACTCTCAGCAATTCCACAAAAACTCTGTATCATGTAATGAGAACTAGTGCTTTCTTAAACTGTATGTAAAAACTCCCTAAATTATCATTAAAATAAAGCCATCAGTGGTAAGGTTATTAAAAAAAAAACTGGTGCAACTTCTGGGGTTAATCACTTGTCCACTGACTTCAAGAATGAAAGAAAACATTTCATATGGGTTCAAGCTGTAAAGTACGTGTACCTTATTATCTTTTACGGGACAGAAAAGTGATAAACACCTCTTATAATTAAAGAAGTCTGATCAGCAAAGCAAGATGAATACTAGAAAACAGAATTAATACTTGCTTAATCTTGTAAGGAACAAAGCTATTAAAAACCCCTATTTTCCAGCAAACACAAAAAAAATCTAATTAAGCATCTGAAAGCTATTTTGATCAGGTTAATTTTCAGTTTTCACAATATAATATCACATGAGAAGATGATGGTATTCTACAGAAGATGGTAACAGAAACAATGAGGAAAGGAATTGCTCCAGACAACTACATCAATTAGGAGACACAAGCCCCTCATAGACTGCTACAGATGTTGCCACAAAGGTATTTTTTAAAGATTTTTCTCCTGAAATCTTTCTTTAAAAAAAAAATTAATTTTTTTTTAAAAATTGGCAAAAATATCAATAGTATCTTTATAAGAGATAGTATCTCTATAATAGATCTCTATAATCCCTAGAGACAACTTTAATAATATCTTAGCTAATAATTAAACATGTACAATGTCCAATTCTCTATTTGTTCAACAATAGAAATCCTGCAAGAGCAAGGTAGAACACAGGGATGGCCACAGGTCCATTGCCATGCTAAAACCTAAAACTGACCCATGCATTACACAAACAAAACTCCTACAAATGGCCTGGAAGAATCATCAGCACTCTCAAGTACTCCTGATATTATCAAGTAATTCTCAATAATTTTTGCTGATAGTGTATTAGTTCTCTAAATTATAGATTGTCATCTCTGTAGGTAGAATTACATGGAAGACACAGTATTTTTAAGCAAGTATGAAGCTTTGGACCAAATATAATTATGAAAATCACAGAGTATCACTGTGCACATGTACATTCGTGACCATTAGATGAACATATATGTTTAGCTATGTATTTGCATATGTAGAATGCATACAAATAATGGATGAAAGGGACTTGTACCATGTGTCTATGTATTTGTGTGCATGCTTATGCACACAGATACATAAATATGGAGGTAAAAGTTCTCTACCCTGCATATAATTATATGTTGTTTAGACTGACACACCTATACATAATATGGATGGAATTCACTATGCTAATTGTTAGTATTGAGAACTACAGTAATTGATATAGTGCTTGCTCACAAATTTTCTAAAGCAGGGATCTCTTCCCAATCTGGTTCTAAAAACAACATTGCATATCCACAAAGCAATATATTTTTTAGCACAAATAGTTTTTCTTTCAATTGCCACTGTATGATTCAGTCTCTAGATTTGGTTGGTATCAGTCAACTCATTTGGTGTAGTTCTAATAATTTTTGAAGAGGTATTTTACCATACTAGCACATTTTTTATACTAAAAGGGTTGCTTCAATGCTGGAGCTAAGGAAGTAAAACCAGAACATCACTCTTGATAAATTAAAATTTCTCAAACTTATATGATCATCTGTGACCTAAGGCATGCTGATTATACCCTTAAAAGATAATGAATGGTATGATGGGGGGGAAAAACATTTATAAAAAGGCTCAATAATTTATTTGCTTGTATCCAGCTTTCTTTCTAATTTATTCCCTGAAAACTTCAGTTTTAGGAAAATGCAAAAGTAACATTTCTCATGCAATGCAGAAATTATTAGTGATACTAGTAGATGAAGTAGTCACTTTTATTCATTACCCTCTTTGAAAGAAAACAAAAGAAAAGGAAAACAAAACAGTCAATAGCAGAGAGCAGGAGACAGAGGACCCAGTAACTCTGGATTCCATGACACAGCTGTAGGGTGCAGAAGAGAATAACCCTAATGAAGTCCATATACTATCTTTAGAACTATATCAGTACAGTCTGCTCAAAGCAGACTCTGATCCTCCCTGAAACACAAAGCTGCTATTACTGATTATTGTTTTAGTTGACTTCGACATCAATTCCAAAACTCAGCTCTTTCTTTGCAATAGGAAGTCCAGGCAAGTATGCACTGAATGCCTAGATCTGAACCCTGACAAGCCAGGGAGGCTTATTATTCTGCTGCTTATAACACAGCAGCTCCCTTCCTAATAGGCATTTAGAACAAAACAATGTTTCTCTCCTGCAGGGTTTTATTTGGCTTTTAGATTAAACAACGCTCTAGGTTGGCAATCAGGTTTACCAGACAGTTGTCACGGGGTCAACCAGCAGCTACTTTGTTTTCCCTCAGCCCTGTGCTCTCTAAGGTGGTGACAGTGTTAAACAGACTACAGCTGATGGGAAAAGTAGAAGGATGAACCTACAGCATCCTAAAAATTATTTTTCCAAAGGAAAAGCGCTCTACTGAAAAATCACAGACAAGAGAGATTCAGTATAAACCCTATGCATTACCTCAATAAATGCTAAAACCCTACCCTGGTAAAGCAAGAACAAGGACATTTGATATTTAGCTCACATTTTTCATGCAAAAAATTGGGGGGTATGCTTGTACATGTGGCTTTTTAAAATCCAAGTTAATATGGAGGTAGAACAATTCTTTAAATTGAAACTAGACCAGCACAGTCCTGATGAAAACTTTGCTTTGAAAAAATAAAAGAGCATAAACAATTAGGATCTGGCTACTGCAGTGCTCCCTGAGGTTTAAACACACGTAAAATGCCAGGAAACTTGCACATGAGCATAAACTACTAGACAGCAGACAAACTGTTAGATAATTTTTACTTTATCCATTCCTGTTCAGAGGTAGAAAGGCCAAAAGGATGTGCAGCTGAAGGACCCAGCTTTGGCCTTCTCCCAGCACCACAGAGTTTGCTTGCTTGGCCTACTGAAGCAGAAAGTGCCCTGAAAAAATCTCCACTTTGTTCTGAACACCCCTGTTTGCCTCCAACACTGAGCACCTGCACATCACAACCTCATCAGTAAGGTCTGTAAAGAGACCCGTTTTTCGGAAAACAGTCTGCTGTCCTTTGGCTCTCACAAACTTGGGTGATTACAGTCAAAGTAAATTTGCTGTGGGTTTTGTCTTGGTTGCTTGTTTTTCTGTGTTTTTTTACTACCATTAAAACATTTGGCCTAAGGACCACAGGATAATTAATAACTACACTAATACTGATTTGGACTTGGAAAGAAATGCCAGCAGATTTTCCTCTGGCATCCACAAAAATGCACCCAAAAGCTGTGTAGTAAAGACAGGGGATTACGTTTTACAGTTCTATGGGTGTTATGTGCTATCATCCACTACAGACACAGAACTCTAGTTAGAAGGTGAAAAATGACATGTGTTGGATTGCTCCAGGATTTAGTAGCTGAAAATAACGTGTCTTTGAGAATACACTGCTTCATGAGTATGTCTTTTAAAAAACTACTGGACTATGCTGGGTGTAATAAGGAACACATGTAACTCCTACTTCAGATGAGGAAAAAAAAAGGAAAGAAAATGTTTTCCTTTAGCAGCATGTGATTCAATTAACTCTTTAAGCTCTTCTCTTTTTGCAGCTGTTGAAAATATAATTATTTTCCAAAAGACAGCAAAAATGATAGCCCCTAAGGCAAAATGAAGTCTTATAAGATTTTTCTTTGTTATCAGACATGGATCAAGTGCTAATAAACACCTATATATCTAAACAGCTTTTTTGAAACACATGGAACATTACAGAGTTTGCAGAAAGCAAAACCCACAAGACACTAGGCCTGTTTTCTTCTGATATTTAGGTTAGGTAAGTTTCAATTTGTTTTTTCAGCCCTAGAATTTTACAATTTATTTTCTTATAGGAGAGTTCTGTGATTCTACAGTCTCTCTTTAGTATCTTGTAAAGATAGAAACCTATATGCAAAGCCACGAAAATGCCCTGAATTTGTCCTTTTTACATGACACAACTTCTACATAATTTTATATCTGACCACTCTATGCTGCTGATGCTCCATAAGGACTCTGTAAAAACTGGAGTTGTTCTTGAGCTCTTTTGGTAACATTACAGCAAGGCTAAGCACCACCTGCACCATATTTATCTACTTGTTTATGAAAGACTTGCCCCCTCATTGTGTGGATAACTGACCTTAGCCATAGCTAATAAGACACGAGCTTCCTTGAACTATGCAGCTTTACACTGAATCATATAAAACACCTCAGTGTTATCCATAGAGCTTCACTGAGCTCCTAATGACCTAAAACACGTTCCCTCTCCAGTACTGTCACCACAGACAAGGTGTGGTCCAAGAAACAAAAATAACCTGGCCCAAACTTTGCTTTGGCCATCTGTTTGTGTAGACAAGCTTCTTCCTGGCTACTATCAGGTTGTTATAAAGCAGAGAATCAAGCAACATACAGATATTTATGCTCCACCCTCCACACCATCTCAGCTTACTGCACCAACCATGTCACGGCAAGAACGGCTTGCTTGCTGCAGGCTAACTGCTTCTGCAGCCTCCCCTGAGTGCAGCTGTGTTTCCAGATGTGTGTCTAGTTAGGCAGAGACCTCTGGAGCTTCATGTCTCCTTGACATTAAGCCTTTAAACAGGTTGGGATCTACACAGTCTGCATTGAAGAAAATACAATTTTACTTAACATGAACACCCTGCTCAAACTAGTTCCAGTAAATCAGATGATGTTCTTATCAACCTATTCCAGACACGTCTAACTTTTTTGGTTGGGTTTTTATTTTTCTCCTTTTTTTTTTTCCTGTAATACACAACTGAGAACAGGAACTGGCACAAAAGCAGTGGTGCCAGCTAAACTGCTTTCTAGGGGGACATTTTTCCCAGGTTACGCTATTGTGTTGTTGAAACAAGTCACTGGAATGGACACAAAAACCCCAGAGTTTCTGCTTGATATCTTTTGTTTCTATCTTTTGCTTAAGAACATTACTTTTATCCCAGTTGATATAAATAATAATAATTAAAATAACAGCTAATTTACACTGGTTTATAGCTGAGGGGGATCAAGACTGTTTCTGTTCATTTGCTGGTTTAGGATTCTGTCAATAAGCTAATGTTTACAATTAATTTTAAAATGAACCAGTTGAACCAGTACAGTGCTACAGCTCAAGTGTCAACTACATATATACATGAAACACAATAAATCCTGGAGTACTACTTCAAAATCCAACCAATTTGTCTAATTTGTGGGTTAGTACACACATAAGTAATATAATCACCTTAATCATTCCAAATAAGCATACAGAGAGTTTCATTTTGTGCTTTACTTTCTCCCCAGCAGCTCTATACTAGTTATTCCTGATGATGTTCCAAGCAGAGCATTCCTAAGAGTCACTCGTGCAGGAAAACAGTTGAGTTAAACTCAAGTTGCCAGCTCTTTTCTAATTTTAAGTTTAGCTCTCCCATTCTGAAGGAAGCACTCCTCTCCAATACTAGTTAAAAGAGCTTACCTAATTTAACTTTCATTTTTTCCTTAAACATCTGGGAAATTTCATTTCTCTAATCAGTTTCTTACTTTCCTCCACTAATTACAATCTTGTTTTTTTCTACGTATATCATTTCCTGTGTGATAATTTTTTCATCATTGGGTTTCTTGCTCTTTATATATTTCCTAGATGCCGGTGATCAAACTCGGAAAATGCAGCTTATTTATGTTATCCCCGTTCTTCCTTAAAATACTCAGCTAAAATGTGCCTCCGGAAGTTATTTGCCTCTATGTATATCTGACTATTTAGCATGGCTCCCAAAATGCCCTGATATTTGTTGCCCTGACAGCTCAGTCGTCAGCAAATTCTAGGACTTTAGTTTACTCTAACGTGGTGAGACGCCCTTCAGAGGACTTGGCCACCAGCTGTCCCCGTGCTCGAGGAGGCCAAAGTCACACGCGACGCAATGACGCTGTCAGACAAACGCCACTTCTCCCTTTCACTTTCCCCCTGCCTCTTCTTCCTTTCTCTTTCTCCTTCGCCTCAGGCCATATCTTATTCCCATTCCCAAAATTAGAAGGTCTCTTCTTCCTTTCTCTATGGGTCATGAAAAGTTACCCCATAGAACTACATTGCTAGAGGGGTTCAGCCTTTAAATTTGGAATGCTTTAGGTTTTATCCATGTTTTCCCTCTTGTATCACCACAAACCCTTTCAGACAGCTTTCAGGCTGTTTCATACATAACAGGCTAAAATCTGGACTCTCTTTCACCAACGCAGATACTGCTGTCATATGGTGTACGTACTGAATTTCATTTCAAGCAAATCAGGATTTTTTAAGTGCTACTAATTGAAGTAACAGCACACAACTAGGAAAAGTTATCAAATGCTGAACACAGACTTTCTAGTTTCCACAGTACTAGACTATCATCTAACATTTTTACACAGCTCCTACAATAAGCTAAATAGTAAAGACTACATTGGAAAACATAAATGTTTATCACATCTATATATTAGTATCAGGGGCAGAAATTTAAGTTTTCCCAAGATAGGGCTTTGAACTTTTTTAAAAAATTACCAAAATGATGAGATTGTATTCAACTAACCTAATAGTTTCATTTGCATTTCTCTGTATAAACACAATGGAATGTTTACCAAACATCTATTTTCTTCTAACCCCAGATCATAGATTTTTGAAACCCCACCAAAACAAAAAAAAAAAAAAAACCAAAACCAAAAACTTTTAACAAACAGAAATGTGTTCACGATATCAAAACAAACATAAATAAATAATTCCTACAGTGTGAAAACTGAAATCTAATAACTCTGAATGAAAGAGCTCTACAACATAAAAGTTCCTGTAAACCCCCACAATATGTCCAAGCATGACTAAAGACAGACTTACATAATATATTAGCTTGCAATTGCAAAGGACTCCTCAGGTTCTGTAATCAGTTCTCACCCTTAACCGCAAACCAGGAAAGAATTGCAATGATATTTCACAGCTACATACACTGCATAGCTCAGAAATATGGCTTAGAAATGTATCTTCTTACCAAAGTTAAACACAAGTTTAATTTCTTTCATTCATTTGAGGAAACTGAGGATCAACATATGCTGTTTCACATGCTGATACTTTAAGTAAAATAACAAAGATTCTTTTAAAAACTAAACTCTCTTATAATGAAAAGCAGAAAGAAAATATTTTGTTCCTTTGAGAAGATGATTAGCTTACCTGGTTTTGCCATTCCACACCGACAGCCCGAACAATATTATCAGCTCTTCAGGTACTAATTCTTGCTAACTGGAAGGATATTTTCTCTCTTGCTGGATTAATAATCAACTTTCCTGATAGTTCATTTGTAATTCTCTGCTGGTTAACCCTTTGCAGGGCTCCCATTCTGAATGAAGCAGCCTACACTCCTCGGCTCATTGTAATACAAAAATAACAAAACACAGGCTAGCAAATAAATAAGAACTAAATAGCAAGCCAAAGAGAAAAATTAAGAATATATTACCTTAAAAAACTAAAAGCTTACAAACACTTAAAACAAGACTTCCTTTCTCTGAAAGACTCTAATTACTTAACCTAGTTGCTGGTAAAACAATGCATCAACAACCTGGGAGCTGTAAAGTCCAATGCCTCATACGACTGCAGGCTCCCAGGAAGCCACAGCTCAACCTCTCATCTTCAGCCAGCCAGCAAGTATGACACATGCCTGCCTAATTCTGAAAATAACATCTTTTATTAGTGAATAGTGTGCTGAGAAATTGCCACAGTTATCAGTTTGTGCAAGGCCACCCATCTGTGTTGTCAGAAAGCAAGAGCAAGAGTGGCCAGGAGTAAAAATGAGATAAGAGAGGCCCAGAATAGCCAAAAAGGGGAGTTCAAATGAGGTCAGAACAGTTTAAGATGGGATACCTAAAAATTATATATAATTTTTATTTTCAAGTGTAAGAGTAGTATATTACATATATGTTATCAATTTCAAAAAAAATTCAATACAGCTCTGGCAGCTCTGTTGTGAAATGAGTAAAAATATTATAAAACAAACCTGGTAAAAGAGTTCAGAGATCTCATATAAGAAAGTGGAACATTCTGGAAATGCTTACCTAGAGAAATTAGGAGATATGTGATGGACCTTGGGACATGCTTTAATTGTGGACAGAGGTAAGAGGAAAAGAAAAATAAACTTGTTGCACAGATGACTAAGGCATAATACTACAAAAATAGGGAAATAATAAGAGAGGGGGAAAATGTCTTTCTGAAAAACAGTAAATTGGAGGTTTGGATGCTCTTGGAAAAATATAAGAGGTGACAGCTCTATTCACTAACAGAAATGCTTTCCTTATGAACTCTGCTATAGCTGTTTTATTAAATAATATGGCAGTAGTTCTGTTTTTCCCTTAAAACAAAGACACAGGGTCTCTTAAAGCTTCTGCATAAAGACTTTAAAGATGAGACTTTATCTATTTCCTTTTGCATAAGAGTAGTCCTAAAGCTAATCTATTTTTACACAACTATAGGTCTCTGCTCTCTGTTCAGCAGTGCTTAATACAGTTTGCTGTAAACTTTCAGCAATATGCGCTGTAGAATTTATGATAAAATGCTGTAAAGTTTTGAAGCAAATTTATTTCATATTTATAGCTAATTTTATTCTGTGTTTGAAGGAAAACCTTTTAGGAACGCCAATAATGTGAGAAAGCTACAACAACTGAATTTATTGTTAAGCATCACATCAGTGGTACTCCTGGGGACTCCTCTTCATGGGAAGAAAGCTTAAACAACATTTTCTAACACATTGGATTGCTTCCCAGAGATGTGATGGCCTACAGAGGCAGTGCTGAACAAAGCAGGCTGAAATAGTAAGTCTGTAAACAACCCTCTTCAGAGGACGGCCACAAATAAGTGCAACTTTGTTTAATAAAGGCGAATTATAGTTACCTTTTGTTCTGTAGTAGGTGCATTATCTTTCTCTCCTGTTCCACCTGACTAAACTGGTAGTATCTTTTCTATCACCTGACTGAGTAGTTGGCTGGAAATAATGGGACCAAACAATCCACTATTGTTACCAGAGACAATGACCTTTCACGTCCTTGGAGCTCGCCATGACCTTTCATCTTTCCTATCCTCCAATGGTCTCCTCTAACAACTAAAACTGCACCCTGTTAGGCTGAATTCCAGATTGTCATAAAAAGCCCCTTCCTTTCGAAACAAAACCAATTTTTACACCAAGGTGGTGGAGAAACACAGGTCCATTGTTCCCGCACAGATGGAAGTTAGAGTTACTAAGGCAACAGCTCTAATCCCTCTTTTTACCACCTTTTTCACATCATTGGCCTATCAAGTGTGCTACCTTTTAACTCATAAGCTCAAAAGCTGGTAGTCTAACTGACTGCCCTAATTAGCTACGATTTTCACAGTACAGACAACATGATGAGCTAATCGAAATTTGCAAAATAATGACGTACCTCCAGCAAATATTCCTCCTCCTGAGGCCCAGTCTTAGAATAACAATAATGAGACCATTATTAGAGGAGGGCATTAAAATGCTGCACTGCTGCTAAACAGAGAACTTAATTGTTCTGGTCTTGTCCATTGAATCAACAACCTATTGTTGTGGACTTGAAAAATAAAGGACTGGAGAATGGGTGCCATAATGATTGGTCTGTGCTGCCATACCAGCACTCTGTAGAATTGTTTTCCTTTTGAAACTCTTGATGGACTAGTAGTTTTGTTTAAAAGTAATATAAAAGCCAATTGTCTGGATAAAAAGTCCTATTTATTGAAATCTTTAGAAGCAGTTGCATGGATTTGTTCATGACCCCCAAGATAAAAACATAGGGACCATAATAATGCTATTTGTGGCGACCACTGCCTGGAGTGACACTGCTTGTAGATAACGCTGTGCTGTCTGGCTACTGCAAAAGGAAGGAAGGCATTTCCTTTGCAGACAGAAATCATGGCAGAAGGTCAAATAGTGGACAGACCCAATTCATCTGTAAAAATAAGGACGTTTTATTTAAAAAAAAAAAAAAAAAAAGGCCAAATAAGTTTGGTCATTTATAATTCAGGGCTTAGGACAAACTGATGAAGGTGTCTCTGATCAGTCACAACACAGGACTTTTTTTGCTAATTAGTTTTAAATATTAAAAATGACAGACCTTATTTTTTTCTTTGCCTCTATAGAATTATACCCTAAATTTTGTCCTTGGGAAACTGAATAATATACACCTGGAGATGCAGTGACTGAATTGATGCAAATTTTAGCTTACTATTAGCTTTGGATAGCCTTTATTTAAAACTGGGACTGGGAAGAAGAAACATCTAGAATCTCTGACATATCTTTTAATCTTGGGGGATTTTTAATTTTTTAGAAACTAGAACCTACAGTTTTCCACAAATATTTAAAACAAACATGGTCTAGAGAACAAATACTGTCCCAAATCAAAAAATCAGTTTTATTACATAAAAGCATTGTTAATTAACACTATCCTGGATTCCTCTCTTAGCTTTCACAGCAATAGGACAGTTGAAAACATAAGCAACAATAGATTTACACTTTGGAATGCAAACTAAAATCAAATCCAATTGGGTTTTTATAGTTACGCCTCTTAATGCGTCTTTCTACACACAAATTACTCAAAATAAAGCTATGACTCTAGATGAATATAAACAATGAAAAACTGTAACATTTGGGCTTCCAAGAATTTCCATTGATAATTTGCTATTGATTTCAATGGGAAAAAGTTTAGGGTTTAATTTTTCTCATTTCTATGAACATATTTTAAAATCAAATTGAGAAAAATGATTGTGAAAAGGGAAAAAAAATAGGAGAGGAAAACTTAGAGGCTAACCCAAAAGGTATTTTCAGCAGTTCTAGGAACTGTTCATAAAATAAAAATTCTTACATGCATTTGCAGAACACCTTTTCTTTAAACTCCTTTCTTTTGTAAATTGAAAATGCCTAATATAAAGTAGTATTAAATTGTAAATAAGACCTCTTGCTTGATTCAATCCATGCTTTGCTTCATTTATCTTCATCTTGTTAGGCTAAATTAATTAACAATCTCTGTGTTGCACACTTTCTCTTTTCATTACATCAAATAATGGCCTGGATATGGGAGAAAACCCTCACCACAGGGATCTTGAAACACTACCTTGAGGAAGAGTCTCTTACATATGCATTGCTTTAGCAATATTAACTAGTTGGATGTTATGACATTTATTAAATAGATCCTTCAATCTTTCGCTGCTGTAAAATAATTGTTCTGATTTTGTGAGAAACAAAAATTTTTTTTCAAAAAATCAGGGGCTTGCAGATTTTGTTTACTATTTGTGAGCCACGAGTACTAAAAAGAAAGAAAATACCTAAATAGCTTTAATCAATTTTTTATTTAATATAAAAAACCTGCAACTTGAATACAATTTCTGGCCAGCCATGTATACAGTCCCAAGCATATTAATGTGTCAAATTACTCAAACCAAGTTGCCATATCATCTGTTTGTGAATGTTCTGTATGTAATTAATAGAGTGTCTGAGACAGTTTCATGGGTAAATCTGGTTATTTAGATATTGTAATGGGGAGCAATGTGCTAAACTATTAGGCAAGTTTTCTTCCTTTAACCTACATTATGGCATCTAGAGCAAAAGGACAAAACAGTAAAGCCTTTTTTAATCTCACCCTGATCAAACAACCCTCTTTCTCCAATCACAGCTTTGTGCGTGATATCTTTCTGCTAGTGTTTCTTATTTAATTAAAACAGACACTGACAGAAGGACATGGATTAGGACTGTAATGATGCATTTACTTAGATTAATCGGAGGCTCCTTTTGGAGTAATGGCTTAAACAAAGAACAAAAGGAAATTGTTATGAAACAGCCTTTTATCCCAGGCAAAGGTCAAATTATGAGGTTTTTAATTTTGTCAGCCTCTGTTATATTGGACCTTTCTACTGGAACATGAGAAGTGCTTCTCTCCCCTTCGCCCCTGAGCCAAGCCAGTTATTATAATATAGCCATTAAAGCTGCAAATTAAAATGTCTGATTTTAAACCAGGTTGCTTAGCTTTCAAAACCCTCTAATTAGCATGTTGTGCATTGTTGTGAGGGAAAGAAACCTAAAATGCTAATGACCTGCTGCCAGGTGACCACGCTGCTGTGCAAAATAACACAGGCTCATTCAAGGAGTAGTAATACCAATAACACCCAGCTCTTATGAATTACCGAGCTCCAGGTCTGCTCGGCACCACACGTGCTTAGAGAAACAAGAGTGCATCCAGCCAGAGATCAGAGTTCAGCAGTCAGCACAAGGGATTGTTGTATGTTAACTGGGAAGAAGTCTGTGCCCATTCAGACACAGAGGCAGGAGAAAAACATTTGAAATCGCCATGGGCCAGGTGATAGCTGGGCCGGGCACAGAGAAAAGCACAGAATGGAATATTCTTCCCCTTTCGGGCAGAAGCTACAGATAAACTTCTGTATACCTCAAAGCAGACAGCCCCAACTTGCTGTGATAAATTCTGTTTTTGTTCTTTGTTCACAAAGGGGCAGAAATGCACAACAACACTCCAAACACAGGTATATTTTTGCCCTTTCCCAGTTTACCGTTCATTGCAACAAGTTCATTGAACATACAAAATTAGGTTAGATGATGACATTTTCTTAAAATATGCTACAGGAGAAATTCTGGTAATGTGTCTTCAAAGACTCAAACCAAATAGAAAACATTTCCTTAAACCTCATGGTACTTGAGGCTCTAGGTTTTTGAATATTGGATTTTTAGCAAACTTAATTCACACAAAATTTCAAACGAAAAGAAGCCTCACATTCCAGTGACAAAACAAAGCTTTAAGTAATTTCCTTTTTTCTAAACGGCAGAAATATTCATTAGTCTTCTGTGCCACCAAAACTGTACACAGACCCAATCCTCCTTCTGCCATGCAGTCCACATCCCTGGCAAGCCGAAATGTCACCCAGCACCCAGAGGAGCACAACCTGACACCAACAAAGAAGCAAAGCTTCGCCTCCAGTGCCAGCCCTGGGCCCAAACAGCAGCAGCAGCAGAGGCAGCTGCTCAGCACCACAAATAATACCATCCTGAAAAGGCCAGAATCATTAGCAGCCGAGATTAACCCCACTTGACCTGCTTTTTACCAACAGTTGAGGGAAAATCTACTTTCTCTGTAACTTGACATCTTCGCCACAAAGATCGCGGCCCAGGCCCTTCCAGGCATACCAGCAGAGCGTTGACAGCGTTCCTCAGGGGTCACACTAGTAGGAAGTTGGATAAGATGTTGAACAGCTATGCTGGCCTTGATGTCTGCTCATTCCCAGAAATCTCCTGCCTTTCTCAAGTGATCCCTAATTGACCATTAAGGGACAAAAATTGACTGCAAAGTGTCTTTTCAGTAATTTTTAATCCTTTGTTATGTTATATTTTACTTACAAGTTCGTCAGCCTGGAGGGAAGTCACTGTGTGAATTCAAATCCCAGTGTCCCCAAAACTGCTACTCAAAGAAAAACACAAACCAATTCCTCTCCAGATAAATTACCAGGTGACTAGGCTAAGCAAATTAAACCATCTCTATGGTCCTTTATGTATTATCATCTCAAACCCATATGTCAACACTCTGTATTGCTTGTCTTCTTTTTACACACATTCTGCCACATTTTTGCCACTATACTCCCTTTACCATGGAGTCCCAATCCGGAAAAACAAAAACAACTTGCCTTGGAAAATATTAACATGATCACATGAAAGCCACTTATATGGCCTACAGAAAAAAGGAAACTACACTTATTTGCAAAGACAGAAAACCCTATTTACTTAACACTCATATACATGAGCTGCTTAAAAAGTGGCAAACAAAATGTTAATAAAATTATCTACATAGCTCATTCTCTCCACATAGCTTCATTCAATCTTGTTAGAAATAGTCTGAACTCCCCAGTAGTCGACTACAACTTTGAGATATCACTGTCATCAGCCAGTACTACCATTTATTTATTTGTTTAAACTTCTGTTCAGCCAAGATAATCACATCTTAAGATACATGAACCTGTTTTCACAGACACATGTATCATCCACTAGTGTTCTTTGGCTGCCTCTTAGCTGTTATTTTTTCCTGAATAAAACCACCTCTGTGAGACAGAAAACACACTGTTAAGTTTATTTATAAAGAAAAAAAAAAAGCTAACACGTAATGAAAAACAGACTTTGTGCTTAGTGATAGGTGGCTCTATCCTTTACGACTCACAGTCAGGGAATTCTCATTATTTTCCTTTATAGAATTCAACCTAACAGTGTGTTTTAGAGGCATCTTGGAATGGCTACTGCATTGATATGCACAATGCAAGTACACTGTTTCCCAAAAGTTCCATTTGTTCCTTAAAATATATTAAGTATGCCAGCACCCTTTTAGTGAGTAAGTAATAAAATCTGCATTAGTATCCTACACAGAATATGAATTCATGCTTTAAGATCAGAGCTGCTTAGATAGCAAATTATCTGCATCATTTCCCATTTAGCAGCTAGAGAGCTGTCCAGGTACAGTCTGTGCTTCCAATATGGTACTTCATGTCCAGTGTTTTTTGCTGAATGTCCATGTGTTATGTAGAAAAACATGTGAAAGAACAGCAGTAATCGAAGAATCGAGTGCAGGAGCCTGACAAGAGTCAGGTTGTCACCTGAGGCATAGCACAGTAGAAATGATGCCTCAGGTTTTAGCTTTTCTGTTTTTCAGATCCTGTACTGCTTTAGTGTGTAGTTCTGAGCTTCATATTAGAGGACAGGTAGACAAAACAATTCCTTCTCTAGCTGAGGACCAAGGACAAATGATCCAAATTCTAGGCCAAAGAGCATAAACAATGTGAACTGAAGAGAGAAAAACAAGAAGGATGGGACTTCATGGGCTAAAGCTATAACTGGACAATGAACACCAATATACTAATGGATGAGAACTTATAAAAGTGTGAGACCCCATGGCTGGTCATCCATTTTGTGACCATTTTCGGGTTCATCTTGGAGCCCTGGCTGGGCTCTTGTGCTGCCCAAGGCGTACCCATTGAGGCCTTACTTTAACTCCATTTAGCCTCTGTTGTAGGTGAACCTTCACAAGGCATCACATACATTGGCAAAGCAGTCAATACCAACCAATCCTGCTGCTTTGGTGCAAAACAAGGCACTGATTAGCCTTGTCACATCACAAGTTGAACTGGGCCCATTAAACTGTACCTCTGAGTAACTATAGTGCTGTGGCACATTGACCCTGGGAACTCTGGTGGCCAACACACAGGGCAACAAAAACCTGCTTCCTCACTTTTCCAGCATCACTTTCACACAGCCAAGCAAAAGTCACAATGTGCTCTGCACTGATGGACAGCAGAATAAAATGTACCTCCAGGAAAACAACATCATCAAGACATTGATATTTCATGCATAATACATAAGGAGATTTGACCCAAAGACAGGAAGAAAAGGGAAGTGAGTTCCTACTATGTTTCTTTACTCAAGTAGCCACCTAGATTAGTGTGTGGTTACACATATGTATGTGTATCTATAGAATTTAACCTGTACAGTATGGAAATACATATATATAATGGAACCTATATAACAGCCATACAATGGAACCAAATTCTCTTGTCCAAATTAACAGCTGGCAAAGAACAGCAATTTTCTCTATCTTTACATACCATGAAGGAAGAATGGCTCTTATCTCTGAGCACCAGCAGCTGCTCTCTGAGTTTGCCCCATAATGCACAACCCCTCAGGTTTTTCCAAGTGTCCTTCTCTACAGGTTCCCTGCATCCTGGTCAGTCCCTACTGGCATCACTGTATGCACAGATTTTTGTGTCTGTCAGCTGAGAGAAAGCAGAACTGTCTGCTCCTTGGGTTTCCAAAACATTTCATCTGGGCCATGCAAACTAGGTCTCTTTCAGCCCTAACTGCAGGACCAAGCAACTTGGATATCTGAATTCAAGTCAGATTGCCACATTCACCACCAGAAATTCTTTTTACTATTTAAGTCTTTTGCAGTCCTAGATATCACACCTCACTCCAGAACTCCATTCCCATTTGAGTTGAGATATAATGCACAAACCAGTGCTCAATTCCTTTACAAATTTCCCACTTGATTTGGTACCCTATGAACTGGGTTTTTTTTACTCCTGAATTACCATTTAACTTCCCATCCAACTTGTTAAACACTCTTCACAATTGGAGCCTTCATATTTTTATATCTAACTAAATTAAAAACTATATAAACTATACCTATCGTTTTTTAAGTCCTGAGGATAAACTAGGTAAATCATGGAAGAAAAAAAATCGTATAGTCAACTCCATTCTTCTGATTTTTTTTCACTTGATTTCAATAAATGATAAGGCTATTATAATCTAAACTGTCTTCTGCAAAAGAATACTGTTCTATGCAATTCATCAGTGATTTTATAATAAGTGTGAGAAATCAATTTGATAAACTGTTTCATATTGTGTGTATATGTATACATATATATAAAAAGAATCTGTTAAGGGATTTCAGTTTGCTTTGAAGCCAGCTCAGCTTAGAGACAGAAACCACCATGCATATACAATTACTGTGTCAGACTTACACCCACAAGATAACCATGTGGTGGACTTCCATATCTCCTCATAAAATGATTCACTAGGCAACTTTTACATTTGGCCTACAATTTTCCCACTAGTCAAATTATCCCAATCAGTATTTTCTGGTGAAGGAAGCACACAAAAGTGCAAGGCCTAGTTTTGATTCAGTATCATTATCTCTTTATGCCTGGGTTTACCTTGGTGTAAAACAGGCAAAACAACATTTTTATAAATCACCTTTCTCTATTGCTTTGAGATTTCCTGTGAAAAAGGAGGAATGAGAGAATCTGAACCTCTAAGCAGTGAGGGAAACAGGGATCACTTCAAAATGAAACCAAATAAATTAACATAAAACGTTGGGGGTTTGCTTGGTTTTAATTGCATGGGTTGGACTCTATGATCTTAAAGGTCTCTTCCAACCTAGAGATTCTGTGTGTAATTTTCTTTCTCTAATGTTGGAGCTTCCAATACCTAATCAGCCAGTCATACCTCTACATTGTTTTATTACAAAGCGAATCAGAACAGACAAATTAATCAAGCCAGGACAGCAAGTGCACTATGTTTACATGATATATCCTGTCCATATCTGTCCTGGGTTCAGACTGAAATCCTGCTCCAGCTGCATCAGCTTTCAGGCTGACAAATCTTTCTGAAGCTCTGCCACAGTGTTCCAGGCCTGGAAGGTGCTGCAAACAGGCCCTTGCACTACACTTCTCAAAGTCCCAAATATCAAAGTTTCTCACATTAAACACCCCTCAAAAGGTACACCTGTCACAGTTTAATGGCATGCACCATTCAGTCTTTGAGCACTCATTTTTTTTCTGCTCATAAAATTATCAGTAGTTTAAATTTCCTTTCTAAAGAGTGGAAGTTTAAATATAACTGGCATATATATTTATAAAGAGAACCCTGTAAAACACACCACAGAGACTCATTTATAGCTCACTGTCAAAGAGCTTGGGGTAATAGATTTTGAAAAAATGTCCATTTTGGTATATCTAAATCTTTACAAAATGTCTATTGCAAGGCAGCTGGAAACTATCATACTCATGGAAACTAAAGCAGTTCAGTAAGCAAAGTGATGCAAATAAGTAAAACCACCTACATTTTCTAATTACTGTAATCAATTTCACATTCCACCAAGCTAACTTAACACGTTTATAAAAGTTTTGCTGGTAACCACAGAGAATGAACTGTACAACTACCTGGTTTCTTCAACATTTGTGACAAATATGATTATCCCAAATAGGTTTTGAAATTATTATTCCAAATGGATTTCTGTAATTTTATACATATATATATATATATATATGCACACCTATGCATGTGTGTGCATATATATATACCCACAGGTATAGTTATATTTAAGCAAAAATCATTAGGTTGTGTTTTCAGCCTTTTTTTCCAAGCTCACCACTTGGAGCAGATGGAATACAAAGGCATTTCTCTGCTCTCTCTGCTACCTAAAAGAGGACCACAAGGTGCAGAACAGAGCAAGGGCTGCATGTGAACAGCCTCAGGGAACAGATGCCTCAGCAAAGGAGGAGGGAGCAGAAATAAGGAGAGGAGAATGAGAGAATGAGAATGGCAACAGCTTGGATGAGCCCAGGAACTCCCTACAAAACTGCAGGAACTTCTGCCTAGCATCTGTATTTGACGGGAAATGTTGGCAAGCAGTTCCTTCCAACAGACTCCTTCAGATTAGGAAAGGGATGTGAGAATTTAAAGAGTTAAATGTATAAATATATAGCAAGGTTTAAAATACTCCCATATAGAGTTAATATCTTAAATCTTAGAAAGGTGGCATTTTGCTTTACTCCTTTCCCTTTGGGCCTGCACCTTTTGTCATAATGAAATATGCAGTCAGCCTTCACTTGGTAAAATATTTGTGTTGCCATGCAGTTAAACAAATGTTTTTTCATTTTCTTTTAAAATAGCCTCCCACCCATGTTCCTCTGAACAGTGGCCCATCAGCCCAGCTGCATAACATGTACAAGCTGAGCAGTAAAATTTCATCTTGCCCCCATTAAAAGGGTCCTTTCCTTATTTTGTTAGCCAGAACACATGGGGAATTAATAGGACTTCAAAAATAATGGAGTACATCTGAAAGGAATCCTGATTTTATAATATCCCCACATTCCACTATAACCCACAGCATCTGATCAGCATTTGGCATCACCGTTTTAGCACAGGAGACCAAGGTAATCTTTCCTTATTTCTTTTACACGTGGATATTTCATAACTCCATTCAGTGCTGGTTTTCTTCTGCTTTTTATTCTCCCTGATTCTTTGTATGAAATATGAAGGACTCATGAGTATCAAATTTATGGTGGATGCCTGGTATATCACACATTATAGTCCCTCAGTTGTCTGCCCTGCAGTAGGGAAGATTTGCATGGTGTTTATATGGGCAAGATCTATACAAACTACAGTTAAAATATTATTATGTTTATGTGTTTTTCTATACCAGCTAGTAAAGAAAAATATTTTATTCCACTTTAGGGCAACACTTTAGTGCAATTAAATGAAATGGCTTAGCTCTGATACTTCTTTGAAAATAATCATGACCAAAAAAGACAATTTTAGGACACATACCTGGAAGTAGATAAAGCAAATCTCACTACTTCCATATGAGGCAATATTGCAACCAAATATGTCCTGTTGATATTTAAAATCTGGGAATCATATTCCCTTCTGTAATTCTTTCATCTGTGTTCACAATTTATACAGGAGCTTTGAGAAGGGAAAGAATGAAGTGCTTGCCTTTAATCCCGAGGGGGTTTTATATGGGATTGTTTTTGCTGGGTTTTTTAATCATTGTAGTCTCCCTTCCCATCACTGGTGACCATCACTGCAGCACCACACCTCCAGCTGTGAGCATGAACACACAGCTCCCTGAAGCCAAAACAAATGGTGCTTTTCTGATTTAGAACAAGAGACACTGGAAGTAGGGGGGGAAATCTCAAGCTTCCCTTCCTTTTGAATTTCAGTCCCACCTCTCTTACGGAGCATATGACACAGCAACCTAGCCAACACAACAAATTACAAGAATATCTGCAGCAATTAAGATTACAGAAAATTATCAGATCTTTTAGTGGAAATTAAATATTGTGTCACCTTCAAGGGGGAAATGCTTTAAATTCTATTTTACATGACATATTTGGTAAGCCAGACAGCCTAACTTGTAAGGCTTTTCTGTTACAGACCACAAGATGAATTTTTTTTTGCACCTGATGTTTCTCCTCTCAGGAAGAACTATCACCTAAGAGGAGAGGAATTCCCACTTGCAGGAAATCCAGCGCATGATAGACAGACAAACAGAAGGATCGATGGGAAGAGGGTAAATATCAACAAGTAAAAGGACAAAATATTACTTTGACCACTGTGCAACAGTTACAGAAAAAGAATTTAAAAGAAAAGTGTTTTTTCTCCCCGTGAAGTCCAGAGTACACATTTTATTATAGTGAGCACTGACTTCATTTTCCAAGACTCAGCCTGAGACAACAGCAGCTGACTACTAGCTCAGCAGCGAGAAGTCTAAAATTAGTATTTTTAAAAGTCTTTTTATTCTCATAAAATTTGTACATTAAAACTGACATTTTAAAAGGTTACTTCTGTGGAGAGGAACTAGCAGCTATCAAAATCTAAAAACACCAATCAAATGCAAACGTGTTTCAAACCCAACTCCAGATAGCGCAGACAAATCACCATGCCAAGCAGCGGCGCAGGGCGGGCGAGAGCTTTGGGGAAAATTATAAATTAGGTAAATCTTCAAGTTATGGTATTATTGCATCAAAGCTGTGGTTTAGACATCCCAGTGCTAACTGCCAAACTGTCTGCATTATTCTACGTTGTTAGCCATACTAAGTGGATTTCCAACCACTTCAAACAAATTATCAATTCCAATTGAGCAGGTTTGTGATAGAGCCAGAGAAAAATGCTTTCTTTTAAAGACTGCCTGCTCTATTTTTCTGCCCTACTATGAAATACAACTTATTTGTTTGGATTTTTATATACTTTCAGGTAAGGAAAACCAGCTACTCATTAATATGTCTAAAAGTGTATTAAAATTACATTCACCCCAGTCTTTTATGTGTAAGGTTTTTTTTTATCTATCACATACAGCTGTAAGTAGAAGAGACAAGTTAGTCCAAGGACATAATGTCTTTCAGGCTCTGTAGCACTTAGCAGGTTACTGGGCCTCCAAGGCCTCACAGATTTAACCAAGACTTTTCACACAATCAGGTAAAGGGAGCTAAGCCAGTCAGCAGATGTCCCATTCAGATAACAAAGAGAATATTTTAGTGACAATGTGAGAAAACAACAGAAAAAATGGTAGAGAAACCCACTGAACCGTAGAGCTCTTTTTTTCCTTTACAAAGAACCATTGACTGGAGTTTGACTATGACATTCACTGTAGTCCTCAGCAAAGTAAAAGTCAGCTGTACAAGCTTTGTCACAAGAGATACAAATAAAAATAAACCAAAACAATGCTGGGAAATCTTCTGTATTTTTATTTCCTCTCTAGATTCAGTATGTATTCATAGAATGCCCATTTAAAAACGAATTAATTAATACATGAAAGATTCCTGTCACGCATGTCAGCACAAAGCTGATCTACATCATCACCCTTACTGATTCCATGGGCCTATTGCTGCAGTTGCTCCTTGAGTTTCACCTCAACACTGCAAATTTTCAGTGTCCTCAAGTCCAAGTTAGCAATTTTACAACTTTCAAACAAGAAATGGCTGTTGGTACCCAAAATGTCTACACCTACTTGCAAACCAGCGAAGAGGTAAAAGCACGGTGGTGTGAACGAAGCCAGTTTTAGCATTTGTTGAGGTCACTTCAGTTCCTCAAGTGGCTCTTCTCAGAGACCATTACCTCAGCGAAATACGCACACCAAACCATAATAATAATGGAGATAAACCCATCTGAAGAACCAAGTTTGGGGTGTGGTTTTGAATTTGAATCAGGGAAAAGATGACTACACGCTCCGTGTTCTTGCTCCTCTCTAAGGCCAAGTTTAAATAAAGAAGAATACTTTTCAGCTATCTTGGACCACATTTCAATGGCAAAGGAACTGTGAATGAAAGAAGTTTACAAAGGGGACTGTTAAACATTAAAGTATAGTATAATCACTGTATGAATTAGTCATAGCCAGTTTAGGCACTGTCCAACCCACTTTCCAACCATCTGCAACAAATGTGCTCCATTAAAACAGAACCATATGGAAAACAAGCTAGCAATTAACACAGCTTCTATGCATACCTCTAATACAGCACAGATTTCAAACTTTGAGTGAAACTGACTGCTGAATTACTTCCATATTGCTGCTGTTTAGACCTTGGCAACACGAATTTATCCTCACTCACTACAGTATGTCAGACCAAGATACTGCTATATCATCAAAATAAGCATGAAAAAACCACCCACAAGCGAGCCACTCTTTGTGGTTTATAGCCTCTGCTAATAAAATATTTGCAGTTCAAAGTATAACAGACTTTTTCAAAGATGTGTAATACATTACTTACCAGTCAGTATCAAAACAAATAGCTAATGCAGGTCAAATCAATTGATTTAATCAATTTATTTAA
The DNA here is from genome assembly GCF_028769735.1 of Zonotrichia leucophrys gambelii. Classification (NCBI taxonomy): domain Eukaryota; kingdom Metazoa; phylum Chordata; class Aves; order Passeriformes; family Passerellidae; genus Zonotrichia; species Zonotrichia leucophrys. The sequence goes on along the minus strand of NC_088175.1, from coordinate 44,381,700 downwards.
TTGCTAATTGGTGATATCTTATACTGTGGAACAAAACAGCTCCAGGTTTGAGCAGCTTTCTCCTCTCCAAGATTTTCTGAAGTGCTAGAGATGCTGCACTTAACACTGTGATATTTCCAAAGGGGACATGCAGAATTCCTAGCTCCAAAATTCAGAGCCCTCTAAGAATGCTCAAGGAGAGTAACATTTTGGTTATTTTTCTTTAACAAAATAGCAAAACTAGAATACTTCATCATTTTATCTGAGTGTACAAGATGTTGAAAGGGAAATTTATGATAAAAAAATTAAAAACTGATTATAAGCAAAACCAAGTCAAAGTGAAAAGACAATGCTCAGAACATAATATATGCCCCTTTCTACCCAACCTATCAGAACTCTCCACTTGAAAAGTCAGGCTCTTTTATTCAGCCTGGAGACATTTGTACGCTTAAGTTCAATAGTTCAGCCCACAAGGTTTGGTCAGGGAGGTAAAGCCCACAGAATCAGGTGGGTTGGCAGACGCCTCTGGAGGCTCCAGCTCACAGCAGCTCACATTGCTCAAGTAAAGAAAACTTTAACACTGCACTAGGGAAAAAAATATACCTAAATGATAAAAAAACCATACAGAATATTTAAAACATGACACTTACAATGCAAATTAAGCTGCTTTGAAACATGGAATTATAAAATCGGGGGGGGATTTTCTATTTGTTTGGGGTTTTTTGGTAACTGGAATTCTAGTTCAAAGCACCTGTGTTTCCTCAGTTATCCAAGATAAAATTTAAAAAATGAACTACAGGCATCACTTTTCCACAGATTTCTCAAAACTCTAAAGAAGACATTCAATTCATGAAATATTACCCCAGTACCTACACAGTTTTAAAAGCATTAAAATTTTTGAAGCATCCTTTCCTGATTCAAGGTCATCATGGGCCACACTGTTTCCAAAGACCCACAAGAAAACATGATGAGCCTGCAAACAAAAGACTTGGAGGCAGAATTTCCCCCATTGATTTAATTCTGTTCACACAGAAGTTTCTCCCCATTAAGCAGAAAACAAGAAGAAACTGTAAAAGAAGCTCCACATTTCTTCCTGTGTGCTTTTCAGGCCTTGAAAGTTTGAATATTGACTGCAATTATACACTGTCCAAGCCTAACACATTGATGAAACAATATAACTTAGCTATTATCATATAGGTCTGTGGCTGCTTCTCAATTTTGTCCTTAGAACTGTCAATTGTAATAGCTATATAGAAGAAGATATTACATCTGTTGATGGATTTTAATTACCAGCATTTCAAGTTGTGTAATTAGACTCCAATTTTCATTTTTTTCCAGAAAGGAAAGTTCTAGAAAGCTTTGTCCTGAAGATGTTCTTCCACCTATTACACACCCATAGGCTTAGGCACATTGACAGAAATAAAAAGAGACAAGCACGAATCATTTTCACAGTTTGGGGAGAGATTATCAGCAATTCTTAAATACCTAATACAAAAATAATAACTCATTTAGCTTAAAAGTATACCCATAGCATCTGAAAGAGCCTGAGCCATCACTGAATGGGATTCTGATTAACAACATTTTGGTTTAATAAAAAGAAGGTTTCAGTGACAGCCATATTAAACATCAGTTTGCAAATATGACTTTAAGTAAAGCATACGTATGTGTCAAAAACTGGCCCTCTGCCACTATATTTATTTTCTACATTCATTAAGCAAATGATACCTAGCCAAAAAGTAAAAAAATATTCAAATGGTATTAGTACTGCAAAAAATGCAATGCTTTGGAATTAGCACCTAACCCTCCTGCATCCCCCATAAATTCTGACTAATTAAATTCCTACTATGCTATTCCTCCTGTTTTCCTCACAGCTGTTTTATATATTTTCACCTGTTTCACTTATCTTTTTGTTCAAGTAACAAAAAAAGCTTAACCTTCCTTGATTGACAGAAAAGAATAACAATATTTAATTAACATCACTTCATATGTGACAAATCTTAAACTCCGCTCAGTCAATAAGGCTCTAGGAAAGTATTCTCCCAACATTTTTAAAAGCTTTTTAAGAAAGCTCAGAACACTGTGTTCTTAATTCAAAAGCACATGCCGAGTTAATTATGGTCTTATGCTTTGACCAAAAGTAGGATTTGTGGGATTTTCTTTTTCTTAAGTCAAAGGATTCAAAAGTAATTTATGAATGATACTGAAATAATGCACGAATTAGCTGCTAACATGCTGTTAGTTTCAAGTGTTAATATTTTTTTTTTTCATGTGCTGGGAGGGTCAGCATTAAAGTCATGCTGACTTGAAACTCTATTTATACTAAAAACTGCATTAACTAAACAATCATGTTATTCTACAGTCCTCCTACTTACTTTTAGGTTATTGCTCTTGACTAGGTTACTTGTTTGGGAGATCTCTGCACAATTTCTGCCAATTCAAATATAGACGTTTCCAGAGCTAAACAAATCCTGTAACAGTGTCACATACACTATCCCTAGGGTTACTCCTTTATGTACATGATGTTTAATTCATGTTCCCACATCTTTGCAAGCACCTTCACTTCAGGTGTATACTGCACACATCCTCACATCTCACTGCTGGGCTCTTTAAGCAACTTGCTTTACCATGACCTTGTTATTACCAACAAAGCAAATTGTTTTACTGTGACCCTGTTATTACTAACACGTTTCCAAAGGGGTCACAAATTGATTCACGGCACAGTCTCAGGTGTGTGTGTGTGCACAAATGTAAAATGGCCACAATTCTGCAATGTTTATCAGAAGCATTGCTATCTAGGTCTCAGTTGGATTTTAAAGAGCATCCAATTTCCTGTAGACTATTGATTCAAAATGTGATCTCGGGCTCTAACTCACATGGGACCAGCACCACTTCTCTCCCACACTGTAGCTGACAGGCAGAAAGGGATCTCAGGCTGAAGCAGCTTGTGGAAAAAAAGAGCCACGGACAGTTTTCTCTTTCCCTTTGTGACATTCCTCAAGAGCAGACTGAGCTAGGCAGAGGCCCATAAAGACATCCTGCAAGGCCTTACCTAGCTTCAGCCTTATTCAATCCTAGATTGGGTCAGGACCAAGCTGAATTCCCTGAATTTCTCATGTTATTTGACCAGTTTCTATATTAACTTCTTTTTTTTATCAGTAACAATAAACACTAGTAGCCATAGGCATTCATCCAATGTATTCTGACAATCATTTCTGTTAGGATAATTTGCATAAACTATAAAATTATTTCAGCAAGAAGTTCTCTCAGAAATGGTGTATGGAGTTACTCTCTAGCAAGAAGGTACATGGAGGATTAATATGCATAGGGTTTTGCCATAGTGTTATGAACCCTTACCTCACACTTCTACATCTATTCTGCCTACTTTATACCTCTTGCCACAGTAACTCAGTGAACTCCATGTGACTATTTAGTTCTCTGCAAGAGAACTGTGCTTTTAAATCAACAATGAGAAATTTGAAGTCGCTTCTGCACCATCATTCAGCAAATAAATATGATCCAGAAGTAATGTAATCTGCAGCTCATACTTCTACTGCATAATTTCAGAGAGGGTTTTTTTTTTTTTCTGTTTGTCCTACTTCAGGGGTTTTGAAAACATCTTCAGTATATTCAATCATCAATAAGGTCTGGGTTGCAGAAAAATAACACAGTGTTATGATACAGAATTAAGGGAAAGGCCATGCCCACTCAGACTCAGGGAAGGGCATGGCTCAGTGACCACAGTGAAATAATGCAAAACCAGTATAAAGTTACAGACAGATGAATTGGGAACATCAAGCCTACATGATGAGAAAGGGCACTTGGGAACCCAGAGAAGGGACTGGGCAATGCAAAGCTGCAGCAAGTGCAGCACAAGCCTGCTAAAAGCAGTGTCAGACTGGGCATCACAGCAGCCACCAAAAGTTCTCAGAACCAAGAAAGAAGTTAGGAAGAGCAGTACATCAGAAATGCCAGTGCATCCACTGCTGTCTCTTGCTGCAAAAGAAAAAGCAGCTTGCCAAGTAGCAAGTAACGTTTCTACTTCCATCTGATTTTTTTTAACTTTGTATGTAAGACACTTTTGTACAGAAAATGTGCAAAACATGCATAGCTTTTCACAGAATAAAATGCCAGTATTACTTTAAATAATACTTTGGGAAAAAAGCCGCAATGACTGAAGTGATAGGAAAAATGATAGCTGCTTAAAAATCTCTCAATAGTCCCTCAAAAAAAAACTAAAAAAAAATCTGTTTGAGTTTCCTAGGTTTTAGTTTTGCTTTTTGCAATATCTGCCAATATAATGTAAGGACGGACTTAGGAATAAAAGCAGCTCTACAACTTGTAACATTACTACAATTTGTAAATTTATTTTTTAAGGAAAAAAAGACACAAGAATTCAAACTGCTATTGGACTTTTGTCCATTTTTTATATAAACCCCTTGTATCAATTTAAGAGATGAAAAAAAATCAAAAAGACAGGAGGAATCTAGACCATGGTAGAATAAAGAAAGGATATAACTAAGGAACAGAGGACAAAAGCAAGGGATGAGTGAATACTTAATGTCTTAGAATTATCAGTTTTAATTCTGATATTTCAGTACTAATGTTTTGGGTATCTTAATTCTATAAAGTATGCATTTTTACAAACACACAGCAAAAGTAGCAATCATCAAGAGAATATCAGAAAACCTCCAAGAATTTTTTTCCCTCAACTACCTAGTAGAGAAACACTGTAAATTGTTCTAAAATATTTGTGATGGTAACCCTCTCTTCTTTCACTCAATACTCCCAGTCTTATGCTTGAATAGATGAAGGAGAAAAAGGCTTATTGATTATTCAGTCAGTGATGTCTCTTGGATAAACAGAAAAAAGGTTTGCCACAGAAAATATCTACAATGAACTCAAGATAATTAGGGGGGAAAAAAGCGACAAACAACTCTTCATTCATCTGCCAGAGAAGTTACTGCATTTCAAGCCCAGAAAAAGCAATTATTCAGACCTTGCCTCCTCTATTTCCTACATTGCTTCCTTCTTCTGATGAACAAGAGACCTTTCAACACAGATGTGGCAGTCTTGCTTTCTTTTCTGTTTTCTGCCCACAAGTAAATTTATTGCTCACGCCAGGTTGACAGCCTCCGAAACTGAAAGGGCTCCATTGATGCTGAGAACAGACACACCACTGGCCGTGGCCTCCTCACTCTGCCCCACCAGTCTGCACCGACCCTGACCCAGGGGCAGCAGTGGGCAGAGAGATCAAGTTCCATTTCCATTCCAAGCCTCACACCATCCCTGAAGCGGCCAAAAAGCCTCCAGGCAGTGCTGGTGTCTGTGGGTCCTGTGGACACCCCTGTGGATCTGATCCATCAGTTAACACAACACAGAAAATCTAATTGTCCAAATGTAACCAATATGTGCTGTGATTTACTTGGCTGGGTTCAAATCAGAGGCCTTTGGGATGACAGGTTCCATTCTAATTAAATCTTTCCTTTGCAATCCAATCCCAGGAATGGGGGGGGGGAATAAATAAATAAACAAATCAGGAAAAAAAATACCCTAAAAAATTATGAAATCAGTGTTTACTAGTACAGGGAAAGAAGAAGGCTCAAAAACTGAAGGTCATAAGCCCAGGCCAAACACAAATAGTTATTTTTGTGTGTATTCCCGTTCTGAAAGCCTTACCATGAAGTGTAATAGGAAGAAAATCAGCCTTCAGGGGTTTTCAACTGCACTACACTCACAAGCTAAATTTTGTTGCTAAATTTCTGGTGCTCACTGCTGGAACTTAGCTTGCCTTTTTACGTTTAACAGCATACACTTTAGTGGAGCCAAAATGGTTACTGCAGAATTAGAGCTGAGGAGTTTCCCCACTGAAAAGAGATTACAAAAACTTTACCTAGAGGTATCAAATGAAAAAAGGAAAGGCAGAAAGGACAGCAGAGAAGTTGTTGCATATTGTTGGTAACTAAGGCAACCCATTTTTCGAAGACCTATCATACATTACCACCTAGATACCCACTTTTGCGCCCCTTCAAGAAAACCTTAGGAGAGATGAGCAGTGGGACAGGCTGCCAGCAAGGTTGTGCTGACTCTACCTTTAGATGGGCAAAGCCCATCTGGATAAAGCCCTGAGTAACCTGCCAGAGCTCACATTTGACCCTGCTGCGAGCAGAAGGCTGGACAAGAGACAAGACAAGAGACTTCCTCCTTTCAATTTCAATTTTCCACGAACTTCATCTTTGGGGAATTATCAGAAAACCATGACTGAAAAACATTGCAACAGAGGGATGGATATGAAGACAGAGCAGCCAAGGCACTAAATACTACCTGAATTATTAGGGGTTTTTATTCTGAAGTTCTGTACAGAGATGGGTATTACTGCCGTGACAGTGAACAAAGAAAAAATAAATTTGTTTATAATATTCTTCTTACCACCCTCTCCAGTCTCTAGTAAACTATTGTACTATTGCAGAACCATTAGTGTTTAAAGCCTTGAAGCCTTGGTGAAGACGTAGAGAATAGCACAGGAGAGTACAGTGAATGATGAGTAATGTGGCTAATCCTGGTGTACAGACTGGAATCTGAACTAGGCTTTCAGGCAGCAACAGATGTTGGGAGATCTCAGACAGCTGGCCACAGCTTCCACCGCCGTGCTGGCAGCAGCTACACGCAGGCAGCCTGAGGAAAGGGGAGATCTAGGTGGCATTGCAAGATCTCCCAGCATCCAGGAGATCTCTCCAGTTCTGGGAAAAAGAAGGCACCTTCACACTCAGCTCCTTTAGGCATATGGAAGGGATGGAGCAATAACAATCCTGAGAATTCAGTCAATCCCTCCTGGTATCTGTGGCTGCTGTGCACTCACTGGCTCTGCTGAACCCTCCTTTGATGCTTCTATATGTGTAGTTTGTTTCACCTTGTATTTTCTGTCCTTTACATACTAATTTTTAAGTAACAACATAAATCTCGTGGGTCACAGGCTTATCTGAGCGCTGAGTGACCAGAAACAGCACCTAAGTTTATGGGCCTTTTTTTTTTTTTTTTTTTTTTTTTTTTTTTTTTTTTTTTTATGGTGTGCTGGCATTTTGTTATTCAGCAGGCACTCAGACCACCATCTTACATATTTTACCACTGGAACGATTCAGAAGACTGCCAATCTTTTGGAAGTAATTCCTCCTTCCATTGCAGAGTTCCACAGGGAGAACTCTGCCTTTATAGTGAAAACCCTAATGCCAAAATTTACTGTTTCAAATTAAAACAAAATCCAGTCATCAAACTATTTCGATTTCATTCTGAATCTCCTTGAATGAAGTGTGTTGAGCAAGATTGCACAGAGTATTTATGACAGTGTATCACTTATAAGATCTCCTCAAGAAATTCAAACTTCTTATGAATTAGTCTGAAAGAAATTTCAACTATTCTTTAAAACCTCTCTTTATGAAGTTAATATATAAAATTTCTTTCTTCTCATTCTGTATTCAATTATTTCAATGTAAGTAACTACTCAGAGTGAGAAGAACACTTTCAGTTAATTATTGAAATTATTACAAAAAGGATGTTGTATAATGAATTTCATACTGAGGTGTTGTCCAGTAATTCCAATCATTGCTCTAACACTGACTCCTTGTCTTGTTAACAAAAACTATTCCCATGTGTAAAGAGAAGAATATGTTTTACTTTATCACTTGCTGGCATTGCCATAAAATAAACCCTCCTTGTTCCTGTATGATTCCACTGACTCAATAACCAATTACCTTGATCTTCTTTATACCTGTAAGCTTTCTCTACAACTCTAACTTGGGTTTCTGTTCTATATTCTAAGATCCCCTCAAATTTAATTTCTGTCCTTTTAGTCTACTGCAACTGCTCCACTCAAACACATAATGACTTTCAACCTGATCTGATCTTCTCTGGCCTTAGCTAACATCCTTTGTTCACAGCTCTCCACCCCATTTCAGGCAACCACTGCTCCCTTTCACCTCTCATACCTCTCTATCCATTCCCCTCTTTTGTCAGAAACTCAGATTTCAGGTTTGGCCAAGCCTGATGGACCTCATGCCCTGCCGGCCTTAACTGAAGCCCCACAAACTCCACCACATTTCTCCCTATAGCTAAGCAGTCAGCAAAGTTTTTAAGACAATTCCTCATTCCCGTTCTTCCACAACATGTCTGAAAACTATCCTTTCTTCTTTACATCTATGGCTGAAAAGCTGTAAATGAAATCTTAACTATTCCAGACTCTTCCACTTGGTGCCTTCTGTCAGATTCTTTTTCTTGGAATAGTTGAAATTTCTTTTATACTTCCACGCATCTGAATTCTGAAAGAACACTTAACAAAGACAACATCTGTGTATTACAAATCTGGGACTCTTGAAGGACTTCACTTGGCAGTCCCGCACAAAATGAACACACTAAAATAGAAATTCCCAAAGGCAATATATCAAAAGTCATAAATGCCCAGAATCACTTGTGCGAGTTTCAGCGCCTATACTGATAATTTGTTGCCTTCTCCTTGGCAAAAATCTACCTATGCCAAGTATATTATGGAATCCTAAATTTACAGCATATGCATTCTGGTTTGAGTTAGAACTCAACAATGTAGTAGAAATGGAAGCAGGCACTGGATTCTCACAACAGAGGCCAGCATTCGAGAGGAAGAACTCTGCCACGGGAAGTTGGTTAAAATAATTTCTTCCCTGTAATTTCAGGAGAAACTGTTAACCACTGAAGGCCTTATAGTACCTCTTCCCAAACTGTAAATACACCACAACATGGAATTGTCACTTCTCTGGTACCCATGTCCCCACCTTAAAAATACGTCCATTCAAACAAACCACTGCTCCTTTCTCAGCCTGCATTTTGCTTCACAGGCACAGAGCACTGGAGGAAGCAGGAAACATTGTGCTAACATGACTATAGTATTGATGAATAAAAACTATAACCCCCAGGCTAAGCTGCCAAATAAGTAGTGAATTAATTTCTGTAAAGTACTCCAGTATTACAAAGGTGTGTTGAAAGGTGTCTGCTCATGTTTCAAATTAAACGCACTGCTGGTCAGCATTAGCACCTCAGCTTTGAACAGCAGCCATTTGCCTATAACACTTCAGGGGCTGGGAAAAACGGATTTGCCGTTCACACTGGAATAATTAGAACATGTCAGGAAGAATTAATTTCCTCATTTTTCAAAAGGATACACAGAAATTACCATGTTATTATATGACAGGGTCCCTTGGAGAATTGTATTAAATTTAATTTCTAGCGCAGCCCACACAACAAATTAAAGTCATAAATAAGATGGAAAGAAGCGGGACGCAGAGCATATGTTTATGGCAATGAGTGAAGCCAAGGGACCAGAAACAACTATCTTCATTTCATTTTATTTAAATCAGCCAGACACTGTGTATCTGAATGACAGCACTTGTTAATGGTGCTGAGATTATAGGCTCCTTAATTTTAGGGAACAGAAGCAGTCACTCAGTATTTGAAATGGTATTTTTTTTCTACAATACAGACATTAGTTTTAAGTTGCTCCCTTTCAAGGCAGCTTCTCAGGGCCCTGCAGCCATGCAAAACTTCATAACACAACAGGCACATTCATTTGTAATTGTTTTATTTGGTCTTAGTAACGGAGAGATTATCCAAGAAAAAGAAAGGTAAAAGTGACTGATAATCAAGAGAATTAAACCTTTGGGCCAGCAGAATGTTCCAAGAGTGAGAAAGATGAGGGGAATAGCCAGTTACCACCATGATTTTTTTTTTTTTTTTGCTATTTAACTGCCAGTATCTAAAATAATTTTCTATTTTCACATGATCCCAAATAGTTTTGATAGTACCAAAGAAAAAATAATCAGAGAAAACTTATGTTTGTTAATATTCCTATCACATGAATTCCAGAGCAAGAAATAGCTCTCCTAACACACCTCAAACTCCTGGGTTGTCCTCAGACCCAGGGAGCCCCACAAAGTCCCTTTGTCCCTTCACCAAAGACCTGGCTCTCACAGAAGGGTTTGTGAAAGTGGTCATTTTATACAACACTCAAGTCAACCCAACTGCGCCTTAATAACATTTATAAAAATTTAATCAAGGTTTTTAAAATATTAACAGTACTTTAACTTATTTTAATACCTCCTTCTATATTATTCTTTGTACATTTCAATTTTTAATTGTTGTGAAACTCATGAACTAAGATGTTAAAATCAGACAGAATTACACTGAACATCCCCTCCTGTCTCTGTGCATCAGTAGCAAGAGAGAAAATTCCCATTCAAGCTTCTGTGCATACAAAGACATGACAAAGTCTGTGAAATACAGGATGTGATACCATTAAATTCTGGAATACAGGTTGGTGTAATTCCCACTTATCTGTACTATGAAACTGAAGCCTTCCACAATATTGTATGAAATAATCTATATTTAAACCTCAGAAGATTTTTCAGGAACCCTCATAGTATTTCCCTTAACAGGAAACTAGTTACTCTGCAATTATCAGAAATTACAGGTGTGATAACAGGTGATAAAGAAAGCTAACAGAAACATTACAGTTGACAAAAGGAATTGGTATAAAGAGATAGACTAAAGTTAATTTCTGGACAAGACATTAACCTTTTCTTGTTGATACCTGAAAAGTTTTTTTTTTCATATAGGCATTTGCTGTGATGCAGGAAAAAAAACCCTGGAGAAATCCTCTGAATACATTAACTGGTGCACTACAAACTGCCAATATCCAGCTTGCAACCATTTTATCATGCTTGTTAGCTCAACACAATCTTAAAAGAAAAGAGAGTTTGCACACTTTAAGAAATAGCTGTCATGGATCTGAGCACTCCCCTGGGTGTAACAAACTTTAAATAATTTGTGAATCAATTAACTGGCGACTCTCTACATAACATAGATTTCACACTCCCAGGTCACTGCATTATCAGCTTGATACGAATCATAACATTTTGGAGAAAAGTTCATAATTGAAATCATTAATTAATTTAACAGGAGCTTTTAGTAATGCATAGCATTACACAGCTGTAAAAGAGCAGAGATCAATTAGTTGTTTCTCTGACAATTTTCTCTACTTGGTTGAAAACTTTTCAGTTTGTGAAGCATATTACTTTCACAACCTCTTATAATTATTTCAAACTCAAAATGCTCAATATTATTATATACCATTTTAATACAAGAAGGAAATCTCAGATACTGTGAGGAAGAATAAACTCTGCAACACCAGGTATAATGTAGTAACCTGAATTCCTTTGGACTTAACAGAAAATAAAAATAATTCTATTTAAAAGAGGATCAAATATGTTTTACAAGAAAACAAACATAACTGGGACCTCAAATGATTGACTTATTTCATTGAATTTTCTTCCTTCTAACTTAGCAAATAAGCAATATATAAGAAAGCTGCAGAACTCACATGAGAAATGCATCAGATTTCTAGGAAGAGAAGCATTTGCAAAGAGGGGAAGTTTTCAGTAGAATCGACTTGGTGACAGCACAAGTACTACTACCTCTCCACAGAATTCCCTTACAATTATGAAAGACTAATACAGAATCATGAGGAAGATTAAAATAATGGAAAACACATTCTGCAGTGAGGCAGCCAAGTGGCTTACTCCATCAAATTTGTTAAAGGGGAAAAAAAAATCTTTAGATCAGAAACTAGCAGTATGCACAGGGGAAAGAAAACATGATAACAGGGGATTTTTCAACCATACAGACAAGCATGGCTGTAAAGTTAGATTAAACCAATTCAAACTAGAATTATGGCACACAGCTTAATAAGTGAGATAAATTAAACACTGAAACAAATTAACAAAAGATTCTGGTACATCTGCTGTCACTGTAAATTTTTCCAGTCAGGCTACATCCCACAAAGATATAGCCCTCCAGCCACAGCTAGGGGACTTTAGGGACAGTTCTATGCCTCCATTATGCAAGTCACACTAAATAATTACTGTGGACCTTGTAGCCTTAAAAGTTATCAACCTCTTAAAGTTGGAGTTTTTGAAACATGCATGTGGGCTTTCACCACTGGACTTTCATGCAGGCACTCAGGGAAACACCACAATTAATCTCTGGCCCATACTGAGATACTCAAATCTCCTTTGATTGGTTTGTCCTGAAGGACAGACATCTAAACCTTTAAAAGCCCACAGTTTGTAGTAACTGCAGAGACTGATTTAATACAGCAATCAGTCTGGATGATTTTGACCTGAATTTACTATCAGTGCACAGGGATGAAATATTTTCAGTCCTCTAACTTTCATGTGAATTGTCTATTTAGAAAGTAAACTTAGGAGCAGTGAAACCTTCAGTTCAAGGGAGCTCTACTTTTAGCTGAGGGATACAAATGCAATAGGAAGAATAGGAATCCAATAATGTCCATTTCAGTAATGTCTGGCACCTCTGGGGAAACCACTTTGCAGATCTTCACTCCTACATTACAACAGTAAAATGGACATTTCATGGACCTTTACTGATATGGAAGCTAAGACAAGATGTGCTAAGTGTCTTGCCCAATGACACATAAATGGCAACATAGGGCTAATTTCTAAGTCCTACTTCCAAGTCTGCTAAACCACTTTAGCCCATGTTTCATTTAAGTACCATTGCACACAAATTTTCATACACTAGACACAGGATATGTGATTTTAAACAGTATAGTAAGTAGGATTTAAAAAAAAATATAAGAAATATTCTTTGTAGCAGGTGAAATCAATTTTCCAACATATTGCTTTGCCTCCTATAAGTTTGACAAATGCCAAAAATTATGTTTCAGAATTTAAATAAATTAGTTTTTAATTCATGATACTATACACAAAATAAAACCCTTTTCTTTAATCATAGGAACTTAATTTATCCTAAACACAGTAAAGAAAAGTTAAGTATTTTCAGAAGGGTATGGAATAATTAGATATTAATAAATAATTTGTTAAAATATTGAGAATTATAATAACAAATTTTAAATAAAGGGTTTGTACTTGCCTACAGCTTAAGCTACCATAATTAAGAACTCATTTTTAAGTTTTCATGTTCAGGATCTGAAACCAGAAGACCTAACACATTAAAATCATGTGTATACATTTATACCTTTTGTTTTCATTGGACATGTGTTCAAAATATTCAGCAGACCATAGGATATCAATAACTTTAGAGAAATTATTAACTAGTCCTAGTTATTTAACCTACACCACCTTCTTAGTTTTCTTTTTATCAAGAACTTACTTTCTAAACATACCACCTAACAGGCTGGAAGGAGAATAGGGAGTAGAAAATATTATTATGTGAATCTGATACCCTTTTGGTGATTCACATGGAATGGTAATGTTGTGAATCCACTGCTAAGTACTCGTCAGATCATCTCTCAGGGCTCTATTAAAAGCATTAAGTATATATTTGAACATGAGCAACTGTATTTTGGTCTGACTCAAATCCGTATCTATGCAGCCTTATGGTAGTTTCAAATCCAAGCAGAAATGAGCAGACCTTATACTTTCTGCTTTCCAAAAACCTAGATTCCTCTTTCCTGAAACAACAGTGAACGCTGCTGCTTGCCTAATCATCTCTGGAGAGAATTAAGGAACTGGAAGCCTAAAGATAAGCAGGCATTGATGGGGGATCTCAACCATCTTGGAAAGTAACGTGCTACACAACAAGAATTCCTGCCAACACAGATGAATCTCTTAAAATCTAAAGTACAAGTACAATGTCAGCCAAACAGAGTTTTCAGAGACAAAAGGGCAGGTATGTCAGTATTTGAACTCAAATACTGGATCCCTCCTTAGCTGGAGGTCCACAGCAGCCAAGAAAAAAACAACATGAAGAAATGGTTCACTATGCTTTACAATTAACTCTTTGATTGGCTATGTAAGTGTCCAGATGTTCCAGCTCCTGGAAGTGTGAGCACGGCTCCAAATTAAATAGCTGAACTGCCAGAGATATTGGGAAGGCCTGGTACTGTCAAAGCTGAAGAGGAATCTCTCCCTCACCACCCTCCCTCTCTCCTTGCTGGTTGGAGCCCCTAGCACAGATCTTCATTTATGCATCTTCTCTTTCTTGACAGATGAGAAATTCAGCTGAGTTGCAGCAGAGCCTTAAGAGACTGGGAGATGGCACCTCCCATTCCAGTATGGATCACAAATGTTTGCCAATTTTTTCTTGAGAAGCCAGTTGCAGTTTTCCAGAGGCATTTAATGTGTATCTCATTCAGTCAGCACACTATCCTCAAACATTCTACCATCAGAACAACCATCCTGCCCTTCACATGCAGTCTCCTACAGCTTTGTGTGTTGCCATCAAGCTTCAAGGATTGCTGTTTGCCATTCCCTACCCTCAGCTCCAAATCAGTGCCTAAACAGCAAGGCTAGTTCAGACATTTGTCTTCCTTACTCCCACCAAGGTCTTTTGAATTTCTCGTGAGGATCAAAGCTCTACTCCTACTCTATGAAAGTTTAGAGAAATGGAGGGGGAGGAGCTTTTTGTTGTGGCTTTGCTTTGATTCTAAGTGGACCACACCAATTTGGTGGGGTTTATTATTTTAGAGCAGTGTTTATTATCTTTCTTACACCAGGTAACTAGTTTAGAATATATTTTATATCTAAAATATAGCAGCACTTAATTTTTAAAAAATGCCAGAAATTACTGCTGAGCCTAAATCTTACTCATTAAAACAAATTTCCCCCCACAAGTTCCCAGGTCTTCTTTATGTTGTCCATTTTCCTTTTATCTCATCCCATTTTACATTTCTTTCAATAACCACAGCACCAATGAACTTTCACAATCTTATTTTTAAATAGACTTTGCTTTCTTTCAGCATTATATAGATTAACATACAGGCAGTTCTATCCACCACTCTCAGCCTTTCCGGTCTGAAATTTTCCCTTTGAGAAAGATTTAGGCCAAGCAGTCTCCCCTCCTTATGAAATGAGGATGATATGAGGGACAGGCTATAACTCAGAATGCAATTTCCACTTCTAACAAGACACATTATCATTTGGCACGTTTCATTAAGGCACCACAACAACAAAAAAATCTGTGTCATAGAGAACTGGTTCACGGTTACCTCAGAACTCAGAAATAAAGGAATAAAAGTCACAATGGTTACACTTGGTTAATTAAAAGTCAAGATTATTTTAAAGGTGCTGTGTTCCCTTATTTGTTACAAAGTGCCCTTTTGATACCATGGAGATGAAAGGACAATTTTAACAAAGACTGCTCAGAAAAAAAATAACACACCTATTTCTCCATGGCTCTTTTATCACAAGAGTGTAATGGTCAGTAGCCAGTTGTCCAAGCAGTAAGAATATCAGCAACACAGAGCATATCAGCAAGCCAGAGATTAAAATTTGCATTCATTTTCAACTCCAAAGAAAAATAACCAGGGAAAACTGTCAAGGCATTCATCTAGCTGGTCGAGAAACACCAGCGTGGGAGAGCTCTCCAGCCCTGCTGACCTGTCCTTGAGCAGCAAATCCCTTACTGTGGCAGGGCTCCTCTACAGACACCTGTGGGCCATGAAAAATGAACCCTGTCCCCTTTCCTGTGGGTTTCATACCTCCCAAAGCCTGCCTTGCATTGGACAGGTATGACTGATTATTAATATTTGTTAATATCTACAGATTAATTAAATTATTACTAGATCGTTCACTGGTATGAGGTACTAGGTTCCCACCTTCTCTTTGAGAAGCTTTTAGATAAGTTCTACCATGGACTTGCTGAAAAGTTTGCCAAACTCAGTTTTAAGTGGAAAAATAGGTCCTAAAGTACAAAGATTTCTTTAACTTCAGGGAAAACTCTGTTTTCAAAAAAAGAAATTATATTTAAAAATTTACTATTGGTAAAAAACTGACCTGCAATTTGTAATACAAGTGCAGGCTATTTTTCCGAGTAATGGACTTCCCCCCTCTCCCTTTTTATTATTCCCCATTGTATTTTGGGGCTTATGGTGTTTGTGGGCTTTTATAAATTATTTCATTCCAATATTTTATAAGCACGTGTAAAATTAATTACATCTATAATACAAAAAATTCCATTAATCTTTTAATTTTCATGGGACCAAAATATTCTTTGGTTCAACGGAGGCTTTTATTTATTGTGTCAAGTTTCTCCAAAACACAGGCCTGACTGAATCGAGCAAGGGGTCTTGTATAGAGTTTATTTATGGGGGAGCATGTAAATCAACTTTAGAGTGCTGTACTACCCAAAAAAGGCTGGTCTAAAATTCACAAAAATATTTTCCTGGGCATTTCAAGATTTCTTTCTTCCCAAAGTAGCCACATCACTGGTGACTAATGATGTCCTCAAGGATAAATAGTAAGTATTTGAAAAGTTTACTACTCTCAATGATTTCTTTTTGTCAGACATAGTCTCTGAAGCAAACTCGAGGGCTGTCACATGTTTGTTAGAAAGATACTGCCTGTTTCAGAACTCCCACAGCTTTAAGTAGATGTCTCTGGAGGTTCCTTTATGCATATAAAAATAATTAAATAAAATATCTTTTTTCTTTTTTTTTTTTTTACTTTCTCTGTGCAAATTTTAAGCTTTTCAATCACCTAAACGTAATGGAGCCTGGTGTGATAGTACTAAGAATTCTCCCATTTAATGTCTAGGAAATTGCAGGAAGTTTATCATTTCCTTTGATAATCTGCTGTATTTCCCTTTTCGGGACATCCTGCAGAATGCAATGTTCACAAGCTGCATTCTGTGATGCAAAAATTCTTTTTACACTAAACTAATTTTACACCAAAAAGAGCAATTACTGGCCAAATTCAATGCCTCAAGAAACTCAGGACTCTCCTTGTACCTTACACCATTTATGTGGCTCCTTTGCAACATGAGAATCTTCAACAATTTTGAATTAATGGATAATTGTGCACTAAATAAGAGATCAGGACAAGATGTACTACACCACCATTACTGCACTTGCATTTTGGACCAAGTGACCAATTACGAGCATCAAAATCTCATAAATGCACACACAAAGGAATCAGCACAAGATCTGTTTTTCATACAACAGGCAGAAGTTTCACATCCCACAAAGAACAAAGTGGAAGCACTGAGCGGGGGCACTTTCTTTAGAAACAGGAAAAGGTCATCAATTCAAATTCGTATTTTGGCACAAGCCGAAGAATCAGATTCACCTTTTGGTAAAAGGGGGAATAGTCTCTCAAACACCCATAACTAGTAAAAAACCCATATGATTCACAGCCCTCAGCTAAGAGATTTACCTTTTGAAATTTTATTTCAAAACTGAGGTGGTGCTTGGCTGCCAGTTCCTTTGCTTTCTAACAATAATGAGGCCTAACCACTCAAAGGTAGCTAAAACACTGCAAGTACACTTCTGGAAACCATAGCACTTCCCTCCAGCTGGACATTTTCAAAATGAAATATTTCACAGCCATATTTATCAGAGCAAATGAAGTTTTGAGAGAATTGTTACAGTGTTTCATCCCTTTTAGGAGACTGTTCAGTTAATAAACATATTTGTTTTTTCAAGCCATTGCTTTTCAATTCTTTGTCCACTGGAGGTGTGGCCTTGCAGCATACCATTCCACAGATTCAGTCTAATTTCTACGGCATCTAATGACTATTCCTCCATTTCTGGGGAAAATTAAACAATATTTCACTTGCTTGATGGCATGTATGGCTTTCAGACATGATTCTTCCACATAGCTACTTTAATTTGTACTATGAGCCAAAATGATATGAAGCAACCAGGGCTGAGCTAGTGAATCTTTTTCTTGGAGAACTATGTTCTCTAAATTGGAATATTTAAGTACAATTAATCAGATGCTCCAATACAAGCACCTCTGCTGTTATGGTGTCTCTCTATTTCTAGAAGTTTAGCTTTATGACAGAACACCATGATGCCACCCACCTCTTAGAGCCTCTTACAAACATAGGATTTTTGGGGTTTGGGATAGGATTTTTTGTTCAAGCCATGACAGAGTAATGGAAGAAGAATCTCATCCTCTTCCGTACATTTTCAAGGAGTCTCACATCTTGCATTTAAGAGTCATAGAAACAGAAACATTTGGAAATGAGAACTTTAAAGTCACAATTTTGATGAGGCAAAAATTATTCTTTTGATTTGTTTTCCTTCTTTGAGAAAGGACTGTTCATTCAATTTTTAAACCCTGGATTTTAATGCAAGTTTTCCCTGTCAAAGACGGGATTCTCACTTGCAAAAGGAAAACATGGGCTTTTGCAAATGTGAAAGCTGTATCTTTATGAAGAATTTCCATTTAAAACATCCCATATGAGCCCATAAAGTCAATAAATATTTTTGGCTTGAAGCAGATAACAGATACATCCAAACAATTAGAAAAGGCCAAAATATATTATGCAAATCGGATGTATTTAGCATGAACTCTCTGCAATTTCTATATAAACAAGTGATTAGAAGGTTCCCTTCAAAGGCCAATGTGATTAGCAGAAAAACTTCACAAATTCATTTACTGCCTAATGAAGTACATGTGGTTTTTTTCCTTGGAGTTATCACAAGTTTTATATTAGCTATCTATCAAAGCAATGATTAGAATGATGCCTTTTGTTCTAAGATCTCTTACGACACTCACATTTTTGCTCTGGCTGTCCATGATCTAGAAAAAAATTTAAATTAAAAAAATAATAAAAAGTGAACCAAAAAAAAAAAATTATTCTTCATCTTGGGCTTCCCACAGGAAAAAAAATTAGCTACTTGAGCAGAGTTAAGAATGGTTCAAATTTTGGACACAGCAACAGGCTAAAAGATTGCTGAAAATCCTCCATTCACACATACTGAATTATTTACAGTCAGGCATTGATAATTCTCTAACTTAGGAGCAATTACAGAAAAATTGAACTGGTTATTTTTCAGTTTACTGAACTAAGACTTTTTCTTTTTCATCTTGGAACTCGACCACAGGTGTTTCAAGAGACATTTTGCAGACAAAAACAGGCCAAGTAACACGTTTGAAGGATTCATGATGGTCTATGGGGTAAATAAGCTGGAATAAACGTTTACATGGAGCAAGGCCTAGAAGGAGCTCATATTTCCTTGTTTGTATGTGTTTTAGTCAGACCCTAAATGTAATCTGTACTTAGTTTTTTGTGGTTTCATAAAACATTGTTAAACTGTCCAGCCTGGTGATAGGTACTATATGATGCTACAAAAGGTTTACTGTTCTCAAACTCTCAGCACTCTAGAAACAAACAATCAGTTCCATCTGCAAAAGGCAGCTGAATAAAAATAAAACCTAAATTGTAGTACAGAGGAACACGTAGACAGCAGAGGAAAAGGATCAACTGCCACAATTTATTGCTATAGTATAAACGGTGCGGCAACTTTAACATGGCAGGGCACTTACAGCAATATTATTCTTGTTAGAGCACTGCTCTGTCAGAGAAAACAAGAGTTCATTCACAGACATTAAATACAGCAGAAAAAAATTCGGGGAAGTGATTTGTACTTCATGGCAAAATGGTATATCCTCCCCTTTCCTGTTTTGATCCACACTGGAACATACCAGTCAACTATTGAATGTAGTCCACTGTTCAAACGCAAGATTAACTGAGATGCTCCATGGCAAGCAAATAAATTTGCTTCCAGTGGAATAATTATTCTTACAGAATGTCATCTTCTCTTACAGCAGAGAGAGACAGGTGATGGCATTCAATAAAATGTGATTTTTATTCCCATTTTCTTGACATGAAGAGATGTATGACTTACTCAGCTCCTTTGAAATACATGCTCTGAGGTCATGTCTTTCTTTTTTTTTAGAATGCCATCACCAACTACATAATAGTTAGGTGACTAGGAAAAGTGGTAATATTATTTTCCATTCAATGTAATCCTGCATAAGCACATGAAAGAGCAGCTATTCATGCAATGGGCCCAGCAATATTGCAGTCTTTGTTTCCATATTTTTGAAAGCTAATCCTACCTACATTTGAGCTACTCGGATATATCTACAGCAAGTTACTATGTGACAAGTGTTGCAAATATGACAAGAGCTATTATCTGTAAAGAAAAAACTGAATCTATAACTCTTTGTACCATCTGATATTCTTTAGCATTTCAAGTAATTAGCAGCTTATTCCAAAAACATTTGAACAGTTAACAGATTTGATACCTATGGTTAATCCTCATTCAAATTACAATTACATGATATAATTACATGTAAATAAGAAAAATGAATTCAATATAACTCTTACTCTTTTCAGTGTTGGGCTCTATGTTGGGAATCATACAGTATGTACAATTAGATTTATACTGCTAAGCTAAAAATATTGGTGAAGATCTAAAAATGACGAACAGTGCCTTTTAAATTAATGTCTTATTAGTTGAGTGAAGTACACTGACAAAGAATAATTTATGCTTATTCAAACTGCTCTCGACATCTTCAGGTGTTTCCAAATGAGCTCACAGAAGAGTGATTAAATGCATCTGATAACAAGCCACACATTGCTGAAATTACTTACCGCCTCATTTTATGATTAATTAAACATGTAGATTAAAGTTGCAAAAGAATTTAGATTAATGAGCAAGTTAAGTCTTGCTGATATAAGTGAATTGGGAATTGGATGCTCTGTGGAACTTTATAAACATGCATTTTATAATGAGTAAGACAAGGCTACATGTTGAATCCTGGCCACAAGGGCCTTTGACGATGCAGTCTTTTTTAACATGGTTTGACAGCTTTCAAATAACATTCTACTATAGACTTTAAACTTTGTGCATTGCTGTAAAACATGAGACTACATAACTCATGTATTAGGAGTACGATTATTTCAAAGCTCTCCAAGGTAATGACCCCCTGTAGCAGCAGCTGTTCAGAAAAATTACAAGCTCGATTGTTATTTTAATCAGAGAGAATTTAGTAGTTAAAAGCAGTTATGCAACTACTAAAATTATACGACACTCCATCAGTAGCCTCATAGCATCTTTCATAGTCCTGTTCCTCCCAATTCCCTCACCAAAAAACCTTGGTCATATTAGTGAAACAGGGTGTTCAGTGATTCATGAAAAATTCAGTCATTTATTAAATCTGGGTTCTGTGCAAGGCAAGGTAAAACTTAAATATGTGATTATTCTTATCAGATCCAAGAGTGTGTAAAAACACCTGCTAGGTTTGCCAATTGTCCATTTTTCCTCTTTTAAGAACATCTACA
This sequence comes from Zonotrichia leucophrys gambelii, assembly GCF_028769735.1. NCBI lineage: Eukaryota > Metazoa > Chordata > Aves > Passeriformes > Passerellidae > Zonotrichia > Zonotrichia leucophrys. Next base: position 44,360,586 of record NC_088175.1, on the reverse strand, counting down.
CCTATTCCACCCAGATCTGTCTGCATCAGAAAGCCAAATTGGACTTCATGGCTTTGCAGGGCAAAAGCAAATCAGATCACTCATCCAGATGTGCTTTGCTTTGTACAGGATGCTGAAACTAAACTACTGACTTATCTGTATATTTATACTATTGACTTATCTGTATATTTATGTCATTTGTAAAACTTTCCTCATCTACTGCATCAAATGCCTCCTGCAGAGGAGACTCAGACTCAGACCTCAGACTCACCTGAGCTGGCTGGCTACTTTTAAACCATACGGTTCTTTTTTTGAAATTTGCATAAGAACCCATTTCCTTGTCCTAGATGTGTCCTACCAATTTACATCCTAACTTCAAAATATCAAAGGTCTCTCCAACAAAAATCAAGGACAACAAGAAGCAAAAATGTGCGTTCAGCACAAATTGCTCATGAAAAATATTAACCTCAGGTCACTAAGGTATGCTCATTTTTTCTAAGTATGTGTACCAACAGAAGTACAATGCCTTTATTTAGAGTTCTACAGCAGAGCACATGCCTTGAATACTTTGACTTCTTACTGATTCACTACAACACTTTAGCATAAGTTAATTATCAACCTTCAGCTGGACTGGTGCACATCAGTGTGTCTTTCGGAACACCACAACAGCCAGTTCCTACCTATTCTGTGCAGGGATGCTCCAAGATCATATTTACTGCCCTAGGACTACAAGCATCATCTGATTTATTTAAAAGTGGATAGTGATTGTGTCATTTAGGGTTAGGATGTCCTGCATCCATAGAATCAGTCTTCCTGTTCTGTTTTCTAATTGAGTTTAAGCTTTTCATATACAACTACTTTATAATAGTTAATATATATTTGAAAGTATCTTTACTAATCAATAAATAAATAAATGATAATCCTTATTGTGTATATAATGTGATAATTAATTCTTAGAAAAGGTACCTCCCATTTGCTAAACAACTCTACCTATGCATTTTAGTGCTATCACCAGGTTCTCTGGCCTTCCTTCAGAAGACACTGCTTGTTTCATTAACTGTGCTCTGGCTTTGTAATGTAGCAGGTTGCAGTCATGTCAAGGCATAAATTTACTAAAATGCAGTAAATTTTACTTGTAAGTTAAGGGATTCGTCTGTTTTACATTCCACTTCCAAAGTTCTGGGACATCTGTCCTCTCCAGTCTAGGTCCATTACATCATGCTCTGAACACACTCCTAATATAAAAATCTCACTAAACTGCAGAACAAAACAGAAGCAACAAAGTATGAGCTGAAAGAAGTTTTCTTCACAGCATGCTGAACATACTCATGATTAATAAGTTTCATTTTCCTCAAGTGAAAAAATAACTCTGCAGTCAAATAAAACTGCTTAGCTGGAGTCAATAAATGCAAGTCAATGGCAAATCCATGTTGATGGCACAAGGTAGGTAGTGGGTGTTTTTCTATCTTTGATATTCAGTGGAAAAAAAAAATCTCACCATAGGTCAATATTTGATAGCAGATAACAAGCATGTGTTCTTACTTATTAGAAGATTGTCTAACCACAATAAATGTTATTATCCAATTCACTTTTTCCACGTATTTTTGTGCTTCCCTGTCATATGCATTTAATGTATTCTACTGAAAGAAACTTAGTGTGTAGATGCAATACAGAGTAGCACATAAAATCTTCAGAAACTAATATCCCAAAGGTTTTAAGAACACACCACAGTACAGGACAAACAAACAAGTGGCAACTTGCCACTCAGCTCAGAGTTCAAAGGAACAAGTATTGAAAAGGTAGCTCTCAAAAACCTCAAAAATGAAAGAATATATTAGCTTTCCCTAGCTTTTTTACCCAACAGAACACTTTTGATCCCTGTCCATAAGCTTACCACCAAGGACTACATTTCCTGGATTCAGCTATTTGCTCAGAGGGTGAGGCAGCTCCACTCCTCCCCCTGTCACCATAGCACACTGAAGCTGCACTCAAAACAGTTAAAAGGAGGAAATAGAATCATTGCACAAAGGCGTTTTTTAAAGAGCAATCTGATCTCCACTGAAGCGCTAGGCTTCAGAAATACTAAAAAGTACAATTAGCTGATTAAACTTTTAATTAGTCTGTTAGCAAAACTCTGTTCGTCCTGTTTTCAACAGCAAACTTGTTTTAATGTACTTTGAAGGATCCTAAAGAAGAAAATTTAAATTTAACAGCAAATGTGAATTCTCACTCGAGTTTCAAAACAAGTGGCTTGGGCACTTATAAGCATTGCTACTTTAAACTTGCAGAAAGATTTAGACTTCTGAATTGAACTGATAGTAATTTTTCACATATTCCACCATTCTATAAAACTTATTACAACTACCAGGCTGGCTTCAAATTTTCTCAAACCTAAAGCAAAACACTGACAGAAATCTGCTGAGATTTCTGGCAGAAATTACTGGTCACAGAGGTCCTGGTAGGGTCTGTTGTCAAGGTTGTCTGAGGCAGGTATCTGGAGCATTCCCTAGATACCCACAGTGAAACTGGCATTTTGAAACTGATACTGTGGTTATTAAGTCTTCAGATACTTTAGAAGTGGTCTGGAATTAAATAGTCTGTGGCCACTTAACTCTGCTTCTACTTCTACCCTGTAAGCAGATTACTGAGACACAAAAATTAAAGCATGCAAATGAATTTTAAAGATATACAAGAACTATAAGAAATATTTTTTCCCTGGAGATTTGCCAGTGGAAAATGTTGCTAACTTGTCTGTTTCTTCAAGAGCACGTCCAGCAGATCCCATCTACTATAGAATGATATGTTCTCACAGACAGAAAAGGAGGTTGCTTCAAAGCTATCAGTCAGGGCTGGCTACAGAGAAGTATCCTCCTACTCAGCTGTTCTCCAGAATCATCTTTCCAACATGTAAATATGAACAAAACATTAACCAGAGAATTAATGAAAATAACTCTGATTTATAGTCCATATCTGATTTACACACATACCTTCTATTGTAAGAAAACAAGCACTGAGAATTATTACCCTTTCACTTTTTTTTTTTTTCTACCTCAGTAATTGCACAGAAACATTGCTAAAGGCTGTACCAGGGAAAATTTTGGGGTTTTTGTGTCCCATACCACTTGATAGAACAAATCAAAGATATGAAACAGTTTGAAATTAATTGTCTCAAAAGGAGACACCTTCACACTGTAATATAGAATAAGAAGAAACTTTACCTGGAAGGAATTAAGGAGTGGCCTTTTAAGTCATGATTGTACTAATTCATGGAACAGATAGAAATTTCTCCTGCTGGCAGAGTTGGTCTGCATTCAGGAATGGATGTCAACACAGGAAAAGTCCAGTGTGGATGATTAAAAAATGAACAGAAATATGTGCATGTGCCAGTAGCACGCGGAGACAAATAGTCCAAAGAATGCTCAGATGACATTTGACGTTACCAGCACATGACAACACACTGCATTATATTTAAAGACAAGAACCAGGATGACATGTCTAAGCTTCCAGAGCTCTTCATGTTACTTGCTCACTTAGCTTCTAGTATCCATCCAAAATTAACCTTAAGTGTCTCCCTGTACAAGGGTAAAAATAGGAAAAAGAGGGAGCATCTGCATATTCGATCCCATGACACCACTGACATTTTACTCATTTTATGAGATGAATAAATGAAAGGGGTGACTTCACAAAAGTCATTTTGATATAGTTTAGAGGTATAAAGCTAAACTTAGATTGGGCAAATCAAAATAATTCTATTGAACTTGTCTTGGCCATACCAAAACCCCCCAGCAGTGGTTAAGTCACCTTGTTTGTTAAATACAGATGTTTCCTGCTGAAAAAAAAAGAAAAACAGAAAAAAAAGCAACCCAACTTATAATTTCTGTATCTATGACCAGTGTCACTACAACATGCAAGAGAGGATTCTCAAAACTCTGTATATGAGTTTCCAATCCTGACAGGAAACTGTGAGGAAAGCTCTCACTTCTCTCCTTTTAAATGACCTAAAGCTAGCATTATTCAAAAAAAAAAAAAAATCATTGGAAGATACTTAGATATCATGGTTGTGGTGGCCACAGTAGGTACTCGAAGACAGTTAAACAGGCTTATTGACTATTACATAAGTGCTTTTCAGAGTTTGTCATTTCACACAGAAAAAATTACAGGGCGGGGACATGGAAAAAAATAAGCAAAAAAACCAGAATCTAAGGGGAAAAGAGAGCTCATTGTTCCATTGTCCCAACAAATCAACATTTTGAAATAACATTTTGTTAGAGAGCTCCCTTTTTTCTCCTGCAAAGTGAGTATTATTCATATTTATCTGAAATCTATCAGGTCAGCGTGAGACACAATCAACAGAGAAAGACTTTTTGGAAGGACACCACTTGCTGCATGCTCCTCAGTTTTAGCTTAAGCCAGTTTGGTCTTCATTCTGCTCTCTACTGGGTATTCAGAGAGCCAGAAATGGGCTTTATTATTCCAGAAAGCCACACATCTCCTATGTATGGCAGACATTTAATCTTAATGGATCCCACAGCAACTCCATCAAGATACTAAATAAGAGCAAGGGTAGGGCTGTCAAGCACTACAGATGAGTGCTCTGGGAGCAAAGAACAGCTCATCCACCATGTGTCATGGGCTTTTCAACATATTTCCATCTTTCCCCGGGATTAGTTGAAGAATGGAAAGGAGAGTTTGGCAACCAAATATATGCCTCTGCTTAGGGAGAACTAAGAAGAATGAGGAAGGATTACTTCCCTTATTTCATGGGCAGGAAAAATCATCCATCAGAATGACAAATGCAGTACCTTTATAGGCTCACAGCCATTCTCTGAGCAATTCCGTGGTGCTATTGTGAACTCACAGCTACTTTCCTGTTAATCTGCTTTTAAAAACCTCAACAGCTGCTGAGAACACCAATAATAATGCTTTTAATAATAACCAAACCTTATGCAGAAACCTTATAGCAGCCTTCCAGTATCTAAATGGGGGCTACCAGAAAGCAGCTAGAGAGGTTTTAGAGGGGCATGTAGTGATAGGACACAGAGGAATGACTGTAAACTGAAAAAGGAGAGGTGTAGATTAGATCTTAGGAAGAAATTTCACTATGAGGCTGGTGAGGCACTGGAACAGGTTGCCCCAGAAGCTGTGGGTGCCCCATCCCTGGAAGTGTCCAAGGCCAGGTTGAATGGGCCTCTGAGCAACCTGGGACAGTGGGAGGTGTCCCTGCCCATGGCAGGGGGTTGGAATGGAATTACCTTTAAGGTTCCTTCCAACCCAGGCCATTCTGCGATTTTAATATCTCAAAGTATAAGTAGGTTGACTCAAACACTAAAAGGGGAATGGCACAGGAGGCCCTGAATGCCAGTTTGTGTTTGTAGGACTACCAACATGAATGGATCAGACAGTTTAAAAGAATGGATCATGTCACAGGGCTCCTGAAACAATGAATGACCAGAACCAAACAGAAAGTGGGAGTAAAAAGGAATTCTTATGTTTTCATCAAGAGCCATGAACAATTCAAGGGCACTGTCAGGTACAAGACATGTAAAAATACTCATGTGGAAATACCAGGAAAGAATTTCAACTGTTGGGTCAGGGATTTTTTTCCAGCCAAGACAGAAGAGCAGGAGGGGAGTGTTGGCATTTAAATTTATAAAAACATTGAACCTTGTGATCTTTGTTGCTATATTAAACAGAAACTATAGTTACTTCTCTGAGAAATCTTTTGTGTTAGAACTCAGTAGATTAATAGGATGCCCAAACTAATCTGGGAGTCTAGAAACAGGACTAAGTGGATATTCTCAAAAGACTGTGTTTCAATAGACCTCTCATGCACTGGAGCTTGGATAGGAATATAATGACTACTCCACTTCATCATCTAATATCTGTTAAAGACATTTAAATACTTCCTTAGTAATATTACTTCCTCCGGTTACAACAACTGCAGACTGAGACGTCCTGGGAAAATATTCTCTTATCTATAGAGCCTCTGTTTTTCTGTTACTATGAAACTTCTGTCCTTCATTAACATTCAAATCACCTTCTTTCTCTGCAGCTGGTGGAGAGGCACTTCACTTTTTTGTCCTAGCAGTGATATAGCAGAACCTTTAACCAAGAACAGGATGTGTCTGGGATCACCTTTAGAGTTTAAAGTTTGTAAACTCGTAGGTTTTTTAGAATCTTGAAAGGCAAAACAGAGAAACGGTCCAGGAAATAGCTGTAATTAGGAATCATCCTTTTCTTTCTTTTCTCCCTGTTTTTAAAACTGTTGTTTCAAATAAACTGGCCTTAAATACTGCATAGGAGGCTATTCCAGGAGGTTGTTCTGGTGAGATATGTATTTGCTTTCTTTAAAAAAAAAAGTCTCAAAAAAATGCCACTTTCCCTAATACCAGATAACCTCTCCCTTCCACTCACAAAATACCAAAAATTGTAAACCTACATCTTTGAAGAGAGAAAGAACACTTTAGGACAGCAGAATTGAATACTTCTTTCAGCTTTGCTAGGCTTAGAAAGCGGTTTTGCAAACAGACTTTTGCAACACTACCAAAGAAATCTTTGATCAAATTTGTCAGAGAAACTAGAAAATGAGTTTGACTCACCTAACTAATCTAGTTTTCAGAGAGATAAAGGCTAAAACAGTTCTCTTTAGTAATATCACTTACACCTTCCCTGGACAGAATTACATATCTGTAACATATTTCAGTGATTTTCATGTGCATTACTGGAAGGATAAAAAATACTTATTTTATGGTGCTAGCTAATTATTTGGGAACTCCTAACCTTAAGAAGGTTAAACACCAGTTCTCAACATTTTTGAGCATTATCAACGATGAATATTAAATTATAAAGACAAAGTTTAATATATATAATATAAATACCATTTTCCACAAAATAAAGTTTTAGTTTTCAGTTAGATAAAACACAAAATATTTCTAGACCTTGGAACTTATATTATACTACTTATAGAACTTATATGATACTATTATAGCTATGTTCTGTCACCAGTCCATTTTAATTTAAGAAGTTCACTCTAAATTGCCAATTCTATTTTTTAACTGCAAAAATTCTATTTTATCCTGTTTGTAATATTGCATTTTTTCACTATAGCCATTAATGGTAATATTGTGATTATATTAACAATAAATGGTCAATTACTTTTACATCCCTGTTATTTTTCAGTTTGTAGAATTAGTACAACTGGTTAATAGCAGAAGGAACTTGTTTTGGTGCTCACTCAGTTTTAGAGTTCCTACTTGGGAGTAAAACAAAAACTTTAATTGAATCAGAGAAAATAATTAAAAACAAAAAAATCTTAATTTTCTTTTTGATATGTTTCTGTTTGATTATGACATTCATTTGTCATAGTCTCAAAATTTATTAAGGCTCCAATTTAATTAACTTACAAAAACTGACCTAAAAAAATTTTTAAAACCTGTCACATTTTGAAAGAAATATCAAATTACTGTATTCAAGGTAGTGAAATTATTTCTTTGATGAACACTAAATGCTCTATTGTGCTAGATGGGAACTGCATGAACATATCTTTTTTTTTTTACAACTGAAGCCTTATCTGAAAACAAGCCTTTGGCACATACTTATTGAAAAATGCTAAAAAGGGAAGAAACATGTATAATTCCTATAGCAAGTAGAACCTGGAGAACCATGTACCATTTAAAAGCAATAAACGTTTCCTAGTGAGTGTGGGTAGCTTGAGAGTTATTAACATGTCAGTAGTTTAAAATGGCCCCTACTGAATGGTAACACAAGTAGCAGCAGTTGTTACTACAACCACTGTATTTACAATTGTAATAATTGAAAGGAGCGTTACAGCCATTTGTGGTTAATCCCTCTTTTGGGCAATAGAATTTGCCATCCCTTCTATGATTATAGCTCAAAAAAAATTGTTAATTTATCAAAGATTAAGAAAGGAAACAGAGATGAAATGCACTGCTCATAGCCATAAAACCAGGAGCAACCACCACAGGTCAACCTGCCTGGACACAAACACTGAATGACCTTGAAGAGCTTGCATTTTCTTAGCTCATGAAAACTTAAGAAAAATATCCTCTCTCTGCACCCAAACTGGAATGAATCTTAACAGCCACCAAGAAGAATGTTTAGGAAAAATATATCAGAGCATGGTACTTACCCAGAGACTGGAGACTGGCACTAACTGTCAAGGAGAAGCAAGTGCATGGAAGCTGATCCCTCCCATCTTCACCAAGTTACACCACCAAATTAGCCTCCCTCCCATTTGCAGGTGCTGCTCCCCTGAATGCTAATGCCTATCACATGTGCTTACAAGGCAAAGAAAAATCCCCTAAATTTCATTGGGCTGGACAGAGCAATATTTCAAGAAGCAGCTGTTGTTGGTAGCGTTCAAGTTTATTGGCAATCCTTATGAAACTACCCCCAAAACACATACTGTGTCTGATCTCATGTTAAGAAGGCTTTTCTCTAAAGAGTATTGAATCACTTTAATGTAGATTCTAATGCTGCCTTGCTCCGCTTTCAAGGTAGCCAGTAAATTCAGCTTTACTACTCTACTATAAAGATGTGAAAGAACTGTAACAGCATCTAAAAATGAGCTGTTGCCACTATACTGTTCAGTTTAGAAAACTCTAAACTGAATACTGATGAAAAATGTTAATGATAGTTTGCTGAGTTGCCAAGAGAAATGAGACAAGACAATTCACTACATTTTTGTTATAAAATGTAAATTAAAACATCCTAAAGAATCTGCCACAACTCCAAGAAGGACTGAAAGGAAGATCTAAACAATTTTTTAAAAAGAGCTATCCAGCAGCCATACTTACCTAATCACAATCACAGCAAAGACCTCAATATTCACAGGATTTTAACTCCTGCAAAGTCCTGTCTATTGCAAGGAAGGATCTCAAAGTATTTAAAGCACCTTGCTGAATTAAGGCCTTAATCACATACATATTATACACCTCTGAGCAGTTGGCATTAGATCACCAATACATACTCAATAGACTGGATAGGATGGTAAATTCAAAATGCTGTAATAGTGTCAAGGGAACTTTAGGTTGCATATCAGGAAAAGGTTGTTTTCCTGACTTCCAGAGGGTGCCTGGGCACTGGAACAGCTCCCCTGGGCTGGGAGCACAGCACCAGCCTGCCAGAGCTCAAGAAGCATTTGGACAATGCTCTCAGGCACATGGTGTGATATTTGTGGGTGTGATTTGTTCGGTGCAGGGCCAGGAGTGGTCCTCAATGATCCCTGTGGGTCCTTTTCAACTCAGGATATTCTATGATTCTGTGTGAAATGTCAGAAATGCCCCCTGAGCCTGTGATTCTTTAGCTGTGAGGCAGTGGCTTGTCTCCTTTATCACACCCATGTCTCCGACCCTGAGACTGAAAATGAATACTGTCTTTCTTCAGTAGTGATAATGAAATTATTTTACAGCCCCAGCCCTTCCCCAGACTTGGTAAACTAATTCCATGGCATGACCTCAGTCCTGCAACTCACAAATGGCACAGAAGGTACAGAGAAAAGGCAGAAAGGAGAGGCACTGTATCCCCTGGCATCTCTGTGTGGCAGCTGGTGAGACAAAACAAAAAAATCAGATCACTGCCTAGAGAGTCTATTGGCAACTCTCAGTTGCATCTGGGAACAATGACCCATCAAAGCTAACTACGCATTGTTAATATCCCTACCTAATCCAGGCAACGGGAAAGAAAAGTGCAGAGTGCCCTAGCAAATCCTACAACCTTCCAACTCACTCACATCTTCACTTGCCTGGCTCTGGTAAGCAAATAAGCAGCATTATTGCAGCAGTGTCCCCACTGCTGCCATAAACATCATCTGGGGCCAGGCTGGGGGTGAGGGTGCATTCACTGCTGCCAGAGGGTATTTATTCCATATTCTCACAAAATACAGAGAAGCCAAGGAGGCTCCATTTCAAGCTTCCACCTCACTGGTCTAAGAAAAAATTAATGTGGTGCAGAATTTCCCTACAGTGATATACTTGGGTCTGGGAAACATGTTTCTGAGGGCTGGATTACGATTTTTGGGATGCAGAATTTTCGAGCTATTGGGTTCTAAGCCTGCACAGTCTTAAGCTTGCAGCTATTGGCATGTTTGACATTTTAAACTATGAAATACCAACCTATTTTGAAATTGTCCAAATCATTAGTTGTGGAATTTTCCTAGCACTTCATGAATACCACTGTTAATTGGGCAATTAACTCGAAACTACAGAATATGCTGTGATGGCATGATATGATATAAGCCATGTAAAAGAAGGAACAGCCAAGCAACTCAGTATGTTGAAAGATATTAATGAAGTGGCAAAATCTGCCAGAAAAATAATAATGGGTGATTTTAACTACCCCAATATTAACTGGTTGAATAACACATCTGTACATGGTTTGGAGAAGCAGCTTATTGATACTATAAATGGCTTCTTTTTGGAGCAGCTCCTTCTGGAGCACAGAGGAGGAGGAGTTCCACTCAGTTATTAATTTGTGTGTGTGTTTGTGTAGAAAGCAAGCATGGGTGTTCTGCTAAGCAACAATGGCCATGGGACAATGAGTTTGAATCTGGATGATGAAGTATTTCAAGTGGTAACCAAATAGTTAATGGCAGGTGGGTGGGTGAGGAAAAACCCATGAACAACAGACATCTCGAAGGGATGGCTGTTTTGGAGGAATGAAGGAGTTTATTCACACAAGAAACAAAACACCAGAATTAAAAAGAGAAGGGAGGAAAATATATTTTAATAAAAAGGGCTAGGTTAGCATGTTTCTGGGGTGAAGTACAAGAATCTATGAGGTCTTAAAAAATAATTCTCTTTGAATGTGTGAACTCTGCCTAAATGTTTAAAACAGTGCATAACACTGATTATTGTTATAACTTACTGCTCAATATTGTACAATATCAAACAAAACCATAATACAAATGGTGGCAATCAAAATGTATAAATTCTGTTTTAAAAGTTACAAGAAGATAAATTATTATTTTTCCATAATTATTCAAGCTGACCTGCAAGGAGGACACATATATGTTATCTAATGTACAAATCTGGAATCTGGAGTAAGAGCATAAAGGTCTTACGACTTTTTTGAGAAATTTAGCAAAAAAGATAATGGAATGTGTGTGGTTATGCTTCCCTTATCATCCTCTCAATGGGGGGGATCTTTTACTTCATTTTACTTTGCTTGGCTTCAGATTCTTGACCTTTACTCTGATCATTTCAGCAGATCTAACTGTAGTTGTGTCCTATCAGTGACCAATTCTTTTTAAGAAATTGTTATATTCCAAGCTAGTAAAAATTTGAATAGAAAATATTCAAATTTTCTTCCTAAAGTAGGAATTTCCTATACACAGCCAGTTTGCCAGCTACTCTTTCCTCTTCACTCTGCTGCCCTACAAGACTTTAGATCTTCTGCAAGACCATGTGTCAGTTCCTGAAAACAACTTTGAGAGAAGTTTTACACTGTGTGAACTGTTTCATTGGGAAAGGCTGAAGTGAGTGATAAAACTCATGTAACCTGCTTTGTTTTAGCTTTGGAGAATTGGATTAATTACTCCCTGGGGCTTTTTGGCTCCTGCAGGGAGCATCTCTGAGACCAAGTTTCAGAGCCAGGATTATATTTACACAATTAAGTGTAGCCTTTGAATATTTTATGATGCACACTACTGAATCCATCACATGCATGTATTAAGAACAGAAGCTGCTCCCACTTACTTCAAATTGATTTTACTCAATGTCTTGTTAATGTGGACACACAAAAATATCAATTCCTCATCACTGTACATGAACTTAAAATACTAAAAGTAAAAAATTATTTCAAATTTTCAAATTATTTGTATTTTAATTATTAATTAAAGGATAACCAAGAAGAAAAGAAAATTATGGAACATTTTTTTTGAATGCACTGATTTTTAAAACTGACCTTTGTACTGTATCTTGTCTTTAATATCTTTAAGTAACATTTTTAATATGGGCTTCACTTTGATCAGCACTTTTTAATTAACTTAAGAAATGTGAGTGTTTTACAGCACAGTCTTTATCAATTTTTTTTATTTAGCTATTAACAGTTATGTTTTACCTTCAGCAGACCATTATCAGATTCCTATTGAGTCAGGCTTTGGTATATACCAAAATCTTGATACATCTAGCAAGCAGTTAACCTCTTACTCTGCTCTCTCTTGTAACTGTGATTATGATGAATGAGTGGTTAGTTCAAAGCAATTCTGTTTTATGTCAATAAATGAATCAAACAGCCATTGGTATATGGGCATTAGGAACACAGAGAGAAAATGAAGTTGTCTGGGGACACTTTATAACCCTTTCCCTTGTAAGTAATATGATTTGAAAAGTTAATGCTGACATCAACTGTTGGTATTGTTGATCTCTGCAGTAGAATAAGACATTCTTTGTCTTATTTACGTAAAATGAGAAATACTGTATATAATTTATTACTCACAGCATGGCTTAGAGAAAATTCTCTTTACAGCTTTCCTGAGATGCTGCACTGTAGTTATTAAATTACTGGAAACTTTAGGTTTGTGATGAACAACCATTTCTTCCAGAAATATTTGGTCTCTGTAAATGCCAATCACTTACTGAAAACCTGTCCAGGTATGGCTTTGTGCAAGTACTTTGCTTCTACATTCCTAATTGGGCTTCTTAGCAGAAATCCTTCCTATTCCACTCTCCCAAGCATTGCACACAACTTCAGCAGCATATAGAATTGTTTGGATGAGGATTTGCATTTTCTTGCTTAGCACTTTTGCAAAGGGGTTTTTAGACAGCAGATGGATCTAGAGCATTGCACGGATCTCATCCAGCACACATATGGAGCAGCAGCAGAGCGAGGAAGCCCCGCTCACATACAGAGCATGACAGCCCTTGGAAAAAGAAAAAGCATTTCTAGCAGCAGCTCCACTAAGTGGTTCAACTTTCACCAGAAAGTAAGCAAAGACAACACGTGTGGCCCCTGTCTTTGTGCAGTGTGTCAGGAGCTGGTTGGAGGGTGCTCTTGCTCACACTGGTGTCCTCATCCCAGCAACTGCTAAAGAGTCTTATAGCCAGAAACCCCTTGGGTTTATGTGAATTAAAACTGTTATTCTGTTTATTTCCTATTGTGCCATACATTTCTTTCTTCATAAAGAACTGAAGGAGATTTCTGTGCTATGCTAAATATCAAAATCCCAAAAGTAGCTTAAATGCATTACTTGTTTATTATAGGAAAAACTGCCTAAAATGAATACAATGCTTTCACAATACAAATATTCTGTGTACCCATTCATTTGTTTACTTATTACCAAGAAACAGCCTGCATGGTCAGCAGAGAAGCAGCCAAAATAATGTCTGCTGCACTCGGAAGGTAAAGGGGAGCTCAGATAGGAGCAGGTTTCTGTGCCAGCATCAGGCAACAGACTTTGCTTCTATTAGAGCTACAAGTCCCCAGGTGACCTCCCACAACCAAACAGCTTGGGATAAAATCCCACAAGGGAGTCCATCAGACATCCCAGTTGGAAGCACAGGCTGGGGAAAGAACCTCAGATGCTGAAAAACAAACGGGACTTTTGGTATTTGAGCTCTGTGCTGTTCTCAGCAAAGGAGTGGCTCAGCCACCTTTCCCCCGCCTTGAGTCCTTCCCCACACCTTCCTCTCCTCAGGTACAGCCACAAAACTCCGGATGGATGCAAAAATGCTTCTATCAGATCCTCACTGGCAAATGTCTTTGGGCACCAGGTTTTAGCTGAGCATAAAGAAATGCTTTTCCCACCTCCACTTTCTTTCTACTCAACTTACTGTCTCTGAAGAACATCTAAAATATGTACATTTAGGAAATTATTCTCACACAAAAAAATTCTTCAAGGCGGTGTCTTCTTTTTTATTTATTTACACCACATGTTATATACTGGAAATTTGTTTCTTACTAGAAATTTTGTGTGTTGCAACCCTTACATAAAAACAACAAGACAGGGTTCCACAAGAAATCGATTTTATATTCACCAATTATAAAATAAACCCAGGAAAAAAGAGCTTCAAATTTCTGAGGGTCTAGTTAAATTATGTTTTAAAAAGATTATTTTACACTAGCATGTCACAGTGTCAGCTGGAAAGGATGCAGAAAATAAAGGCCTCTGGTACCTGCAGCACACACGTGCCAAAAAAGGTGTGGATGCTGCAGCAATAGAGATTCTAGTTAGGCACCACTGTCTTAATAGGAACTTTGTTGTCTTAATAGAAACTTTGAAACAGTCCTTTGTAGAAAGAGGTACGTGATAAGCCGGCAAACATCTCCTTGATCAAAATGCTGATTAACACCCTGTCTTGTGAAAAGAAAAATGGAGATCAGCTTTTTCAGACTTGGGTTCAGTATATTGTTTCTGTGGAAAGTAAAGAGCAAATATTTTCCCAAATATATTAACTGTAATCCAGTAGAACATCACATGTTATCAATTAAACCCATAAGGTAATAGTACCAAAGACATATGTCTTCATGTGCTCCACAGAGGCTGTGCTTTCTTTGAATTGTTATACAAACAGTCACAATTAAATAATTTTCTCCTTTTAAATAAGCTGGTAGAAATACAAAGCACAAATCCATTTGGTCAGATGCTCCATGTAATAGAAATAAATAGAAGTAAGTAAGGTGTAAATAGAAGCACTCTAAATTAAACAAAAAAAGAGTATAAATGTTGCCTTAAAAATAAGACTGGGGAAAAATATCAAATATTGATTTTGAAGAAAAGCATACTTCTGTTAATATGCTGATTAGAGTAAGTGCTTGAAAAGATAAAATTTACCTACCCACAATGTCAGTTTTGTTGTGTCATAACGTGTGTGCATGTGTGTGTTCCCTAAGTGCTTCTGGTTCTGTTCTCAAACCTTCTTAAAATAAAAATCCTGTTGTTTGTTTTCAAAGAAATTTGGTTTAATTCCCAAATAAAATTATATTTTTTGCCATGCCTTCAACACAGGTTTTTCTCTATAGAGCTCAAGACACGGAAGTTTCATGGGCTTTAACAACCCTCATTTCAGGTTTTATTTTTCTCACTCTGTGTTTTCACATTGTAGCCAAGCCACAATAAAATGTTTACACAGAAACTGAACTGTTAGTAACAAGATGTATCTAATTGCTGATGTACAAGCAAAATTGGGTTTAAATGCTGTGTTATTAAATGATATTTATTTTGCCATTTATATCTTTAAATAACTATTGCAGTTTACTACTGGACAAACCTACTTGAGAAGAACAATTAAATAAATTAAACCACGTTAAAACCACATTCTTGAAAAAAAGGTAACCTTTAGTTAGGACAATTACTCTGTGGGCATAAAACAAAAGCACAAATGTCACATTTTCCATGAAATTTACTTTTGTATGAATCATCAATCCTGTTTTCCCCTGAACAAAACTAGCCAAATATGACCAAAAAATCCCAAAGTTGCCTGAACTGGATGATCCAAGTAATTACATGTTACAGCAGAATGCATCTATGACAAAACTTTCAAAAATTTGAGGAAAAAGTTATTATAGCCCCTGGTTGAAATAGCTTTGGTATAGACCTATAGCAGCATTTAGCTGATCTTGCTCTATTCCCATAAAAAATCTGCAGAGTTTCAAAGATCAATCTTCCCAGCACTGATCTGCACTCCTTCCCTTTGGAGTACAGATCAAACAAACACGCCATGAAAACATGCCCAAATATTACAGCATAACATGAAAAAGGTATACACTCCTCATTTGCATTTTTTAAATACTGCTTAGAATTTATTCTCAAAACCCCTTATACAAACAAACTTCTTGCCTTCCATGCCAGCCCCCAAAGCTCTCATCTCCTCCTTTGCTTAGGGCCTGGATGGACTCTGGATCAGGCCCTGATCCTGAGTCCATCAGCTTCCATGGTCACCTCACATACATAAGTATTTATTATTATAGTATTTGCAGAAATCAATTCTTTAAATGGAAAGGTATCTCAGGTCACAGCCTGTCCTATTAGTCTATTTTATCCCTCTCATTTATGACATTGTGCATAGTCCTGTTACTGCATAATAAGAATCTGTATCTGCCTAAATCATGGACAGAGTATTTATAAGTTTGGAAAGGTACAATAAGAGATTATTTAAGATCTAAGCCTGTATTACTGCAGAAGCTGTACTTCAATGTTTTTCTCAGTATGTGAGGAACACAGGGCTGAATCCATCAGTTGTACCTCCTACATTTCATTTTATTTTCAGTTTATGTGAACTTAAGGTTAGCATATGTTTCTAGATATATGGTGCTAAACACTGGAATGAGTCATTTCAGCAGAGAAGAACAGCCAGCACGGTGCTGGCTTCTCCCAGTACTCATGTCACTGTGGCTGAGGTCTGGGCTGCAGAGGACACCAGTGACAGGCCAGGCTGTGGCTCATCCTTTCACGCAGCCACCACCTCAGCTTTGCTGCTCAGGCTGCTGAAACACGTCCCAGCTCTCGCGGCCACAATGTGCCAGGTGTCTCAGCTGGGCTAACAGCCAGCGAGCAGGGGTGGGATCAAAGCTGCCCATACCTCTCCTGGAAGTTTAGGTACTTACTGGATTGACCTAAACACAAGGATGCTTTTCAAAGTACTTTTTTACACCACTTTACTGCAGCTCTTTGTTGATGTCAGTCGAGAAGAGCAGGACTCAGACCAGCAGCCCAAAATATAATTGCTAAAGCCCTTTCTGTGTTTGTAATACTACCTGAACATGAACAGAACAGTACTTACAACTTCCCACCCTATTAGCTTGGTACACAAAAATTTAACCATGAAACGACCACTGAATTAATTCTTTGGAAATATTCCTTTTCCTTGGAGAGTGTGCTCTATATTGAGGTATAAAGAGCTTCTCTTTGTATGGATTAATATATTACTATTTCCATTTATAAAAGAGGAAAATTAAGAAAAGAAACTGATTGCTTAAAAAAAAATAAGCAGTAGCAAAGCCAGAAAGAAAATAACAAATTCCTCACTCTCAATTCAGTAATCACTTTATATTGCCTTCTCAGAACAATTTTTCAATGGTAATACTTGGGTTTAAACTGTTTATCTTATTTGATAATATTTTCTTTATCTCTGACTGAGAATGTTCATTAAAAAAATGCTGACCTGTAAATGAAGGAAAGTGCAAATAGAATAGCAACACCATATGTGAAAATGAACATTTGTAAAGAGGAAGGGTTAGTACAAATTGAACACATTTCCATATTGAGAGGAGAACCAGCCATATTTTTTCCCTGATGAATGCAGTTTTGTGAACATCTTTTTCCACATAAATTGATGAATAAATATTTATTCATAAACTATATTTGTGACTTAAGAGAACAAGCTGCATAGATTGGTTTTATTTATACTACATCATATGTGAGGTATTGCAATAATTTATATCATGTCAAGTCTAGGGCCCATTAGATTTTCATTATTATATTTGACTAAAGCTGAGGACCATCCAAAACAGCAATTCTGAAAGCTTTCTATTTGTTTTATGAATAACTCTTTTCCTCCTGATCCTCTCTCTGGCTTTCCCTTTCTCAAAGCATTTCTGTTTAGGTGTAGCCCCATTTGATGTATCTGAACTTGGGCATACTCTGAAACGTGTTCCTGAGCTGAGGCTCAATGACCATGGTTTTGCTGAAATCATAAAGGCCAGATTTCTCCAAGGGATATTAAAATGCACTCCTAGTTCAGCAGATGCTGGTCATCCTAGTGCTTCCTCAATAACACACACAGCATTTCCCCTAAAAGTCCTGTCTGTCTTGAGTTACAGCCCCAGTTCTTTTCTAGAAATTATTTTCATTGCAAAAATTCATTGCAGTGGCGTCATTGGCAAGTGCCATCATTGATGTGTTACTGTAAGCTGTTCTCCCATCATTGTTATTATTACAAAAACCAAAATAAAGTTTGAAATAATAATATTTACTGTTAATTCAGTATTTGTAGCTCCTCTGAATAGCAGAAGCAAAAGTTGGTAGCAAAAAGAAATCTACCAAAAGTTTAAAAGTAGTGAGGTCAAACTCTTGCTAAATGAACATGCTAAAACTGCAATACAACAGTGAAATTTCAAAATTTCTTCCATTCCCCATGTCAAAAGAGTACTAGAAAGATGCACATAACGAGGAAAAGAATAAATACTTACAAATACACAAGAAAATCAGCCCCAGCTCCCAGAAATCACTGGTAAGTTGCTTTTGAATTCATGAAACTGACCTGAAAATATGAAAGGAAAAAAAAAAAGTTGAAACAAAAGAAAGTCCAGAGCTGATAAATGTTGTTTTTTTATTGTTATGAAATAGTTACCATTTTTAACCATGAACCGCATGAAACAGAACACAAGACTGTTGTCACACTTTCAGCCAAGTAATTTACACAGAATTTGTTTCCAGGAAGCCAATACCAAGAGAAACAATTATTTCATTGTTCTGCATCTCACACCATAGCAACCCAGTCCATTATGGCTTCTAAGAGCTGTCATAAACGCAAGCATGGTTATCTTTTAATAAGGAAAATAACTGTGAGGGGGTTTCTGGCTTGGAGATTTTTCTTTTTTTATGTTCTCAAGTGTTACAGAACACATATTACTTTTTTTTTTTTTTTAATTTAAGTAGTTTGTTAACAGCATTTTGCAGCTTACCTGGTGTAAAATTATTGTTTAGGTCATTTAATTGGAGCCCATCTAAGGCAAAACTTACACAAAGAAGAAAGACTAACGATTTTGTTCTCTTATGGTCTAGATTCCAGTCAGAAGCTTAGCCTAAGTACAATGCAGTCACTATAAGGCATGATTAAATCCAACATTCTTTTTCCTGCATACCCCTCAGTTCTAGTTGGAAAGGTAACAGATGCAACTCAAACCCACAGAGCTCGCCTTATAAAATTCTTTAACTAGCACAATGACTCACTTTATGCCTCTAAATATCCATGGTTTCCTCTCTCCAGAACCCCCATGCATTAGAAGGTAGTTCAGTAGTTTATTTTTATTGTTTGGTCTACATACAGCACATTTTTAGTTCTTAGCAAAACAAAGAAACTTTGTTGCACAGCCCTTGTTTTCTTTCCAAAATGTGAGGATGGATATGGGTAACATTAAACTGAAAATAGTAATGGAGCCTGGGCAACTAGTTTAGGTCAAAACCTTTTTGTTCTCTGGGAGCTATCTGATTAATTTGCAGTTCATAAAACAGTGGGTGTAAGCTCAGTTTAAAAACATGTAACTATATTTAAAGATGAAATTGTCATTTTTCTTAGCCCCCAGTAATCTTTAAGAAACACCTTCCCACAACATTTCTGTATCCTAAAGTGCACCAGCCAGTACTGCACAGTGCCTAGAGACAAGGAGAGAATACCAAACTTATCTTGATGCAGAATATCCTCCTTATTTCATACACCCACCCTGAAGTGCATATTATTCATTCCAACCAAGCCCTCCCCCATCCTGAAAGTACACATTTAATTGTGTCTTCTCTCCTGTAATACCAACAGAGAGTCAACAAATCTCATTTGCTCTATCAATGCAGTGTTGTTATTATATATTTTAAAAGCAAGTCTGAATCTCATTATCAGCTGATTTATGCCATTAGTGTGCTTTGGAGCCACCAATTAAACAAGGACAGTGGTTCATAAGGTCAGAGTTAATTAATCTGAAAGTATAAATACACTTTAATGCACACCACCTCATGTTGAGAATTTAGGAACAAAGCACCAAACCTTTATTCTGGGCAAGCAATTAGGGGGAAAGGTTAAACATACAACATTTTAAACTTAGCTTTAGCACTCTGGTAATCTACCAGAGAGAAAGTTCAGGTTGGTAAAAAATCCTGCAGAACAATAGGTATGTGAAGCCTCAATTCTTACAGTGCCAGTTAGGGAGAAGGCTGAAGAGGGCTGGCTGAAGCCAGTGATCCCGAGCCAGTGTGGGCTTGTGGCTCAGATAACACCCCAGAACTGCAAATCAGCTGCAGGCTTATCCATTATGGAGCTGGGCACCGTGGGGGAAAAAAGCCCAGCCCTGAAGAGCCTGGTCTGTTCAAAATGGACTCATCAGAGCCGAGGCGTCTGTTGCATTCAGCAGCCTGTACAAAACCAACTTTTCCTTCAACCACTTTCGCTTAAAAATTTAATAAAATAGTGCAGTCCAGGAAGGGTTCAGTAACACTCATGGTCTACCAACACAAGCAGAGTGCAAGGAAAATGCTGAAAAGAGGCTAATCTACCAGAAAGTTATTCACAGTGACATTTCAGGTATGAGGTATCTAGAGTTTACATGGAAGAAAATACCTGTTTCTTATGCCTGGACTCATTTTACCTTGCAAAGTCCTCCGCCCGAAAGAAAGAAAATATAGCTAACATACAGACACATGAACCATATGACCTAATTAGACTGAGTGGTTGCTAAATACTTTTTCTTCTCTTACACCTGTATTCCTCTATTCTACAGTTGTCATCACTTTTATTATTTTTAGATGTCCAAGTACTTTCTCTTAAACTGAAAATAAACCCTAGTTTCTTATCCACATAAAAAAGAAGAAAAGAAAAAGGAAACTTTCTGTCCATGAAATACTAACACCACAACATTAATAAAAAATTATTCTATTAGCTCAAACCATTTACATTTTCACTTAAAAAGTCTTAAGTTGAACTCCAAGAGACCACACGGGTGAAGATCTGTTGTATAAACATATACAAAGACAAAATTGTCTTTAAAGTATTCTGTAGTTTTAATTGATACAAATTCCATCAGAAATTTCACTCAGATATTTTGCAGCTAAAATGCTTTCAAAATATTCCGAATACCTGCAATTTCTGCATGTTTAGAAGATTGCTACCATCCTTATTAAAAACTTGCTCTCCCAATGCCAATATGAAAGGGGGGAAATAAAACCGTAAGTGCCACTTACACTCTGATTTCAGGCACCTTTGCTAAAGAATTACTAAAGGTAACCACTTCTCATTGACCTAAGAATAATACACAGTCATCCAACAATTTAACAGAATCCTTCAAAATAACTCCATTTTCAAACAGCTAAGCCTTGGCTTGTCTTGCAAGCATATATTGACACCAGCACTGGAAATAAAAAGGATTATGAACATCACTAAATTACAGGAGGACCCTGTTTACCCTATGAGTTAGGAACCAAAAAAAATTCCATAAAAAGCCAAATATAAGTTATAAAATAGTCATCTTTTCACCCTTAATAATTCCCATAGGTCTCAGTCTTCATTAAAAAAAATTCATCAGTTTTGATAAGGAGAAAAAAAATCACTAATTTTAAAAAATCCTTAATTAAAATATTCTATTTCTTCTAAGACAGAGCCTCTACAGGTAGCCTGTATTTTCTCTGCACAGTCACCAGTGAGTGTGAAGGAAGCCTGGAAGCAAAAAATGGAAGCAGTCATTTAGTAAAAAGCATGGCATCATGTTATATCATTTGAGAATGTGGCCTATCATTGTGGGCTGCTGGGACTAGAATATGTATCATTTAAAAACTGTTAAAAAACTATTTTCAGAATTATAGCATAATGTGAAATGAGAAAAAGGAATAATATAGAAATGAAACTACACATTTAGGGCCTGAATCACACAGCAATTTCACACCCTTAAATGTGCAATATTTCACAATTAAAGCATCATTAATGATGTGTGTCTAGACACAATCACAAAAATGAAGGGGGCAGTAGGCTGATTGTAATGAAAACCTTTGAACTGGATTTCTAAAAAATCTTCCTTTATTCAGGTAAAGGATATTTATTCAAGACGGTTCAATGAAAAATATTTTACTTACACACAGAACATTCTTCATATGTGATCATTTTGAAACAGGAAAGCAAATGCAGTAATTAACCACTACCAGCATATTCCTGCTAGCTTCCCTTTGTTTCACCCCTGTTCAAACATTCAGGGATTGTATTTTATTGCCTTTGCTGGCTTCTTTCTCAAAATCTTTGCTCTTCTTCATTCTTTGCATAGTCAAAAAAAAAAAAAAAAAAGGAAACCCAAACCAATAAGCAAACAAAAAACCAAAAAACCCAACCAAACCTAAGTAACTACAACATTGTTTCCCTATCACTTTGCATTTTAAAGTAGTCCCTCTGCGGTGATTTTCATTTGGATTTTTGTACTCCCTAACAGAGATTGCAGTGATCCATGAAAGAAGGAATCAGAGCACACCACCTGTTCCACAAGTGGTCATTTTAAAACACACATTGCATCACAGGGAGGTAAGAGCCACACCACAGCACATACAGTGTGAAAATTGCTCTCCAAAACTCTGTACTCAGCTGCTGCTTTTGCTACAGGTTTTCCGCTCAACCTTCATCAGAAGTTGCCTTGTGCTTCCCAGTTCCTAATACACAAAAAGGAGCTAGTATTTCTTCCCTCTGTAGCAGTGGTGCTTTACAATTCCACACCCCAGAAGCTGTGATGTCATTATTACAGAAATGAGGCTCAAAAGAAGTACCTAAAATAGGCTGCATCTCCACAGCTTTGCAGGGAGATATGAGCTCACTCTGCCCACACTTGGAGATGACTGGCCACAAACCCACTCTAATCCAGTTTAGCTCTGGTTAGCACTTACGTAAACTACATGACTTCCAGTTTAGAGCAACCTCACATCTGCCTACAAAAAACATGTCAACAAACACATACAGTGATGGTGTTTCTGTAAACTACCTCTTTAAAAAAGGAACCCCATAAACATCACCACTTTTGCCAAACTGCACAGACAGTGGTTCCCTGTCTTTCCCAAAACGGTGTCACTCAATAGTGGCACATTACCTGGCAATGTTACATTATATAATTGGCTATAAAGTCTCCTTATCATCTCCTCTTTAACAAATAATTGTGTTATTGTGTAAATGTCTTCAACAGGCAGTTCAGGAAGGTTTATCTGCTGTCTGCTTGCAGATCTGTAAAGCACCCAATCACTACAGGACATAAGTAAAGAATACAAAATATAGGTAGACTCACTTCAAAAAGTAGCATCAGCTACATTGTGAAGCCTAAAAGAGATTTTCACGAAAAAAGGTATTTCATATCTTCAACAACTAATTTAAATGTATTATTACATCTACCACTAAAATTACACTTGAAAACACCAAAAACATCTAATTCACCGTGCAGATGAAAGCAATACCTAAATATGCATTTATTGCTTCATATAAAAGGCAGGGTGCTAGCGTTCCAGATCTGATAAGCTCTGTGTGCATACTTTCGAGCAGATAAGAACCACAAGACATACACCACGCTGCTTGGAAGGCCGAGGGGAGAGGAGGAACTCCAGTTATAACTCATCGGCTGCAGACAGCACAAGCCTCCTCTGTTGCCCGGGGAAAGGTGGTAAATGCTGCTGGCTGCCTGCTCCCACATCAAGGGACTCAAATTTCCCTGGAGTTCCTGCAGCAGCCCACTGCCACTCACAGGGTGTGCTGGGACACAAAAAGCACCTCTGAACTGCCGGCGAGCTGCATGGCGCTTTCACAGCCACAGGCCCGGGCGTTCCTGATCCATGGCACTGCGTGCAAGGAAACAAAGGGAGCTTTCACAACAGGCCTGTCTCTGCAGCATCTCCATGTGCCCATCCATGTGCTGAAGGCACTGCCAGGTCAGTTAAGCCCTGACTGAAAAGTTACAGCATTGCAAGAAGTATGAGCGGGATTCCAAACACAAGAAACCCTTGGTGTTAGAAGGATGGTGCTCTTGGAAGGATGCAACAAGTACAGAGAGAGCTTTACAGCTGATCCAAACTGCACTTCCAGAGATACCCTCCACACCTGGAGAAGTTGTGGGCTGCAGAGGACCTGGCCTGGAAGTGACACAAGTGTGCAGGGAGTCACTTTTGTCACACCCCAGTGGAAATCACACAAAGACCAAAAGGATGGTGTTGGCATTGACCTGCATTACAATATTTGGCCTTTTTTTTCTCTTCTCTCTCTCTCTCTCCCCCCCTGGGCCTCAACTATCCTCTCACCAGGTGCAATGATATCTTTTTAATCTCTTCCTATGGGTGTACAGGGACTTGCAACAACAGCAGGGTCTCCTGGCACGACTGTAATCCAGTCTCATAAGAGTTCTCTGGATGCAACTTTAACACAAAATAATAACATTTTGGTTCTTTATATAATACTACCTTTATGCAACAATACACATACCAGGAAATGTTAGCTTACTACTTGGATGCAATTTTTCTTGCCAAATTGTACTAAAATTAACAATACTTTCAGGAGTTTTTGGCTCCAGTTATCTTTTGAATACATAATGCATCAGGTTCCCTTCCCTTTCATATGCAGACCAATGTTTAAAATTATTTTGCTGAAAAACAGACTTACTATGTTTAAAAGAGGATATGCTCTTTCAGTTCAGTCATATGACTGAAAACAACAGTCATACTCTTTATTTTATAAAGAGTATAAAATATTATTCAGACTGTAATTCACCATGCAGTTAATTTTCTTTAATTAGCTTCATGAGCTCTGGATTGGACCAAACTGAAATTCAGTTACACAACAGAATGGAATTGCATTGATTTGTGATGCAAATCAACTGTCTATATTTACAGCTATCTATTTATCCTCTATGTTTTTGTATCTATTACCTATACATATTTTTTATATTTTATATATAACTGGTGACCTCTTCTGAGCAAAAAAAAGGTCTTTCTGGAAAGGAAAATAAAAACAAATTCCATGACTGCATTTTCCTTGCTCGACGAAGCATCAAGAATTATGTAGAGTTGAGAATATGTAGAGTTGAAACTTAGATAACTTGGTAGGCTTTGAGTTACTTAGCATCCCTCATCGCCTGATGCTGCCTCACTCAGGCCACACAAAGAGTTTAGGATAAATCTTCATCAGATTCTTTCACTGCACTTTGACTTAACCACCTACTCAGCTGTGCTTGAGCTACATTTACCAGATGCAAACTCCTTGGTACAATTTTTTTTTATAGTGTAACACCTACATATGCATAGACAAGGCTTGGAATAGTAACAGGAAACTAAAGCCCTTGAGCAGAGATATATTATATATATCTATATATATGAGGGGGGCAGGGGGAGTGGTAATTCTGAAAGCCCAGTTTTACCATTTTAAAAGAGTTAAAAATGGTAAGATAGCCGAAATGTTGAGCTGATATTTTAGAGATATCAACAATAATACTAGTGCATGTGAACACATCTCCATATTTAAAATTCCAGCATAATTATCCCATATAGCACGTGGATTTGATGTTTCCCTGACAATTGGAGGTTCAACCTGCCCTGTGGTGTACTTAAACAAAAACAACAACAAAACAAAGCAAACAAAAAAACAAACAAAAAAAAGAGATTGGAGAGATTGCTGGTTTCAATTACATTTTTAAAAAAAAGGAGGAAAACAGAATGGAAAAAGGGAAAAGATATAGAGGACATGTCAGCTGCGCACAAACTAGCAATTTTTCTGACCATCTATTTTGTAATATTACAATATAGTTGTGCCATTTTTTCCCATTGAAATTAATATTAATCCAGACAAAATATTGGGGTTCTCTGTTGGAGATTGCCATGTAACTGAAGCTAAGAGTTTTCAAAGCTAGTTAAGTAGGACATAAAAATCAATTAGAAGGCCTTAAGAATGCCTGCCTTCAGGTCTACTTCCCTGGATTCCCTGAGGGACAAAACCTCCTTACTACATATCTCAGAGTTTTCTTCCCTGAAACCCTGAAACATAATAATTATAGCTAAAATCTGTTTTTCCAGTTACTCGTACTCTAACTTCCCCTCTCAGATCCCATTTTTGAAATTCATTTATCCTGACACTATAATCAGAGAAGAGGAAAATCAGGTGCTCTAATTTTCATTGTACTTTAGAAAAATAACTTGGTAAAATTTCTTTCTTCCAGGATCCATTCAGTTAGGATCCCACCTTACAGGTGCATCCTCTGTGGGAAAACTGTTCCCAAGTATGTGCCCCAGCAAGGATATTGCTTTGTATTCTGCCCAAAGGACCCTTTTATTTGTGATTATCTACAATTATCAGCCCTGAAGATAATTAACTCTTGCCTGCTGGACAAATGGATCATACAAAAAAAAAAAAAAAATATGAGTCACATTATCTCATCAAGCCCTCAAAATAAAAACCTTTTGGCCTCCTAAAGGATGACTACTTGATTAGTTAAAAAAGCAAGAAAAAATTAGGCTAATTAAGGAAAGAGTACACTTTGAAACAGAAATTTGCCTTCAATGGTAAAACTATCAGTTTGGCAACACTTCACATTTTGGAGACTTTACCAGGTGTAGCCCTAGTTTCCCTGGATTTTTCACTTATGACATCTCTGTCAAAATCTGAATTGAAATTTTTGACAAATACTTGTTGCCTATCATCTAAAGATTTGGACTTCCTATTTTTTCTGCAAAATTCACCTCTGCAAGATATTTTAAAACCAGAACTATGTTCACCACTCATAGAAATTCTTGCAGGCAACACTGCCCATCAAAAAAATTAAATGATGACCCCTTACTCCAATTAAGGCCCAGTCCTGGGTACTGAAATCAAAGAGGTTAAAATGCTAAAACTCTATTTTCTATCAGTCCAAAAAGATGAGATTTTTGTTCATTGCCTGGTTTTGGTACTGTTTATAGGACTCATATATTAGTAAACTCAGAATCAGAGTTATCCTGCGCTTTAGGACAGAATGTCTCAAGCCACAAATTTAAAGGCAGGTTTGGGGGCAAGGTTGAGTTTCTCATGTGCTGAAAATTATTTAGATAGTCATAGCCTCTTTAGATAGTCATATAAAACCATATCTCCAGGCATTTACCAGCATTGCTTGACATCTCTGAGCCCCAGGCTATCTGCACCTGCCCTCAGCAAGATACTGACAGGCAGCAATGAAAAGCTGATGGCTAGAGGGGTGGTTAGTAGGTGTTTTGCATGTGATATTTCAAAAATGTAAGTGGAATACTGATCTTACTTAAAAAAAAAAGAAAAGAAAAAAAAAAAGAATTCGCAATCAAGAAGTTGGCAGACCTAAAAGTTTCACCAAATTAACTCATCAGCCTGACATGTCTCATTACAAGATCTTATCACCGCCTTAACTAAACAAAAGAAAGGAAGAAAGAAAAGAAAAATATACAGAGAATAACTTATATTTCTCTAAAAAGAAAGTTCTGTAGGAAGTACTTGTGCTATATGAAGCTGCTATAGAATTTTAGGGTGGTGTTTTATCCATTTTCTTTTTAACGAACACCAGAGTGAACATCGGAGCAACATCCACCAGAAATCATTAGAGCACAAGTCATAACTAATCCCTGGCAGCCATAAAGTATGTAGGTTGTCTTCTCTTTTATACTTTATTATTATTGTAAAATTTTCTAGTTCTCTATTTTATTTTAACTCAACACATTTTGCTTCTTTGAGCTAGAAATTTCTTTTTCCAGGTGATCCTGCCTTCTTTATCTGGCAGTTGAACCCATTGGAATGCACTGCAAAGTTAACTACTTATACATAGGTAAACTTAAAAGAAACATTTCTGGGACATCAAGAAAAGAGAAAATGTAGAAATTCCACTTTCAAGAACCAAGATCATGTTCTTAGAAGATCTTTGACTTTTTTAATCTTTATTCTTCTCTTCCTTATTCTCCTTTTTCTTCATTAAAGAAACTGTAAAGTACCAGTTGGTGTTCCAATGGTCACATTTACACTTTCAGTTATTTTATTGCTGACTATTCCTTGATTCCAAATAACTTAATCCACTTTTTTTTTCAACTAAGGGCATGAGGGTGATGCTGCAGGTCACAGTTATGTCCAGGATCCCATTGCTCTCATTGCTGTGTAAATTGCCACAGAGAAACTGAAAAGCCTGCAGTTGTCAAAGAACAGGGATTTTCAAAATATCAGCAGACACGCTATGCAGTGTGAATAAATATGGCCCCTCAAAGAAATATAGCAAACCTTAGGAATTCCTCCAAATTCACAGGGAAGTGTGCCTATTTTGGGGACACAGGGTTAAAACCCTCCTGTACTTGTTTTATCACAGAACAACAAATATTTTAATGGATCTGGGATTTTGCCCTTTATTCTTTCATCCCAAAGAGGTAATTAACCTCTTAGAAATTTTTAAAACCTGATTAAATTATAATTACCTGGCAATTCACTGCAAAGTTAGAAATTACTATGGTAAATCACCACAAGAATATATTTTGCACCTTTATAACACTTCCTAAAGAAATGTTAAAGTACCTAACAAGATAAATATTTGAAAATACTAGAGTTGGATGACATTTTCCTCTGCATAGAGTGCCAACATAAAGTTTGTGGAACTTTCAAGCCATAATTTGAAGACCTAGGAACACATTTCTAATTCTGGTTCCCAATAGTTGGTGAAATAACAAGTCAGCTCCTTGAAAATCAGAGAATAAGATTCTACTTAATGAGATGAGAAACAACAGAATCCCAGTCTAAGTCATGTAGAGCTGCAAAACTCAGTAAAAATACTATTAAAATATTTTAAAAGTTTTAAGTTTAAAAAAATTACCTTACTCTCCAAAGTCAGATCAATCCTCTGTGTAACCATGCTGACTCTGATTCTGAGATTAACTCATCACAAGTTGCTGAAGTGCACGTACAAAAATTAACAGACAATTATATAAAAAATTTGCAAGGTGGCTCAATGCCAACAAGACAGTCTCCCATCAATCATATATGATAGTCTTGATATCTCTCCCTACATGGAGAAGCAGCTGTGCTCTGTAGCAAGTCCCAACAATTTTTAAAACCTGATTCCTGCAGACAAAATAAGATGGTCTGAAAACATAACCAGCTAGGCCCTTCTGGTTTTACTTGCTGTTATGTGGCAGAATAAGTTGCAGGATTCTCAAATCCCAGAAAACTGAAATTTTACAGCATTTTGAAGATCCAGTCCTGTCCTACAGAAGTACTTGCATGGTGTGAGTGGTGGCTGTACTTGGTGTCATTAGCTCAAATATTCCTTATCTGAGATGTATTTCAACAAACTGACCCTGTAATCAATGGTGAAATTTTCCACTATTTAAGTGACAATAACAAGCAGAGTTTCAGGCAAAGGTAACAGTACTCCTGTGTAAAAACTGGAAGAAAGTGCTACCATCACTAGGATTCAGCAAACATATACAAATGGAAAAAGAAAAAAAAAACACATGCAAAACATTTTATTCAAATGCATACAAAGCCCTCTGTGATTACAGCACACAAGTTACTGCTATGCTGTTACCAGCCTTGAATGGAAGGTATTAAAATTAAAAGCCAAATTGTACCACTACAGAAACAAATCAATCAACACTTCCAGCTTGAATGGACTCACTTTATGAAATCAAGCAACATTGCAGGAGTTTAAAAGTGTGCTATGAGATCTGCTATTTAATCTTTTCGTTTCCTTGCTCTAAATGTGGCCTGTCCAAATTCCACCAATAGGAAAATTTTCTCGAAGAACAGACCACTCTTGAGCCATTTCAGACTAAATGTGGAAAATAAACAACACTGCTATACACCTGAACCCAAAATGTAGGGTATTGATATTGTAGGGGAGTTACACATTAGCAGCACACCATGAAAACTGGGCATGCTGGGAAAATATCAAACCGTTCAAATAAAAACAGTATTATTCATAACATAGTTTTTCCACTTTGGAACATAACTTGGCACCCTCTCTATTAGGCCCAAGTATTCTGAGCTTCAGATACTCCTACAAAGAAGCTAAGTGGGTTTTATTCAGCTACATGCAAAGAAATATAGAGTTATTTCTTTTCTGTCTCTGAAAATAACTTGTCCACTCCAATAAAAAGGATGCTGCTAGAGAGGTTGATAATTAAGCTTTTGGAGTTTGCCATCCATTAAAACTTGATGATCCCACCCAAAGCGCTTCATCATCAGAACCATCTGGTGCTCTTTCTGCACAATTACCAAAATACAGAACATATTTTGACTTGGCACTTGCATTTGGTAGACACTTTAGTCATTTTATAAGCAACAAGGCAGCATCTTGCCAAAGCACGGCCTCAAAAGGAAATTTCAACACACCAGAATCTGACTTCTATCCGAGGAAGTTCTACCAGGGTAGAAAGAAGGAATGTCTTCACCTCTGGCCAATGTCCTCACCTTCATGTACAAGATACCTCCTACCAAACTCATTTCTCTGTGTTACCTCTCTATGCTGATTATTCAGAGCATTGTCTAGGCTGTGAGGGGGAAAGTGAAGTGCCTCTAGTTTGGAAATCACTTTTTTTGAAGATTCTTGGCTGTGAAATCAAACTAATGAGCCACCAGAAATCAAATTATTAGAGGTAAATGGAACCAAAGGCACTTGACAATGATACTCTGAAGAACACTACCAAGAATATTTCACATTAGACTCTCCCACCAAATTTTTTTTCAGTCTGCACAAACTGCAGTAGTATGAGCACAGCTCTAAATGTAGGAAAGCCTGAAAAACAATAGGAGAACTAGGAACATGGACTAATCTTGAATGACACTAGACTTCTTTTTTGGCTCTTAGTTTCCAAGATTTTCTACAAAAAAAGAAAACATGATGAGGACATGGAACATACTTCCAAAGCATTAATAAGAGTCTTTTGCAGACCGCCTTTAAGTCATCTTCTTTCAGTCATCTCTGCCAGAAAAATGTGTATCAGAAGTTGAAAATTTCTGTGCAATAATGATGCTGTTCTCAGCTTTCTCTGGACAGCACCCATAGCATGAAAAAACAAAAATCAGAGAACTCAATATTGAATTGATTCTCAAATCTAACAATTTCAGTTACTTTTAGAAATTCTGAGGATAGGTCTACATTTAATGTCCCTCACCTACAAGCATCCCATAAGCAAGAACACAAAATTATGCAAACCTATTGCAACATATATTCTAAGGAATTTACTTTATCTATTATCCCTGGTGAAAATAATGCTTGTCTCAAAGACTTCTGTTTATTGAATATACAAATTATTAACCTGGTTGGTATCAAAATGATCAACTGCTCCCCAGTTAGTGAAAATATATTAAAAAAACTAACTAAATATATATATTTTAAATAGTGCAGCATAGAAATACATCCCAAATGCCAACTACAAGTTCCAAATCAAACAAATAAGTGTTGCAC
The DNA here is from genome assembly GCF_028769735.1 of Zonotrichia leucophrys gambelii. NCBI lineage: Eukaryota > Metazoa > Chordata > Aves > Passeriformes > Passerellidae > Zonotrichia > Zonotrichia leucophrys. The sequence goes on along the minus strand of NC_088175.1, from coordinate 44,329,497 downwards.
TACATATGGCATGGAAACCACAAAAATATATCTACAATAAAATACAGGATTTCAAATCCAATGCTCATACCAGAACATGGATTTGCACCCATTAAAGTATTCACACATATAAATTGGGAAGCTAAAGAAATAGAAATAACAGCTAAAAGGTGAATAATTTACAGGTAAAAGGATAAAAGATTTAATTATTTTACACACAGAGAACTGAGCAAAAATTTATGAAAAATAGTAGTAAGAAAATTACGTAAGAAATTTAGATTGAAATTAAAGACGCTATTATTGCAAGTAACAGTAAGAGGATAGTCCCTCAACAAAACAACATTCTGAAGAAACAATTTCCATGAAATTAAAATAGCAAAATGTGAAAAAAGAGATGCATAAAATATGTAGTAACACAAAAATATATCTGCACAAGAGTGTAAGCGAGAAATTAGAAACAGTCAATTTGGTGAAGAGATCTATGGGTGCACAAGGCAATCTGAGGCATCACAACCACATTCATCCTTATTAGACAAGCCATCAGACAGACAAAATGTAATGTATGAGCAAGAAAATAAACATTTGACTACACAGAGTGTCACCCTCATTGGTGACACTCCAAAGAGTCTATATCTCCCTCTTGGCAAAAACAAACTGCACATTACATCCTTATTTTTATACAGGATCTCGGAGCAGATTTCCTAACATCAGAGATTTAAAAAAACAAATACAGCTGATTTATTTCCCACAGATTTTTTTCCCCTTTAATTTTATCACAGCCAACAATACTGTAACAAGTAGCAAATTGCCATCAAGTCATAGGCTTGTATTTTTTGAGTGTCAGCATGACTTTCTGAAGCCTCTACCAAAAAGTGAAAAGATCAAAAGTATTTACTTTCAGGAAGACTAATCAGATTACTGCCACCTTACAAAAGCATTATGGGGTGTCCCTGTTATTCCAACTATTTCACCACAGCAATGTGTAGCAGCCACAATGTGGTGATAATAATACACCCACCCCAAAAGGATCAATCCAACCAAAATGCACAACAATTAAGAGCGAAATCATTCAACTTACACCTCAGAATCTTGAGCAACTGCTACAACATCAGAAAAAACTGCAGGGGAAAGATGCTGGTGCTTTCAGGCCAGTAGAACTAATACTTTGGTTTAAATTTCACAGCATCTAGAAAAGGCCAAACTCAATAGAGCAGATTCACCAATGTGTTACTTCAGTTTTATTATTTCTCAGAAACAGTGGGGCCTCATTTTCATTGATACACAATAATTAGAGTCTGCATTAAAAAAAGAAACAACCTAATATTCCATCTCACTTTGAAAATAATATTTATATATATACACAATAGGCTCTTACTTTACCTATTCTAATAAAACTAGCAGTTTACCATTCATAAAAATGACATATTCTGGCATATTTTTGATGCAAATTCTGTACAAGCAATGACATGAAATAGTAGTAGACTTAATTTCCTTGAACATATCAAGGCTGAGTTTCCAGCTGTAAAAAATGGACATTTTTTGCTAAGCAGATGAGCTCATCATGAGCCCAGTGCATGCATGGTTGTTCCTACAATTATGTTCTAATGCAACTGAGAAGCTGGTGGATATAAACAGAGCAAGATATTTCATCTGGCCCTATTCTTGCCTACCCAAATAGGAACAAGACCAGCAGAGATTTCCCAAGTCCTTCCCATGCACAAATATATTCATTTCTATATGTTTTGGCCTTCAAAACTGTGAATCAGAAACCAGGATCAGACCAGAAATAACTGCAGTCTGCTTTTCACAGAAACACAGTTTTCTTGTTATGCCTTGCTATAGTTATCTATCTTGTAATGTTATTCTTGTCACATCCTAAAAATCTGCATCACTTTTTTTTTTTTTCCACTTTGGGATGAATTCTGCCTTCAGCTGCAGACCAGGAGTCCCCACAGAAGCCACAGTGGTTGCACACTGATGTACCAGGAAAAACAGAACTTGCACTTCCAGCTAATCATCTCCTACGTATTAACAGACTTTCACAGCAATATAATACACAGAGTTTATGTCATGATTTAAGAATTAAAAACTAATCACATGTAAAATTGGGCCATTCAAGAAATAAGTGCCAAGTAAGTTTGAATTAGAGCTGGATATGAGCCATTTGAAGCTTGCACTTGCACCAGTGAACTGGAAAAGCTCAGTAAGCCAGCAAGGCTTAGGTGGAGAAGCTGACACTCCAGCAGAGTCCACAGTCCCCTCTCCTTTAAACAATTAAAACAATCCTGCTATTTAATGGCAAGGGACAGGGAAAGAGGAAAAAAGAAATGAAGGACAAGGAAATAAATCCTTAATAGTATAACCTGCAAGAATAATTTTTTTTCAGGGTCTGGTCAAAAATTATTCCATACTGTTTAATTCTGAAAGCAAGTTCCTCCCTGTCCTTGTTCCTCCTGATAATTAATTATAATACAAAATGATGTGGGACAAAATTATACCTTCACTAAACCTTAAAAAAATAAAAGGCATAAGTTTGCAATAAAAAAAAATATTTATTCTATTCTAATATGTGTTTCTCAATTTCCTGTGTACTTATTAGCAAGCACTTTCATCACTGTCTGGCTGAAAAACGTCTGTACTGAACAAACAATGCTATTTTTCACTGAACTCAGTGGTGATATTTTCCTGGAATTTAGAACTGCAAGTCAGTCACACGACAAATTAATTTAAAATATCATCAATTGATCCATATATGATCAGGGTACAGCCAGACATACTAGTCTTAGCAAATTATTGTGTTGCTCATATGCTGGCATCAGCAGCCTTTACTTTATTTTTCTAGCTACTTGGCTGCCAGTTAGAATGAAATTTTCATTGGTTCTTTTGATGAACAGCAGATATAAAAGCTGAACTATATCATCTATGACAGGCCAACTGCTTTTGGGGCTATTATTTTAGTTAACAGACAGTATAACTTCAAATTATAAAACATGTTTATACACATATATTTACATTCACAGCCAGCCAGATGCACACAGAATACTCCTGAATCGAGAGATATTCAAGAAAAATGAGAACAAAACTGTTTACCTTTTTTCAACTTTTAAAATCCTAAACAAATATATAAATTTGGGGGTGAGGGTAGAGGCGTCAAAAGGGGGATTGTCCCTTTCTTTTTGTTTTTCCCCTCCTTTTTATTAACAGAAATTCTGCCATACTGATACGTTTTTGGCCAGACTGCTGCATACAAAATTCCCCTTTGGCTTTCAGATACTGTTTCTAATACAGAACAAATATGACAGGATGAAAAGAAGACTGCTCCTGTGAAACACTGGAAGACAATGTAGAGAAAACAGGGACATGGGGAATCCTGAATATGCAAAAGGAAAAGATATCCAAGTCTTTCAAGGAATAGAAAGCTGAAATCGAATTATACATAACTTAACCAAACTGCAGCAGCTATTTAAGGGTACTTAAAATGAATCTGCTCTTAAAGTAGTTACTAATTTTGTAAGACTCCATCTTAAGATGACCCTGATTTTTCTAAAGATGGTGCCAAAAACTGGTTCAACAGAGTCTCGAGTTCAACTCTGAAAACAAAAGCTCACGCAGCTGCTTTTGCATTGAAAATGTTGACATTTCATAGCTTGTGAGCTGCTGGAAATATCCTTAACAAATTCCTTGAACTTTAAAGCTAGGTAAGAGGTATAAGGAACAATCAACCACTATCAAATGAATTCAAGCAACTTTAACAGAGCTTTAAAGAGAGAAAAATGTAAAATTCTCTTATAAAAGGAGGGGGGGAAAAAAACATATAACAAACAGACACTAAAAATAAACTGGGTTATGTAATAAGCTTAAGAAATAGTAGCACATTTGGCCTGCTTTAGGCCCACAGCAAAAGTTTTCATCCTCTAAAAAATGAATGGAAATTCACACATTCAGGCAGAGATAACATCTATTCTATATATCTTTTCACAGATGCAGATATAGGGAATACAGTATCTAAATATCTGTTTAATTATGGAGGAGGGAGCAAAGGGTACTTAACAAATCGGAGAGATCGAAATCTTCTTGAAAGACCCTGTTCTTGCTGGAAATCTGGAGTAGCCAGATGCTGCTGCATAAATGGATTAGCTGTTTGTGTATGCTGCACGTTGGGGATGGTCTGGCAGAGTAACAGGGCTGGTGGGGCCACAGCCCTGATGAGAGCCCATCGCTGAGGACCTGCAGCTTGGGTGGCTGCAAAGCCATAGAGCTCTGCACAGGCTGCAGGAGACATGGAGACACACCACAGGCCATCCTGTGGTCCTGTTCTTGCCAGGAGTGCCATGGAAATGCATTTGTGCAGCTCCTGGCAAGCCTACTCTTATTTGCAAAGCAAATCTGTAGCAGCCTTGCTGCTGGGAAGAGATGGAATTATGTGCAGGTGAAGAATTTGACTTTCCATCCTAAATTGCACTCGACTGCGACTTGTGCCAGTGAGGTGCCTGAATGAATTGCTCACCAAACCAAGCTTAGACAGCAAGTCAGTCACCTCCCCTCTATGCAACAGATGAGAGTTACCCACACATGTGGAAGATGCTCCAGAACTCCAAATTAATACTTCCACAAGGCAGCTCTGGCTCTGTCTAGCATTACCTAAAGCTGTGCCACAACTGTCTTTTAATGCCTAATTTGAAAGACATCTGAAACCTCCTTAATTCACACAGCACATCATGAGTACTCAAATAACCAGGAAAAAATGTATTTTCTCAGTAAAAGACCACTACTATCAAGGCAGGTGATGTCTGAAATCAAAACACTGATGGCTTATTCTTTCAATGCCAAAAAAAAAGGAAAGATACAATTGCTGATAGTAGTCAAACACAGAAGTGCTTTATTTTCAGACTTAAAGTATGCAAGACTTCTCTTGCAAGTAGAACTTGTGAATATTGCCACATAAAAACTGCAAATAGAACACTTGCGAATTATGAAGGTCCTTCCTTTTTAAACAAATTTAGAAAATGTAATCATCCTTCACAGGTGAGATATTCTGTTTATTCTATGGAGAATCATTTCAGTCTAAATTAAACTCTTCAAATGGTTTTGATGATTGCAATAAGGACACAACAGGGAAAAGATCTGGGAAGAGAATAACACGTGTTAGATGAATGGCTGACAGAAATATTTCTAGTATATAAAAACCACTGGTGTTTTTTTAACCAAATAACAGTATTATTTTTTCAAAGCAGAAAAACTAATCCTGCTTATCTGTCCTAAATAAAAATTCCAATTTGCACTCTTCTCTTGAATGATCTTCAAATTGTAGCGAGCATATGAAAGAAAAATTAAACATGTAGGTCTTTTCAGCATTCAAAAAATCCCACCAGTGGTACAAATATACCTTCCAGATATCCGTGTCAGAAAACCCTGTCCACTTACCATGTAAAAATAAAGCCTTTTTGGGTGTCTTGACCTTAAGTAACCAGACACAGGGCAGAGTGAAAATGGTTTGTTTGTTAACAGTCTAAGACATAAGTCCTGCTACAGATTGCTTGGAATTTATGCAATTCAGAACCTAAATCAGATTTTGGTATGACAAGTAGTGACAAAAAGCAAAGAAAGATGTTAAAAACACAATATATGGCATTCTCTGTTTATTCTGACCCTAACCTCAAACCTCACAGACAGAACAGAACCAAACAGATACCCAAAAAAACTTGTGGAAAGAATTGTTTCATATATTCCTCTCTTCCAGGCTGTCTCTACACTCATTCCTGTTTAACAGCGTGATTAAGAACAGTACTTCCAGCAGACATGGAAAATTCTAATATGAAGTCACAAAACTGCAGCATTACTGAAACACAGGTGCAAAACATCCTACTGCATATGTGAGGGCTTTTTTGTAGTATATGACATGCTTGCCATTTCATGACTTTAGTTATCTCAACAACAAATGTTTTTATAAGAGAAATCTCAAAAGAATAACCAGGAATACTGAAATTCAAGTGACTTAAAAGCTGTGTGAGACACCCTATAATCTGTCTTTTCAACCCATAAAACTTGATCACCCTGCTGCTAGCACTCTTATTTCCAAGGAATGCCCAGTGATCCTTTACACATTGCTCAAGATGAGCTGTAGCAAAGCTCTGGTTGTCAAATGCCAACTGCAAGAATCATTTGTCTTCCTTAGGGACATTTGCCTTCTGTAGAAATGCACCTTCTGAAGGCTTTTTGCACACACCAAGCAGTCAACAAATGGACTCAAGGAGAAGACCAAGAGAGGCTCATTTCACCTCCCTGGAGAAAGTTTCCATGGAGACTCTTTACAAAAGCCAACGCAACTCCAGACTGCACCATTTGCACTTTTAGCTGCCCCTGCAATGAAAATGTCTCACAGAAACCAAACTGTTCCTGGAGGCACACTGACAGAGATCAGATCCAGACACACATGGTTTCTGCGTGGCCATGCTCAGTCTGCTGCTAATCCCAAGAACTTTGCCAGGTTTGGACAAGATCTGAGGTATAATGTACAGCGTGGTCCCTGACTCCTTCACTGCAGTAGGATAATGGGGAATGCAAGATATGAGTCAGCTGGCAGACTCAGAGCAGGAGAGCTGAGCTGCACCTTAGGCTTAGACCCTTAAGACAAGAAAAGGAACTGAGGAAAAGGACTTGGGAGTGTTGCTCTTGCTAGGTCACTTTGGGATGTGGAGATTTTGGAAGATAAGGAGTCCAATCTCCAGAAGGGTCACAGGTCTAAAGTTACCATTGTGCATAATGAGGCAATAAGAAGATTATTACATGCCCTCATAATCAAGGACTTGCTCCAAAGCCTGTTTAAGTCAATAGGAATCTTCCTATTCACTTCAAAGGGGCTTTTGATCAAGCCCTGCCTACTTAGAGGATACCTCTCTCCCTATGTCATAACTGGCCATCAGGAGGGACTCAGACTGACAGGCTCGTGGTGCTACAGAAAGGTGCTGCTGAGAGGACACTTGCATTTGAAGACATTTGACCCCCTTCTGTGACTTCAGTCAATTGCTGACTTTCAGTACCTGGGACATTTACTGGGTAAGAAGAGAAAAAAAAAATCATTGACTTGAGGGAAAGTAGCACTGAAAGACTCCTGTGCTCACTGGTACTAATTTTTCTTGATGTATGTACAGCCACAACAATATTGCCACAGAATGTACACACACATTTCTTAATCCAAACAAAAGAAACAGAGAATCACCAAGTTCCCACTAATACACATAATACATCATTTACGTCCTTCCCTGACCATTAGGCAGTATCACATAATAATCATTTATACAGTCCCATATTTCTACATGCACATTAATTCTGAAAATGCATACTGTGTGGCCACACTGTAACTTGTCACTGACAGACGTTGTGGAAATCCCCCTTATTTCATGGATCATTGATCCAATGTGTAAATCCTTCTTAGCTTGCAAGTCATTGACCAGATAAACCATAAGGGCTCCAAAGGGAAAGAGCCTTTCTGGTCTGTCGAGCAAATTCAGCAGTAGCACACGTACTTCAAACCCACATGTGAAAACCTCTTTGAAATTAGGGTCCTGATCCTGCAAATCCTTATCCCATTACCTAGAAGTCATCCCAATGAAACCCTGATACATTTATCATGCACCTCTAGAAAAAGAACGCTGCACTACTCAGGTTAAATGTTTGTATCCAGAATCAAGACCTAAATACAATCAGAAAAATAACGTCTAGAATAAATCAGCCCTTCAAGGTTTTCCACTCAAAGTAAATATATGCTATGGACTACATGAAACAGGGGGAAAAAAGTAATTTTTTAAATTAAAAAGTGGGAAAATTGCACTATATATACTGACTTTTTAAATTTATGTAATCTTGTAACTTTCAAAAGAACTAATTGGACTTTCCCGCAATCTTTGATACTATTAAAAATCAGAGATTTTAAGCCAATTCTGCAGATTTACAGCTATAATTCAGCAGCTGAATGGCTTTGAAAACATATCTGCTAGTAACACGGACAATGCTCTTACAATAATATTTTGCCTTTAAAGCAGTTTCTTAGATAACCTATATTTTTCTTAATTTCAGTTCCGAGGCAAATACAAATTCAAAGTACAGAAACACAAATGTTGTTTTCTGTGGTGCTGGCACACTGCTATTTTCCAGATCACCCTAACATGAGGTAACTATTATCAATTGTGAAAGCACAACAGGTGGGTCACATGAAAGGTCACATTAGTTTTGTTCACAGGGCCGAACAGAAGGTTTTCATTATCCTTAATAAAAACAGAAGCAAGTAATAAAATATATCATTGCAATAACATATCTCTCCATTCATATGCAATAGCCTCATACATTAGATCCTACCATTTCAAAATACTGTTGTTGGCTCCAGCAGCATGATTATTTTTGTGGTTGCTACTTAGAAAAATAATATTATAAATCATAGTTGGACTTGAAAATTTCCACACTGTTCTTTTGAATTGCTTTTTGAAATGTTTTTCTGGACAAAACTCCTCAAAAGCATGAGCTTGCTTAGAAATATTAAGTACTCTAAGTGGTCAATAAGACAGCAAAGATTTTTAGTAATTCCTGTCATTAGTGTAATAGCAAATCATGGTTTCAAGAAGCAGTCAGGTACTTCGTTTAAATCCTGATGGTAAGTTATAGCCGAGTCATAACTCAGGCATGGTGTAAAAAGTCAGAACATGTTAGATCTTTTCACAAGAGTCTTCAGGACAAATGGATTGACCAGCTCTGCTCTGCTCATGGTACACATTGAAGAACACAGACACATCAGTGGACCAGCATGGACAGCAAGGGTTTACACCTCAAAGGCAAGCTAACATATTGCTGCATCTACTGAAAGCCTACTTCATTTTTGTCACTTAGGTATCTCACATGGATGTCATCCATCTTAAATATATTTCAGTACAAATTCTAGAAAGCCTGCATTTAAAACATCAGTTAGTCACATTTAGCATCAGAGAAAATGGTTTACATTTTCTGTTTATATATATTTTTTTTAACTTAAATTTCACTTTTATTTCTTTTTAAATGATGCCTAAATATCTCTAGGCTGAACAAAATCAGTACACTGTCTTTTTTCTCCTGTTTTTTCCTAATTTGACTATTCTCTGATGCCTTCTTTTGCTGCTGTGCATCCCCACCTCATGATGAATACAACTGGACATTACATAGAATTGAAACCAAAAAATACCAAATAATTTTTATTTGCCTAAAACATTACTTCCCAAAATAACATGGGATATAGGCATCAGTGTTAACAGTCCAGTGCCTCCCCGCTGATACTGCAGCAACAAAGAGACAGCCTGCCCCCGAAAGCAGCAACTCGTTATCAGAGAGCAACACGTGTTATTGGAAACAGCAAATGTATGGAACAATGTATGGATATCTGCACACGCAAAACACCCCTGGGAGAGTGACTTTAGAGTCTGCTTCCAAAAGAACGAGCTGCTTATCAGTCTGCCACCCAAGTGCACAAAGCTCATCCTGGGGCATGTTGTGTCTGCGGAGCGTGCGGCATTCCGGCGGCGGGGCCTCCCTGCCCACAGCCCCCCAGTCCCACCAGTGGGAGAACAATGCCTTTCTTTTCAGGGCCACACCTGCTGCCACTTCTGACCAACTATTCCGTCACGTGCTTCCTTAAGAGGTTTTCAAAAAATCTTTCTCACGATTCGAAAATACGGAGCCGCGACTTCACGCTATTTCACGCCTTTCTTCCTCCCCCATCGCAGCTTGATGTGCTAATATTAAAAATCCTAGAACATAAATCAGTAAGGATATTTCCATGTCGGGTGAGGCAAGGGTGCAGAGCATCTCAAGCATTTTAGGTCAGGGGAAAAAGTCTCCTCAGTTACCATCTAACTGATACAGACACACACTGTGTGGTATTCTCCAGCTTACAGGCTTTGCCAAAACCTTTATCTTTTAAAAGTAGTGGCAGGTAAATAATTTAGACGTGAAAAAAGTGCATCTTGAAAGCATAATTTGTCCAAACAGAATGTGTTTTATTATCTTTCTGTTTAATCTGAAAATTCCAAGGAGTTATTGGAATTATTCCAATCGATTTAGATAGCCAAATTTGTATTTCATTTTTTGCCTGCATTTCTGTGTGCAATGTACTGAAAGCAGTTTTCAAAAAGAAATATAATTCAAAATATGAAAAAATACTCCTCTGATTTTATCTCTGAATTTTAGAAAAAATAAGTACTTTTTGACAGATCATCTAAAGCCAAAACTGATTAAGTGATAAAAAGAGTTTCTACTTCCCATATCCTAGGAAATTGTGAAGCTAAAGGAAACTAATCTAAAACTTGCTATGTAGCAGACTTTATTTAACAAAATCTTACTGTAAAAAATAAAAATATTGGAGGAAAATTGTCAATGTCAATAACCTGTTTTATATGATTTACAGAAAGCCAGTAATTTCTGAACAGTTTCTTTCTTTTGAAGGATTTACAATATATACAATTCAGCTATTCCTACACCTTTCATAGTATTGGCACACTAAATTGAACATTGAACTTAATCAGGGCTCATATCAAAGCAATACATGCGTTATAGATAAAATGGAGACCAGTTTATAATCAGGGATGGTTCCACATGGACATGGAGCATTCCTCTGGGAATCCATGAGTGACCAGCTTTGCAACAAGTGCATAGAAAACTACAGATTCTGCTACAGTAAGACTGACACCCATGGGAGCCATTTCTAAAATGTAACTGTTAAGGCAGCTGAAACAGGAGCACCTACAGCAAGATTCACAGTCCTAAATTCATATTGTAGCCACCAAGTCAAAGGTGGCCAGATTTTGGAGGCTCTTGGCAAACATCTCTGACTCCAGCAGCAGGCAACTTTCAGAAGTCTATCACACCCACACTTTGAAGTGTTGGAATGAATCAAAAATCTAACTTTAGACGTTCCTACTGAAAACATAATCACAGTGTCCACAGAATCATGTATTTGGTCAAAGTCGGGCTTGAGCTTGCAGTTTTTTTCTGACCTTACTGATTCCATGATTTCAGTAAGACTTCCCTAACGAGAATTTGCAGCATATGATTGGTTTTCCTCCTCTGAGACCTTCCCTGAACAATACATATCATGGCACCATCCAGAAATACATTTCTGCCACCATCCCCACATCCCCTAATTTCATACAGGAGTTTACACATTCTTGTACTTAGCATGTTTCTGATCTGACACTAATTGGCTTTTTTGGCTTGGTTTTAAATCAAGCTATCGTCTAACAACAAGCATAGCACTTCCTTCCTTCCCTCCCTCAGGATCAGACAAATGTGCATGCACCCATGCAGATATTTCTGATGTATATATACCCCTTTGTAGGGAGAAAGGCAAGCTCCCTCCAAAAATATATGAAAACAGATGACAGGCACCTGTTGCATTCAGTCCTTCTGTAGCATATAAGATACAGACTGAAGTGCTTCTCTACTGCACCTATTTGCCCACATCACGCTGAAAGCTACAGGCATGAATGGTTAGTTTCAGAAATAAACATTATTTTTCATCTAACAAAGGGAACAGGCGGTTTAGACTAAAATTTCCAAAAGGTCATGAAAGTCTGGAAGAAAGCCAATGCATTCCACCCTCCAAAATTGCAAAGCCCTTCTAACAAATGTATCCTCCTCCCTCTCACTTAAGTGTTGTTCTTAGGTCTCCAATATGTTTCTTCAAAAGCAGTGAAAGTGTATGCTAACACAACAACTTTGTCCAGCTGGAAAAGCCACCTATGAGACCAAATCAGCAGCTTAACCTTTTAATTTTCTTGTTTGATTAACATGTAGTGTCTACAACCTTGATAGCAGTCATGTGCTATTAATTAATTTCCCTAATTCAGGTAGCATTTCCATCGACTTGAGGAAATTTCAGACTTTGGTCAGTATAAGAAATTATGTTACATCCTGTGGATGATGAAAAAAAGGAAGGAAAAACCTTTGTACCTACCGAATTGAGCTGTTGTGATTTCAAATCAGTTGTTCTGCACGTACGGATATAATGACAGGAAAAAAAGTAATTATAATTAGGTGTCTATTTTGATTTTTCTCTTCATAGTATCCGTACTGAATGTCATTTGATTTTAACAAACTCTAAAGTCATTTCAAGCAGGCACTGTATATCCTTGCTGCTATCAGTCTACTTGGAGTCTCTAGTTTATTTCTACAAAATTTTCATATGCAAGCATTTAAGCATTTTTATTACTTAAAAAAAAAAACACTTAGTAAATTGATAATCTGGAAAGGCAAAAGAAAACTGATCTGAGGAATGTTAACTGTTGTCTGTTAACTGTTTTCAAGGGATGCAAATAGAGAAAAAAGAAGGAAAAAGAGGGAGGGGGAAGAAAATAAAGACAGAAAACCAGAAATCCCTGGAGGTAAGATCAATTAACAATCTGATTTTACAACCGGAGCTACGCTACAATTGAAGCCCCAAAAAAAGTCTTATGTGACTTTAATGGGACTCCATCATGTGCCTAAGAGACTGTAACTATAAGAAGGACATTGATTAGGATTGAACCCTTCATTTTCAACAGATGTCTTCTGAAATTAAATTTCTACAACTAAGATGCCCAGTTTGCTACTCTTATTTGCCTGGTAATTTTCACTACCTTCATTGGCAGCAAGATATAGCTACTCTCACACTATATCATTACCAAAAAACTGATAAATCAGATAAAATTATAATTCTTATCAGGGAATATTCACACCATGTCAGATATTTTGTTTAAATACCTAAAAGAGGAGTTGAGGTTTTCCATATAGTCACCAATATTCCCAGAATCATAAAAGCAACATGAATAAGAGGTTCCTTCCTCTACTTTGCATAAAAGGGCTTGAAGTTAGATAAACTCTCTATACTACACAGAGAACATTTTCATTTGGAAGAAAATAAAGTTTCTCCAGGAAAAAAAAAAAAAAAAAAAAAGATAGGTTAAATGAATGGAATACTGTTACAAGAAGAAAATCCAGCCCATGAACAGAGTTCAGGAAGTGTTTAGGAATAACACTTTGAAAGAAGTTAGACTTGGCAGTTTCAGTAAGTTTTTAAATGCAGATTTTCATCACAGGATGTTCTGATTAATACTGAAGATTCATCACTGGAGAAAAAAGTTCGGTAAAGGAAATTAATTCAATACTGATTAAACGGATTCTGATAATAAAACCATCAACACAAGGAATGTTTTCCCAGACATAGGAGTAAAAGCAGTAAGAAGTCTGTGGATCATTTAATAATACACTAAAGGTGATTTAAAAAATATATATATGGGGATTACAATAATGAAAAATAATTGTATTATTAGCTGCAGAGTGTTTTATTAACTTCCATTTGTTATGATAGTACAAATGGGGAAAATATTTGTAATCTGTACCAGACTTTCTGCCAGCTGTATCCGGAAATGAATCTAAAACTTCAGATCTAGTAGCCCTGAAAGGAGCACTGGAACTTCCATTTGACACTTCTGTATCTCTGCAGTCTTCTCAAGACCACAAAACCACCCCACATCAATCTGATATATCTGTAAATAATCCATCTTTATGTAGACATGAAAATTAAAATTAAGACTGTAATATTACCTTCGTATTAAGGCCAATTGTCAATGCCACCACCTTTATAAGTGGGTGTCATTCACACAGAACTGTTTCAGAATCACAGCTTCAGAAATTGTGCCATTTATTTTAAAAAGTCTGAATATGGCAAGATGTAAACTTATTCCCTATTTCCCCACTGTGTTTGTTCAAGTTAAAGATTTTGCTTCTGTTGCCTACCATAATCCCTCCTGAAAATACATAATATCACAATATTTCTAATCTATGAGAGACCTCCAGGGCAGTAATAGTGCATCTTACAGTGCTGGACTTGCATTTATTGAAACGCAAAAGTATTTCCAGTATAATTTTTCTTCCTACCCCACCTTCAGTCTGATATCAACTTCATTTATTCTTTCAGACCAAGGCAACCACTTCCTAAATGCTACACCTCATTTTCTTCTCCAGGCAGTTTCCAAGAGTCCCTGGCATCGAAGGAGCTGTGAAACAATGCTGAGGACTCAGACTCAGCAACTCAGCAGCTGGGTGTTCATTGTCTGCTGACCTCACAGCAAGGAAGGATCTACCTCAAGCTTCCCAGGTGAACAAGCAGTTTTGCGTTAGAAATACTGAGCAGAAAATTAAAACAATCCTTTTCTAGTTCACGTCCCGGATTCTGCTCTCTTTACCAAACACAGGTTATCTGACAGACAAGTTTCCTTCTCCATTTGGCCAGTCTATTCCAACAAAGAAAAAAAAGTTAGCAGAGTGAGTTTTTCACTCTCCCTAACTAAATGCCATCTATGCCAGTCCCAGAGAAAAAGCAGTTGGAGTAACCCTAACCTACTTTTCTCTACTACTTTTGTACATGGGCACCAATTAAAATACTGAATCTCCGAGTTAAACAGGAGGTCTCTCATTCAACATCAATGACAACCCCACACCACACATAGCCTGAAAGTTAAAATGCATCTCTTAAAAAAGAAAAATTAGTTTTTATATATCAGCAAGCGTGTTAATTGTGGTAAAATGAACAATACTGAAATGGTTTGAAGACAGAATTAAATTTAATGAAATTCACAAACAAACCCCTTTTAGAAAGTAACAACAGTTTTTTGAACATTAAAGAGAAACTCATTATATCAAGACAACTCCAATGTACAAGGCAAACCGACTTCAATCACTGCATATCTGCATGTTAATGAACTTGCTGTGTGCAGCAGGGACTGAACAGAGTAAGTAATGGGAAGACTGTCTTAAAGCACACAGTGCACTTTAAAAAAAAAACATGCCACCTTTAATCAATGAAACACCTTTTCATTCGTACCTTAATAGCAAGTGAAATGATTTCAAACGTAACACAAAGGGAAGATGATACTTGGTAAAGGTTTCTTTAAGACATAACATTTCTTGCACATTCTTTCAGCATTCACATGCTGTCAGCATCACTGTGGCAAAGACTTTCAAGTTTCAGCAGACAGATACCGCCTAGTACAAAGTCTTTGTCATAATAATTTCATTGCAGCCCCCTGATCAAACATCTAGACAAATCTGAGACTGAAAAGTGAGAGCTAACCAGTGACCTTTGATTAGAACCACAAGCACCAGTTTTAATAAAATGCCTCATTCATTGCCTTCCACTGCCAACAAGGAAGGTGTGTTTGAGCCTGAAAAATGTAGTCAATATACCATTTACACCCATATAATGATTCCTATTATTCACAGTTAGGATTTGTGACTGTAGCAAGTGAAACATAGACATCTTAAAATAGCTAAATGAAAACACACTGACAACATTCTACCTTTAAAATATATTCAGGAGCCTGTCTCTGCCTTTCTGTTGCCTGCTGCTGCCTTTCATGTCTTGCTGATCGTATTGTAATAGGCTTGGCTTTTTTCCCCCCACAAGCCCTCATTTACACAATGTTTGGTTTGTTACAATTTCTCAAAAATCTATGACTGTTGGCAAAGTCCAGTTTTAAGGGGCCTTTTAATTTGTACTTCACTTAAGAAACAGTGCCCCATTCAAATATAAGTTTATAAAGCTGCCTTTTTGTATATTACACATGAATATTTATATATTAAATTTTGAAAATTCAACTCGTTTTTGGAGCTGAACTTCTATCTAACTTTGAGGGAAGGTTGTAAAAAGGCCTAACAAACTTTGCAGTTGTTCAACACATGTTTTTGCTCAAAAGCATCCAAGTTGCTGGTCTATAAAACGGAAGTTCAAGGAAATACAATTAAAATCCATTTCACATATTTGTGCCTTAGCATGTCAGGCAAGAGGACAGAAAGGGGGTCTTATCACATTTATTTCCCACTTGAAAAGCGAAAGTCTTAAGAAGGGTAATAAATATTCAAATGACTTTGCACCACTGAGCTTCCATATCAAGCTAATGATCTGTAGTCTGGAGCTCTATAAAAAGAAAGCTTACTGCCTGCCGTCACCTAGAGGTGTTGCTGTAAACACTGTGGGGGGATATTCTCCTCTCAGTGTGTGTGCATGTAACTACACTTAATGCTGTTTTCAAGACAGAATATATTGCTGAGTTGTAAAACAGAGAGACGGGATGAAACGCACGCAGGAAAAGAATGCAAGGACAGGATTAATTGGAAGAAAGTTGCTGGAGATTTAAGTGAGCTTCCTTCTGGAGTGGGTTTGTAGTTCAGGCCCTGCTTGCACAGCCACAGACAGGAGAGATGCAGATGCTCAGCCACACACAGGGTGGGAGCTCGTGGCTACTTATCCAAGAGCAAGATGAGTGAACTCCACGGCCTGCCAGAGCCTGCAATCTTGAGTTCACTGTGACAGAACCACTGAGGCCCTAAAGTTGCATGGTCCGCTGCATAAGGGAACAGACTCCTTCAAGCAGGGACAAAACAGGAATAAATGGCAGATTTGTCATGAACGCTGCATCCTCCCTAGAGCGTGGATCAAGCAGACTCGTGGTCCATCAGAAGCCATGGAGAAAAGGCATCTCCAACCACATTAAAGAAGCATTTCTAACCACATATGTAAGGGTACATAAAGTCTTATCCTTATTAAAAAATTTCGCATAAGAAGGAGAGATGGTCTGCCATTTAAGCATAGGCCTGGAAATGAGCCATATCTTCCAAGTTCAAATTCTGGCTAGGACCCAAACCATCTTGAAACCTTCCTGCTTCAGTTTCCCAACTGGAAAAGTGAGAATAAACATACTTGCCTACGGTATTTCTCTCTCAAGAGTGGAGGAATAATCAAACAGAGGGTACTGGTATCTTGTCTATTTGGAAGCTGCAACTCCCCTTATCACCTCTGAACAAATGTAAAAGACAAACTGCAATTGTTCATCTTCTCTCTTACATACTTTCTAACGTGCAAGAGAGCTTAATCATGGTTACATAGGTTATTTAGGCTGTTCAGAGAAAAAGAGAGAATGAAAGAAAACAGCATGGAAAAGACATAGAGAATCAAAAGTAAAGCTCCTCCAAGGTCCATATTTACTTTCCTTTGAGTCTTACTCCTATAAAAGCATTAACCTTCTTCTAAACCTGGAGGAAAATGCCTGTCATTGGAAACCCTTAGGTTTCTCTCACCAAAGCCAGTAAATGACAAGTAACCCGGAACTGGATACCAAGGGAGAGTGAAACAGGGTTTTTTTCTCTCCCAACAGAGTGACATAAGCCAGGTTTTTACTGTCTCTGCATTTTGTTCTTATAGATTGCATGGCAAGCCATGCTGGCCCAAAGGTGATAGTGGTGCCTTCTTGTCTAACACATATTCTAAGTAGTGCTTTCCCAATTCTTTGGACTTTAAAATCAGCTGGAAGAGGCAAAGTTCTGTTCAGTTATAAAAATTATATATTATCAAATAGCAACTTTTGACCTATCATGATCCCATCAGGGCTGAACTATTCAGGTTACTCAGCAGGCATTCGAAGTCTAAGGCCTGAATCACCCACAGTTTCTCCCATACCATGACACAGAGAGAGGTTCTGTTCAGCCTCAGTAATGAAGGATGCTGTACACAGGCTTTCACAGCTTCCTTCCAGGACCTGCCTATAGTATCTCCAGCACTGCTGGCATCTCCAAAACTGGGCCATTTTCCACTGACTTTCTATTTCTGGCAAACACCTCTGAAACAGTGCTGTGAGAAGGGAAGCGAGTCCTGACTTTGTGAACGCAGATAAGATGCTCAAAATAATGAGAAGCTAAGACATCTAAGACTTCTGTTGCATCTAAATGACCATTGTATAAAAAAAAGAGGGAAAAGGGGGGAAAAGGACCCTTGTTGTCCTTCATTTGAATGATAAAAATACCTCCCCACTGGTATCTTAATTGTAACTCATGAGGTTTGTTTGCCTTCCAAAAGCCACCTTATGAACAGTCCAAGCACATGAGTCCAGCTCATGCACGAGACATTCAAACACCTTGCAGCTACAGAATCAGGCTCAAGGAATTTGATTCTGTTTACACTCAAAGCCCAAGTGACCCCTGAAAATATAATACAGGTTTAACATCCTGATTCATTATCTATTTACCAAAGCAAAACTGAATGGCTGAGAGGAGAAACTTTATCACCTTCTACTGATACTCCCCTGGTTGTATTTATACATTTTAAACATGCAAGGAGAAACAAAGACAACTTCTCACAAGTGTTTTAAGTGCTCTGGAGCCTAACAAAAGCCAGGGAAATCTAGAGCTATCAATCTGAAGCTGCCAAGGGATACTGTCTTACTGTCTGTGTGTGTACATCCTATACCTTTAATGACTTGGCAATTCTCTTTCATTCTATAACCAAAAAAAGCTACTGCTAGACTGACCTATCAGAAGGTCAGATTTCCTAGGGTTTGTTTTATGGATTTTGTACAACAGAACAGATTTTAAAACATCCTTTAGATGTAGAACAGAATTAGCCTTTGTTTCCTCTAGATAATTAAAAATTTGCTTAATGTCCATTCACACACTAGATATTTTTTCAACTTTTCACTCACAGATAACCAAATATAATTACTGCTATACTACAATATAATACTACTGTTTGTTTCTTTCCTAGAACTGTCTGGAATTACATGACTATTGCCACCAAAATGGAGCAAAACAGACTGTTAAGCATTAGCTCTAAGTGGTAACATGATCTATTTAGTGGCACACTTATCAAGTCAGTTCTGCTGCTGTTTATTTAAATAGAAATTGAAATATTAGCTGTTCAACAAACTCCAGGCATTCTGGGCAGGAAATTGAGAGGACTCTAGACATTGTTATATGGAGGGAATTTTTGACAAGCCTTCCCTAAACAGTTTCCTATTCTGAAGTACAGTAACATCTCTAATAGCCAAAGGGAAAAAAAAAAAAACACATAACAAAGCTGAAAGAAGAAAAATGTAGTCAGGGCAGACACAGTGCAGACACATTCACATAATGATGCTTGCCAGGGTAACAGTCCTTAGGCTCTGCAATTACAGCCAAAGTGAAAGGATACTCTATCCAAAATCATAAAAGTCAAATGGATTCCTGATAGCACATCCTGTTCATTAAAAATCTGTTTTAAAACACAGCTTTACATCATAGAGAAATTTACCTACAGTCTTATGCTCTTGAGGGCATTAGAACTACTCAACAAATACTTTAGCCACGGTAGCTAATCAGATTTTGTCATGTATCTTTATAATCACTTTAAAAATTCCCTGAAAGACCCAGCTCTCCTATCCACATTTTCTTTTAATATATCTATATATAAACTTTAAATGTTGTGGTTTGAGATTACAGAGCTAAAGGATAATTTTGTATTCCACTGTTGCCACCTGTCAGCGAGTATTTCCTAAGGGTAGTGCCACTATTCCCAGAGCTTCACACATCCATATAAAGGGCTGAGCTTTCATTCTGAACTATCTGGTTCTGAATGTTCAGCCATAAAGATTTTGATTTGCTGATAAGAGTGTTGCAATGCAGCAAAACCAAAGGAGAAGTCAAGCAATGTTATCTAAATAAACTAAAATCATTATGCCTGATCAAAGCTACCATACAGCCAGTTTTGGTCAATCAGCACAGCACAAATAGCAAGATAAACTTCAGAATTCACCCTGCAAGCTTTCAGTGAACAGAACAATCCCAAAATAAATAAATTACCTGAGAAAGAACTTTGTAATCATACACAAAAATGAGAGAAAGACCCCACTACAAAGACAGAGGTACATTCTTTATGTAATTTTTCTCATGCCTGAAAGCATTACACATATAGCAAAAATTGCACTGGTGTCTTCTGTCTTATGACTACACAGCATTGTTCTACTTAGTTGTGGTGATTTTTTAGTTGTTTTTTTTTTTTTTTCCCACTGGGAAAGTACTACTCTATTGTACACACTTTCATTTTTAATGGATGATTCACTTGCTTGATACTAAATGGAAGAAATGCCTTAGTAACGTAATCAAAAATATGCAGGCATGTGTTTCCAAAATTAATTTTGATATTTCCTGTCACTGAACTTGCCTCATCAGAGCATAATAGTAATTTTATAGTTGTAGCAGCGCTGATTTCACCACATAAGAATCTACAGGAACATTTGAAGCTGCGCATGTTCAAGATATTTTTTTTTTGTCCTGAACAGCTACACAGACAGTAAGTTTCAAATTCCTATCATCTTCCCAGTAAGTCACACAGAAACTGGATTCAGAATTTCCAAAGGGCAGCAGTTGAGATTGCAATCTATGCACAGCTACAGCTCCTCTCTTATAAAAAGATGGAAGTTTAAGTGATCACTATTAAACATTTGCTCACCATTTTCAGTGCTTTCTTACCATTTAAAATGCGTATCTCAATCCTTTTAAGTAATTAGGCAATCAGTAAAAAAAAAATAATTTGGGCTATTACAATTATTGTTCAAGGGTTAATTTATATAAGCACTACAGGGGCTATACTGAACACTTACTTTATAAAAGACCTTTTCCTCCTGTTTCACACAACATTTTTCAGAAAATAAGCAGTTGCACAAAAATGTTAACATATGGCAGTATTTTTGGAACTGCTGCAGAAATTAAAGGCAATAAAAATTGCTTTGGACAAGAAAGGACAAATAGGCCAAACCAAATAATTATTCTTGCAGCTTTCTTTAACCACTAACTCCATTTTATATGCAGTTTCCGATCTCTCATATTAAATCTGATCATATATATTTAATTCCATTCTTAAAAATTTCAGTAGACAACTTCAGTGCTAACCTACAACTGCCCTGTCAGAAAATCTTTGATGTCACAGCATAATAGCTCCTGAAAGAACAGCGCTAATACTTAATGTAACATGAAACCAGGGCCCTGCAGTGGGGCTGTCTGCTGTCAGGAACAAACAGTTTCACTGCTGTTCCCCAGAAGTGACAAGATTGAGAACTAACAGGGCAGCACCTCCTCGGTGCTACAGGAGACCTGTGCGCCAGAGTCACCGGCAAATCCCACAGAGCAACATTACTAAATAACAAACACACAAACAAAAAACCACACTAAATAAAAACCTCCAGCACCGCAGCCATAGATGTTCTCTTCACCTCTTGCAAACACAGCTGATGTGAAGATGAATTATTTCCATGCTGCAAATTATAAAAAAGGAATCTGGTCTTATGTGGAATTTCTTTACATTTCATGCTTGTAAATAAAGATCCTTGTGATGCCCTACGCATCTTATGTTCTTTTCTGGAATTTATTGTTTTCTTTCTATGATCATTAGATCCCTTTAGGTTTTGAATTGAAATTTTAAGACTAAAAGTATTCCTAGTTGGCCTTCTAAGAAGAAAACATAAGATACTTTCCTCTGTTGCTAACGTAGGTGCTTACAGGTCCACCTATGAACCTATTATCAGATTTTTGACTAATGAAAACCACTGCTCCTATTGTCAGAAAGCACTGGAAAGATCAGATTCCAAAATCTTGAGTGTCCCCTGTTGTGAATGGCACTGAATGTCTCTTGCTCAGTGCCCCTTTCCAGGGAGATAAAGGGTCCCAGAGGGGGGATGAGATACTCACACAATCAAGTCCCATATGTGCCTGCCTTGTGCTCTGCATTTTTACCTCTTTCAAAACATTTTTAAGATTCACGTGTAACATTGCTTTGGGTCAAAATGTATTACTATATACGAGAGTACCAGGCTGCCATGGAAATCAGTTCCATTGCTGGATTTATTTTCTCTCTTGGAAAGCTGACTAGCCTGTTTTATAAACTAGCGATAGCTGTATTTTTAAAGTTTATAAAACCTGGCCTCTGGCTAAGTTGTAAACATAGGATATATTATCCTTTTGTTTGTAAGGCTTAATCCTACAACTGTCAAGCTGAATAAACCTCTAGAATAATAGTAAAAATATTAAAAAAATAGTCATCACTAAGAGAAAATTGAACTCAGATTGAGATAAAAATGTCAGTGGCACAATCTTTGGCACATTTGGCACTACTCATAGAACTGGGAACACTTTTACCATTTAAATTTCTTTAAAGCATTCTTGGGCTATTTGATTTTGAAAGTCATAAGGTGATAAATGTTTTCAAAAGTATCTCTGCTTCACTCTCCTCCTTCAATGAATCTCAGGTAGCTGGCAAAAAAAAAAAAAAAAAACACAGTGGTTTAAGCATGAAGGACCTTATTGGCACTGAATAGGGAATTACATTCTTCTGGTGGATTCAGAGCACATGTCCATACAGCAGCATTAAATTTATCTGCTCATACATTTGCAGCTCTTAGCATTTGCTCCCAGAGCACACTTAAACACACTAACCACGGCGCAGACACTGAGCTGGAGACATTCTTTACACCTTGCAGCGGCAGCAGATTGCACAAGAGGGGAGAAGGGCTCTGTGAGTAAGGTAACGCGTCAGTAATCACGGCTTGTGGCGGGCGGCATCAAAACAATGGATAACGCCAAGTTCTCCTCCCAGGCTGCCTCAGAGGTGTGCGCTGCTCCTCTCCCAGGAGTGCAGGCAGAACTGCTGTCCCTGCCAGGCCTGGCTGTCCCTCACTGAGCCGTGGCTCCAGCAGCGCCCTTGGCCGCCCTGTGCCATGGTGCTTGGAGCGAGCCCACAGCCATTCACTGCACCTCAGCCGAGAGGCAGGAAAGAGCAGCCAAACGTATGATTTCTTCTGTCCCTCCAGCTAGACGTGCAACAACATGCCTGTCTACACTCTAATCTAGGCTATATAAATACTTTTCCTCAGCTATTTTAAAGACAGAGCATAAAGGGAAAGACAAACAGTCAAGATTTAAGCTAGCACTTAACCGTACCCCTATTCCATCCTGGTGGGAGCAAGCAAAACCTCCTTCAGAGACAATGGAAGTCTTTTCCCTCAGAGGTTTGAAAAGATCAAGGTTTGCTCCTGCTGAGGAGAAATGGCATCTATTACCTTTGCTGGAGACATCTAGGATTTTCTCCCAGCTTCCTTTTTTCTTTTTTTTTTTCAAATTGAATTTGGTCAATTGACCCTTTGTGATGCTTGCTCAGGAATTTGGGGAATAATGGACAAATATTTGTTTAAAATTCATATATAATTTAGAGCAATAGCAACCATACAATTACAGAAAAAGGTTTTCTGGCTTCTTTACCACTGCTGAGGTAGGGCCAAGATTATGCTTCTTAACAGAACAGGTGAGAGGAGGAGGAGGAGGAAAACAATTAGAACCATTACCTTACGTGGCCAAGACATTTTGAGTCAACACCAAATATCTGACAGTACTGCCTAGAGATCTCAGCTCAGATAAAGCTCACTACTAATAATTATCTGAAGAATGCTCATTTGGAACAAGTTAAAAAAAATGGTGGTTGGAAGCAGAGAGACCTTGGAAACGGAAAAGTCAACATAAACAAATACAATTTATTTTCAGAATTTTATATACTAACAGTAGACAGGCATTATTAATTTCTGTGGATAAACAACATAGTTCAAAAAAAGAAGAAATAAAATCTGGGTCAAATGTTGGTCTCCTGATCAAAAATCTTAGCAATTTCACATTAAACATAAGTTGATTATAAAGAACATATTTATTTAGCATCAGTAATTATGTAAAATGAGCCATTCCCTCTGGAGATTATCCATAGGCTTCTAGACAAAACAAGCCCCAGAAGTTTTTAATCCTGACCATGTAGCGGGCTGACCATTAAACAAAGGAGCAGGTCAGTGAGGAAATTCATAAGCCAAAAAAATATATAAACCACCACTAGTGAATAAGGATTCAGCCCTCCAAAGTGCTAAGCACATTGGCCCCAATCCAATGAAGTACTTAACTACATGCTGAATTTTAAGCACATACATAGTCTCATTCCCACTGAGATTATTCCTGGGCTTTAAAGCTCACTATGTGCTTGGATAGTTTTTTGAACTAGGACTAGAGCACTTGGTATCGTCGAGGACTTGAACCCTTGAGTGTTAGGAGCTGGACCTGAAGACATCAAGCATATGAAATTTCTACCTGTCTTAGTAAATAACACTGAATTTCACTCTAAAGATGTGAATCACACAGAAACTGCAAGTTCAAATTTTGACACCCCAAAATAAATAAATACATCCATACATACATACTTTCCCCTAGGTCTAGACAAAGAACCAAAACCCATCAACTCCTCTGTCTGAGAAAATACATGTTCTGCTCAGTTCAGTTGTAAGAATCAATTCTGGGAATAAATGCCAGCTCTCTAATTCATCATTGCTATTTCTTTTAATACAAAAATGGTGAGAAGAGGCAAACTGCTCTTCACACTTTTGATCGTAGTCATTATGTCTCCAGCACCAGACAACAGGTAGCCTGTGGCTGTCAATGGCTTCTGGCAAATGAGAATCTCTTTACCCAGCAATTGCCTTCACCACAACTCTGGAATACACCACGAGGAGAGGGAGGCCCAAGTGTGACACTGAGTCTGCTTTTGGACAAGCAAAATACCAGAAGAGCAAAATGCAAATAAATTAATTTTGCACATCAAACAAATCATGGCTAATATTAAACAGCCTTTTATCTGCATGCAAAAGGGGTTGTTTGTTTAATGTTCTGCCTTTTTTTTTTTTATTTCAGGGCCCTATTCATTGCAAAAGAAAAAAAAACAGCTCTGAAATGAAATATTTTTAAACACAAGTAAAGTCATTTTATTAGAATCTGAACTTTAAAGAAGCTTTGTAAGATCCTGACACATTAATCAAGTGAGTACTTGCACAGAGCAACTTTGAGGGAATAGAATGAACCACATGCACCTTTATGTCAGAAACAAAATTTGAAACAAACTGGGGATAGCTATTTTGTGCAGTGGCTGCTGTGCCTCATTTGGACAACTGTATTACACTGTGGCATAGAAATGAAATAGTGAACATGCATAACCAGTCATAGAGCGATCCTAAAATAATCAGACAGTCGGCTGCCACAATCTAGCAGCCTTAACTAGATGGAACATTGCTGTGGGGATCCATTTGCTGGTCCCCAGCACTCAGCAAGATAAAGCATTAATATATTCTCCATGGCATTTTTTTATGTAGTTAAGAATTCCAACGAAGCCACAGTAATGAATGATCCTGCTAACCCTGGGCACCCTGAAAAGAAACATTGAGGATACACAGATCCTTCTCTGGAAGTTCCAGTGGCTCAGTGTCTTTTGTGATAAAGCATCACATTTCTTGTGGTTTTGGAGGGGCTCCCTGTTTGTTACCTCTGCATCTCAGTTATTGAAACATGGGCCCAGCCCAGCCTACCACACACAGCTGGAAGGCTGCAGGCCATGGTCCAGCTTTTCTAAAAGAACTGTCTGCCACAGGAAGTCCAAAAAAACTTACTGCTGAAAGCACAAGAACTGCACTATTTTCCAGAAAGCCAAGAATATAGAAAAACTCTTTCCCTTTTACATAACACAATATTCACAGCTCTGGAGGTTGTTACATCCCAGTTATCAACAGCTGTTCAATCATTACTCCTCCTCTAACCTCAATTAATATCCCATTTGATTGTGAGTGACAAAAGTGCTGATTTTTGGTATCTCATCCTCAATTCTTGGAAAGTTTTGGAAGAGCCTAAGCGAAGAAGGAGAATAAAGTAATTAGGTATGCCTTGAAAGGCTGCAACCACTAATGCTTATTTGCCCCCACACATCCTAGGGTTTTTTCCTGTCTGTCTGCTTCTCATCCTATCCCCTTTCTTCCTTTTGTTTCCTCTCATTCAAGTATTCTCCTTCCCTTTCCATCCCCAGAAACTACTTCAGATTCTAAAGTACCTATTTAATTTCTGCTTTGCTTTTAGCTAATCTCAAAACTTCCTCATGAGCAAGATCAAAAGGACATAAAATAAAATCTCATTTCACATCCAACACTCAGACCACAAACTGATGTGCAAGTGTATTGGGATTACTAATTTACACTGATCATCTAGAATCTATTAATCCTTTCAAAAATATTTGCTATCAACCAGCTGTCAGAATGATTGGTAAAACACAAAAATGTTTACGATTCATGCTAACTATTCACAGACTGATCACTATAAATAATATTTATGTACACTACTAAAAATTTCTGATATGACCAAACTGATCCTCTCAAACCTTTCCCAGAAACCCACATTTTCTCAGACAGCAAGGACAGATAACTTGTGTCCCAAAGAATTGGATGTGAATTACTCGATGAGCAACAGAAAATGAATACTGAATTCACTCTTGAATACCGTAAGCACTAAAGGGACTTCTTCAACAACTGCATGTTATCTTCTTCAGAAGATAGCATTACACCACCTATATAGAGAAGTTTTTAAAATCTGCGTAGATCAAGATATATCCAAACACAATGTGACTGCAGAAAATCTCTATGCATGCTCAACAGCAATACAAGCATTACAGTTACCATTCAGTTCAATTATATATGCATTCACTCACTCTTCCCTCCCATCTTTGTCCTTTCATAGCCCTTCCCCTCCTCTTCCTCTCCCTTTGTTTTTTCATCCCTTCTTTTCTCCCACACACTTTCAGGAAGGCCCAATTCAGCACAGTGTGGCATCAGCAGAGACCAGCAACAGCTGCCATTCCAGCTACAACAGCGAGTGGATTTAAAAAAAAAAAATCAAGGGACAGCTTTAAAGTTTGGGAGAGCTGTTTAAACTGAATATGTAATAACTCTGCTGAGGATTTGGACTTCAGCTGCACTCAATAGGGGTGCTTCATTACCTACTTGTGGGAATGTCACTTGTCTGGGGTGAGGTCACAGCCTCCTGGCGGTAAATTCCGTATGTGCTGTTTAGCCCGGTCAGCTGAAAACAAACCAGCAGATGCCACCCTGATTTGCATCCAGTTGCTATTGATACTAAAGGGACAATATGTGAAAGACAGGAAGTATCATGTGGGAGCCACGCTTCACCAGGGTGAGGGGAAACAAGCCTTTACCTTCTTTATCTAATCATCCCAAACAGAATTACTGAAATAGAAAAGTCTTCCACAGCAGGAACAGGGCGATCAAACCAGTCTGGGGATGGATTTGACTCTTACTGGTTTATTGGTTATCCTAGGATTTCTGTGCCACTTTGACTGGGGCAGAGGGAAGGATTCATCAGAAGTAAAAACAGCAACAGCTTTAAACCTTGATGTTTGCACTTCTAATGGAATTCAGCAAAAAAATTGAACAAAACAGTTTCCTCCTGCTCCTTTTGGGTTTGGTTATGTTACACTCACATTGTGAAAAAATGATTCAACCTGTCCAAGGGAATACTTCACAAATTAGAAACTCCAGCTAATTCTCAGTACTAACTCTTTAGGTACATCTTACTCTCCCTTACACATTTTCTCTCTCCCTTAAAAGACTATACAACACTCACAGCATTCCAAGTCTTTCACTTGTATTCTTTCACTCATCACCGTTGTGATGAGTTTGTGTTTGTAATTTGATCCCATGCCATCACAGAGAGTTTTGCAACGGTGTTTTCAAATCAGCCTTTAGTGGGCACACCCATGCAGCCCTAAAACACATGGCAGGGTGGCTGCAGTAAAACACACACCGGTGTGGCTTCACTGCCCCTGCTAATCAGAGCTTTTGTTACATTCTTAAACATCACAGATTGAACCTGTCTTGCCTAGAGGGGGTAGAGAAGTTAAAAATAATGAGACTTTTCACTGACTGAGGATAAACACAAACCAGGAGGAAAAACTGTGTAGACCAGCACGGAAAGAAAAGCCTTTGGCTTTCACCAGAGGTTGAGGGAAGATCTTGGAAGCAGGGAACAAGGGCCCACTGAACTGCTTGACACAGCAGACTTGGCTCCTTAAAGACCAGGGTGAGTGTTGAGGGTAAGCACAGACACACATGAGAATATGCATTGTCTTAACTTATTTTTCTAGAGCATCGTGTGGCAATACCTTTCTTTCTTGGTCTCTTCAGTTTCACATTTTTCCATGTCACTACTCGTCTCCAAACTGACTCCTCACAGTCTGTGTAGCCATCATCTCATCCCAACACCAATCTACTATCTTCTAGCTCATAAAATCAAGGTGAAAAGCCAGTCATATCTAACTTGCTTTGAAATAAATGAAGATTCCATTGTTATTTCCAAAGAGAAACACCATGGACACCATAATTTCCATATGCAAAGAACAGGTAGCATAAAGGGAACGAGGGCTTATAGAAGGCAACCAGAAAGCATGAAAGGATTTTCCTGGAATTCATCTTAGACCTTTTGGTTAAGCAATGAGAGTAGATACGGACAGCAGAATGTAAGAATGCATGCATGTAAACCAATTTCACTCACAGGGATTACCACAACAAAATCACTACTAAATATATATTGAAACACAACTACTTAGGGACATTAAAAAAATGCCATGTGCATATCTACATATATTTGCACTAAAGGTTGAATAAAGTATATTCCCACTGCAGTGACCTACATGAATCCCTTAGCAGAAGAAAAATATGAAAGGACCTGCAAGAAGATAATCTGCTCTCAGCAGATCAGGTATGAATGAAAGAAAAACACAAAAAAGAAAAACACACAGACACAGTCCCCACAATTACAGGAAGCCAGCAAGCCAGCAGTCAGAATCCCCACATGCTGCATAATATACTGCACCAGAAGACCTGCTGGAAGATAGATATGCAGGTCAGTTGGTCTAACATGTAGTTTATATGAGGTGAATTCCTGTTAATATCCCCCTAAAGCCATAAAAAACACCATGTAAGCAAACCTGATTCCACCCTGATTGACAGAAAATTATTCTCTACAGTTAATCCAATGCAAACAGGGCCTTGACACATGAGCCCCATCCCCACACAGTCACAAAAAGTTCTTTCCATTGAACCCAGAAGGAGCTGCATCCTGGCCTGAGGAATGTGATTGTGGCTAGAGTAAAAAGGCACCCTCCTGCTTAAGTAAACAGTTACACTGGCTTATACCAGCTGAGAATCTGTCAAATACCAACTTATATCAAAATATTCCTCTGAAATAGTTCAACATTCAAATTCCATCTATATCAAATCCTTCAAAATGTTCATTCTAATAACAATAAGCCAGTTAGACTGGCTTATATGACACTCCTCTCCTCCATAAGCTCCCAAAATCTGAGTCCTCATCTAGTTCCACCTTTTACTTCAACAGGTGGGTTTGGCCCTTCCGAGGTAAAATGCTGCGAGTGCCCTTAGCACAGCTACTACACTGAGGAAAGGAAGTGAGGATTCCCTGAGCCAGTTAAAACTGACAGAATGTAGATGGGCAACTCCATCCTATCTTAGCTGGAATTAGGCCATGACACTGAGGTTAACCCCCCCACGAGTGCAAAAATACCATGGGTTCTCACTAACCACAAATGGTCAGGAGCTTGGTGGAACGAGCCCATCCACAGCAATCTCCCAGATGTAAGAGGCAGCAGAACAGTCTCTGGAATGGTGGGATTCCTGCTCCAAGTACCCACGGACACATCCATCAATCATCACCTAAAACTGGACAAAACTAAGCAAGGCTGAAAGATTGCTGCAATACAGTCAGGGTGCAAACATCTGTTTGAAGCACAAAGACTTCCTAAAAGCTTCACCTCCAGTAGTTCTGGAGCATTTAATGGACAGAGCCTGTGTGGAATGAGCATCTCTGAGTGATGAGGAAACTCGCAGAACTCTCTGCCTCCTCCGCACTGGGACACTGACCAACAGGGTTTATGGAGTAAACAATTCAACAGCAGCCCTTCCGGAACAGCTCAGGGTGATGCACTCAGGAATTAAAGTCACATTTATTCCAGAAAAGAGTTTCCAGATAGGGAGCGCCCTGCAGTATTTTATGTCAATTTTCCCACAATGGCAGGTCCTTGGAGTAATATATAAATTCTCCTTATGCTGTGTAACAGTTAGTTGGAATTAGTAAACACATATTGTTTCATTAAAAATATTATGTTCCAGCACATGCATTTAATTTGCCATAAAGCATGGTATGTAAGAAATCACACCATTTGCAATAAACCCGAAAATATATTAGCATTTTTGTTTCTAATACAAGATATTTTATGCAAGTCGTAAAATTTCAGTGGTATATGGAAGGGGTCTTAGCGAAATACACAAAAAAATATGACTATAAACAAGCCATCATTCTGGTAAGAGGAAATACAAACAACCAGAATAAAAATAGTTGATGCACAAAAGCCATAATGAGGGGGTTGCTCAAAAAATAACTTCTACTTTGAATGGTTTGGATGAAATACAAATTATCCACAGAAAAGTGTGGACTGGCATAAATGTTTGTACAAAATTATAAGTATATTTCTAGAAGTATGCGAGAGACAACCGCCTGCATGCTGCACAAGGTCCCAACAACGCTCTGCGTAAGTGCTAGTGCACAGAGTCCAAACCACTGCATTTTAATTACTATGCAGCCTCAGATATATTGCCTTTGATATGGAAATGTTCTTGTTCTCTCATCTTCACATACGGTCTCATGCACAGAAATCTTTATCTGATTCATAAAAAATAAACTAGAATCCAATCTCAACACCTGACCTCAGTGCTTAGAAGTTTTTTACTAAGCATGGTGTCACTATAAAAAGAATGGGTAATATTGGTGTAAAGTTAGATATTTGGAGCAATGATATGAAGGATTTGCAGTTAGGAATCAAATCAATACTGCACCTCTGAGGTTTTAGAGTTTCCTATTGCCTTATGTCAGTCTACCAGTGACTGGAGACACAATTGACTACACCTTTCTGTGTAGCTCAAGAAGAAAGAAAAAATATTTAAATGACATCCTGTCTTGCCACCGATGGAAGAGATGCAACTCAGCCACTTGCTGTATGGAACAGGTTCTGAAATCTAATAAATCACTAACATCAAACTTTTCACCTTTTTTTTTTTCTGAATTCGGATGCTACATTCTTGAATATATTTTAAAGGTGTGCCCTACAAAGTTTGCACAAGAAGAAGCAAAACATTTCCCAAGCTTTACTTCAACAAATGGGTAAAATAAACATTAAAATACTTGAAATACAAACCCAGTACTTTCCTGTATCTTATATTAACATGCTGGCCATAAGAAAGCTAAAAAATTTTGCTTTGACAAATTCTACTAGTCACTCAGAAAAAACATTAAATATTCAGACCTATTTAGGTAATTCTCCCAGCTCTATAGAATTACATTCTCTTTTTCTAAAGAATATGATCTGTGTAAGCTCTCTACAGATGATAATGGCCCATCTGTAAATCATTTTGTTGCAGGTTATCTGTTTTTTATCACTGCTAGTACCTGTCTGTCCCTGATATGATACCCTTAAACACATTAACTTGATGGAATGTTTTGCCTGACTTCAAAAAAACATCCATTGATCCATTCTGCACTATAAAGGAATTACTCTGATTAACCTAGTTTAACAATATACCTAATTTTATCTTACTCTTTCCAATTCACAAGATTCAAGAAATATTTGATTGAACTAATTTCCAAGCAATGATTTTCAGACTTGGGACGCTGCTTTTTTTCTTCTTAATTTAAGAAGACAAAACAGTAAACATAAAACTGATATGAGTATTTTAAAATATACAAGAGGAGGAGAGAAATGTCTGTGTACTGATTCTTGTTTCTTTAAGAGAAAATCCATTTTTCAGGCTCCTGTTGTACTAATTGAAAGAGAATTATTTAAAACTTCACTGAATACTTGAATATACGATGGGTATCTGTAGCAGTTTCACGAGTTCCACAGAACTCTAGACTTTCTGAAAGACAGTAAACTAAAAATTGGCAGGAAATCTGTTACAATGATGTCACAAATATTTGTTGTTGCCACAGAATACTGTTTTAAAAGAACACCTACTTCTGTGCTGAAAAGGCTTTGGGAACATGTAATTATCCGGTTTTATCACCGCAGAAATCGGCTGCTTTCCAGCAAATACATATATCAGATCTCTGTCTTCTCTGCAGAGCTACATCTAAATAAATAGGCACGTATTTCAGACAGGCATCACACCAGTCCAGTACTCAGCCTTACTAGTGATAGGATTTTATGGTGTTTTGTTGTTTTATAATGTGATGCAAAGGCCTACAATGACACATACAGATACACACTGTGGGAGAACGTGTCTAAAAAACTCCACATGGCTCATACAAAAGAGAAGAAAATTCAGTTTCTGTGGTTTGGTAATAAGTCCCCTAAAAGTTCCCATTATTGCTATTCTACCCGAGGAAAAACGGAAAGTTGTGTAAATAAAAATTACACAAAAAGCCACTGAAAGGGACGAAGAGAAACCAGCTTGCCATAGTGCAAACCTGAAAGATGCACCTCTGTGTGTTCTGCTGCTACTTGACGAGTAGCACTTCACACAGCAGCACTTCTCTCCCGGGTTCTGACACCATGCAGAAACGTCTCAAGGCTCTGCCTCTGTGATTCACTGTACCAACTGAAACGTTTTAAAAATATGTCTCTGTATGACTGCAGCTGACACAGTTCACATATACACAAACACCCCTATTTACATAACTTTGGAAAACTTTAGCCATTACACGCAAGGTCTGCCAAACGAGCCCGCTGATCTCTAAAGTGACACTGTGGAAAAAAGGAAATATACAACATCCCATTGTAAGGGGTGGAAAGCCAAGTGCATCCTGGCATCTCTTTCCAAAGTAATTTTTGTTCTGGGAAGTAAATAAATAAATAAATTGATCGACTGAAGCCTTTGGAGTGTGATCTATACACTTCCAAGGCAGAAATCTACCCAAGTGTAAAAGATTGATAGATGTGCTTCCTGAAGTGTTATCTCCCAAGGTGATCACAGTGTTTAGCAGATAAAAGAGGACTAAAGAAACTTCCTAATGCCAACTGAGAAAAAAAAAAGTATTTGTTATTGCTATCATCATGCAAGGCTCTGGCCTTTATTGCCACAAGCTATTTTAAGGCCTCCAAGAACTGCAGGGATATGTGGATACTTTGGACTAAAAATACGATCAAAGATGCAAAAAACATGTCCAAAGAGATTTTTTTTTTTCCTGTTGAGCAGAAGTAGTTCGGCGGGAAATGACCACGAACAGTTGTTGGCCACATATTAAAAACCACTGGCGAGGGAACAAGCACTGGCAGTTCCCACTTGTGAACAAAACCAAGCTGACAAGTGAAGGCAACTAACTTTGGACATCAGCTATTATTTCCTACAAGTATTTTCTGCTGCTAAGGCACTTGTGGCCTTACCAGTGAAGCTGATGGGCTCCACTTTGTTTCTCTTGTCGCTTTCCCCGGTGCGTAAAGGCAAAAAAAGGGAAGAAAAGCAGCAGTTACATAAGTTGCGCGGAGAGTCGGGAACGTGCAGGGAGAGACAGCCATCTGTCTCGCTCCCTTTATGCTGCGTTATACACATGGCACTGGCTTGCACCCTGCCATCTAGCAGAGAGGGAAGCCGAGGGAGCGCTGAGGCAGCCCAGTTCAGGCTCCCAGCAGAACCGAGACGGAGCCCTGCGCTGCAGGGAGGAGGGAGCGAGGGAGGGAGGGAATAATGCGTTTAGCAGAGGATGCGAGACTGCCGACCAAAGGGCCTCTTAGGCGCTCGTCGCTGAATGAATTAAAGTTCCCGTTGAGGAGGCCGGGGAAGCGGGGCCAGAGCAGTGTGGCAGCAGGGAAGGGGCCGGGAGCCGCCAGCCCCGGGGACACGGCGGGCACACGAGCGGGGTCCCCGGCGCGCCGCTCCCGCCCCGAGCGGCACCGGGGGCTCCGGGGCCGGCCCGCCCGGGGGTCGCTGCAGCCCAGGGCCGGGCCGGGCCGAGCTGGGCCGAGCCGGGCTAACCCGACCCGCCGGGCCCGGCCCCGCTCCCCTCGCCGGCTGCGGGCGGGCGGCGCGGCCCGGGCACGGCCTGGATGGAGAGCGGCGCTGGGAGCGATGCCCAGGGCTCACCTTCCCCTCCCCCCGGAGAAGCGCGCTTCAAAATGGTTTTGCAGGCGAGGCTGGCCAGGCTGCGCTCGGTGCAGGGCTTTCAAGAGCAGTGCCTGGGTTGGTTTCCGTATATTCTTTGGCTTTTAATAGCTAGCTGAGGGAAAAAAAGAAAGCATTATTGTTTTCTTTCTTTCCTTCTCTCATTGCCTATTCTAAATTTGACTCCAAAGTTTAAGCAGTTGAATTGGCTAATTCTGAATACAGTCTATTGAGAGACCAGACACAGCAGTATATCCCTGTATAGCAATAGATACAATGTGCTGAATTGGCAGTCTAATTATAAATGTGGCATTTGGACCTCCTTTCAGACCCAGTGCCACCTTACCTTATGAGGGAACTTCAACTACAGCAACTGTTCAAAACAAAATGCCATTACAGGATCAGCTTCACCCAACACTGGAACCAGCCAGGGGATTGTTTTACAAACAGCCTTTCTCACTTAACACAAGAATGTATTATAAGGAAAAGTTATGGATAGTGCAGAGTCTGAAGAAAACGCGTATGTAGTTTCTGCCAGGTGTCGAGCTACTTCAAACTGCAGCATACTCCAAATGACCTCATTATTTTCTTTTAAATGTACTCACTATAAATAATTATTCCTTAGTTTTACTAGAATGAGCTGCTAGGTACGCTTGCTGTTTATATTCCAAGCGTAATGTGCATGTAACGTCATGAGCACAAAAACCCACGAAATATCCTGGCTCAAAACAAAAACCTGCAATAAGATCTTGCCAAAGAATCATGGGGTGCTGAAAAAAAGTTTTTTAAAGGGTCCTTTCCAGGGAACTGTTCGTATTTAATGGCAGGCTGCATGCACATATCTCACATTCATTCTTATTATTTACTTTATGGTATTATAATGGCTTAATTAAATGAGTGGGCACAAGCACGTCAATAAAACAAGTCAAGTCAAGTCGAAGTCTCAAAACAGGTTTCAAAATTGCTCCATTACACGAATACAGAAAGGGAAATTCGTTAATTTTTGGACTTCAAACTCTGTTTGAGGACTGGGTAGAACTGTTCTCCTGTCCTCACGATCAGCACTGAAGATGGAACTGGCAAAAAAATGTTGAAGTGAGGGTAAAAGAAAGCAGCAGGAACAAAGTGCCGCTCGTGTGCCGAAGGCTATTTAAATTTGCTTAATAAACATATACCTTATCTACGAACAGCAGGCGAAGATATATGACTTTATCACAGAAAGTTTCACCTCTCTGTTTTTGGGAAACACCCCTAGGACGGCACTAATCTGCCGTCCCCAGACTCCCACCGGGCCGCCTTTCCCTGCGGCCCCCCTCCTCCCCCACGCCGGCCACTCAGACGCGACACTAATTGTCCTTTCCCGGTGCCACTTTCACTCCTTCCCGTGCTTTCCCAAACAACAGAACCGCAGCGAAGCCCTCGGCGGGGCGGCCCGCAGGCAGCGAAGCGCCCGGCCGGACAGGAGCGGTGCCCGCCGTGACCTCCGGGCCCCGCCGTTCGGCTCGGGCCGCGCCCGCCGCTGCCGGCCCGGGAACGCGCTCCGGGGGCTCGGCACGCCTGGAAGTACCTGCTCGCATCGCGCCTGCCCGCTCTCCCTCTCTGTCCCCTGGCTACACCCGGCCGCGACCCCGCGCCGGTACACGCGTGCATGCATTACACGAGCGGGCAGCGCCGGTGCCCGCTGCTCCCCGGAGCAGGGCAAGCCGCAGAGGCGCGCTCATTAGCTCCCACTGATGATTCCTTTCAGGATCATGAATGGAACAATTGTCAAAAACTGCGGGAAAAAAAACAAGCCCCGAGACTATTATATACAGACGCAGCTTGTGTGCGCGCATGTGACAGTTGCAGGCAACCCAGATTTGGCCATAAACTCTTCGGCGTTATCCGAGATAAAACATCAAATTGCTTGTACGGTAAAAGAGGCTTCTTATCCCCAATCCAAAGAAATAAACAGCTTCCAAGGTAGTGAAACCCAGGAAAAGAACAAACTCTCCACAAGACACACCTTGCCTCACTCGTATCCGGCAGCACCGCCTGCAAACAGCTGCGCTAGCTTGTTGCAACTGCCACTATTTTATTTTAAAAGAAGAACAATAGTAATAATAGTAAGTGAAATACTTCCTGAAAACTTACTTTGCATTTAGTTTAGGCACTATTCTTTTTTTCAGCTCGCAAAGGAAGCCGTTTTGTCCAGGTTAGGTATTGTCTACTTATGGATCAGCCTCTGGCTAAGGGTTTATTTTAATTTATGGCTTATGCATTCTTTTAAGGTCGATTTGCATGACCTCCGGCAAAGAGCTAAGGCAGCAAGAAATCCCAGGTCGACTGTTGCCACAAAGCGGCACGCATCTCCCCTTCCCCGGGTGTAAACAGAGCTCTCTGATGATGGACTGCCTTCTTCCCCCCTCCCCGTGTATCACGAATTAGGGCGCGATATCGATTTTAAAGTTTTCGCTATAACTTTATCCCGGGCTCTGCCGGCAGAGATAAGGCGGCGGCGTTGGCGCTCCTCGGGACAGCGCCGCGCCGTGGCCGAGCGCGGCACGGCGGCCGCCGCTCCCGCAGCTTTGTGTGCTCCCCGCAGCCGAGCCCGGCCAACTTCAAAGCGCTCACCCACCTCAAACTTCGCGCAGAACCCACAAGCACCGCTAAACTCCCCTCGCCTTTCTCCATCCCGCGTCTCTCGGGGTTATCCGCCAGGAGAAACCCACGCGAGCACTTGGGAGCAATGACAGCAGCGCTCCGCTCTCAAAGATTTATTTCGGATTTTATTTTTCCTCTCTTTCTCCCTCTCGTGTTAGTTCCTTACGTACAATATCTTCCCGCACCATGTGTTCGCCTGCCGTGGGTGATCTTAAAATACAACGCTGATCTGTCACTACATTTTAAAATAAACTCTACTAGGGAAGGATGAGAAAGTGTTGTGATTTCAAGGTACTGGGGTCCCTTAACGTCTCGGAAACCTCGGGATTCAAACAGCCCCGGAAACTCGCACGGGGACGAGACTATAACTACTTTTCCCTAAAGAGAAGAGAGGGAAGAAAACAAGAAAAAAAAAAAGGAAGAAAAAAGAAACACAACACCCTCGTGATATCAAAGTAAATAATCGTGCAGGGGGAGGCGGGGGAAGGGGTGAATTCAGCAATGTTAAAAGCTAAACAACAGATCTATCTCCGGACGCTGCTGCTTCACTCAATTGCAACTAATAACCCATTAAAGACAGCGCAGGGGGAACTGAATTCTCTCCTGCAAAGCGACATAAATCCAGCGAAAACCCATTAAACCACCGCCACCGCCACCAAGCCACGCAGCACTACACACCACAGCAAACAACAGGTATACAACACAATAGGGCTGGTTTTCCTGGTTACCTCCTCGGGATCCAGTGTGGCACAAAGCACTGGGAGAGCCTCCTTTTTTTTTTTTTGCAACGCGCTTCGGTAATTTTCATTAAAAAGAAAAAATTTAAAAAATAAAAAAAAGAGGGAAGGAGGTGAAGGGGGGGAGGGAGGGGGGAGGAATAAATGGGTAGTAATTCGGTAAAATAAAATAAAATAAATGAACTAGAGTCTGCTGGTGTTTCTCCGGGCCATGGATGTGCAGGATCCCGATCGTTAGAAGTTTGCGGATGGGTTGCCTGGAGATTTGGTTACAATCAGGTTCATTTTTTTTTTTTTTCCTCCTGAAACAAGTGAAGGCGATGGTTACTGCTGTCAATCTTGGCAATCAATGTGAGCGGCCATGTCGTAAGTATTCAAAGCATTTCCCGTCGTGCAACATCAGAAAGTGAGTGGCCAGGGCATTGATCTGAGGAAGGCAAAAGGAGGCAGGGCTCCCCCGCCCAGACAGCACAGGCAAGATGAGACAACACAGGGAGAGAGAGGAGGGAGAGGGGAAGGGAGGGAGAGACACACACACACACAGAGAGAGAGAGAGAGAGAGAGAGAGAGGCTGGGAGCGAGCGGGGAGAGCAACAACTGCGGAGAAAGTGAGCACAAAACAGAAAGTGAAATCGGCGCGGGCTGCCAGCCGCATCCCCGCGCAGCTATCACCACTCACAGGGCCATTAGACACATGAAACCCTACACCGCTCCGCTCCCGCTAATGACCACTGATTGCCCGGAGTGGTGAGGAAAGGTACTAGAAAGTTACCGGGGAGGGGGTGCGAGGGCGGGGCGGGGGCCGGAAAGGGAGGAGGGGCAGCGGGGGGGTCCCGGGGGAGCCGGAGCGGCGCGGGGGGGCGGCCGTGTCACTCGGGGCCGGCCCGCCCTCCGCCCGCCTCCCGCCGCCGCTAACGGGGGACACGCACGGCCGGGAGAGCCCCGCCGGCCCGCGGGATGCGCCGGGAAAATAAAATTACAAGGAGGAGAAAAAAAAAAAAAAATCTGGAGAAAAGAGGATGTGCAGGAGGAGGGAAGGGCTGGCGGCGTGGGGAGGGAGCGGGCACGACGAGAGGGAAGCACTCAGCGAGCGCTTAGTGACAGCTGATAAATGGGTCTCTGAAGAGCCCGAGCCCACGGCACGGCCGGGAGGGGAAAAAAAATTACAAAAAAAATTACAAAAAAAATTTTTAAAGAGGGGCGGGGGGAGAGATGAAATGGAAAGTATAAATTACACCAGAGATGGGAGTCCAGCTCCAGAGACCCCGGGGAGAAAAGGCACTCAGAGTCCACAAACTATTTAGTGATGGATTCAGCAGAAAGGTGAAAAGTGAGTGCAGTGAAAAGGGAAAGACAGGTACGGCCGGAGAGAAAAAACTGATTTAGGACGGACTCGAGCTGAAGTTGGGATTCTCGTGGCGACGACGAGAAATTTTAGCAGCGGCAATATATAAATATCCCTCTCTCTGCCTACCAAAAGGCAACAGATAAGGACTGGAATATCAGCTTGAATACCAATTTAGGAACTCACGCTCTCTTGGAAGTGCTAATTGGGGATGGGGGGGGGGGGGGTTGGAAGATCTGGGAGAAAGAAGGGAAAAACTATAAGGAGCTGAGGAGAAAATCAACCAGTGGCAGAGTACTGCAAACCCAAGAAAGTCTCCCTGCTGTATTTTTGCATTCCAAAGGTAAACATAAAAGAGTCTTTCAAACTGTCAGGGGCCCGCAGATCAGGTGGGCAAACAGCGCTGCAGAGCGAACGTCTCCCTCTTTTGATATTATTCACACCTAGGCTAAACTGTTGTTAAGATGGGAGTGCGGAAAGCAACCTCAAGCCCACAAAATGAGAGAGAGAAGTTGTTGATTCATCTCTGTATTTTTGGCACTTTCTCCCCATTTTCCAGAAGGCGCCTGGAACAGTTAGTAACAGACAAACTTTTTAATTTTAAAATAGCTTCATAACTTATAGAGGCCAAAAAGACGAGGAGAGAGCCTGATTTCACTTTCCTTCTCTCTCAAGTAGAAATTCGCAGGCTAGGTTAGACCCAGCAGCTCACTCAGCCCCACTGCGAATGAACCTGGCTTCGGCAGGACGTGATGAAAATTGAACATTAACGCGATGGCACAGGACAGATATGACCTGGCTCTGATTCATTTTGTTAACAAGCTGTAAAACTCGACACACTGCTGGAGGCATGCACGGTGCATCCTCTGCTATCCGAGGTGCTATCGCCCCTCTCGAGCCGAGCTCAGGGAACAGGAGTTGTAAGTCAGAACCTCTTGGAATAGCGGACCTGTTTTATACAACATTTTTGGCAATTCCACTACAATAAAAGGAGTAACCAAGTCCTATTCGGCAAGTAGCAAGCACCTTGAAATAGAACTTTATAATTATCTAGTAAAGCTTTAAAATCAAATTAGCTGATGAGGGCATAGTAGCTAATTCCCACGCATTCTTTCAATTTTAATAAAAGACACTTTAAAAGTGACATTCAGAGATAAGGGGAAATTGTATGATTGTAAATACTGAGTTTGTATTCACCTGCATTCGGCTAATTCAAAGTATTCACCTTGCTGCAGTTACCCGGTGAATGGAATTAACAGCATTAAATAGCTGCCTTTCGAGATATTACTCTGTCATTTTTAATCTTTAATTATAAGAATTCCCGTGATTAACCACTTAGGCTTTCCTTGTAACACATTTAAAGCTGCTGCAAGTAAAGGAAACACCTTGACTTTTTTGCACAACTAGTGTAGCTTTGGCACGCAAAAAGATTTTTTTAAAATTTAAATGAGCTATGTAAGAAAAGAGATATAAATCAAAAACAAGGACGAATAGTCTGCCTCAGTCTGCAACTCTAGTAATTTGTTGCTGGAAGTTTTTTTCTTCCAAGAAACAGAAAGGAAAGAAGCCCTCCTCAAATGTAGCGCCTTATTAAACACGAAGCGGGAATGGGACAAGAGATAATTAAGGCATCAGATGAATCTAACCGCCCACCTAGCTCCAAATCGGGGAGCATCCCGCTGCACTCCCGAAATTCCAGCGCAGGGGATGATACTGGTTTGGGGCAGGACGCGGCAGGGATGCGGCCGCGCTGCCATGCGGAGCGCCAGGAACGCTCCCCAGCTTGTTGCTTCCTTCCCCTGTGTGATCAATTAAGTTACAGATGTAACTCGCAGCGCCGGAGAGCGGCAACTTCACGGCGGCAGGAAAAGAGGATTCCTTGGGCATTGTATGCAAATGGGAGCGGGTGTGTGTGCGCGCTGCACGGGGGTAATTGGGATGCCCTCTTTGTTTGCGTAAGTGAACACCCGCCGTGCGGATCCGCACACACGTGCCGAGAAACAAGAACACGCTTTCACTTGGAGCGTTACCCCACTTTTAGAAACCGCGTTTGGGATGACTGCCCTCGCTTTGGCTCCAGGAAGGCTAAAGGCAGGCAGATGCTGAGGAGGGATGCTGACCTGCTGGGGGTGCCTGCACAGGGAAGGGACCGCAGGCGCTCCCATCAGCTCGGGCACTTACCTGGGCACAGCTGTCATGGCATTTTGCGCCGTGTGTCTCACCAAGTGCCTTAAAGTAAAGCAATGTTCAACAAGCGAGGCAACCCGTCTGTGTGCCAACTCGTACGTACCGCATCTCTAACCTGAGCAGCAAACCTGCAACTCCTGCGGAGTTGGCGGAACAGTCTCAGAAGTTTTGGATTCAAAGGGCAAGAAATTTCACTTTAAAAGTCATTCACCCACTTCTAAACTGCCCTCTCACCCCAGTTAATGCCGGACAATTAAGAGGCATGTTTATAATTTCCCTCTGCGGACACTGTCCGACAATGAAGGCTTGTTACAGGCTTGCTAAAGATGTTCAGAGAAACTTTTGCGAAATAATCAACAGCATCTGAGAAAAAGCTAAAGGAAAAGAAGTTAAAGCCTGATAATCCGATTGGGAAAAAGTTTTGTTAGACTAGATAGAAGTAAATTACTGCACGTTTCTTCAAAAGCAAACCCATCAGCTGATACGAGTTCCTCTAGAACAAGAACCTCTGGCGAACCCCTCCAAATTTAGGGGACGTTTTCATCTTGTAACACTCAAAGCTAAAGATCTGCCTGAAAACAAAAACTCTAAATTCCTTACAGCGTCATCTGCCAACAAAATGTATTGTCTTGGCAGAAAAAGGATCAAGGAGATTTTAATTTCATTTTAAACTGTGCATCATCTTGATAGCGAAGGAAAAAGCCGCAGCAACAATCTCCCCGCTCCACGCCCCCGCCGTTCAAAAAAAAAAAAAAAAAAAAAGGAAGGGGGGGAAGAGAGAACTGGAAAAACCACATAAACTTTTACAAAGAAAATAAAAGCAAGTTCGACATGAAAACCCCTTCCTGTCTCGGAAAGTTCATTTTAAAGGTCCCTTCTGTAAATCTAAAGTGCAAACACCAGGCTAAGGTAGTGAGTGGCTGGAATTTGCATGCTGATAAGAGAAGGCTGTTGTACTTACAGTGACAGAGGGCAGGCTGCGGAAGAAAAGCTGTTTGTGTTAGCCTGAGAGTCACCCAGGGCTGCAATGAGAGGAGAAGAGAGGAGTGGGAGTGCCAAGCTGGATACACCTTCACCGCATCTCATCACATCTGCCAGCCTCTCTCTCCCTCTCTCTTTCATTTCCACATTCCCTTTGTTCCTGAAAAAAAAATCTACACGTCACATCAGTCCCCAGATGCAGTCTACACCAAAGAAAAAAAAATGAATAATTCAATCAAACTGTGCATAGTCTCTAAGGCAATAAATCTATTGCACTTAAAGAAACGAAGGGTAATTACCGCTATAGAATTAGAATAAGGCCAGAGCGCGCAGGGATCCCAGGGTCTGTAAACTCCACGGTCAAATAAAGTTTCATTTATTTAATCCTTTGACAACCCCAATGTAAACTAAAGGGGAGGATCAGAACTTATTCCGGTTGGGTTTGAGAACGCTTGAATGTTATAAAAGGAGAGCGCCCGTGGTCTGTGACAAACACAATGCAAGGGAGTAGAAGTGTTTCACTGCATCACCTCCAGGGTCCGTTCCCCCCTCCCTAATGAAGAGCAGACCACACTCCCACTTCCACCGGCTCCTGCTGCTCGCTGCAAGTGCAGCGGGGATCGCTGGCAGCCAGCAGCCGCCTTACCTGCTCCCGAGCGCCAGCACAGCCTGACAAAAACTCAGGGGAACCGGCAATTTTGTTCCACGCTCTGGCGGAGAGAAGCCTCGGGGGATTTGCACGGGCAAGGATCGCCTCGGAACGGTGCCCCCGAGCCGCCGATGTGCGCGGGGCTGAGGCGAGGGCTGCCCGCGGGGGCGGGGGAGCCCGGCGGGCGCGGAGCGCGGCGGGGCGGGCGCTGCCGGAGCGGAGCGCGGAGCGGACCGGCCGGGGCGGAAGGCAGGAGCCGCGCTGCCCCCGCTGCCCGGAGCGGGCTGTCCCTCGGCTCGGAGGTAAGCTGACTCTACATTGTGTGTGTTTGTCCCCCCCTCCGCGGGTACCCCGGGTGCCAGGGGCGCGCTGCTGCGCTAACCAGGGCGGCGGCTCGGGGCTGTGGCTCAGCTCCTCGGGCCCGAACCGAGCCGGAGCTGAACGTCGGCATCTGCCGCTTTGCACTCTCCATCACATTCTTTGCAAACTTCTCCTGAGGGGCTGGGGGAGGAGTGAGACGGAGAGGGGGAGGGGGAAACTAACCCCAGGTGAGACCGCGCTCTTGAGATGCCGCGGACCCTCGCTCCGGTGCCGCCGGGCCCTGCCCAGCCCGGGGAGGCTCCAACACCTTCCGCCGGCGCGGAGCATCGCGCACCCCCCGTCCCTGCGCCGCTGCAGCAGCGGTTTGATTTATCCGAGGCATTACCGGGACTGTTATTCCCGGGAAGGCAGAGCGGAGCGCGCTCCCGGCCGCCCGGGCCTGTCCATGTGCTTACCGCGCCACCGTGAGGCGGCCGCGGGCCCCGCACCGAGCGCTCCCGGGGCCGCCGAACGCGCCGCGGCCGCGGGGACCCCGCGCAGGGCGGACGGGGCCGTCGGGGCTCCGCCGCGGGCAGCCCTCAGCGCCCGGGGCTCCGGGACAGCGCAGGCCGCCGCCTCCCGCCCGCTCTCAGGGGCCGGAGAAAGACTGGGAGAATTT
This sequence comes from Zonotrichia leucophrys gambelii, assembly GCF_028769735.1. Lineage (NCBI taxonomy): Eukaryota > Metazoa > Chordata > Aves > Passeriformes > Passerellidae > Zonotrichia > Zonotrichia leucophrys. The sequence goes on along the minus strand of NC_088175.1, from coordinate 44,286,110 downwards.
AAGGAGAATTGAGGAGATGGGAATACACAAAGCGAAAGCACCGCACTGGTGTTTTCCTTAACCCCCCTGCCCTGAGACTTTCTCCCTGCTTCGCCTGTCTCGCCGTGGCTGGGCGCTCTCGGAGGATCGGGGTGAGTAGGGCAGAGCGCATCCCGGCCCGCTCCCTGTAAATCCCCTCCGACCCCCTGCTGGAAGGCAGAGTCCCTCAGAGTGTGTGCCAGGGAGCACTGCTGGCTCCTCTGCCCATCCTCTTGCTGCCTCCTTCCCAGGCCAAAATCAGGCCACTTGCACTGCATGGGCTCTCCTGGAAGATTTTCCTTCTCAAGTCTTTTAGTCAATTTCAAGCTTGAGGCTGGGGTTTTGGTTATATTTATATTAATGGAAGGGGAATGGGAAAAAAGAAAATAAGAAAGGCTAGGCTGTCACCATCCATGGACATTACCTGGGGTGACACTGCTAAAAGTTGTGGCGAAGGCTCAGCACGATGAGTTTCTAAGGCATGCTCCAGGCACATGAAAGCTATGGAAACGGATCTAGTGCAGGAGACAGATCCATTTATACAGGGGCACAACACATCACTTACCTCTCATGGAAAGCTTTAACCCAGAAGGGGGTTCCTCTCAGGAGGCTTTTAGCAGCTGGTGGAAAGCATCCCAGCTACTGGAAAGCATCCATCATGTCAGGGCATCCTGGCACCCAGAAAAGCGCTGACTGCACTGGCAAGGTTTAAGTCGCTTAACTCCCACCTAGTAGTTGCACCAGCAGAGTAACCTCCACACCTGAATCATATGAACGCTACTAACGAGCTCCAAAAGATTGCAATTACATTCAGCTGTGATTAGGAATCACCTTAAGATTGGAATCACCTGATGCTTTTCATGCACAGAGTTAAAGCAGAAAAACAGTAGCGTCACTGTGGAAGGTGCAAATATTTCCACTGAAATGCATCTGCTCCTCTGAATCTGGGAATTTCACCTAACAGCTGGATTTGCCTTTTTGTCATCTTAATAATTTTTCACCTCCCATCTCTGTTCAACAGGATGACCATAAACCACCGCTAACATACAAAAATGCAGCTCAAGATTACAGCGATTTTAAATGCACTTTTCCAGAAGCAACCCAAAGCCAGAGATATTTAGAGCAATCATCACACTCATACTGAGACATGCACCTGTGTAGCCTCACATATTATACCAATTTTCCCAGCTTCAGCTGGGAATAGCAGAGCTTGTCTCGGGTATGAGGGGGGACAGGAAGATGTGTATCAGGTAGAGCTGTACCTGCACACACATTAGAGGGGCTGAGAGGGGACTTGTGCTACAGGACCCCCTTTCAGCCCACAGCAGCTCTGTTTTATACTCCAGCCCAGAGTAAACTCTAGGTCAGTGGTGTAAACATGAAAGCTGCTGAGGATCTTCCCCCAGAATCTCAGTGGCACAAAAGCGCTTGCTGAAACATGGTGACTGCAAACCCCTATCAGTACACCACGGTGCTTTTATTTTCTCACCGGCAGTGTCCCATTGTGACAGCACATGCTGGAATTCAACAGAGCATGTATAGGCTTTCTATTGTAACACTGCAATTATTCCATCAGTTTATTTTTGTTTCATACAGCCACCCCTCAAATAAAAAAATAACCCCACCAGCAAAGCACAATTTTTAAAATCCATGACTGAACTATTGTGCTACAAACATATATGGAGTAAAAAAAAAAAAAATCCAAACAAACAAAAAAGACCCAAATAAAACCAAACAAAAATATCAAAAAACAACCCTGAAGGTTAGAATAAATAAACAAAGTTGTCTTTGACCTGGAGACTGGCCCACACTGCAAATAAATGTATTACCACTTAGCCACATATACATGCCACATGAACAGAAATAAAAGGAATCCTCAAGATAGGGAAATGATTTTGTATTTTATATTATTACCACTGTGCACTTATAAATTGCATTGGTTTCAAGGTGTTCTTTTGGATTTGTGACAATATGGCCCAGTCTTGCAGGTTCATGTCACTGCCAGTTGTTTCATCCAGAAACTCAAGTCCTGTGCATGTGAAGTGCATGCTTTGTATGAAGAGACTCAAAATGATGACACTGGAAAGGATTAACAGTTTAGAAAATACCAAGACAAGAGGTTAAAATGTCTACAAAGATATTTTGGGGTAGGGAGTTGTTTCAAGCTGTCCAATTTTATTTGGAACTTGTAAATAGCATGGCATATCCCACACCATGTCCTCCCTCCTCTCCTCTTTGGGCACTTCACATTTTCTTACCCAAATATGCAGTAGTAACTTCTTGCAACAAAGTTGACTAAGAAGCAAATCACTGTATAAATCTTTCAAAACATGTTTAAATATAGCTTAGTAGACCGGGAATGTTGGGCAGAAACTGCTGAAAGCACTCATACTGGTAAAACTGAAATGCGACATGATCTCAACGTATTCGAACATTCAATTATATGAAACGTTTTTCCAGGGTAATATCAGATTTAAGACTGAAGTGAAGTAAATGTGATTGGACTGTTTGGGAATCTTCCTGAGACAAATGACTGAAAGATCAAGGTGTTTTATTTCCTATTTGGATCAATCATCAATAAGTCTTCTATATGAGAATCACACATTTTGAATAGAAAACACACTTTTTTAATAAGTGCAAGTTAGACTGAATAAAATTACTATGTTTGGAGAGCAAAGCTCACTATTTTTTAAGTCATTGCAATCTATATAATTATGAAGTAACTTGAATAAGGCATCTTACATTGGTCCTAAATTTTTTCCTCAAGTAAAACACTCATTGATTCCAACGTGAGTGTTGCCTGAGTAATAGAGTTCCCTGTCAAACTGTTAAAATCAGCTAACTTCTAAAAGCCTGCAGATTGATGGAATAACGTGATTATGCTAAAGGTATGTATTTAATATGGAAAAAAAAAATTCAAGTTACCAGGCAAAGCCTTTTCAAATTTCCCATTTACAATAAAACAAGGCAGTAATAAGTAAATATTTTTAGGGGGTTTATAACTGTGCCTGATCATGAAGACACTTCAGCTTGTGATTTTATTTATGTAAGTCATGTCAGTGAATCAGTACTCTCATGTCACAAGCATTTGAGGTTTAGCATCTAGGACAATAGAAATAGGAATAAACTGGCGTTAAATGTACCACTAGCAAAACAAGACTGCTTTTTGCCGTGGATTGCACTGTAAGAGTTCTTTTGGAATGCTGTGTTTAAAAGTTTGTGAGTGATGATATACATTCTCTTTGTTTTGAGTGAATAAGCCCTTTGTCAACATAACATAGCACAGTTAGATTTTAAAAAGGTTCTCACAGAAAGCCAGAATTCCTTCACAAAAAAAAGCAACATCAGACAAACGAAAAATACCGACATACACCTTTTTCTGATTTTTTTTAACATGAAGTATGAAAAGCTTGATTCTAATAAGAATATTAAGTAAATAAATGTTAGCTCTACTCGGTGCTATAAACATAGTTGAAATAGTAGTTTATAAATTTTTGAGAGCATCAGCATCATGATATGGTTGTCATAGAAACTGCAACAATATGTCATTTCAATTAATTTTACATGCAGTGAGGCTGAGGTCCGTGTAACAATTCTTTTAGGAAGTTCTAGAAGTAAATCTTGAATAGCAGGAATAAAAACATTAATAGGTAATGGTACCCTTAAATTATTATTTAATTAACAAAACAGAGAGAAATCCAAATGATTCTAAATAATGACTGTGCTGGAGGAATTAGTTAAGCAGACTTTGACTTCAAAACACCAAAATTAAAAGACGAAAGCTACGGAAATGTTCAAACTCTAAGTGAAAAAAGTATCTTTTTCAAATGAAGCAGATTTGGGAAAAAAAAAAAAAGGAACATAAAAAAAAAAGATTTATTCCTGTTCACAAAGTATAAAACATGAAATAGTTTTGAATCATCAATGTTCCTTTTGTGTGTGCAAGAAGGAAAAAGTCAAATGTTACAAATCCAGGACCATAATATAAGATTTTTAAAAAAGCTTTAAAGGTAGGAAATGTAACATGAATAGATTTATTTTTCCTGTATAATGCAGCTACTGTGTGTTATGAATGCTACCTTAAGTAAATCACTGCCAGACACACTCAACTGACATTAATGACTTGATTATTAGAACAGAAAAGCTAACCAAAATAAAGGCAGTGTTTTTAAAAAAAATAATAATTGTATTGTAGCAGGGTGAGTATTTATTATTTTTGATGTTATGTATGAACACATACTCCTGTTTTCTTATTGCATATGTATGATACAATACCTGACCTGATAGTTTATATATGAAAGAAAATACTGAGCAGATCGTAATGAGAGAAAAATGTAGATTTTCAACACATTTTATACAGCAATCAATAATTCCATAGTATATTTTGCTTAAATTTACTGAGTTGCCATACAGACTAGAATGTGCAAGACCTTTCAAACTGAGATGTAAAACAAGCTGTTTGTAAGTAAATAAAACTATTGATATTACAAAAAAAAAAAAAAGAAAGAAAAAGAAATTAAAAGGAAAATAGAAGAAAGACCCCAGCCTATGGAAGCTATCTGCAGTGAGAAAGGAGAAGCATCTAGAGCTCTCCTTTCTGATAGGATTAAGGAATGCTACAAAAGAAGCATTTAAATCTCTAGTTTTCCCTGACAATTAACAATGAAAAGCAGATGTTTACAAAGCTATTTTACATGCTCGTTTATAAGATGCTAAAAGATGGTTTGTGGATGGTAAGAAGGAAGAGCTGGATAACTGCTTGTCTGGTGTATATTTAAAAGCATTTTCATTGGCTCAGTTATTGTTAATAATGAAAGAAACACTTTGTGCTGTATAGCTGTGACTATAGAAAACTGCCGTCGTAAAGTCCTCAACAAACTCTTAAGATGCAATTTACAAAGATAATAATAACACAGAATTATTTCACTTCTCTGAATGCTACACATTTGCATACCAGGACTGTGTACAATATACTCATAATGCACATTCATAACAACAAGGACTTCTTAACATTGCAACAGCACAAGATCTGTGCATTAAAAATCTACAGTTCCAAGTTTTCCTTTTTGGTGGGAAAACATTTGTATAAACCAGATGCTCTGCATCTACTCAGAGAAAGCTCACGTTCAGTTCTACACCTTTATTGAATGGGACCATATAAAGAAAATTGGAAAACACTCTAAGGTAGCAGCAATATTAATAAATTCCCCCTCACAGAGAAACATGCCCAATTAAGTTTTCACACAAATTTGAGAAGTCTGGTCTATAACTGTGAGTCAGGAGATGTGGGTTCTATTCCTGGCTGTGCTACAAACCTACAGAGTGTTTCTGAACAAGTCACTTACACCAAGTCACTTGAGTAGAAAAATGCTAAGAATGCCTGCCTCAATTTAGACAGATCCATATCTGCTTCGATGCGATGCGTGTGAATGTGGACATAAGTTTCTAAAAACCTGGGGCCTACCCTTCTTGGACTTTACATCTTATCCTATTTCTCTACCTGGAGGGAGCCTGTTGGGGACTTAATTCATTAAAGACTCCTCACATACCAATTATATTTATGCATAACAAGATTCCCATTAAAAGCCCCAGCCCCGCTTGTTTCACGCTCACATTTCACTTCACACATTTGTAGGAGTCCCATTTACTCTAATAGAATTATTCACTCTGTATAATTCTGGGCATCTAAACTTCTGCAGTATCAGGAACTAAGTTAATGGAATAGATAAATTGTAGAAATACTCATAGTTAGTAGTGAGCTTCAGTCTTCACACCTAAAATCCTGCATCACATTTGATAGGAGGATTTTTAAGTATTGCTATTACAAGGTCCTGGTACAAGTAAGACAATGCATAGCTGTCTTGACATTAAAATTTTTTTAAATCTTGGCATACCTACATTTTCCAAATAAACAAATCTCTCTTTGCAAAGTGTAAACTAATTTCAAAATCTGCAGTTCCGATCATAAAAGGCACTCATAAATCACCTGTGCGTCACCGCCATCTAAGCTTCTTTTGGTTTCTGCCTCAGCCACTGAATAAATTCTAATTTTTGTTAATGCTTATGTTATTCCTACTACTTCTCCAGTTGTGAATGAACATATTACACTAAAGTTCAAAAATATTTAATTCATATTAGTTGGCTAGATTTCATTTCCTCGACGGACTCTTCCGCAACTCAGACTTCCCATCTCCGGGACACTCTCTTGGACTAAAATTGTGCTACATGCATAATGATATGCAAAGTAGGTCAAGTTTCCAACGTGCAGCTACAGCCATCCTTAACTTCACCCAAATGGATACTGCTCACATGGTGAAAACTAAACATGCATAGAAGTGTTTACAGAATTTAGGCTGAAAGTAGCAAACAGTCTTCCTGCCTTAGATGGATTTTTACCATAACACAAATTATTTACACAGAAATCCAACAGCAAGGGATAATTGAAAATATTTTGTCTACCTTTCAACAAAACACCATGAGGAAAATACCTTCCCAGCAGCTGTTATTGGTATGGCAGAAGGGGACAAAAGAAGGAAACAGCTTCTCCCTGAGTCGGTAACAGCCTGCACTGGAGCTGCGCTATTGCCAAGTACCAAACCAGCTAATACAATGCAGCTCACAACTGCCCACTGTTTCTAGTACCACATTCCCCAGCCCTGAAACACAAAAGGTATCCTCCCTTCTCCCTCCCCTCCTTCCCACAGAAATTACACTCCTGGCTGGGTCCTTGACTGCTGGCCTGCCACAACCACAGAGGAGGGAACACAATTTGCCTCTGTCTCCGGATTTTGCCGTTATTTTAATTTGATGGTATTTTAATAATACAGAATGGTTAGACTCCTCAGACTGCCATCTGAAATGTTGGTGACTAAAGGTTCTGTTCTGAGAAGGTTCTTTCTTTTTTTTTATTTTAAAATTTTCTTATTTTCTGGTTTGAACATTTCTTTCAATTAGCTTTCTGATTTAAGCAATAGAAAGGTTAGCATTATAGGGTTGGGGTTTCTCTCAAATTAACTTAGGAAATGTTTATGGTGTTTATCAAAGGAGTCCATGTTCCTGGAAGTTAGAATTAAAAGGAAAAACATGTTAAGAAAAAAAAGAGCACTTTAGAATCAATATGGTCACACACACCCCAGATCCCCAACTCGTACAGTCAGCAAGCAATCATTTCTTTAGTATGGCAATTTTCCACTTAAGCACTGAAACCTCAGCCTCGATGGCAAAGCAGTATTCAGGGCACCATGGCTTCTGCCTTTGCTTTTCTTGTCCTTTCTAAAACCTAGAGTTCCAAAGGACATTTGTCATGTTACATTTTTTTAATGTACAAAAGGGAGAGAGCTGAGTGTGGAATTAGCAATGTATTGGATTTGAATGCACACTTTTATCACAGCCACATGTGACAAACCTATTATAGAACATCCTCCACAGTCGTGTTCAGCACAGGGAGCAATTCCTGAAAAACAGCACTAAATTCTCTGACACACTTCCTAAGGTTCTGGGTCAAAGGAAGAGAAACAGGGATTTGTCAAGGTCTATTTAATGAGTCTGAGAAATGAAAACACTAAAATCTGTGGTTTAAATGTAGTACACTATACCAAATCTTTTTTTCAATTTAAAAAACTCATCTCTCTCCTATACAGCATTTGGCACACTTGTTTTCCAAGAGTGAGATTCAAACTTTTCAAAGCCTTTACATAAGGAACTTGCTTCTTTTTGCTGAAAAAATTAATGAATGATACAAATCCTTTGATTTAGAGAGAAGCTTTATTTTGTGGAGAATATTAAGAGATTTTACTGTTGATATTTCCACATTAATATACATTATTTATCTCCACAGGGTGGCGAAAAAGAGAAAATTGCAAAGACTTACTGGGTGGCAGGAAGTGGGATTCACTATAATCAACAGCAGCAGGGGACTCTTTGAGGTTGTGTTGCAAGATATATTCAAGATTTTAGCAGAAAGAAAATAATTGCATTTAATATTGTGCTGGTGGGAAATAACATATGTTCAATCTTTTCCAGCTTTTACACTTACATTTAGATTTAGACTCTTGCCCTTTCGATGCAGAGATACTACTCCTTAAAATCTGGATTTATTTTTTTTAATTCTTATTTTTAACCACACTTATGCAGAGAATATCCTGTTATTAGCCAGCTAGATTTTTATGCTGCTTGCAAATTTTACTTCAAAAATTTGCTAAGGTTTCATGAACATACTCAGTGGATTAAATAAATAGCTCTATGTTCAATAAGCAAGCTATTGCCAAAACACAGTAACATTTCCAGCATTATTTTACTTTAGATACTTTTTTTAATGTAAAACCCAAAAATTATATATTTTCTCTGATGTTTGCGTCTTCTTGTTCAAATCACTACATTTCTTAGAAATTCAGAACTTTAAAATGGATGTAGCTCTGTGTAAAGAGTAACTAATAAGTTGATGAAATATTTGCAGTTAACTAATACAAAAAAGCTGACAGTCATATAAAGGTTTTCCACACTTAAAGGGATTAAAAATTTGTGCATATGATAATTGAGCTTCAGTCTTAGTTTATAGCTCATAAAAGTTCAGGAAATTAAAAGTAGCTGTCTAGTATAAGTTAACTGTGCAGAATTTCTTTATAATCAAATACATACATGCATACATGCAGAGAGGTACCACCATAGCACAAGTCAATATTGCCCTGGTTTGAAGTAGAAGAGAAACTAGCACTGGAGAAGTCTGTCCCTTTCTCCCACCTTAAAAAAGACCTAGAAATAATTAATTTAGGCTAGATATCAGTATTGTAGAGACTAAGGCAAGTGAGATGGATTCCAATTTGCACAGTAATTGCAGCTCTTGTCTAGGCTTACTGTTTACCTTCAGTCATTCTCTGCTTTGTGCTACTCCAGAATGGGTATCTTGGAGCAGATCATCATCTGTGCAAAGGCTACAGGAACATTTGGCCAATAGCATCAGCCTATTCCTTCCCCATGAATTTAGTTGCCCACTTCTGAACACCATTTGAAATTATTTTTCAATGCAAATCCATTAAATCTGTTACTTTTTTTCATAACCCTACTGCTTTATTGATTTTCTCTGTAAATACAAATGGAATTAAATGTATATATGTGTAAAAACACATAATGGATTTCTGGAATATTAAAGATGCCAGACCTGGACTTTATATTGACAGGGGCTTACAGGTGGCTACCAAGAGACTTAAACTGGGAATTGTGAGTGACAGGAGGAGGTGGGGGAGAACAATCTTCCATTCAAGAACAGTCTTAAAAGTCATGTCAAGGCTAAACAGGCTGGTTCATTTGTTAAATGTAATAAATATATACACATGTGCTTCACAAGTTGCAATTCCACAGTTACTTTACATGCCTTAATGACTGGCATGTACTTTTTTTAAAAAAATATTTACTTTCCTTGCTCCACCCTGACTGCCAGCAGTAACACTACATGGCTCCATGCTCTATCAGCTGAAGGAGCTGCTGTGGTTTTGGAGGGCAAGGAGAGGGCTCCTGTTGTGATTTGGAGAAGTACAACTACACAAAAAGTAGTGCTGGCCCCAGAGGGAACAGGGGCAGGGAGTGGAGATGAGCTCAGAGAAAAGGTGGAACTGCAGCCTGCAGGTGGGATCCTAAGGCAGCTCAAACCTACAAAGAATTCGGGTGATCAGAGCCTCCTCTGCCCACCAGGGCTTTCCATTCCTTCCCTTGCCTCAGCACTAACACCCACCCAGGTGTGCAGGAGCCAGCCCAGGGAGGCTGCTTGTCTGCAAGCTAACCCCACCAAAGAGAAGGGGGGAAAAAAAAGAACAAAGAAACAAAAAAACTTTTCAGCCAGATCTGCTCCAAGGAGCAGAATTCACAGAAGGATCAGGCAAGAGGCAGTGCCAGCCCAGCACAGAAGGTGGAAACACAGACCCAGAGCCAATAGAGGAGAGGACAAGGCAGCCCAAACTTAGATCAACTCCAGCTGTGATGGACCCAGAGCTGGAGCCAGCCTGACCACTTAGAAGCTTCCTAAAACCTCTGCACTTTCTCTGAAAACACTGAGATAGAATAAGTATACAAAGTTTAAATTACCATGATACCAAAGAAATAAAATCAGGATTCTTACTTTAACACTGAACAGGTCAAGAAGCAAGAAAAGGCCCTTGTGGTCTTAAAGATATCTAGCAGAGTTTCCATAGGGTGTAACAGGCCAGGAAAAATCCTTCATGAGCTACACTGATCACACTTGTGAGTAAATTTCTCCTTTCTAAGCCTTCACTGTGTAGATGAGAAGATAAGGTAGAGGCTTTGAGAAGGATTGAAAAAGACTGAAACCAACAAGAGTAGGAGCTGGCATTTGGAAAATTAATAGTGTGGAAGACAGCACGTTTTTTCTCTGTGCAAATATCTAAATTCCACCATCCCACACCCTTAAAACATGAATATTTTCTTACTTGAGGATATGTCAGTTTTTAGAACAAGCAGATCTTTCTGGCTAACATTTGTAAGAGCAACTACATATACATGGTGAAGTGCTGGAAAACTCAATCTATAAGAAAGGAGAAAAATACTTAGGAGACAAGAAGTCCAGAACAAAAATTTTCTAATATTACACTCAGACTGTAAATAAAGCAAAAACTCTACTATATTGACTACACTAACAGCAGCAAGAAAAAAAGTCTCTAAAATATCGATTTGGAAATTGCAGACAAAAGCTGCAGGGAAGCTACAAAGTATTGGTGTGTTAATTCCTCAAAGAGAATAGACTATTAGAAAGCATATAAATAAACATATATTAATTAGTAGGTTTGGCTTTCCCATTGGAGATTGCACTAGTTGGAAGGAAAATAAAATCTGTCACTGATTTTGGGGAAAACACCTAAAAAAATTTAGGAATGTCTACATTGACCATATACTTGCTAAAAAGGCCCAGAAGGAAGAATTCTAGAAGACAACAAGGTGACACATGAACTGTTCCCAGGTATACATTGATTAGCAGGCAGGTCTTTGAATGTAACTAGAATAAATCAATTTACACATACTTTTATGCTCCCACTTCCTGTCTTCTGCTGATAATTTAGGTAATTAATATAAAATATTTGCAGACATAAAAAGAGATATCCAAAAGTAAAGTAGTGTAGTCAAGGTATGTTAAAGGCTAACACAAACACATTCTGGAGGACAGCAGTGGAGAGCAGTATGGAAAGAGTGTAAAGCATATTTCAAGGGGAAAATGCTGCAAATCAGAGAAATCCAAAGACGAGAAAAGCAGACAAAAGTAATACTCATGCAAGTGACACATTTTCAGATTTGGAGAATTATTGGATGACAGATTTCTAGAAATAAAAGTTTCATGCGTGATGTCCTCTGGTCTTATGTACAGCTATTGAGGAGAAGGAAGGTAAGGAACTTGATTTCCAAGTTTTGTTTACTGGCCTGCCCTGGCTGACATAATAAAAGCAAAGTTTGGTTAATCCAATTTGGATGTGTGTTGATTTGTTGTTGTTAGCAGCATTGCTCTGCTGTACTTTCTGTGTCCTTGAGGAAGCAGGAAGAAACCTGGGAAAGGAAGAAATGCGTGGCATGGGGAAGAACAGGATGGCATCCCTGAGGCTGGGAGAATCTAACATGGGCTTTTATGATACAGCTGCAAAAACACCTGTAAATGCCGTGTCTTTCTGCTCAGCTTTGTTTATACACATTTGGTAGCAGCCCTCAAAACTGAGTTTTTGTTAGTCAAGCAGATCAAGTCAGTGGAGCTCAAAATGCCTGTAGGAGCACAGCTCAAGGATTCAACCACTGTCAGTGAATGGACCTAATTAAATCCAACATCTGATTCATTAGATTCAACAGATTTCTTTAGGGAATTTGTCAGAAATAAGGCATTTTTAAACTGTTATCAAAACAAAAAAACAAACCCCATATAAAACCCCCAAATCAAAATATAATGAAGCAGAAGTTTCTTCTTAACAGTAGACATATGAATAAGAATTTAAGGACAACAGAATATCATTCCCATGTGCATTAGTTTAATCTAGAAACTACAACTCTTGTCTAAGCCAGTCTCCAGAGAGCGGAGTGCCCAGATTTTGATCAATATTCTCATTAATCAGTATCTGTCAATGTGCAACTGTGTATCTTTGGGGCAGCCTGGAACTGCTGTCGTCAGAGCAGATGATGCAGGCAGTGGTTGGCAATTATCCCATGCTGTGTGCCACAGGGCTGTTCAATCCAGCATGCTTCCTCACAGCCCTGCCATCACAACAAGTTATGATAGAAACAGGGAACTTTACATTAATACAATTATGAACCACCTTAATTTACTAGAGCACATAGAGTATTCCAAAGCAGTAACTCATTTCTTACCTTAAAAGGTTATTACAAGTGGACAGGTATCACTGGTCTCCTTTTGTAATGAGTTCATGATATCAAACATCCTCTTTATTAAATGTTGATCACTGGGAAAATTCATGGGTGATCAGTGATTGATCTTTTAAAATCTGCTAGATTGTCACTAATCTCCCATAATACCTTAAGAAATATGTCCTTGCCTGATTAGACATTTTGGTATCATAAAAAGGAAATAATAAAACCACTCCAAAACACTGAATTTTAGATCTGCAAATGCATATCAGTACAGCAAATATAAATTGCCCTATTTTTTTAATTGCCTTATTTTGGTATTATAAAAGCTTTAAAGTAGTTAACCAACGTGCCAGGACCCTAGAAACTAAGGCTGTCTTAGCTCTCCTGTGGGAAGACAGATAAAAGGTTAAATCCTTAGAGAACAAAGAGAAATCCAAAGAGATTCCTCCATCCTAAATTATCACCAGGATTACAAATCAACTAATTACAATGCAAGTATATGAACTGGGCTGCTTATAGGACAGTGTGCAAATTAAAATCTGATCTACACTGAAGGGTTTTTTTGATCCACAGTGTCTGGACTAGAACCTGTTTTCTTGCACAATTATTAAAAGTACCTGCAAGTGTACGTACACTCTGCATGTTTCTCAGGAATTAGATATGAACATTTGAAATTAGGAATTCTTAATTAAATTATAAATAGTTACATACTGTATTTTGGTGTCTTTCTTACAATTTTAAATATACAGTACTTATTTACACCTTGAAAAGTTGTACTTTAAAATGGAAACAGTTATGGTTCCAATCTGCTACTCATAACATACAAAAATAACAGGTATACACAACTCCAGTAGGCACTGTAATTTATTATTTTAGCCTTTACCAAGAAAAACATTTTCAAGCAATTTTTTTTGACCAGAAGTTTATGAACTAAAGTTGGAAAGGTGGCTCTATAGGCCAAGTAAACAATTTCACTATCAATGACTTTCTCCCTTGCTTCCAAGTCTCTGTTGCACACAGAGACTTCATTACAGGAGATTGCCAAAAAAAAAAAAAAAAAATTGTGCAACAATATTTGCCTTTTGTGTTGCAGTTTTAATTTACTTCAGTATGTTATCACGCACTTCCAAATAAGTAACCTTAGATTTAGAATCCCTTATTTTTTTTTCACTACCACCACCATCACCAAGACTTTAAAAATAATTGTTATTTTAATATGATAAATACTAATTAATTGATAAAAAATAAATATATTGTTATCCAAAAACAACAAAGCCTCGATCAAACATTAAAATAGCCATTGTCTGCATTTTAATTTCATTACATATGTAAAAGGTTGTTATCTCTCTTCAATTGCTCAACTGCTCAACAGTCAGAATTCATTTTTATCAGCCCAACAAAAATAAATTCAGTCACTTTTAGCTGGGATACAAAATGACCAGAGAATAGAAAACCCAACTCACAACTGCATTCCATTCTACCAGGCACTACTCATAGACAGAAGGTACACAGTAAAAGGCAGATTCTGTCCTGGAAAATCCAAAGTTTAACAGGCAAGAAAAACAGAAGGCGTGAGGAAAGAATGTAATGCCTAAATAAAGGTGTGGAATGTGGGGAAAAAAAAGGGTAAGAAAATGGTTATAAGGTCACAGCCATTACATTGCACACACACACATTTGCATTCCTACCTATATATATATATTTACAGATATTGATAGTGATATAAATGTATATTTATATGCATGAAGACATGGGAAGACAAATACATACACAGAAGATACACATTGATGATTTTATTTCCCAAAGAAATCCAAACATTTTGAAAAACTTAAAAACACTTGCTTGTCCACACTCTTTACCTGTTTAATGAGCTGCTAATTAAGAATTAGCAAAATGCATGGTCATAAATTTTACTGTAGACTTTTTTCCCCAAGGAAAAGCTTCGTCCAGCAGATTTCCAATCATACAAACTAAGTATCTTTGTTCTATCTGAATAATAGATATATCTTTTTGTATAAGTGTCTTAACATTTATGATCAGATAGCAAAAACAATTTTCAGGTTTCTAACAGAAGTGAAAATAGTTCCTTTTATAAGAAAAGCTAATAGGAGTCAGCACAATTACAAAAAAATTTGGTTTCTTCATGGTCTTTCTGACACATCTCTTCCTACACCAGATTGTGCAGTGCTCTCTTTCACTGACTGTTTCTCTAATCCTAATCCTTGCATCCATGACAGAAGACGTGAGTTTGGTGGCAGTCAAAGCAAAACTGCTCAGCAGTGCAAGATGTATGCTCAGACAAGGTCAAAACACTCATGGAAACAGGGAAATCAAAGCCCACTCCAAGCTCCAGCACCACCCTTCAACGTGACTTCAAAGCCCCCTGCTTGCCTTGGTGTTGCAATCTTTGAGCAACATTTCTGTCCCACTTCAAACACACACAGGTTTCACCATCACAGCCACCAAGCTGCTGCTGAGGCCACAAAGTGATAGTTTGGAATAAAGGTGACACTCTTTAGCAGAGATGCCAAACAAGATAAATGATGCATTCTGCTGAGCTCCACAGAGATGTGCTAGTGCCATGAAAACCCTGAAAGAATCCTGCACCTGCTTAAAATCAGAACAATCTTCCAACAAAAGGTAAGATTTTATTTCAGGTGTAACCTATCCTTTCTTTTTCCTGCTGTATTCTGCAACCACTCTTGCCTACCATTTTACTTTAACTATCATCAAATTATATCTTTTGTTTTGTCCAGCAGAGATTTTGTCATTTCTATTGTTGCCCAAGGACACCAGTCAGAATAATAAACATATCCAAATAAATTCCATTTACACAGCCTTGGATGTGCTAAAAACTTACCTGTTAAAGTCTGATCACACATGTATTGTGTTCAAATTTTGTCAGTCCTTAGACAGTTTTCATTTATCCTGGCAGAAATACAAATTTAAAACTTTATTAAAAAAACCCAAACAAACTAAAAGACACATCACTTAAACACAGAACTAAATGTTGTATTTCACAGCAGCAGTCAAGGAAAACACTCTGAATGCTCATTTAAGACAGAAAGTATATATGAAATATATACATGAAATATAATGCACAGACTTGACAAACAGAAGGAATATTATAACAGTAGATTATAAAAAAGGCTGCTCCTTTTTTACTTTCAGTAGTCCACAATTCTCCTGATTTGCTTTAACAAGACTGCTGCCCCTGGTCTCTTTGCATTTGACATGAAAATTAACAGAAGACTAATTTAAAAAATATTATAAACATCCTTCTAGAAGTATAACACAGGTTTTTATTCAATATGCAAAACGTTTTTCTCCTGAATACCAAGGAGAAAACAGACATTCATTATCTAAGTTCCTCTTTAAGTATAGCTCCCCTACATTTCTGTTTTAGGACAGCTGGCCATCAATAGGGAACAAAGAGCTGAAATTGTTAAAATAATTGACAAGACACTGTGCAGACTCCCAAAGGCTTTCTGGAATGGGTGTCTCCTAAATCAAATATTACAGCATTTCTCTGAGTTTATAATATGTATTATATAGACCAATGATTTGCTCATTACAGTATTTTCCCTTCTCTTCTGTTTTCAAGTTCCTCTTTCCTTTTTGGTATATATTTGTGTCTATTATGTTTCTTTTAACAGAGAATATATGTTAAGAGCTGTCCAAGAAACACTTTATAGTAAGAGATTATCCAATTAACCCTGTTTTAAATGTCCCAGAATAAGTTATACAGCTCACAAAGCACACAAATAAATGGGTATTGCATTGAAACATTCAGCACCTTTAACACTCTCCACAGCAAACCAAAGTTGTTTGAAGAGTTGAAAATGCAGAGAGCAGCCTGTATTGGTCCATTTCAAACACAACTGCTTAAGCACCATGTCTTCAGTGTGGTTCCCAGACTCACTAAGCAGAGATTCCTGGAAGACAGCACTTTTTTGGAAGAGCAGCATTGCCCATTATGAAAGGTTTTTCAAATCCCAACACTTAGTGGAGCCATATTGCACCTTTGAAGCTAACTACATGCACCTTTCAAAAATATTAAAACACATGTTGTAAGAGCCCACTGAGTTCTGCCAATAAACCATTGCTCTGTCTACACGTGCTGTACCTACAGAGAAACACAAATACAAAACAAGGACTTGATTTACCCCACACCCAAAAGCTGTCTCATAACTGCAAGGAAAACTCTGACCTCTCAACTCCCTATGCTTTAACCTCTTGACCAACACAGAAAACCCCACACACTCTTTACTAATTATTTCCTGAGAAATAAATGTTGCATAGCTGCAAAACTACAGCATAGATAGACTGAAATAATTCTTCAGCTGCTTGCTTGTACTTGCAGATATAAACAGTACACAGCTCATAATCCACCTGCAGTTTTCAGAAGGTTTTGATGTCAATGCTGTTCAAACACATCCTCCAAAATCTTGAGTCTATAATCCCTCAATATGTGTCAGATAAAGGATTTCTTATTGATTTGAGGTCAGGATTTCAGCATAATGAAACTCATGCAAACTTAAGGCTTTTTATGTTGTTTCTTTTCCTTTGTCTGGCTACTCCCTTTCCACTTTTAAACATGCAATCTGTGATCCACGAGACTTAGGAAAAAATCCAAAACTGTTTTCCTTGTAATTCAGTACATCCAGATAAAACCATGCTAGAAGGTTATTATTGATGCCTTGTTTGCTCACGCTATGCTCACAATCTATTATATGTAATCCCTGGATATTCTGAAGAATCATTGCTAGAATTAAAGAACCTTTGTTTGGACTTAAAGTTTTGGTGAGTGAAAGGCATCTGCTAATAGAAGACAAGCTTGGAAAAAAACCTGCAGAAAACTGTATTTCCTTCCTGATACTAGTTCTGCAAACTAGCCACAAAAACAGCATCCAGCCTGAACAAATTGGTTCAGGTGCCTAAGGTTAACATTCACAGTGTTTTCCTGGGACATATCTTGCCCTCCTTAACACATCCAGTGTTGCACCATTAACTCATTAAGTTTATTTAAAACCCATCTCCCTATTTGCGTGATAGGCTGCAGCTAACAGTCTGTTTTGTAAACTGAGCAAGTTTATTCTTGGTCTGTGTTCATGCAATGCTGAAGATTTGTCTACATACAAAAGTTATGCCTAATTACACTGATTTAATTTAATCAGCTCAAGCCCTGTACTGTGATGAGATCATAAGGTTGCTTTCTACAAGTGAAGTTCCTCATTGGGGAAGATGGACACAACCCTTCTACACTACTAAAGTGGCATCCACATGCTGGCTACACCTGCACAATTACTTAAATAAAACATAATGTGCACAAAGTATTTATACTGCTCTAGAACCTGTGTTTCAAACCTGAGACACATCTGAGAGTGCATGGCCCTTAGAAATCTTGGTAAGAGATTTTACCAGGAATTACAATACTCTCTCTTTTTTTTTGTTGTGTATTATTTGAGTACTGATGCACAGTTTCACATGTAATAGCCAGTTTCTGGTCTGAGTTCTGGCAGAACCAACTTCCTGAGCTTCTGTGGTGTCCCAATAGTTGAGATGATGTTGCAGTTTTCACTGTGAACAATCCCTAACTTTAAATAGCATTCAGGATGCATTTCTATTTATTGCTTAGTAAACTGCAAAACTGAAGTTGCAAAGTCACCTGAGTTGACATAACCTAGTAAATATTTCAAATTTTAAGAAGAGCTGAAAATATTTCAGAATTTTTTTCAACTTAGGATGAGATTCTTTTCAGTAGATTGCAAAATGAAATAGCTCTTTATTACATGGTAGTGCTGAACTATAAAGCAATGTGAAAAATCAATAATCTTAAATTTTATTAATGGAAGTACCTAATAAGAATCTTACTCATTGATGACATTGCTATTTTTATAATTGAGCAGGTATCTCTATTCTTAGAGCACTAGGAACAGAGGAAAAATAACATTAAAATATTACAAGGCCCTAGAATATGTAGCTTTAATAATGGAATTTCAACAGATAGGTTTTAATAAACAGATTGTTCTGTAAGCAGTGGAAATGTTCATAGTGTGGCTACCATGTGACTTGTGCTGCAAAGCAATCCTCCACTTCAATAGCATAAAAACATTATTAACTCCATGGATATGATGATAGAAACATTTTAAATGCTAGCAGACTGTAAAAGCAGTATGTCATAGCCTCTTGGATTACTGGGAACAAGGTTATGGAACACCCTATATGAGTTTTCAGTGCTCAATAAATAACATCGTTTGCATGTGGAAACTTTAGGTATAATATTCTTTCCATTCCTGCAGATTCATAGAGACAAAAAGAGTTTTATATACATGTATGTATATATGCAAATCACAGACTGCATGAAAAAGACTATGTGCATTTACTCATGTATTATATAAAGATTATAGATACATATTCTCTTATGAATTTAATATCTTATGAAATTCAATGTAAGATAATGAAAATACAGATGGAGTGTTTAGACTTTTCACTTAAATTACTGCTATGTAAAGCAAAAATAGTCTGAAATGGCCAAACCTGTCTACAACAGACACAGCTTTTTTAGCTGGATAGATGAAAGATACACACAGCTCAAAAACCTTCATGTTACAAATCACTCCAGAAATAATGATGGATTTATAGCTCCCTCTCAGTAGTGCAGACAAGCACTACTCTGATCCAAACCCCTGGGATCAGGCAGGTGGCCTGACACACCCTCACTCCAGACCCTTTGGATCCACCCAAGCATCAGCACTGAAAGTTATTAGCCAGGCATAAAGCATTTGGAACTGCAGCATGTTTACTATTGTTCGTATCTGAAATGTTGGTTTCAATATTTGGTGACTTTCTAAAGTTTTATTGAGGAACATTTGTTGGTTATTAAATCACTCCCCAGCCAGTTGCTCTAGAGAGCAACACTGGACTCTCTTGAAGGCTTGGGTGGCCCAATAGTCTGTGGCTGCTCTCAGACTTCCCTTCCTAGATATATTTACCTTACTCCTACCATTTCATATGGAATTATTTGTTGGTTTCACTGCCATTCCTTCCTCTGAGACTGCACTTTCATCTCACTGAATTTTTATCTTTTAGATTCATTTTGCCTCTTCAAGGGGTAAAGAAATTGAGGAAATTATTCCAAATGTAATTTCCTACGCTTCCATCTCCTTGTGATTAGCAGACACATTCTGAAAAGCGCAATGATGGATTCCTTTGTATCATGATTTCTCTGCAGATCTCACAAATAAGCAACAAAAAAAATCTCAGCTAATTTCAGCTTAGATTTCAGCTTAGATGGTCACAAATTAACCAGAGAAGGGTATATGTTAGTTTAAACAAATTACACACATTTTCCATTTTTGTTCTATAGCATAAGAAATTAGATAGTTAATTTTAAATGCAAAACTTTGTACAGCATGCAAATCATGTCTGTATGTCAAACTGAAATAACAAACCTAATGAGGAATGTTAAAAAAGCAAGACCTATTAGTTTAAAGATACATGGAAGCAGCCAAAGATGACAAACATGCATAAAATTCAAAACATGATGGAAAAAGGAACAGGCACTGAACCACATAAATCAGTGTTTTGAATTCTATTTCTCTGTGGGTATAATTGTACCTTAGTTTCTTATAATGATTTATTGAGGTAAATAGTCTGTATGGTTTAACAGCTACAGCTTCAAAGTGTCAGGCACAGACTCTCCTTTATTCATGAGGCAGCTGAGTATTGGGATGTGAATCAGCTTCTGTATTCTGGGACTTGGCAAAGTTTGTTTTTAAAGTCCTTATAAAGGATTCATGTTGATGCAGCTATTCAAATGTGAAAAACACTGTGCTGTAATGGATGAAATAGAAAAGCTTTACAGTAATTCTGGAGGAAAAAAGTAAAAACACTGAAATAAACCATTCAGAATTACCTTCAGGAAAAGAAAGGAACATCCCAGAGTTAATTTTAATACATTATATCATTAGGGGGAACACAGAAAAAAGCCAATTTCTTGATGAAGCACAAAAGTGTGATGGGATTCCAGAATTTACTTCCAAGTTAAAATAAAACAAAGTACAAGAAAGAAATGGTAGAAGTTTAAGCTGTGACATTCACATTTTGGGTTGATTGCCAAACCACACGTTCTATTGCTCTCAGACCAGGATAAACCAACCATTAACTAATCAAAAGAATCATTATCCATGAAAGCTGTGATGGCATTTTAACAGTTCTTAATCTATTAATAAGAAAGAATAATTTGCAAAATAGATTCCCTCTTCTGTTTACATTCACAGGGCCATTCTTAGCAGAAATTATATGTAGGCTCCCATGGTGTAGAAACCCTATGAAAGCCATGAAAATTCACTAAGCTTCCTTACGTCCCGTGCCAAGATATTCAGCAGGAACTCTGGTCGTTGCCAAGAAACACGTGTGCCTCAGATACAGAAGCTCTGCATGTACCGGTATTTCAACATTCCTGGAGAGAAATGTGACCCCTTGATGCATACACTGGTTTGCTGGCATGCTCACATTCCTCCCCATCTGTCAGAGTGGCATGCTGCCTTCTCACAAGGTGGGATGCCAGTTCAGGAGCACAGGTGCCAACCAAATATAGGTTCGGACTAATACTCTGCAAAATGTGGCAAATGACATTTCACCTGCAAGAGAACTATCCTACCTGTGGCCCATGCCAAATTAGGATTGCATGCTTCATTAGCAAAGGGGGTCATCAGCTGAAAATCACAGGCAGAACCAGAAATGCTGGCTTTCTGGATAACATCTAGCTGAGAGCCTGCCCCACTGAGGTTTAATTTACAATACACCAAATTTTCCTAACATTGCAGCCATACAGCCCTTTAGAGCAAAATGCAGCAGACCATGGACAGAGATCTGTTGAATTCATCCTCCCAGACTCATTTCTGACAAATTTCAAGGTTCTTAAAAAAGGCGCATGAATTAACAGTGGGGGGGAAAGCATAAATAAAGATTAGTGTTTTCTCTAAGAGGGTTTCTAGCACCACAAAGAAAACCATCTTCGTTATGATGGTCCGAAAAAAACCAAACTAAAACTATTTTCAACCAAACTACTCCTATAATTCTAAAATTCTTAACATCTATATAATATTTTTATAAAGACTGACATCAATATAAAGAAGTCATTATTTTCTAGTTTGAGAATTTATGTACACGTGAAAGTCATGAACAGCCATTACACAAAAATCTTTCAACATGCAATGACAACACTGGATAACAATAAATGGTATTTCAATATCCTTAGAATGAAGTACAGTTTGAATCCTTTCATTAATAAGAATATTCCCCACTATATTAGTCTAACAAGAAAAAATATATATTCTGTTGATCAATAAACAGAATAGCCACAAAGTAGTGTTGGTTTTGCCTCCAAATTAGCACCATCTACTTCATTTATAAATGTACAAAAGAAAAATGAAGCATTGCTAGTCTGAAAAAATTAACAGCTTTCAGGAAACAATTCGCTACCCTTTCTTTGGTAATTTATTATGATTTCTGTAATTTATTTATTCCAGGATGTACCTGATATATCATCAGCTTTAGGGGGTTTTGTTAAACTGGCTATCCAAAAATGAGTCATATTATGCATAATTCTGCATTATTTAGGCTATTCAGAAGGCACACCACTGCTATTCCCAAAGGACAAACTCAGAGCTATTAATTCTTACAAGCACAAAAATATAACTCAATACATTGAATTCTGCAATTACAATTCAATACACTAAGATGCAAAGTCCTGCCTCTGAGATGGAATAACCTCATGCAACAGTACAGGCTGAGGGCCAACTGGCTAGAAAGCCTATTTGCAAGGAAAAAACCTGGAGGTCCCTGTGGACAAACTGAGCATGAGCCAGCAGTGTGCCCTGGCAGCAAAGGCAGCCAACAGCATCCCAGGCTGTTTTAAGAGAAGCGCTGCGGGCAGGTTGAGGGAGCTGGTAATTTCCCTCTTCCTGGCATTTGAGAGACTGCATCAGGAGCAATGTCCAGCTCTGGTCTTCCCAGGACAAGACAGGTACTGAAACAGTGAAGCAAGACAACTGGGAGGCTGCAGTGTGATATACCAGATAGACAGGAAGCTGAGAGCTTGCACAGCCTGGGGAAGAGCAGCTGAAGGTGAGAGCTTATTGCTGCCTGCAGCAGCCTAACAAGAGGGTGTAGGGAAGATGGAACAAGGCTCCTTGCAGAGGTGCACAGGGACATGACAAGAGGCAAGGGACACAAGCTGAACTATTCCGATTCAATATAAGGAAGAAAATATTACCTTGAGGGTGGTCAAACACTGGGCTAGGTTGCCAAGAAACACTGTGGCATCAGCATCCTTGGACACAGTCCAGCTTGACTGGAGATGGCCCTGTGTAACCTGAACTAATTGGACCTGCACTGAGCAAGAGGTAGGACTGGATGGCCCCCAGGTGGTGCTTTCTTATCTACATATTTCTGTGAAATATGTGCTAGCATTTTGTATGATACACATCCCAGTTTTAACAACATACAGGAACATTTCAGAGTATCACACTCCAGGCAATCACTAAGCTACTCAGGGCCAGCAGCCAGCCTTACATTTGCTTTTCTTGTCTTTTCCTTCAAACAAAGTCTTCAGTCTTTTGTACTTAATTCTAGTAAATTAACAGCATTAGACATCGCATTTATACTATGCCTTCCCACTCTGGATCCCAAATGCTTTAGAAATGATGCATTACTTTACATAAAAACAGGCTTCTGTTATGCCCCCAGCAAAACAGGGAAGGTGGCATAAAGTCAGTGGAACAGCACATTTTTCTTCCTGTCACACTGTGCCTGTACGTCACTATGACTATTCTAATGTAAAGGATTTTGTCCTGCCCACAATTCCATGACAGTCTCAGGCCTGTCATAAATACCACCATATTAAGTGGACATACTCTTTCATGCCTAAGTTAATTGATTTAAAATTTATTATTTCCGATTAATAAAAATATCCTGATGCTTGAGCTGCAAATTTCCATACTCAAAGTCAAAATGTACAAATTGCTACAGTATTGCACCTACAACTTACTGTCATTTATTATTAAGAGTATGAATATCAAAATGGTAAAGTCTACTTTAGTACAGGCAGAGTGCACAGTAGTTCTTGGCAATACTGCCATATAGTTTATAGTTTATTAATAGAGTGTAGATCTTGAAAAGATCACTACATTAATTTTAAAGGCTTGATGTAAGAAATAAGATGTTGGTATTAAACAGGTAAAAGAGAGTAATGACTTTCTCTTTTGTTTTTGTGCTTCTTGCAGTCACTCAAAGCCAATAGGCTGTGACTGAAACACAATTAATAAGAGGGATAAAGCAAATATGTATTTGTATGTCCTTTGTAGAACAGATATCTTCCAGCAGCTAAGAGGAGCAAAAATCAGCACTGACAAGGAGACACTACCTGCGTTTTAAGGAACACAAGTCACAGAACACACCCAAACTGGCTAAATAACAGGGGTAATGAGTGATACACATTTCAACCAGATACTGTCAGGACACAAATGAATAAAACTGTTTTTGCAGCAGGAAAAATCCTTCTGGTGCAGTGGCAGGGGACAGTATTGTGATATAGCTCTACCAGGGAGGTGAAGATATTGACAGGAAAAATCTTCTGCAGTCTTCAAAGGTTATTTGGACACTGGGTACATATGAAAAGTCTGTGTGCTCTACTGATGATGAAAGTTGAGGAGAAACATTTCTTTTCAAAAAGGACCCTGACTTGGGAGCTGTGCAGATACATCAGAGCTTTAGCACACCTGTTTTTTTCACACCTTTAAAATATTTCTCTAAGGATCAAGTGAAACCAGCAGGATAAAGATACCTGGTGCTATTTCTTACTCCTTTCCACTGACCATTTCCACAAATGTTACTGAAGTCCCTAGGGAGAAGAACTACTACAATCATACAGGGTAAGGAAGGAGAACAGAGTCACAGTTTTTCCATACCACTTACATTTCCTTCTAATTTCTCTTTGTTCATCCAATAAAAGATTCAAAGCTGTTAGGAACAGAAACAGTTATATGAAGAGACAAATTCTGTTTACAGACTTATTTCAGCAGACTTCAAAGACTTTGGCTTACACAGTACTGTGAGACTCAAAAAAGGACAATGTAATTTTGTTCAGCCTTTCCAGCCGAGTGTTACTCATCTAGATTATGTTAAGCAGTGGTTTGTTCACACCATCTTCAAATTACTCCCAAGATAAACTCATTAAGACAAAAAGATAAAATTTTTAAGCTTCTCTTTTCCTTAAAGTATTCTGATTTACTACACATGGATGAAACAGTATACCAAAGGAAACAGAAGATGCACCCAAGGAAGGATCTACAGAGTTTCCACTCTAAACAAACACAATTAATTTTGATAATACTGAAGACTTCCTCCTCATTCAGACTCACAGTAGAATAATTGAACTTGGCAGATACTTTCTGTGACATGCCCTGTCTTTACTGGAGCTTTTATGTGCTAGCAAGCACAAAAGAAAAAGAAGGAGAGAAGTGAGATATATAAAGTTGTATCTTCATTGCAATAAAAATGATTTTTACTCAGATACAGTATTCTAGCACTGTACCCTGTACAGAAGTAAGGGAAGAGGTCTGGACAGTTTAATACAATGTAAAATCTTAAGAAAGCAAACCACTCTATTTCCTTATTTTGGGGTAGCTGGTTCATATCAACTCCAAGTAGGAGATACATTGTTGGCCTTGCCTGGCTACACAGATATAAAAACTACCTGGGAACTGTCTGCACTAGGACTGTACCAAATCAAAGCTTCTTAACATACCTTTTATGGTGTTAAAAATGGGAATTAAAAAACAATCTTCGTGGAAGCCTAATACATGCAAGGTTACTAGAAGCCTGCACAGACCTAGGTTCAGGGACATAATCTCTCCAATCTTTATTTTCTTCCTTTGTTGAACAGGGGCAACAATGCTTTTTTCTGTGGTATTGAATAATGGCCTTTTCTGCTAGTCCAGAAATAAAAGTGAGTGAAGATAGTCCTTGTATTGATGTGCTGTCTTGTTTATGATAGAAACTACTTTGGTTTTAGATGGGAAGTGTTCTAAAAAAGCTTTTACAACAGGTTCAGAAATATAAAAGCCATTTCAGGATGAGGACCTCTCTATCCTTTATTTTGTTACTTCTTGAAAGGGCTTTTTAAATGTTAGCAGCTACGACTGCCCTCGCTCAACTGATGCTCTCTTGTCAGCAATCCTTCTGTTGACATCTCTTTGTTTGCTCCCAGCTTGTCTCTCCTCCTTCCCAACCCCTTAAAAGAAAACAAGAGGTTGGAATTGAACTTTTGGCAGGCATAGAGCCACTAAAACACATTGAATAAGTTTGCTGGGCAAGTCATATTTCAGTAAAAGAGTTTCTTTCCTCACTTTCAGTGATATACACTTTTTTTCCTACACTTTCAGAATATTTTCCCCTCTTCCCTGTGGCATCCTCCATATATTGTAGTAAGCAAAGCTGCTCAGAAAATGGGAAGCATTTTCAGCTTAAATAGGTTGAAAGAGATGAAAAGTTAGGGTAATGTCATGTTTCTATTTGATATAAAATAAAGCTTTTTGTCTAAAAAGAATGTAATTTAAACTGTGCACTTAAAGTAGGTGTATGTGTACATATTTGGGTTTTTTCCAAGCTAAAAAAAAAGGCATTAATTTCCTTGTTAAGCTTTCTCACAGACAGGTACTGGCAGCATTCCCTGCCTCATGGTGATAGCTACTTTGAGTATCAGAAGTTCATTAGTAACAATTAAACATTCTACAGCACTTGAGAAGAGGTTGATCCTGTTTTATAAGCCAATGTCAGTGAGCATATTATAAATTACAGTAGTCCAATTACTCTACAGCTAATATTTAGCACTTATACTTTGCTTTGAACACACACTCTGCAACTGATAATTAATTCTTAATGCTGGCATGCAGATATATTATCCTAATTTCACAGATAAATCAGAAAAGCGAGATAATTTGCCAAAAGCCTCTTAGTCTTGAGTGGAGTCAGGACTAACCAGGGGAAGATTCAACCCTGTATCCATGGCTTCCAAACAGGGCTGATCACTATCTTGGTCACTATGTGATAGTTGTATTATTCCAGCTCAATCTCTGCATGGCAAAGACATCCTTACCACATTATACTATGAGAAATGATTTTGGCTGTCAGATCTGGGTCTACTTTAATCTACCCTACCTCTACAGAAAAAGCTAAAACCCAATTAAATAAAAAAATTGTGCAGAATGTATATCAGCATCTTCACTCGTGCAACTGCTTCCACAAGACCTTGTTAGCCCTCAACTTTCCCACACCCATACCTTTCCATTCTTCTGGCATGTCCTGTAACAGAGCTGGTGTGTACCCACCCTGCACCCACATGGATGGTTCCCATTCACACACTGCAGCTCACCACAGCAGCAGCATATTGAAAAGTCCAAGGGGACAATTGTACATGATAGCAAATAATTCTGTTACCTTGTCATTTCAGCTCATCTCACTCTTACCTCATTGCCTCTGTTAATGACCAACAAGAAACCTTTTTGTTCCTCCCTCTTGTTCCTCCCTCTACACAGGCAGCCATTTGCTTGAGGTTCTGTTTCTGCATCACAGCCAGTCTGTGCTTCAGGACAAAACCTTGCCTTGAATTGAATGTTAACCTCAGGACAGAGTCTTCAGAGAGACTATGGCAAAACAGTGGAAAACTCTCACAAATACTGCCTAGAATCCTTACCTATTATTTTGTTTGTATTCCAGAACAGCCCCAGAGATTGGAGAAGACATGTTTCTCCTTAGAAATTCAGTGTCCCTTCTTCTGAGAATAATGACATTTCTCTGTTGCTCAAAAGAATGCAGCAAATATAACACTGAATCCCAGCATGACAGGAATTTCAGAACTCCTTTCTTATAATTTATTAGTGTTACTGGAATTATATAAAGCTCATAAGTCACACATCCTCAGATATATCTGTAATATCTGCAGGAAGATAAGCAAAACCCTTACATAACCATTCTGCTACTAGAATCCACATGTTTTTAGCATTCAGAGGAATCCATTTTTAAGTGATCCCATAGGCAGACGGTTGCCATATAATGTTTAGGATGTCTTTGTTTGCTAAGGTACCTCTTCCCTGCAGAAACAGAGCATTTTAAACAAGGGAGCAATAACCCAAGTGAGAAAAAAAAAATTGGAAAAGCCTCTCACTAAAATATCAATACCATAATCATTACTTAAAATATAAACAAAAACAAAATTAACAAACATTTGGTCAGACATATAAACATTAGTTTGTTTCAGTTGTCCCAAAAAAGACTTGAACTTAACAATAAGTCACAACTAAGACACAGTTATAATAGCTGATTTGAGCAGTCTTATTTTTTACACCTTTTTTCCCAAGGACAAACCTTCTCTGTTTGTCTCACAAGGGAAATATATTCGAAGTTAAAATTTAACCCTTGTTTTTTATTGAGATACAGAACTTTAAGCAAAATAGTAAAGAAGCACTAATAAAAACTAAACTTAAAAATTAGAAAACCACAGTTTCACTGGTATTAGATTACCACAATTCTTATTAAGTTAAACAGACTAAAAAGACTGGTAGATACTACTAAAAATGGAGTCTTTAATTTACAAAGTAATATAATTTTCAGGGGGCTTTTGTAATTTTACTCCTCTTGTTAGAAACAATTTTTAAATGCTAAAGTTCAAATTAATCCATTACTACAGTCTCTATAGTCTGTACATTTAAATACATGAAATGAGGTTAAAGATGCAAATATATGATTCTCTCAGGTTAATTCTTGTTTCTGCTCATTTATCATTGTTAAACAAGAACATAAACAAGAACCACAGAAGCTGTAGAAAGCAAATATAACAACCGTGCCTTTCTGATTGGTTTTGCACACTGAAGCAAAGCAGTAACACAAACATGAAATAAAACATCAATATCCCAGCACTATTCCATATAAACAGCCGTTGAAAATAATTATATTGTACATATCATATCATATTTCATACGATATATCATAATCATAGTTTGGGTTGGAATGGATCTAATCTACTCAAAAGGACATCTAATCAAGACACGCACATTAGCTCATTGTAAAAAAAAAAAAAAAAAAAAAAAAAAATTAAAAAATTGCACTGGCTTGTTTTAAATGTTTCCAGAGACGGAGATTCCCTAGCCTCAGTGTAAGGAAATTTCTGCTCATGTTGAAGGGGAACTTTTGTTTATGGCCATTGCTCCTCGTTCTGCACCACCGTGAAGAGTCTGGCATCCCCTTCTCGGCACCCGCTTTGAGATGTGATAGATATGGGGACAGTGCCTCAATTTGTGTTCGGCACACGTGTGGGGGTGACGAACAGCAGCGGCGGCAAACCGCCACAGGCCCTGAGGGGATCATGGCAACACCGGGAGCTGCGCACACAGCGCTCCACGGGGGCACACGAGCAGGGACCGGCGGGCACTGAAGCGAGCCGTGCAGCGCGCAGGGTCCCCACTCTCCGCCATGCCCGCTCCCGAGCGCCGACAGAAGCGGGAAGCGCCGGGAAGTGCCGGCACCCGTCTCCCGGCAGCGCCGCCGCCCGCCCCGAGGCGGGGCCCGGCCCGGCCGTCACGGCCGCGGAGGCCTCTGGGACACGTAGTCCGCGCCCGCCCGCTCCGCGCCGCCGCCCGCCAGCCCGGAACTACCGGTCCCGGCGCGCCCCGCGCCCGCCCCCGCGGGAGCGACTCCAGCAGGAAGGCGGCAGCGCGGCCCGGTCAGGCAGCCCGGCCATGAGCTCCGCCAGGGAGTCCCAGAGCCACCACGGCCTCAAGCGAGCGGCCTCCCCCGATGTAACCGGGCGCGGGGCGGCGGCGCGGCGGGAGGGGGTTAGCGGCGCGGGGGGCGGCGGCAGGGCCGCGGCTCGGCGGCGGAGCCCCCGGCGGGACGCGGGCAGGCCGCGGCGGCCCGGGCGGGCTGCGGCGGGGCGGAGGGGCCGCTCGGGGCGGGCGGGCGCAGTGAGCGTGTGCTCCCGCAGGGCTCCAGCAGCTGGGAGGCGGCGGACCTGGGCAACGAGGAGCGGAAGCAGAAGTTCCTGCGGCTGATGGGCGCCGCGAAGGTGAGGCCGCCGCGCCGCCCATCGCCCCCACGGGGGCGGGCACGGGGACCGGGGCTCTGAGGGGCGATCTGAGCAAGGCGACAACAACCCCGAGCTGCTGAGCTTTGGGGTCTCCTCTAGGAGGATTTGGGTTTCACCGCTGTTGTATCAGCAGCCGTGTTACACAAAACCGCGCTCGGAAGTTGTCGAGTCCTGCGCCGCAGCTTCACCCCCCCCCCCCGCGCCTTAAATGCTTTCTGACCGGCTCGTGAAATTACTTGGTGACGCCTCCGAGAGACAGGCCTTGTTACAAATTAACAAACTTACCTGCTAGGTCTGTAAATTTCTCTGTCACTGGAAAAACTTTTAAAAGAGTGGTAGTTTAAAGACTAAACCACTAAAGTAGTAAAGCTAGGAAATATTTTTAGAGAGAAGATACACTAAAACTAAATTTCTCTTACGCTTGCTGCAAAAAATGCTGCAAAACTGGTTAAATGCAATAATGATTTTTTCATGTATAAAATGGTGGTTTAGTATTGCACTTTTACTTACTTTCAGAAAAACCCATTTTTACCTGTAGTAGCTTATTTTGCTTGAACATAGTAATTTTGTAAGCTAAAATAGCTAACTGTGTTAAAGAGGTGAAAGTCAGGGCTTTGTAGTGGATGGGGATACAGTGCCCCATTAAAGCATCCCACTACCACTAATCTGAATGTCTGCTTGGATACTCAGTGCTGCTTGCTGTGTAATGCCAGTTCCTGCCTACTGGGACACATTTGCTAATGAGCAACTACTGAGCCAATAAATTAATCATCACTGTGAAGGGCTTACCTGACACTGTGACCAGTCTGAAAGTGGGATCATCGTAAGATGCACGGCCTGAACTGTTGCAGAGTGTCAGAGAAAGGGTAAATGATCAGAACCTGAATACACATCTGTCTAGCGTCATGTAGTATAATTTTTGTATCAGTGGCAAGAAACAGGGTGAAATAGAACCATCTCTGGGGTCTGGGAAGAGCAAAGAGTGTGTAGTTGCTGGGGTTTGTTTTTCAGGAAATTGAGCAAAAGAAAGATGAAACAAGCTTACCTAGAGGCAGCAGCTCTTAGCTAGGAAAGCTTCCAGTCCTGCAGTTGGGTGGCAGGGTTTGACAGGGAACCTTTTCCATTCAAGATGTCCAGGATGTTGGCAGAGCTGTCAGTGCACCCTAAAGCTCCAAAACAAACTGCCTTTTCTTGTAGAAAGAACATACTGGCCGCCTTGTTATCGGAGACCACAGATCAACCTCTCACTTCAGGACAGGTCAGTTTATCCAACAGCTGATACAAAGTTGGAAATCTAACCCTCATTTAGGAGCATTCCAGTGCTCTGAGCTTGGTAGATATGGCAGGGAAGGATTTCAGGATTCGTAGCTGCAGCTGCAGATGGGTCAGGCTGTGGAGTTGTAGAAGTTCCTTTTTTCTGTCAGATTACTGACAAAAGGTTTCTGTGACTGCACTCACTTGCCTTTTAAAGTCCAGTGTGTGCCAGGAGATCCCAACTATGTACATAGTAAAAAACAGGGGTTGATTTGTCCCTGACCTGGTTACCTATTGAATAGAAAGATCTCTGCCCTAAAGCAATGAGGGAAAAGCTGTAAAGCAAAGACATAAAAGCTGCAAGGTCATCTGCAAGATCAAGGCAATCAGCAATAATTGGATGTCTTGTAGGACCATGGTAACTCCTTATCATGCTTTCTTGGGAAGTCAAGGTTCATGGCACCAAGCTGGGTTGGACTGCACTGCCTGAGAGAAGCCTTGATAAAGCCTTGTGGAATAGCAGCTGTCAGCACTCCAGAAAACTTTCCCTCATATTCCAGAAAACTTTCCCTGATGCCTTCCACTGATCATTTTTCATGTGATGAAAAATTATTTATGGGCCAAAATAAGCCTGAGGGTTGGTTCCAGGTGCTGCTGCTCTTAGCTTACAGAGACTGAGAATCATTCCTTCATACCTGAATTTCTAGAAAGGAAGTGATGCTTCTCCTTGAAGTCATACAGAATCAGTACTCATTTGTTAATAGCAAGAAGTTAAAATGACGGGGGGTTTAACACTTCTTTGTCTAACATACAATTCTTGTCCTTTTACAATAACATACAGCTCTAATTTCCAAATCAGGAAGTGTGGATTTGCAATGGAACCTTTCGGCTTCACAGAAATACAAATTAAAAGTTAAAAGCTAGTGTTGTAGGGGAGGATTAGAGATTCTTACCTTTTCCAAGTACATAGGATCCTTAACTATTTTAGACCACTTACTCAAGTAAATAAAGGGGTTATAGAAGTAGCTCATGAAAATTAAGTTTTTCTGCTAATTGCTAAGGATGGAAAAATACAGAGCTGTAGTAACTCCTCCTTGTAATTTGGGATGCATGAAACAGTTTCAGATACATAAACAAGAGTGGTGCTATTGTCCCAAGGCATGATGCTATATCTGAGAGATGACTTCATCACAGTAATCCTGTGTTATGTAGTGAAGGTCACAAAGTTTCTCCTTGCTGGGGCATGTTGCAGTATTGGCTGGAAACACGGAGAACTCACACTGATTACATTTACCTTGTTCTGTGGAACATAACACTGCATAGTGCAACTGTGGAATGCATCAGGTCTCAGGAACTTCCCAGCCCTCTTTGTGTCCAAGCCAACCTGCTTGCACCCTTGGTACTGTTGCTTTAAAGTCTGATGGTTTGTATGCAGGAATACTGGACCCTAGTTTAGAATGGTTGCATTTAAACTTCTTGCCTTTGAAAATGTGACTTCCTGTAATTTGGTGTCTCTGTTAATTTGAATAACCATAACCAAAGTACCCTGGACAATGCAGGGGAAGAAGACAAGAAGATGAACGAGGAGTTGGAGTCTCAGTACCAGCAGAGCATGGACAGCACCATGTCGGGGCGGAACCGGCGCCACTGCGGGCTGGGCTTCAGCGAGGTACTCAGTTTATTGCCAGGGATTTGCCTTTCACTTCGCTGACACAAGGGGGTTCTGGGTTTAAAAATCCATGCAGACTTCCATGGTTTGGGTTAAAGGACGAACTCACTGCAGCCACTTGGCTGCTGTTTGTGTACACTGTGATGGTCATTTAGGTGCTCATAAATGAGAGATGCTTCTCATTGTTTCTCATTGTTCTTAGAAGTGAAGACCTCTGCTCCAGAGCAGTCTGATTAGGACACAGAGTGACAGTTTTAATATATTAAATCAAGGTGTTGCTGAGGAATATATAAGCAGCCAGGATAACCATCTGCATTGTTGTTAGCAGTATCATTGGATTATTTCAGCATTCCTCATGCTGCAGTTTGCTAAGTGTCCTTTCAGAGATCAGTCACAAATGTGAATTCTGGATGGCTTAGCCCTTAGTTCCATTGTGTCACTCTGTGACAAATATTCCAGTGTCAATACTGGAAATTACTGAACTGATGTGATCTGCAACTTCAGACTCACTGAATGGTGTCTTTAGGATTTCTGCTGTAACTAAATAAACCAGTGGCCGATGAATTCATGTCACAGCTGGTATGATTAACCACTTCAGGGAGCTGCTTTCTGTCTAATAGTTTGTGTCTTATGGGCCTCTGTTTAGCAACATGACCCATTTCAGTACCAAAATGAAAGAAGCCATTAAGTGAAACAATCTCACTGGGAAATTTTAAAGGCTGCAGTGGAGTTGCCAGGAAATAATATTTTATCTCTCTCATAATCTGAATTTACAGTTTCAGGAAGATGAACAAGAAGAGGAGGCAGCTGGACACTCCTCTGATGAGAGTTCAGATGATTCTGAAAGTGGCTCTGATTCAGAGCAAGAGGAGTCTGCAGAGGAGCTACAAGCTACTGAAAAACATGAGGAAGCTGAGGTTCCAGAAAACAAAAAAGAATCAAAAAGCAACTATAAAATGATGTTTGTGAAAGCCAGTGGTTCATAACTGCAGATGTAACAGCTTTGTATTTAAAGTACAGTAAGCCTTATTGTTACAGTGCAAAGTGGAGGACTGCTACAGCACAGATCTTTGTATTTTGATTTTAAAAAGACCCTGTTAGATGACAAAAAGTAGTATTTGCTTTCTGTTGCCATGGATAACATTTTTATGGGCGCAGTGATATTACTGGTTTTTGTAAAGTGTATAAAATCCTGGATGGAGAAATAAATTTGTTTTGTTCCTGCCCAATCTTTACAATGTTATCTGAACTATCCCTTCCCTTATTCCATGCCAGATAAGGAAGCTTCATGTTAGTGGTTTATTCAGTTAGTGCCCCAGTCTTGAATTTTTGACTGTTAAGATTACATGTGAATTACGTGATGTTGCATTAGTTGTAAAATACCAATATCAGCATTATTCTGTGATGTACTAGAGCTTTAAACAATGATTTTGTCTATAGATGCTAGTGTTGGCAGGGCTGAGGAGAAATTGCTCACTTTTGTGACAGCATTGATCACTGTACCCATCTGAAGTCCTACAGCAGTTGCATAGAGAATATGTTTTAGAAAAGAGTAATACAGCAGAAGGCTCTAATTGCTTCTTTGGCTTTCTAACGAGGGGGAGGAGCTGTAGTTGTTTCTACCTTTCAGTAGAAAAGAGTGATTTTTTTGAATTACTGGTTCCTGGCTAGAGCACTGAGCTGTTATTAAAAATAACACCTCCCAGAGAAACCAGTTTACTTTGAAAGAGAAAGTATACTTTGATAATGAAAAGGATATACAAATCATTTTAGCTTTTTTAAAGTATAGAATAAAGAGTTAAGTATGCGAGCCCTTCTTCCTTTTCTCCCTGCACATGCATCACTTGGAGCTCTGAGTCAATTAGCACAAGGCTGTAGCTGTCAAGCCCAGCTGATATGCCTAGAAAGCCAGGAGTTCAGCAACTCCTCCCAGCAAGAGTTAAACACATCCATTCCTCTGCAAAGTCATTGCATTCATGTAATGAATAAAATACCAGAGCTTTTTAGACTTTTTTTCCTCTTAGTATGTCAGACAGATCACCTGCCTCTCCTGGCTGGGAGAGCAGGACATCTGCCCTGTACCTCTGGTACCCCCACAGCAGTGTTCCAGGGGACACTCCAGGGGCTGCAATTCCTGATGTGCAGACAACATTTCCAAGCCAGTGGGCTGAAGGAAAGCAGCAGTTTAACTATCATTGCCTAGTTGAATGTAAACATTGCAGCATCAGCTATTGGGGGAGGACTTGGAATAAGTATGGAAAAAATAAAAGTAATATTGTAAATAGAAACCGAGTGTAGATTTTGATTACTGTGTTTGACTACATCTGCATTTAATACAAGCTCTTCCACTCATTCCATTTCAAGAACCATGTTCCAGCAGCCACTAAAGGTCAATCATTTGTACTTGATTTATGTAGATTTTTCTGTTTTCCCCATACTGCAAGCTTCTAATACGTAGGGGAAAAAATTTAAGTAGCTTGTGCATTGTGAAGAGAGAAAACCTCACCATGACTTAGGAAAGCTGCTCTATCTCTAGGAAAGAGAGTGAGATGCCTCCCTCAGAGATCAGCTGATCACTTTCCTAATAGACCAATTCCTGGTTTTCCTGGTTAGACACTCAAGCTAACCTCAAACCCCAGCATTTCACTGTTGAAATTCTTTAGCCGTGGCTGCCACTCACCTCTGTGCCTTCTCTGTCCCAGCGGTGCTGCTCTCTGAGCTCTCCCACCAGCATGCAGCCATGCAGAGATTGATGCTGGGATCTGGAAAGACCCAGGAAAAGCAGATCCAGCTGGCCAGCCCTGCACAGCTCTCTACTGACAGACAAAATGAGGGGCTCTTCCACTCAGCCTCTTGCCTCCCTGATTAGGCCATCAGTTTCAGTTATAAATAAGCAGAACACACAAAGATAAAAAAATAAACTGGAATTAAACTATTCTAGATACAGCTCTGACTGGAGAAAAAAAGAAAAAATCAGCAGAACTTTCATCCCCAAAAGCAGAACACCAAATATGAACATGTGATGAGATTTGGGGTAACATCTGTTATGCTGACCTAAGACTCACCTGCTCAAAGTAGGAAGAGTTATTCTACACAATCTTGTCTGTTTCTGCCTAACATTTATAAACATTCTAAGAACTTGCAGACTGATCGATGAAACAGCATAAGCTTCTCCCTATGTACCATGAAAGGCTGATTTAACTCAGTGAATGTTTCAATTCAGGAGTCAGTTTTAGCAACATTTGCTACAACGGTATCAGCAGCAGTGGCATGGGTGGTTTCTGCTCGGTGGGGACAGGAAACACAGGAAAAATCAAAGTCCATGTCTTGGTTGACTCCAGCCAGCCCTTTGCTTTTTCAAGTTAGTATGGAAGGAGCTACCAGAGATAACAGCAGAACACATCATAAGCAGACACTGACTAACAAGAAGGGCAACTGCATTTGTCTGTTAAAACAAGACTTGTCCACTGAAACTCCTCAACTCAAAGACCAATTAATGTCCATCTCAATAGAAAGGCAGAAGTCTGCCTGTTCTCCTACACCTCAGGGAAGGACTGAAGTTAGGCCACAGAGATTTGTCACAGAACAGCCATCACATCTGCTAAGTTTTCATCTGTTTCTAAACCACACTGAAAATTTGCTCACACAAAGAGCAATTCAGGTGCATTCTCAGCACTTGGCTTTGGAAGAGTGAAAGCACCTGAACAAGGTCAAATGCACTGGTGTGCCTGTTCTCCTTCCTTGGGACCAGGAACCCCTCCAGTGAGCTCCATCACAGCCCCAGTGC
Source organism: Zonotrichia leucophrys gambelii (assembly GCF_028769735.1). Lineage (NCBI taxonomy): Eukaryota > Metazoa > Chordata > Aves > Passeriformes > Passerellidae > Zonotrichia > Zonotrichia leucophrys. The sequence goes on along the minus strand of NC_088175.1, from coordinate 44,249,882 downwards.
CCATGGGTCTGGCAGTCTCCACTGAGGGTGCTTCTAAGCCAGGTAAAAAGGGATTCTCAGCATCCTACAGGAATTCTCTGAGGCCAAGGAAACCAGATCTGTAAGTTGCCCTGTAGTTTCTTGCAACTGCTTTGCAGTTTACTCTCCCTTTCTTCCTGAAGAGGAGGCTGACAACTTGATTCCTGAAAGCACAATTTATAGGCCAGCTTCAAAGCTATAGGTCCCTCTAAGGCTCTGGTTGGGGAATTCACATCAAAGACGATGTGCACATGTTGTTCTGATGCCAGAGAGGACGCTTGGTAGAAATCTCCGTGGATTTGCTACAGTCCCCAGTACAGGGATTAAATTATGCACTGAAGCTGCTTCTGTAAACTGCAGGAGACAAAGAGAATAAGTGGCAGTGCAATATCTCATAATCAAAGCCTGGCACAGCTCTTTGCATCAGTCTCTTGGAAGCTGTCAGGGGATTAAGAGAAGGGACCATGTGTCAAGGCACCCTCAACTGAAGGGACAGAGCAAAAGCTGGTTTTGTTTGCTTTTAAGCCTGTCACCTCTGCACTTTTACTGAGAAAAATATTTTGGTGCAAGAGGTGTACAGCACTGTGATGGGAGGTGAGTTTCCTTAGTTATTGCACAGCATTAAAGAAACACAATACTGGGTGATTTAACCCAAGTTGAGTAAATTTTGATGTGCAGGTGCAGAAGGAGCTCACACTTGGAGTTTGTGCTATTATCTATCCAAACCCAGTACCATTTATGGTGTCCATATGAGGATCCAGTGAAGAAAAATTAAAAGACAGGACTGAAAAGAACTTTGGATGCTAATAAAAAAGCACAGTAACTGGCAATAGGAAAGACAATTGTCATGCTACCAAAGCACTACCCTGATGTCATCATTGATTCTCCTTCATCCACTACTACCATCAACATCCCACTCCCTTGTTTAATTCTTTCACAAGGTGTTATGAAACATTCTCATTTCCAGCCATTCCTTCCAACCTTCTCCACTGCAACTTAGGTCAAGTCCTTTCACAGAAGCATTTTGCTGCTGTCCAAGTCTATGCATTTGAGCTCTTTGCATCTTTTTACTACCTCTCATTTCCCACCACCAGCCTGCTTTCCACCCTCACCTTCAGCCTCTTACTTACACCTTGCTTGCAGATACATCTCTGCCATGATTTTCTACAATCTCACTCACCTTTGATTTCTTAATCTCTTCTTTCTTTTAGTGCTTCCTTATGCTACAGCTCCTGGTAAGAGGATTCAGGAAAACATGATTGTCCTTCAGACTTACATCTGGTAACACAATTTCACCAACAGCTGCTCCAAAAATGCCAGTTCTGTTTTCTTTGAAGGCTGTTTTCCATTCTCTGTAAGGCAACCAGGAGCACTGGCATATAAATAACAAGTCAACAGTGCTCAAATGTGTATATACTTTCTATGTGCACTTTTTACACATATTCAATACTTATTGGTTTTATTTACTTTATAATTAGCACTTGAAGTTATTCCACCATCTCCCACCAATTTCACGGCAGCTTTTATAATCTTACCTCCTTCTTACATTTACCTGTAGTTTAACATTCCAAGTGTGGTAGTTGCACAGGATACCTCAACAGACTTGTATTAAAAATGCTCTTTAAAATTCCAGAGCTTTGAACTAAAGAAATATCTCAAGAAGTTTTCATGGAAAGTTCATTGCGGTTGGTTCAATTCAGCTGCAGTTAGATGCACCTTTTCAAATAATGGGGAAAAAAAATGTAAAGGGGTCAGACCCAATCAATACAGTTGTTCAAACAGAATTTCAGGCACTGTGATGTGGGGATTTTTTGTGCTCTTTCTTTGTACTGCTCCACTATGAAGAAAGGTTGCTTTTGCTGGTAGAGCAATAAAAATCTTAGCCTTTTGAATACAGCCAAATAACCAATGGGAATCTTAACCAGGTGTGGAAAATATAGCAATTTTTTCATGTTTTTCTTGTGCATGGCTTTGTTCTTTTTATAATCACGCAGTACATGGGCACACAGACACATACAGCACAAGCAAACACTTTGAAATACCCATAGACAGACAGAAATCAGAGGGGTAACATCACATCCTGCCTTCTGCATCTTCTAAGTTTTGACACTAGGTAAATCTGGTCTTTCCTTCATAGAACATCCAAAAGAAGTTAATTGCTAAGACACCTGGGAAATATTCTGATATAAAAAACATATATATATATATATATATATATATATATATTAGAAGATCTGGAAGTCAGAGAAGTAAATAGTGCAGGGGGAAAAATAATGGTGTGAAGTACCAGAATGGGTTGGGAGTACTCTGCCTTCTCAGAACACCAACCCCTCCCTCCAAAGGCTGTGGGGTATCCAAACCAACCACCCTGGTGGGCTTTAAGACCTTTTCAAAATAGCAGCACACAACTTTAGCAGAATCCTTCAGCAGCTTTTCCTTCCACACCTAAGACACTTTCCAGAAGAGAATGTCTCAGTAGCTTCCTGAAAAACCTTTGTATCTACTTCTGCTGGGGTTTGTTTGTGGGGGCTTCTTGTTGTTAGTGGTGTGGTTTTTTCCTTCCCAAGTGTTCCAAAACAGCCTGGATGTCTCTAAGTACTGCTTACCTGCCCAGTCCTTTAAAACAAAGAGCATAATACAGGTGCACAAAGACAAACAGTGCTACAGCTCAGCAGGAGTCCTTGCAGCCCAGCAACCACACAAACTTAAAAACAATAGTGCAAACCAGGGCTGGAGGCTGTTGTGCACGTCCAGAAAGGTGAAAGAGGTGCCACTTACAGCTATCTGGATGTACTTTTATAAATGCAGCTGGGCAGTAAACATTTAATAACTTCAGCTGAAGAAATTGGAAACAGATGTATATGGGAAGAGAATTCAGCCTGCAAAATTTTTGCTTGGTATAACATTACAAAACACTAATTAAAAACCAGCACAATCAAAAGAACTGACACAGTTTTCTAATGAGTGAGTTCAATTAGTCCCACAATACTTCACTGTTGAATAGGCAGAGGGGAAAAAAGTAGAATTTCTGACCAAAATTATATTGATCTGCAAATTCACATAATTTTTTTCTAGTTTTAATATTAGAAAGTAGCTTGTAACACCCTGAAAAGAGCATGTAGATGAAAAGAAACAGAACTGAGAAAGGAAATTGATCCAAACTAAATACTCTATGCATAGGAAAACTAGTTATTCCTATTTAAAAACTACACCCATCATTACAAAAGATGGTCATTAGGAACAGCATTTCACATATTCAACAAAAAGTTTTGGAAGAAAAATTACCTTATAAATTTTTTCCCAAATATGGGATTAACTAGGGACATGACCAAAATCTTTCAATCAAGACTGGTTTTGTTGAAAATGTTAATGATGTAACTGTTTAGGGCAAAATCCTTCTCTTCCACACAAGCTTGAATGAGCAGATTTTGTGTGTGTGTGATCAAAGAAAAGAGAATGAGCACCTGTCCCATCCTGCAGAGCAGCACTGCCTGTGTTCCTTCTCCTTCACTGTCTTGTTGTGCCCCACAAAAACAGGATGAGCACATCCTAAAGCAGCTCAGCTCCCAATTTCTGCCACTCACATCCAAAAGCCAAGGACTCACAGCCTCAAACACTCACCCTCGAGTTTGTGCAGTCAACACTAAGCCACAGAAACACTTTTAATTGTTTTTTTTCAGAAGAATTCAACATGTCCAGCGCTCTCCATCCACTTAGGTGTCTTTTGAGGAAATTGCTGCAAAGTCCAACACTGCCAGTGAGCTGCAGCTTTGTCAGTGCCCACCACCTTCCCCTCAGCCAACATCCCACTTGCTATTCAAGAACAAAGACAGATTTCATCAGTTGCTTAGAAAACATTTCTAAAAAGAAAATGAAACAAAAAATCAACTAATAATAATCATCATCAAAAGGTAGAATTGGTGTGGAGAGAGCCTGATTCAAATCCCAGTAAAATAAGTGCAAAACTGGGGAACTTCAATGGGATTTGAACCAAAGAAGAGCAAAATGTGATAAAAGCACAAATGACTCTGGATTTTCAACTATCTGGAAACTGATAAGAGAGCAGACAAGACAGAGGCAATAGGAGGCAGTTATGTTAATATTTTAATCTGTACATATACATTTTCCAAACGGTTACATTTTATTTAAATTAATGTTCTCTTGCAAAATATTCATTTATGTTTTCAAAACTTTTTTATAAAGGCAAAAATAAATCATTATTTTGGCAAAAGGTTTTGAAGTTGATACTGGCAGTATTGAGGTAAAATAGATTGCATTAGCTAAATATATGCTTTTAAGAATATTTCTGAGTATAGTGTTAATATATGATGATTTGTCTTAAAGTCTGAAACACTAAGGTCAATTCCAAGGGGTTTTTAGCTACTACTTGAATACAGGGAATAAACAAATTAGTGGTTTCACAAAATACTGCAGAAGTATTTCTCAGTTATTTCTCATCCAGAGCTGAACTCAGCTACTAATTACATAACATGGGGACGTTTTTGCATGTCTTGCATTCGATGCATACACAGGGTTTTTTAAAGTATAGTTGCAGCAATACATTTAATCTTATTTTCTCCGTATTTTAACCTGCTCACTCTTTGCCCTATGCATAAGTACAGCACAGAATTTCAAAGTTTGGCAAAGATAAGCACCAGGTGAACATACACAGGAAATTAGCAGGTGCCATATTCCATTAGTTATGCTATGTTTATAGGATAAATACTAGTCAGTACATCATATTGTAATGTCTATTGAAAAAATATCAGAAGAAAAATATGTATTTACTAGCCAAATGACACATTGTAATTGTTTATTGCTTACTTCACATATTTTAATTAAAAATCATCTTCTTTCACATCTTAACTTCCAAAACAAAATTTTGTTAGCTGTTTGTTATAGAGGGGGCAGCACTACATTCAAGGGCAACCTAACAAACTGTGGATTGATACCACTACGTTAATCATCTGGGATCATAAAAAAGGGATTTAAAACTGGCTTCTGTTATGGCTTTCTTGGGAAATTTCAGCTACACAGTGGTTACTAATATTTAGAAATTCAAGCTAACAGTTTTTGCAATGGATTATTTAATGGGCAAAAGGGTGGGTGATTAACTCTACAAAAATATTCCATCTGAAACACCCTTTCACCAAACGTGTCACCTGTGTTAGCTCTATCCATACCCTATCAATGTGCTTCTAGGTTTGTTCAAATTTGCAGGGTTTTTCTCATAAAACTTTATGGTGTGCATCTGAGCCTGAGGGGGAAGTAACAGCATCTTTTAGTATCTATGCAAGAAGTGTCTTTTAAAATGAATTCAGCCCTTGATTAAAAAAAAAAACCTAAAATACACCGTTCTAAAAATGCATTGTCAGTATTTTACAGAGTTTATTAAAAGTGCCGTTTATTCGTATAAAAAGTGTGAACTAAACTGAAGTAAATAAAAAATGATCTGCAGTTCTCTTCATTTTCATAGAAAATCCCCCTGTCATTCTCTGAATGTCTTTCCAGAAGAAGGGGTCACCAGCCAAGGAGTATCTCCACAGAAACCTGGAGAAGAATCTCCTCTGTCCTCCGCGCGGCGTCACAAAGCGGGATTTGCCTCCAGTCTCGCGTCAGTGCTCACTTACTGCTTTGGCTGGTGTGAAGGAAAATAAAATGTGGTTAAATACTGAAGGGAGTCAGCCAATGCCAAATGCCAAGCAGTAAGAAATTGCTGGGAACTTTTTTTTTTTTAAGCTTTTTGCAGTTTGACAGAAGGAACAATTCATACAGACACGTTAAGCCAACAATTGTCTCACGATGCCACTGATGCTCAAGCTCCTGTGTCCCCAGCACATCACAACTACTTTCTTTTTCTGAAGAAAACATAACTGTATATAAATACACATCTGTAACTGTGTATCTGTGAGTATATATTTGTATAGACATGTGCTAGACATGTTTTTAAGTCAGTCTGCAATCACAGAATGGCTGGGGTAGGAAGGGACCTCTGAAGGTCAGCCCCAGCTCCCTGCTCGAGTCTCTGGCACTGTACAATTATTTGAGTTACTCAAGCAACCCTCTTTACTACTTCATCTCTGCTTTATTTTCTTGTTCAATTTCAGGCAATAAAATTAAGCCAAAGAAAATCATAAGTGTAAGAATAATATGCATCCATAATAAATATGGATGCACAGCAAGTGTCTTAACTAGGGGCACACTCAGCAGTTACATACAGTATTTACACCTTTTCCTACTTCCAATTTCAAACAGGGAAACCTCGGCAAATCCTACTGAGAAGAGACAGAAATACAGATGCTTCTTTGTAAGGACAACAAAATTATCATTATTTTAATACCTGAAGTGGCAAAACAACCTAACCAGAGACAAACCCAATCTTCTGTTAACACGATCAAATGAAAGGCATGATCAAAGTCAAAGACAACATTGCAGATTTAGTTACAAAGGGCCAAATTTTCAGCTCACCTCAGCTGAGACTCTGATGCCAGCTCATGTGTAGGATATACCAGCCCACAGAGGAAGCCCCTGCTTGTACAGGGGCACACTTTGGATTCTCTCTTTGTATGCCCTGAGCAGGCACCAGAGTACAGAAGGCTGCTGAAAACCTGGCCCCCTGTTACCCAGAGCACAGATGTCTCCTCCCTTCACCACACCAACTGGGGAAGCACCTCACCTGCAGAGCAACAGCACTTAACTGGAGACTGCAGCAGCCCACGTGTTAGCTCATTAGAAGCAATATTTACAAGGACAAAAGGCTCCTGAAAAAGCAGCTGCATGCTTTCATTCCGACGGAATCTTGGTTTAGTAAAGGAGTTAAAATTTAGCAAGCCACAGCACAGGCACGATGGCAGATCTCACATGCCAAGAGCAGTTAGTTCTTACTTGGAAGGTGTTTAAACAAATGTGTAGTGAAATCCATTGCTTAAGGGGGAGTGAGGTGGCTGTGGTACAGAAGGTGAGGGTGCTTTGGGTGGGTAGGTCAACTGCTGAGCTAGAAGGGATCACACACAGGAATTAGGCTGCACAATCAAACATTCACATCATAAAAGGAGTCACCTTAATTTTCTACCCCCTGATGAGCAATGAATGAGGTGCTACACTATTGTAGTCACACGGAACACAAGGTAAACAACATTTCTACCTGCTGCTTTTTTCTACTCCTTGCGCCAATCAAACAAATAAAGATTCCTATTTGCATGAGAATATGGACAACCAATCTTAAGATGAAATTTCACGGGAACATTATGAAGGCACACAACACTGACATACTCTCCTCAGCCCCGCTTTTAAAGCTCTGGACCAGCACCTATATTTGTTAATTTGATTTCCAGACTTCACTGAGACTGTGCAGGTTTTCAACATTTCCTTTGTTATATGCCAGTGAGCAGAAACCAAAATAATATATAGAAAAATCATGTTTACAAAATTACATATACCCATAACATTTTGCTTGATGCAGTGCATGATATAGTAAATACATTTTCATATCTCAGTTTGAAAATACAGGATAAAGAATACAATGATTAAAACTATTCTTGTTTATAAATCTGAATAACAGTATAGTATTGGAAGACAATAATCATAAAATTGCAGAAATTGAAGCTTGATCTAAAATTCTGCTTTTATGTTTTGGAGGGCCAAAGCACACAACACAGGAAATGACTTCTTAGTACTCCTGTATTTGATTTAAATCTTCCAGATTCTTGGCATGATTTCCACTCAAAAGGTTGATTTCTTATTAGGAACAGAAGAAACTCTAAAATGCTAAGATTAGATAAATTTACAACTTATCTTAAAAGATTTATATTAGCATAATATCCTAACATAAGTGCTCGCTCCTGAAAAATGGGCAAAGTTAAGCTTCACAGTCTTTTTCATAAACAAATCTTTGTAAAACAATCTACATAATTAGATTGGGATTTGCAGATGTGGTCTGCTTCATCACCAAAGAGCAAACAATAACTCATACTTCAAAAATCAAACTACAAAAAAAACAGGTGAAAGAATCTGTAATATGAGACTAAATGAGAATGTAAAATCAGCTGTGCAAAGTGTCAAATACTTTCCTTTTCAACCACCTCAGTTCATCAGAAAAGAAGCCATAACTAAAAAACCTGAACTCTTTTCTGGTTCATAGATTTTTCTATTAACACCAAATCATTCTTTTTTTTAAGAATACCAGCACTTAACTGAAGTTTAAAACTGAAGTTTGCTTTTAAAGGAGTAAGAAATAACTGAAATCAAAGCAAGACATGTTTCAAGAGTGAGTTTTTGAGATAAAAGAGTGGCAACAAAAGCTGTGCACAAATGTAAAAGTTTGGAATTCCTTAAAAACCTTAGTCTTTGGCTACTGTGTCAGGGTTTCTTTCAGTGTCTGAAAGACAAAAGAGGCAGCTGCTATGCTACACAAAGAAAGTGAAACTAAAACTTATCTCACAACTGACTGCAAATTTTCTGAAGCAGCATTTGAACATTTCAATGCCAACACACATTTTAATTCCTTCTTTGAGGAAACTAAAGAATTAAGAAGATTTTTGTGGTTACATCTAAAAAATTGACAAAACACACTTCTGAGATAATTAAACATAAAAAATTAAAATATATAAATAAAAAACCTATGGGAATGAAATGTATACTAAATTCACTACACAATATTTTAAAAAATCAAGAATCTTTCAGTACTGTAGAGTTGCTACAAGTTTAGGCACACCCAGAAGTAACTTAAGTGGCCCCAAGAAGACCTTTGAGTAGGGCAGGCACTCTGCTCTGACATAGAGGAATGATTTTGGGTACTGGCTGTGTTAATCTGGGCTGATGTTAGCCCACATGTGTGACCTTTTCCCAGCAGAAACTGGAACTCAAGTGGCAAAATGCTCCCCTGGCTAATACCTCATGAAAAAAAAAAAAATTCCCATTCCATAACCAAAGGATTGGAGTACCTGTTAAAAGGTTCTGGTCACTAGAACTGGGACCAAAGCACCTGTGGAAAAGCCCTGTTGATATACCCATGGCCTGACAAGCTACAAGGTTATTCCTGAACTGCTCCCATGATTTTACAATTCTGTTTTTCTGTTTGTTTGGTTTAGCTTTATAACATCTGGCCTCCTCAGCGAATCACTTTCTCCCTGCCAGTCAGCTAAATTACCCACAGAAACTCTCTCAAGTCTCAAGATTCCTGTCTTGGAAATGTATTCCATCCCCTCAAAATGCCATTCCCCCTCAGGTTCAGCTGGCAGTGCACCCCTGAGTGTGCAGCCACACTCCATCAACGCTGTTACTGCAGATGCACGTCACGCATCCCCATACTGGAATAATCTGTCTTGGATGGGAAGGTCTTAAGGGCTGCTGTGGCAACAGCCATAAGTTTAAAGTGACAACTTTGGGTGAGAAATGTGCATATTTTTTCTCCATCATAGTTGAAGTTTCCATTATTTCCATTCTCCACTGGAACAGTGAATGGTGCCAGTTATAAATGGCCAGTCAGACTCTTGGGGAAATCGCTGCTGCACAGATTACTGTGTGATACAAATCTCTTGACATTTCTTACTTATTTCAACCATAAAGCAATCAAGAGTGAAATTATCACTTTTAGCAACACATTGCAAAGGATCTATTAATTTCCAGGCATCAAGCAGAATTCCTGCACAGCTGTCTTGCTCGGACCTCTCATCCTGGTGACCAGACATGCCAATGCCCATTCTACAAGCTTATTTTCAGCCTGTTGCACACAGCCCAAGCTGCAAATGATTCTAGCCTCATCTCCATCACCGGACCAGGGAATTTTTCTCTTTAAAAATTATTTTAAATCCTCTTTTCTTGATTGTTTTTTGAAGTCACAGATCCATTTACTTTCAAAAAATGAACATTGAAATATTTGATTTAATGTAATTATAGAGAACTAAAATGCTAATTTTTTTAGCACCATTAGTTACAGCAAGTTTCCAAGTTCTGAACTTCTTGATCACAGTATTTTGCCTCCTTTATCCTGTCCACTGGAGGCCAAACACTCAATGTAAATCATTAGCCCCTCTCCATTTGTTACCAACACACACTTTTCACTATTTTGAATATGAATGACTAAAACTTTCTCTCATGCCAGGAGTTCAGCAACAACCCCACAAAACTTGAGAAGCTGGTAAGGAATAGCTGTTATTTTGTAAATAACTAAGCATTACCTGCTACCTCCTTGCTCCTCTGAGAGGCTTCAGAAGCCAGAGCATATGAAATGGTAATGATGCGCTCCTGCTCCTGCAGCTGTGAATCTAAATCAATCGAGTTGTGTTTGTCCTGGGCAACAGTAGGCTGCAGATTGTGCATACTGGGGGGAAAGTGAAAAACAACATTAACATTTGCAAACATAAAGAATCCACCATGCAGATAAGAACGAGCTTGGATTCAGAGAGCAGTTTTCAGATCTCATCTATCAAGCTCCGCGTTTTATTGCGGTTCTTTAAAACAGGGTTGATGTTGTTACGCAAATGCCTACAGCACACAAGGAAAAATGACAGTCACCACACGTTCAATCACAATTTCTGCATAACCTTAAGAACATCTAAAAGTCCTTTGTAAGAAATATCCTGAATGTGCTTAAATGAAAGAACTACAAAAGTGCTATTTATTTGAAGTTGTTAGTAAAATTCCTTGCTAGTGCTCAGAGGAAAAGGAAAACCTGTACCCCTTCCAAAGAGAGAGCAGGTACCTGACATATCACATTCTGGAAATGGCATGTTTCAGCTGACTATGTTAGCTGTAAGTAGCCAAAAGTGTTGTTTCACAACTCCAGCTCTCTGGCCACAACAAACTTGCTCTCATGCTGACTTTTCTGCTGCTTTTGGCCAGCTTTGTGCCTTTCCTTCCTCCTCACTCTCAGATGAGAGTTGTTTGGTAAGGACTTACTAGTGTTTTAGGACTCTCTAAACAAGAAAATGAACATACACAAAATTAATCAGTATGTTTTCTACCTTGTTTTAAAAAGCAGCTCTGAGTATGTCACATAAATTCTGAGTGCATTTTCTCAAAGCTACAAGCTGCATTCAGGTAACAGAAATAAAGATTGTTGTATGATGTTAGTTCTCAATGTTTAACATGAGCCCCCGTGTAAGATTTGGAAAAAAACCCTAAAACCTAACCTTGATTTTGTAAGAATATTCTTTATCTTTTCTGCTTTACGCTGCCTTGCTGCCAGTTCTTCTGTAGAAAGAGGCTCCTCTGGCTCCAGCTCAACGTAACGCTCTGGAATTACAACCTTCTCAGGTTTTGACAACTGCAGAAAGAAAGCAAGCATGGAGTTTTCAATAACAAAGACTTAAAAGAAATTGAGATAAATCCTCCTCAATGGGAGAACAGAGTGAAAAGAATAAAGCATGGATTTTCACAGTCAGTACAGGTACCTGACGCTTAACGCTTCTTCTGGATATCTAGCTGATGCCCTTTCAACAGTGTTCCCTCCGATTCCTTTTACTTCACAAGATAGATTGAACAAATATTTAAAGGGATTACAGAAAAAGTCCGAATCAACAGAAAACCTTTCTTGAGGCTTACAGCCCAAAATAGGACACTGCTCTTGCAGCAGAAAGGAGCAACCACTCTGAGACTGACTGGACACCCTGAGATATCAATGTCACGATATTTGTGTCACACCAGCCAGCACTTCCTACATCTGAAAGGAAAATATTACTCAAAGTTTTACCCTAGGGTGCCATTCTTTTGGGACTGGACAATCTTCTGTGAGCAGCAAAGGGGAAAAAAGGCAAAAAGAAATCACTGTGTGATTGTAACAAGACATTGCATAAATTAATTCTGTAGACTGAAAATTTTAATATGACTGCACAAAAGCTAGAAACAATTTTTTACTAGGATAAATTAGCCTTTAGGAACTTTTCACTCCTCCCAATGAAAATACAGTTTGCAAACTTTGAAAATCAATGCTTATCATACAGAACAGACTGCTTTTGAAAACAAAAATAGAGGATGTGTGAATAAACAGAAATTAAGTAAAGGAGAACTAATTTTTTCTTCTTATTATTGGAATTTTGTTAAAACACTCATGAGGCAATGAGTCTTCAAAATTTAAAGTTTTCAATGAAAATAATCCTAAATTCTTTCACCACTGACCTTGGTTCATGTTAATTCAATGGATTATGTAAAGTGGCCTGGCCAACCCCCAGTGAGTTAGGCTCTTTGGGGTAATTCACAGGGAATCTCATGCCAAGAGCACACACTGGCACGCTTAACAATAATAAAATCACAGCCTCAAGTTTTTAGACTTCCCTCTCAGGAAACCCAAAGCCAATGCTTCCAGAAAAGTCCTCATTTTTCCACTACACTTCCCTACTTTTGAATCTAACTCCTCTCTGGAGGTCTAGATATAGACATATATACACTTTTTCTTTTAATGTGTATCTCCATCTCCATATTGTAGCTCATCCTGTCACTTTCAGAATAACAAACCCATTAATCATCGCAAGAGTAGATGAATTTCCTTAAAGACAGAACTGAGCATGTTTCCTTCTGAGGCACAGAGGCACCTCAAACACAGAAGTGCCTGCCAGGTGAAGAGAATGGCCACATGAAATGGAAAAGGACAACAAGGCCAGGTTGGATGGAGCTCTGGTTCAGTGGAAGGTGTCCCTGCCCATGGCTGGGACATGGGGCTGGAATTAGATCATCTTTAAGTTCCCTTCCAACACAAATGTATGATTTTAACCTGGGTAAACTGGGAAAGAAGCATTACACTCAGAGCTTCAGACCTATTTCAGTTACTCTGAAGCAGGACAGAAATACCTATGAGCAAAAATGTCTCCTATTCAAGGCTTAAAGGGAGTACAAAGTGATTTCCACAGCCCCAAAGGCCTTCTGGAAATGAAAAATTATTAGCAGAGTGCAACAAGGAAAGGCAGAAGAACAGAAGTTATTTTCTGTTTCTGAAGTTTACAGAAACACTCTATTTTCTGTAAAAATTGTAGAGAGATTAACTGAAAAATAAATCCATTCATAGAGTTCAACAGGTAACAACTCACAGAGTAAACCATTTACAAACATCTCTGTCTGTAAAACGAAACTGCCTACAGCTTTCAGGAGAGTACAGGTGCTTGCCAGTCTAATTCCATTAATAGCTGTACTGGTTTGGCCTCTCCCATGGCGTTTAGCACAGCACCAGGTACCCCCTTGCTGTGCTCTCTCCTTCCCAGCAGATGGCTCAGTCGCATCTCAAACTGACATTTCCTCCCTTAGCTCAGCCGAGCAAGGACCTCTTGTGTGCCCAGCACACCGACCAAGCCATTGCAAAAGCTGACAAATACATTTTCTGGTCAAGCCCAAATAAAGCAGAGCTTCCTCTCCTCTCTCATCATTTGCCAGTCAACATGAAAAGTAGTGAGGTAGCTCTGGGAAACTAACTTGTCCTTCTTTCCTGCTTCTTTTTTTAAATACTCATTATGTTGTCTTCTCATCTTTTTTTTTCCCAATTTACAGAACTTTCCCTGACTTAATCACTCTTCCCTTTAAATCCTGAGATACATATTTAAAAGAGTAGAGCTAACTTTTCAACTTCTTCTTTCTACTAAAACAGTATGAACCAAAACCTTACAAAGGTGCCAGGTCATAAATTTTCAGTACTCAAAAGACTCCTTTTAGTTCAAACTTCCAAAGAAAAGATGATAATTCAGTGCCTAAAACTTAGAAAGGTTAATGTTTTGGGACAGAAGATAGGAGGCAAAATATTGTGAATGTTACCTCTCTGCTGATATCTAAATCATAGTCTTGAGGCTCCAGGTCTGTCTCTGTCACTGCTACTGGCTGAACTTTTAACCACTCATTTTCATCCTTGTCTTCTCCACGAATTGCCCTCTCAAGTAACTGCAAATCAAATTCTTGCTCTCGTTTCCACTGGTAATAGATACAAAACAATTAACAGCATTCAACCATACTGCCAAACTCACCATACAGCAATGCACATCACTACTGCAGCAAAACCTCCACTGCTGAAAGAATCAGCAGGGCAAACCCCTGAAGTGACAACAGAAAAAAAAATAAAACTGCATTTCTTGCTACATAAGGGTGAGAGTATTGATCTCTAACTGTGCTGTGAGGAATTCAGAGTATTGTTTAATTTTGTATGTTCAGCAGTATTCTAAGAGATTTACGAATCCCAATTTTACATTTGCTGATGAACATGGGACCAGCCACACACAGGACACCACCTTTGGAATCAGAGGTGTCACTACCAGAGAGCCTACAGGCTGGAGGAGTAGTCCTTGGCATTATAAAGAGGCAGTGCTGCGTGGTTGAGACTCACAAGGTGAAAATTTTATGTATCTCTTTTAGAATCATACCTACTGTTTAAAGTTGATACTACTTAATGTATTAGCATTAACTTGTCTTGAATTGAAAAAAAATTACTTTTAAGCTCTTCAGACTTTACTAAAAGCAGAGTCTAGCTACCTGCAAAAGTCTTCCACACAGTCTTTAAAATGTAAATATTTAGCAATATAAATCAGAATTATTTAATATGTATTGATATTTACATTTAGCATATTTAAGCTACATAATGTGGAGTACCTAAAAGCACTGCACAGTAGTCCCTACACAACTACACACAATACAGTTACATATAAACTCACACTGAAGGACACTACCAATACCTTTTTGTTCAAAAAATTAAGTTCAGTTGTAGCATCATTCCATCCAGTAGATCTGAGCAACTTTACCATACATGATATTAAAAGCAGTAGGAAAAAGAAGGGACAAAACCGACAACAAAATTATCCCCTCAAGGTTTTGAGGGAATCAACAGGAGAATGTGCCACTTTCATGTTTCTTAAAAATATCTCCAGTATTTCTGGTACAAATCTTTGGCTTGTTTTGGATGAAGTTTCAACTCCACATGAAGTCCTTAGACTTCATTATGTCACTTGCATTAATAAATCTAATTGAAACCTATTCATGCACAAGCTCTCAGTATTCACTCAGAAGATAAGTATCTTCCATGTATATTAAAAAGTTAAGTAGGTAAGAGGCAATTATATCTCAAAAAGTATTACATTACAGAATTCAACAGAGAAAATAAGATTTTTCTCATATGAGTATACTCCAAACTCATCCTTCTACTCATATTCGAACCAGGCCTGATTGAGATAGTATATTTTAAATACACAGGATCATTTTCAAGTTGTTGCTATATAATAGGTAAGAAAAACATCAAACCATTCTTATGAAGCAGTTCTTTTATTGGCTTTGATGTTGCAACTTTTACATTAAAAAGGCATTGTATATAACAAATGAATTCATGTACTGTGATCAATACTTAAAATGTCATCCTATACTTGAGAGCTGATCAATTAAAATTTAGAATTACACATACAATGTATGTTTAAAGCAAATGTTACACAATGAGCAGCACTTCAATTATACATTTAACTGTTTGCCATTGCGGCTGCTAAATAATTGTAATGCTGTAAGTAATTGTGCTATCAAACATGCTTTTGCATATCAAAGCCCCATAGGTACAAGAGATGACCTCTACAAAACACTACTAGGGCTGAAAAACTCTATTTTAATTCTTTACAGCAAGAAAAAGACCAAGATGGCACCCAAATTTATAAATAAAGTGTTTGCCACAAATGTTAATAACGAGTGTTATGAAAGCTTTTCAATTCAACTCGTGTATGTTATGTGAGTCAGAAAACTTGAGAAGCTCAGATTTGTTTCTTCCAATTAAAGTATGAAAGTAACAGTGGTACTATAACACTACAATTCCCAAACATTATGCACTGTCTTTAAAAGATTTGTGATTGCAAAACAGAAGACAAAACAGATGAATGTCTCCAAGCAGTGCAGTTGTATTTACTGGGAAAGTAAATACAAATAACTGGCTGCAAATTAGTGCTACAGAACAGTGGGAATGAAAAGCTGATTATAAGGTTTTTTTCAATGCCAGCAATTGACACACATGTACTAAATGCAATTAAGCCTGGTAAAAATTGAGTAGTCCAGTTAGAAATTTTAAAGTAGCTACAAAATTCTGCAAATTAAAAGCAAGCAAACAAAAAAAAAAAAGAGGCATTAGGTATGATGAGTGACAAATTTAAAAGCAAGAGATCTTGTGCAATGAATTAGGTAAAACAATGTGATCATTCTAAAGCTCTAGTGGACCAAATAAAAAAATAAATTAAAAGAGCACAGCATAAGTGCAATTACAGTACAATCCTGGTTTAGCACCAAGTGAGCAACTGGGTAACTTCACCAATCAGAATTGCTTTGGTTAGTATCCAAAATGTATCATTATAAACTTCTCATCTGCACAGCATTTACTCTCAGAAAGCAACAAAAATACTTTTCTTTAGCAGCCTAAATTTGAGCCTTATTAGAATATTCTGCATTTTGAGATTTAAAGAATTTGTATCAATTAGAATACATTAGCTCTCACATAAATTCCTAATCAGCATGATTAGATTTTAAAACTGATTATCCATTTATCATCTTTTTTAAAAAGAACAAACAAATACCACCTTGGTCTGATATTACCACCGAATATCTTGCAGGCTAATTTATGAATTAAAAGGAAAAGCACCCATGGAGAGAAACAATATTCTAAAAGGCCCATTCCATTATGAAGCAGCTTTAAAACTGTACAAGCTTCTGTCACTTTCTAAATACAATTCCAAGGAGAAAAAAAACCATGGCTCTGAAACCACCCCAAAATACTGGCATCTCCACTCATCACTAACCTCTGACCAACTTACCTGCTGAACCTGCTACATTTACCATAACTACAAGTAAAAAATATCATCTGTTCCTCACACTCTCTGAACTCATTTGATACCACAGAACACTAATTTAATTGGACTAGAAGCATCACGCACACTCAAGTGAAAGTGCTTGCCGGGGGAAAACAAAAAAAAAACCAAAAAAAAAAAATAATAAATCCAAAGGTATTTTTAGTTTAGTCCTTTTAAGGCATATCTAACATACTGAGCCTACGTCTGCAGACACGGGCCTGATGAAAGGGCGAGATGAAACAGGCTGCCTTTCTCCTTGGCTAAGAGTTCTCTTGCGTTCCCGCACTAATGCCTTCTGATGTCTCTTCATTCTTTCTAGCTGCTCCTCTGCACTCATCTTGCCTCTTTGGTGGTCTCCAGAGTATAAACGTTCCAAGGCACTCTTTGGTCTCTCCTGCACAAGTCACAAGGCACACAAAACACATGTTGTAATTAATACTTTATAAGAAGTACACAAAAAAATATGAACGCCTTCTCCTACCTCATTACTAAATTTTATTCTATTAACTTTGCATTTCTTTGTATATACTCTCTCAACTCTGTATTTCCTATTAGTAGTGCTGATTTTTGGTTCTAAACCTTGTTTTATAAATCTATTTGAAATGCGGCAAGTTGTTTGTCTGTTTTCCAGTTCATTTAAGAAAGTGAAGAATTGGAGACTTCCTTCGATCACAGCTCTTGCTCCTCTCTCAGGCTACTGCAATCTCACCTCCTGATACACAAAATGTACTCTGGGCTTAAGTATTTCAAGCAGTTCAGACATTTGGCTTCAGAAGTTTATTTAAAACTTACCTTGGACCTATCCCTTCGAAGTGTTGCAAACGATGAAATGGTAGATGACTGGTGCAATCTGGAAGTTGATCCAGACAAACCTTTATGAGGAAAAAGAAAATGCCTTAAAATCAAATGACAGACAGCATAAGACAAGTATCAGTCTAGGTTTTAAATTTTATTATACTGTTTCTGTGGCATTCTGGTCACTATTTGAGCACACACTTTGCAACTCCGATGATCATAAGAGGCATGAAATTTCATTTCTGCCAGACACAGTAGCTTCAGGTTGTTACTGATTGAAAGTCAGAAAAATATATAATAATTTAGAAGCTTATATAAAATGAGTGATAGGTTGAACTCAGCTGTACAAGAGTAGATGGATGGTACAAATAATCACATCTATTAAGAAAATAAAACCTTAACACTCACAGTTAGAAATGAAGAAGTAAGAAGCAAATGGGTAAGAACTCATTTGCTTTTGGTCCAAATATCATCTCTATCCTCAAAACCAGTTGCAAGACAACAGCACAGTGTGGATGGAGTGTCAAGTCAGATACAATGTTCGGAGCACTACATTCATCTACCTTATCACTTACATTTTAATGGCAATACAGGTATTTTAAAAAGACTTGGACTTTGCAAAAGATAGCACAGAACTTATGAGGAAAAGTAACTCTGAATATAAGAGACATTCTAAGAGCCAATTTCATGTTTTGCTAGTGCTTCTATATTAAGTTGCTTTGCTAAAGGCTGATTGCCTGTAACAGCACCATTAAAATACACAAAATTTCTAAACTTCCACCGAATAGTTAATTTAAAAACAGTGATCTGGTGATAAAGATCATCTCCAGGAAGCCCTACAAGAGAAAAGCTCCTATGCAGACAGTACTATTAGGGATCAATTCCACAAATTCCTGGCTTACCACGGGTAGGTAATGTCTGGTATCCACTGTCAGGGCTTATTAAAGCACTGGAAGGGTGGCTGAGGTCACCCCCTAACATTGCCAGCTCTGGCTCACTCACGTATGAACGCAGCTCCACCTATACAGAAAAACACTCATCAGCTCAAGTGAAGTCACAGACAGCAAGTTTAATAATCCTAAAACACATCCTAAAGCTTTGTTTCTGGATTGCTACATCTCTCTCTGCCATTATTATATGGCATGGATCATTATTATTATGATGTCATTGTTATCTCTCTGCCATTCTATATCACGATTGCTTTATTAAAGGTCCATATATTTTACAGACAACAATAACATATTTTATTCCCATATCTTTGAAGTGCAGGGGTAGAGGAGTGCGAGTGCTCACCCTGTAATCTCCATTTACATACTGGCCGAGCTCTCTGTCTCTCTTTCTCTCGTCCGACTGACGCTTCAGGCCCCGCACCGAGGTGTGCCTGATGACAGTGGCTTCTCTGGGCAGGGGTGGGACAGCTGGTGGCTGATCCTCAGGGCTGTACAGCTGAGGGAGAGGAGGTCTGGGCGGTGCTTCATCTTCCTGGGAACACAAAAACGCAGGGATTTGGCAAAGAGCATGAAAAGAGTCTGGCATAAACTGCAAAATAAAGGCCAGTGCATTATGGAAGCATTTGTGACTGCTTCAGCGTGCAGTCACTGTCTGTCCTCTGTCCACTACAGAAGCTTGAGGCTTTAAAGACCAAGCAAGACCCAAGAAATCAACCACAAAGCATTTCCAAGGAAAGTTTTGAATATTAACACATTCTAAACCAGTCTATGGCCACTGTACAATAGGCTCCACATGTATTGTGCTGCAAGTGCTGCTGCTCAGCTCCAACACAAACACTCATTGATGTGCCTCCAGTGTGTGCACTTCCCACCCACGACACTCCCACTGCTCCCGACAGAGGGGAAATGCAAACACTGCTGAGGGAACCTCACCAGAGCAGCACTTACAACCTTTGGCTTGAGCTTGACTGGTGACTGAAGAGGTGGCTCGATTTTTTTCAGCGGCTGTGCTTGGTGCTGTGTCCTGGTCTGGAAGTAGGGCTGCGGGTACAGCCTGACCTCCAGGGGGGATCTCAGCGGGCTGCGCGGAGGGCTCTGCGCGACCGACGGCTTGCTCTCCGCAGCAGCAAGGGAAGCTGGGAGGGAAGGCACTGAAGACTGAGAAAGCGAAGGCACTGTTTTTCTCTCTAGGGGAGAAATAGATAGAAACATGTCTTGATGAGGATCTAGCAAGTCTTTCAGGCCAAAAATGAAACCACGTGGTTCAGTATCATCCCATAAAACTCCTGGTGGAGGGCAGTGGGAGCAAAGGAAGGAGAAGCCTGGGAGTCATATGGAATCAGTCCAGATGCTGCATCTGGCCCCTTGCCATAGATTTCTAGACCATCTCAGAACTATTTTATCTCTGTATGTGAAAGGTGAGTTTTGCAGGAGGCGTTAACAGTCTCTCGCTACCCCAACATCAGGTCCTGTCTTGGAAATGTAATGAAGCCACTGCAGTGCAGACCACACACACTCTGCCTTCCTCCCTGCCAGAACTGATGTTGCTCTGCCCACCAAACACCTGCCTGAACAGGGAGGGGAAAGGCAACTGCAGCAAGGGCAGCTGGGCTGCATCCAGGGGGAAAAAATCCCCAAAAACCAAAACCCATAAACCCAGAGAAAAAAACAGAGAAAAAGATGCAGAACAGACACTACACTGGTAAGGGCCTGGCACCTGACAGGAACCCCTTCTGCAATTTGAAAAATGTAGCCCATTACTGTTATTGTTGTTCCCTTTTTTTATGGCCTGTTACATTTTAGAACCATTGGTATGTGAAAACAAACAAGAAAAAAACCTTTCTGTCCCCTCAGGCAAAGAAACACCAAGTTAATGCACTCAATCAACAGAGATTTCTGACACATCCAGCAGCAGAATTAACTGGATTTTCTGCAGCAGAACAAATTTCCAGGTTATTTGCACAGACCCAAAGACTCAGCTGCATTGGTATATTGTTTATTTTTTCATCATGTTCTCCTTACCTGGATTCTTTATAGAGTCTACTATGGTTTTGTAGTTTGCTTTGTTTGCACTCAAGCCAGCTGTAACATCTTCAATTCTCCACAAGTCTTTTTGTATTTGTGTTTTCTCCTGTTGTTTGTAGTAAAAGAAAAAAAAATCAATTATACCTCAGTTGTAATTTATTATGGGCCTTTCCTTCTTTTGATACCACCAAACTACAATTACAGAACTTACATGAAAACTTAGCAGTTTAGAAATTAGTTAAATAATTATTTTAAAATAAAAACTAATAAACACAAAACACCAACAAATATATCTTGTCCATAAAATTTACTAAAGCATTTTCTGACTCTTGGAAGACTTTCTATAAAAGACAGGGGAAAAGACAAGTCTATGTTTTTCTACAATATTGTTCGGACTACAAAAACATAGTGCAATGTTCTACATAAAATTAAAAGGTTCTGGAAACTCAATTTAACTTTTTTCTTAAATCCTATACCTATCAAACTTAAGACTGCTAAAGCAACCTTAAAAAACATCTCAATACTTTTAGGGGAAATATCCAGTATTAAAAAAGGAAAAAGAAAAAAAAAATCAGAAGTGGTGAAAAATTTAATTTCTGCTTATATTTGAGATGTTAGGCCTATTGGCCAGGATGTATTACAAGTTAAAACAATACATTGCTGCTGCTCCAGGACTTGGTCTCATCTTGCATCCTATTTGCTTTACCAAGGCTTTCTTCCAGGAGGAAAGAAAGAAAGGGAAGCTTTGTCTACAGACTGAGCTGTATCACAGCCTGGCTCCTGAAGCCACCATTTCAGTCATTCCAATCATCTTAAATAGCTGCTGTCATCTAATTCATTAAAGCCTGGTAACACAGATTTCAAAAATTTGCATCAAGAATTAACTTGGTAAAACCAATAACATTAAAGAAAGCGAAGGCAGTGAAACACTTAAGAATTGCTCACAAACTGCTCAAGAACTCCAGAAATCCATCACTTGCCATGAGCTGCAAAATAGCTACTAATTAATCCTATAAGGCTGAGGGTGGAAAAAAAACTTCAGTAAAAGCTGTTACACCTCATAGAGCTAAGGAAGGCATATAAATTGCTTTCCACTTTCTGTCTTAAATCAGGAAATATGTTCAGCCAGGTTACAGATCAGCAAACAGGGTGCGAGGAACACAAACATTTAAATGATGGAGAATGTTATTTGCCTGTAGTAAACTCACTCGATAGATAGGACATATTTTGAAAGATTGTCAGGACACAAACTGTAAATTTGCACATTTCATTTCATTTTTCTGAGATTAATCATACTACAAGGAACCAAATGATGGATTTACAATAATCAAGCCTCAGAACTGGTGAAAAAAGCACTGAAAATCCTGCTTCTGAAACCACTCAGAAAATGTTTGATTAGCAATGTAGAAAAGCCAGATCTTTTAATATTATTTCTTCCCATTACTTAAATATTGATGTGAAGAGAATATTTTAAATCTAAAATGGACCTGGGCCCAACGATGAGCAGATGAATTAATTTTAAAATTATGAAAGCCAAGATTGCTGTTTACAGAGGGGTATAAATACACTTTATTGGCAAGCAGGAAAAGGTAACTTGGAAAGAAAACTTTATTTCCCTAACTTCTTTCAAACAGAAACATAATTTGGACTGACACAAAGCCAGAGGAGAAACACTTACCAACTAAGAAGTTATCATGGATAAAATAACCCATCTCAGTTAAATTCAGCATGCCCAGATCCTCCCCAACCCTTCAGCAAAAGACAATTGTAGCTACATTCTAAAAAGCAAGATTCACTCTGACCAAGCTGCTTCAACATTTAGGTTTTAACCTCTTAATTAATGCTACGTAGAAACAACATCAGTGGTCTCCTACAGCAACTTGAGCCTGCAACTGTACTGAATTTTTAATAATATTCCACGAAGACTACATTTTTTTAAAATACAGTGTGTATTAATTTAGTGCTATTGGAAAATGCTAGATAAACAATCTTGAGTCTACATGCCCTTGGGCAGAGATCAAAAAATTCTAACTATTATGGGTACTTCAAGTGAGACTTCTTTGAAGGCATGTAGTTTTTTTAGAATATTCAATACTTTCTGAAAAAAAATCAGTTACCCTTAGAATCTCCAAAATAGGTATTCAGAAACATTTTTTTTAAAACTAAGCCAAACATATCTGTGCATACTTATATGTATAGATATATAAAAGTACACACACATATAACTGATAATGTGCTTATGGCTGTGTGTGTATTTATAATTAATCACTTATGTGATATGAGATGATAATCAAACTGAATTAACATTTTTTTCTGTGCAAACCACACTCCCTTCCATATGTATTGGTGAATCCCATGCCACACATGCAGTATTTTAAGCTTGTTTAACACCTAACTGGAAATTTTATCTCAAAGTAGTCTAAAAAGGTGTATTTTGTTTAAAGGTGTAATTTGCCTTTGTTAAACTGAGTAATTTCATACAAGGACCATTGTGGTGTGTTGCAATATCCTGTTTTACCTTCTCCCTTCCCCCTCGCCCCTCACTGAGTGTGCCCTGTCAATCAGGCTAACATACCAGCAAGGCGTCGTGTGATAGGTGTCCCTAGTACCTTGAGACCCTGCCCCTTCACCTGGTTGGTGACTCACCTGTCCCCTCCCCTTCCCCTGTCCTGAGCTTAAAATGTGAATGAGACCATGCGGCCTCCATTCTGTTACCAGCAGTGGCCCAGTGCAGACGTATCTGTACTCATGGAATAAACATCTGGCTACCTTCTAGCAGAATCCATTCCCTTTCTCTCCACCATCGCCAGAAGCTCTCTCCTGAGGAGAACGGAGTCCTGTCTTGTGCCCCGCTGCACTCTGCCGCCAGCCAAGGTATCTCTGGGGTTAAACACCACAGTGCTGCCTCTGGCCAAGCAGCGAAGGTCAGAACTGGCCTAGGCACCATCTAACTGGTTATATTGGGATACATATTCCAATAAAGGACCATTTTATTTTGATATTCCCCCAGGATTTTTTCTTTAAAATATATTCTACAGCTGAGCTCAATTACATATTCTGACTCCAGAAACTGAATCCCTTCCCACACCCCAAAATGAACAGTAAATGAAGATGTTTGATGACTGATGCAATCAAAAAAGGTTTTACAATTCTTGCTTTGATACTAACATTTATTCACTAATAGTGAAAATAAACAGGCTTCAAATTATATCTGATCAGATACGTAATGCAAACAAGCTAAAAATTTAACTAGTGAGCTCTTTTGGTCCAGGATATTTGGAAAAGTAGACTAAGATTTGAGGAAAATGTATATATTAACTGGGTTCCTTGTTTTCAGCTCACACAAAGGAAAAATTATCCAGTATTCCCTGACAATAAAGTCATCAGCTGTAAGCAGGTATGTAGAAACAATATGGTATTCCACATCCATTTCAGCAAAGAAAACAACTGAGCTTCAAACAAATCTTCTTTTTAAAATTTGAAACTGAATAATTGATTTAAAACTGAGATGCCTTTCAATTACTGATGGCTGCTAAACACTTATTCCACTTCACAAAACAATCTGCAGAGATAAATCTTCCATAAATAGAAGAACATGACAAAGAACAAGTAATGACAATAACAACCAGTGACTGATGCTCTTAAAAATGGATAAAGAAGCCAACAATGTCAGATCAAATAAATGGAAGGCTAAGAACTCTTGCAAAGTCTTATAAATTGAATAGGTTATCAATGTCAAGATGTCAGCATCTAATAAAAACGTAATAAAATACTGACAAATTTGCATAGAAAACTTATGAGAAACTACAGCAGTACTGCATGTGCTGCAAGAAAATGCAGTGGTTTTCTCATTGCACCCTCACATCCCACAGTGCCTGAACTCTGCAAACCAAATTACATGACAGCTGAACACACTGCAAAACTGGCAGAGGAAATTTCTCTTAGGAAATGGTAACTCCAAGTTCAGACTAAACCATCCTCCAAGTGTTTACAGTGCCTGGAACCGGACTCACCTGAGATACCAATGAACTGCTCATCTGCTCCTGTAAGGCTTTTTTCAGCTGGCTCACATCCTTCTCTAACTTCAGATACTCATTCCAGGCATTTTCCATCTCCTGTTAACAGAAGGAACACTGTAATACAGTGCCAATTTAAAAACCACTTTCTCCATCCTCTAATTGAGCACAAAGAGTTTTGAAGTTACTGTTGTTCTATCACAAAAAGAAGTAAAGAATCCATTTCAGTCTACATTGTTACTGAGACTTGATGATACACCTGAAAACCCTTCATAGCTTGCACGATCAAGTCAAGGGCCTATAGCTAAAACCCTCTGGCCAGCTTTCTAAAAGAAACCAAATTGGCATGTAACAGGATCCCTGCACCAGCACAGCCCTTTTTCCAGTGACTTGCTATTTATGCCCACAAACACATTTTACATGCTGACTGTGGAAGTCATACATTTTCTACAGACACAAACGGACTAGATTCATTTAAATAATACTGTCATTTTGGTGATCAGACCTTACTATAGAGAAGGTGCTCATAAAATTTTAGAAACAGTCTTACAAAGATCTAGTCTCATTCATGAAGAGGCAGTAATAATCCAGTGAAAAAACATTAAATTACATTTGAATTTTACTAAGTTATAATATGAATGGCAAATTTTTACTGAAATATCAACAGATTTTCCAAATTTTTACCACAAAAAACATCCTGGAATCACATTTATATTTTCCAAGGACTAGCTGAAAGATTTGCAATTTAAACCCACACTTAACACATAAATACACTAAAAAGTTTAGGGGTTTTTGTTTGGTTTGGGGGCATGACAGGCAGGCATTGAAAAGCAAAGCTGGAGAGACTGGTTAATTTTGTCTGGTTTAGTATCCTGTACCTTAACCAAAACTATTCAGAACAGCTCTTAATTCCCCCATCCAATGACTAGCACAGTTTTAGTCTAACTGGGAATTTAGTCCTGGTTTTTCTTGAAGCAATCAAACACACATACCGTTGAAACTTTGGATATTTCAGCCCGAATATGTATAAGGTCCTCTTGCAAAAGTCTCTGCTGGTAAGATATTTTTTCTGCATGTTGTGGTTGGTCTTTGTACTGATCCATCTGCCTGTGCAAAACCTCCAAAACAGACTCCAGCTGATCCTAACAAAGATGACAGCGGTAAGTTCACAACATTTACATGGAAATTTATGCACCCACTTGCAGGAATATGAAAGGTGTTTTCCATGCCCCAAGTCTTCCCTACAAACCAAGAGAGGTTAGGATTGGCCTCCTGTTTTGGAGACTCACACGAAAACAAAAACTGCAAGGGCCTTAATTACCTATTGCATCCAAAATTATCTGATGTTTTCTATTAAATCTTCCTATTAAGCAGCCAAAATCGTTGCAAACACAAAGCAGTGGGAGGGGAATTCTTCTGTTTACCCTCTGTACAAAAGTGTAATTTACAGTTTCAGAAGAATTCCCTTAAGCAGTAGAGAACTATGACAGCCCTACCACAGCCCAGCATGAGCTGTTTGTTTAAGGACAGGTTCTCCTTCACTGCTGTGGGTGAAACAGGCATGTGAGGGTTTAAAATATTGTCTAAAACATGAAACAGGCCCAATTCATTTAGTCAGGAGTAAATAACACAGAATTAATTTTGCACAGTAGCTCTTCCGCAGGATCCACCTGAACAGCACTTTCATTTCAGGATATATGCATTTTTTCATTATTATTATTATTTTTATAACCACCTCAGTTTATTGACAGCTCTAGCTTGCAGGAAGTGAAGCAGATGGGTTTAAAACATTCACTTTCAAAAACATGTTTTATCAGAATGGGTACTCAATCCTGAAATAAAACCCAGTTCTTGTTATCATAGAAGTATACAATACAGTGCAACCATCAACCATTAATTCAATTTTTTGTTTACAATTTCCTATTTTGTATTTTAGTATTAGATGAAAGTTTCTATTTTATTTTACAAAGCCCTCTTTAACCTACTTACTTTATTTTCCTTAAGGGCTCTTATTTTGTCCTCCAAATCCTGCAGAATTCTGTCCTGCTCACAGAAAACACTCAGTTTCACCTGGAAATGAAATCATAGACACACATATGGTTAGATTTTAAAAACCAAGCAGAAAAGTGTCCCCTTGTAATATTTCACCCCAAGATGCATAATAATGATCATGTAACTGTACAAAAGTGGTGTTTGATACTTACATCAATATCACTTTCTGCAACCTTGACAGGTTTTGCGCTTCTTTCTTTCAATGTGTCACGTCCTGTCACCTAAGAGGAACAGAATTTCAAAATGTAAGAAACTTGTAGCAAACTAAAACCTAATGATGCTTCAGCAGTGAAAAGAAAGCTTTTGTTAAATATTCACTTTCATTAAGAAAGAAAAAAAAAAAGGATACAAGTATTTTGAAATCTGGCTTTAGTTTTTGAGAAGTGTTAACAAAAGGGTTTACTAGTTACATTAAGCTATTTAGTAATTCTTCCAGCAGCTTGGATTCCTGTACAAAACAGCATAATCCCACCTGTCTCTGGTTACAAAAGTCCTTTTCCTGCAAGATCTAGTAGTTTTAGCAGTTCTGTTCTAATAGCCTTCTTGAAGCCAAAGGAATGGAATCGTTCATTTAAATGCATGGTTGCAACAATAGCAGCATTCATGAATGACTAAAAATACAACTTTTGGCAAGTGTTTCATTCTACAAAGGGCAGTATCTTCCTCAGCATAGGGTGGATATTACTAAAGATAGACTGCTATAGAAATGCTATAGTGGAATTAAATGTAATTAATCTATTTTGACATGGCTGTTGTGTACCAAATCTCTTATTCCATAAATCACTGGTTTCATATTCCATTTCTGGTGAGACTATCTATCTTCTCACAAAACAGTTTTAGAATCAGTACCAAAACAATACTCAATTGTACTTCCGACCTTCACATCAACCTTAAAAATTAAGGCATGTCTGTGTCTGCAGAAATGTTTATTATTTCCACTGCCGACACAGGACCCTCTTTGTGAATAGATGAGGTTAAGAAAAGAGCAATATAATAAAGTTCATAAATAACACATTTTTAAAATCTAATGATTTAATATCACCTCTTTGGAACACTTTTAAAGATTCATTAGAGCAAATACTGTCTTAGCACAGGATCAGTTGGTGATTAGTAGTATTCATATACAGCATATTCTTATTCATATACAGGCAAAAGTTTAAGAAGAAAAATTCACCTCAACATTGTTTTCAGTAATATAAGAGAAAGGATTTTGATACAAAAGCTGAATTTGTTGGCTTTTTTTAGTGAGGTAAGAGGGATATAAAGAGGCAGTTTGCTTTTTTACCTACTGGCAATCTCTAAACTTGAAGGTACATATTTTACTTATTAACCTAAGCGTCGCCTACAGGATCATGTTAGCTTTTTAAAAGCAATTAAATTTTACCCTAAGTGAGGTAAATCTCATCTTCTCTCCTCCAGTGGCAGACTCCGTTTAAAGCTTCTCATTTACTTTTGAGCGGTAAAATATTACTTCTGCATCACCAAAATCTATAGTATTTATTGCCTCTAGAAGTTTTCAATTTTTTGATTTTTTTTCAACAATTACATGTTATATAGAAGAAAACAGCATCTTTCAAAATTATTAATGAAATTCTTTAAATGCTAAATCCTACAGATAATTGCAACAATTAATTAAATATAAACATAAAATACCAGCATATCAAAAGTAATAATTCTGCATATTTAATTACCTGCAAGCTAAGGCAATGCAAAAGCCTTTTTCAAAGCAACAGAATTAACATAAAAACACGTCTACAGAATTTGGGGATACTTTAAATTACTTAATCAGAACTGTAAGGAATTGTTAACTATCAAGCAGAGAACATGACAACATAATGAGGATTAAGCATGCTTTCACATTTTCCAAATTCCATACAGGAGTCACTACTTGACACATCCATTTCCAAAACGTGATAAAATGAAACCAAACACTGAGGTCAGCCATAATTTTGCATACAGACTCCAAAAGAGGGGGAAAAATAAAGAAGTAAAAATAAAATCTTACAGAAAGCACTACTGTGCACCAAAAGACACCTGTAAAAGCCAGAACACTGACTGCTACTTGAAAAAGCGATGGGATGAGCACATTTCAATGCAAGCAGTCTTACATGTATACTGGATAGTAACCCTTGTGCTGAGTTCTTTAGCACTTTGTATATCATGTTGATCAGAGGTCCATTATTTTCTATCTGTTTCAAACAAAAGTTTAGTCATAGCTTGTTACAGATGGCAAGATTTAAACCCACAAACCTCAGACCTCAAAACTCCACGAGCAGCAGCGATCACACACTCCCAGGTCACACCTAAGCACTCTGCAGTTAATTGCTCAACCACAACTCCACACTGAAAAGTTCTATTTCAAAACCTCTAAGAAAGAAATAATGGATTTAATGAAAAAAAAAAAGAAGTTTAACTCCAGTTCCAAAATGTTCAGTCCTAATTGAAATTGTTTAACCAGGGTGGGTCTAACTCAAAGCCCAGTGTAGTCAAAAGAGATACCTGAACTAATTGGCTTTCTATCTAAATTTCCAGTGTCTTAAATGCAAGATATTACACACGTGACCTGTGAATTTGCTGTTACTGAAATCTGTATCCTTTGCTTCCTTTCATGCAGTGCACAGTTTTTCCCTTGTATCACAAATCAAAGCATTGCTACATTTAGTGGCAAAGCACAAAAGTAACCAATACAGGGACACCTTCTCCAGTCTCACATGGGCTCTTTAATCTCTCAGCAACCTGACCTGAAATTTTACATTTTTGGACCACGACTGAAAGAAGGTTATTAAGAAACGCCCATTTTGAAAATTTACATCACTCATTTGGAAATACATTTGACATTTTGAGTGTCACGATTTGCAGAAAGAAACCAGATGGCATTATGTTTCTTTGCACAGAAGTACCAGGTGCCCCCTTACAATTTTTCTTTCTGGCTGCTTTTGTTAGGTGCTACAAGCCATAGGAAGGCACAAGAGGAGCTCTATGGACCAAATATTTCCTCGTGCTCCAGACTGCAACAAATTAATCTGGACATAATCTACCAAAAAGTTAAGAACCTCCCCCCAAGAATTTTGCTAAGCATATCACATTTTCAGAAGCTTGACCTGTGGGCACCTCAACTGTGAAAATTATTGTGTTTTATAATGGAAAAAAGACCGTGATTATTAATAATTTCTCACCTTGTAGGACTTATAAAATTGTAATTTGCCATAAAATTCATCTGATGGCTTGAGCTGCAGTTACATTTGTCAAAGACATGGACAAACCAAGGACAAGGCTTAAAACAAAATGTGTCCAATCAATTTTAAATTTGTATATTAATGACTCCAACAGTACATATTTGATCATTTAGATTACAAATACATCACCTATACTATATGCTAAATACATATATAGTTCTATAGTAATATTTTCCATGTATATATTTGGTTATATATTCAGGAATTTAAACATCAGACAAGGTTGAAATACACATCCTCATAGGTGCCATCAGCTCACAGGCAACACCCCATGGCATCAGTGAGCTCTGTACAAGCAAACCAGACAGACACCAAGGTGTCAAATTTCCCTTCACCTTCATTTTCAGGAGCACCACGTGATTTATATATGGCAAGACATCCTACATCCCACAGAAAGTGGCAAACTACTTTACTAAGCAATACAATTATATCTTTTTGCTAGGTTTTTTCCCCTTCAAAACGTGATACTAAGAATTCTAGATTTGCTTTCAAATTTCCAGCCATCAAGTGTACCAGACACAGAAGTCATTCAGACAGATGATAGGACCCTCAATATAATATTAATTCTTTTTCAAAAAGAAATACCTCCTAACATTACTTGATCAGATTCTCTCTATGGATGGATGGATGGGTGCATTTGAAATCTTTTAGCTGTAATAACATGGAAACAATGACAGTGCTAATTAATCACATTTTCACAAGAACATATGGTACATTATACAAATAATGGAAAAGTCAGTCTAAGAAGACTTAAAGGGGAAAAGCTGGATAAAAAGAACACGAGTTTTAACTTAGAGGTGTTGACTTCATATTACTACTAATGCTACAGCAGAGAAACACTTTCAGTCTCTTTTTTCTCTGATTTCCCTAAACCCACATATCATCCATCTCAGTACCAGGAACAAAAATTGTTCTTAAAGCAACCACATTTTCTGAGTTTCCACTTTAATTGTATAGTCACTACTAAAAAGACACTCAATACTCTAAGCACAAACAAAAGACAGTTTCCATCTCAGACTAGAAAGTTACTTTAAAATTTGCAGGTACAAACACAATGCAAAAAAGACAACTGGATTGAAAAAAAGATAAAAAATTAAGTAGACTCATCTAAAAACCTTACCTTTAGATCCAAATACTCCAGATCCTTTTTCAACTGGATGTAAGTGTCATCCGCCTTCAGGCAAGTACATAGGGAAAAAACAGTGCAATATATTTGAATGTTTGGAACCATTTCAGAATAGTTGGACTTGCTATATACAAGAAAACATGGAAGAGAGAACAAAATAACAGAGTAGGAGCACATAAAAAAGCACATTTGCTCCACCAGCATATTGTTATTTACAGCTAAAAAATGGGCAAGATATTTCCCAAAAGTATTACTGCCTCATTACCCCCCTTCCAAACACCTAGATTTTTGTTTCTACCTCTAATAAGACATAGAGCTATCTGAAACAATACATCTTCAAAAGCTGTTTTTTTCAAGATCAATTTGCACTGACTAGCCCTTCACTGAAAAAGTTACAGTGGTGTGACTGAATGACAGACATCAGATATCACTAGAATACTTTTGATCACAATTTACATGCATTTTAAGATATTAATTCCTTTACTCAGGGAAAGTATGAAATAAGTTTTGGGAATAAAATTCTGGAAAATATCTCATTTATATGATTAGACAATCCATTTTGTCTTTTAAGTAACAGCAGTACAGTTGATCCTTATTTTTCAGTGCCTCACCTCTAATTGCTATCAGCTTAATCTTATAGTTACACTCATCTAGCAACAGCTTTATTACGGTCCCTTCACGGAAAACATGCACAGAAGTCATAACAAAGTTATTTCTCCTCTGTTGAGAGAGGATATTTGCAATAGAAAATAAAGTTTAACTGTTGCAAATGTGCTACTTGTAGTTAGTCAAAATGCCCAAAACTTCCTAGAATTTTAACTGCTATTTTGTCAGCATTTCATATCCTGGGTTCAATTAACTTCAGAATAAAAGAAAAACACAACTATACCTTTTCTCAAGTTTTGAGCCAATGAGAATGTGTAGTTAGAAAAAGAAAAGAAAAACCCTTTATGCCATAAAATTAATAGATCACACTTGCATTTCTTTAGAGGTGTTCACTTACAATTCTTGTCAGATCAGCTTGTAAGACTGGCTGAGGACTTGACTAGAAAGTCTGTCCATTTTAGGAGAAATCCCTGTTATTACCACTCATCTTAGTGCAATTGTTCTGTAGGTGAGGTAATCAGGAAATGAAACTTCAGTTCCAAAAAATCACTTTAGTTTTGGGCCAAAGCCTTCACCAATTCCAAGAAGAGTCACCAACATTTAATTCCCAGGTGGCTCCATTTTTGAGGCTCTAACAGAAACTGGAGAGCTCTGTGAGTACATTTCTGTTTGATTTCACATTTACAAGTTTCACACACCAGTGCAATCAAGAGCACTGCAGATGATCCAAGACACTCCTGAGCTTTTATGAGCCAATGTTCACCTGCAGAACTGACACAGTTACAAGCTCATATGAATGTACAGACTGGCTGATGCATTTCAATTTGCAGGTGATGCAGCACGTGGCACAGGGAGCCAACCCCACCATGAAAGCAGCACAAAGAAATGGTTTTGCTTTAGAATGAACTTATACATAGTATTTCAACCCACATTTCTGAAGATGCAGCATTTTCAGAAATAGTATAAATACACAGTATAAAAAGGAAGTAGACACTTTGAAACAGATGCACTGGCAACCTGTAACTTAAAAATGCTCATCTCTTATAGCAAATACAGTAAGCAAAGAAAAACCGCAAATGACCTGGGCACTGTAGAATACCAAAGAATGGGCAAGGAAGCACAGACTCAAGCATGCCACTAATGAAGCATTTGCAGAGTCACAAAATGTCACAGATGAGCCACGCAGCAGCTGACCTGATAGGTGGAATTAGTTGGCAAGTGCTGCAGTAACTGAGCGATTGTGTAATTTCTTATACTAGCCAACTTAGCCTGATGTCTCCTTAATCGAATGAGAAGCAATGTTAGCTCTTCAGGCTGCAGGTATTTAGACACATTGTAAAGAGGAAATTAGCAGTCTTCAGGGAGAGGAACTATAATAACATTTTTCACCTCAGTGCCCAGAAAGCAGTTACTTGACATGATTAAGCAATTATTTAATTAACTCTGCATTTGGTCAAACAAACATAATAAAACTTGAATCCTGTAATAACAGAAAGCTCACCCCTGCTCACGTTGCAGATAAAGGCAAAAATCCTATAGGCTTTACTGGGTTAAGATTAAGTTCTCATTCTAGTTATTTATGCTTTAACTGCTAAAGTTAAGATTAAAGCCTTTGGATTTCAAAACCTGGCTGCAGTAGTTGGAGGACAGGAGAGGAGCCGTGCTCTGCACTTACCGACTTGCCGTGCAGGCTGGGCGCGCTCACCGTGTGTGTCATGTAGCCCATGGCAGGCATGGAGCGCCGATCCAGGTGGGTGGAGCTCTGCAAGGATCCACAGCCACAAGGTAAGGGTTGTGCCAAGTGCCAGCTGTGGCAAATTCACTCTGCAGCTCTGCCACAGGTTTTCTATTTGAATTCTAGTGTGCTTAGATCAGGGTAACGCTCACTGGCCAGTCCCATCCTTTGATGATTAAAAACTTATGAATGAACAAACACAAATTCAGCACCTGTGATGCTGGGCAGAGCAGTGGATTGTGGCAGCATGAGATGCTTCATGAGGACATGCATTGCAGCTTTCAGAAAATTTTTTAAAAGTTCATCAAGTTCCCCCTCAACACAATGTCTCCCAGAAAAAGGTTTGTTTGGATGATGCCCTCCCACAGCAGGCTTGTACTGCACACAGTAACAACTGTGAATGCTCTCCTTTAGCCAGGGAACATGAAGCCACTGACATGACTGACACCTTGTGGCAATGGCTTCCATCAATACCAAGGGTTTTTTTTAATAATCATCTTTGATCTGCCCCTTTCTGCTTACAATAAGAAAGCCTACTGCACACTCATTTTTTCATCCTTCTCTTAAAGCCAAAGTTCTATGGGTTCTTCAAGGCAAAATTAATGCCTCAGTTATTTTTATTCCCATCTCTGAATTTCACTGAATTTGCTTCACCAGCCTTGTTGGGTTTTTTTTTAAGTGCAACTGGATGGAATTTAATAAAGCAGTACAGGGAGCGTGCAGTATCACGGATTAATGCAGACACATTTAAAAGTAGAATGATGCATAGAAAAACATGAACATTTTTCTCTACAAACTTTCTCAGAAGTTCCACAGAGAAGTTTTCATTATGAGAAATCATGTTTCCCAATACTGGTAAAGCCAAGATGCCATGGAAAGAGTTTAAAATGTATGCAATTCCATTGCACAGGAAAGGAAAAGACTGCTGTACATGCCTTTGTAAGGATGTAATGCTCCTTCAACTGACACGTGGAGAAACCAATGTGTGGTATAATATAATCAAGAGTTAAAAATATTAATTTCCAGTTCTGCAAATCACTAGACTATTTCATCCTCTGACAGAATATTATAAATCTATAAATGCTGAAAGACACCCAACAGCTACACCACATATACACTGAAAAAACTCTAAACTGTGCATGAAGCTGCAGCCTAAAGCCATGGTCCTAAACTCACACTGGGTATCTGGACTTACAAGTCTCTCCCTTTGCAAATATCTTCCCTTATGAGAGCCCATGGCTGAGGTTGGAGATTTAAGTGAATACAGAGGATTTCGATACCAATTATTCCAAATCTACCAAGACAAATCAGTCCTTCATTGATTCCACACAAATTTCCCCAAATTCCTTAGGCAAGAAGAGCAATTAGAGTACTGAATAGGGAAACCTATAGGAAAGAGGGTACAGAAGTCTCTAGAAAAAACCCGCATACTGAAACTACTCAGAAAAGTGAAGCTTCAGACCAACAGTACTTGAATTTGGTTAGCTCACTGATAAAGATTCTGCAATGGACCTAAAATATTAATATACGTAATAATAATAATATGGATTTTACCATAACTAAAACCAGAATCAGCTGTATGAATAACTACAATAGCAAACATATAGAGAAAGCAGGCACAGCAAACACAAAGCTACAAGCAAAACTAAATAATCAAGAAAGATTCCATCCTGCTGAGTTTCATATTCTTGCCTTCATACTCTCTACATTAAAATACTACCATCTGTATACTTTATACATATAAGATATGCCTTCCTGTTTTTATTAAAATTATTCCATACCTATGTGATGTGGCAACAATTTTGCTTTCCTGACCAGCAAAAGTTATTAAATCTGATCAGAATGCCAAGAGCTTGAGGAGGAAATTATTCCTTGTATTAGCTTTTACAACTCACATGATCTTTCACACACAAGGAAGGATGCAATGAACCACAACTAAATAAACCCCCCATGTGTGACACCACGTGTAGAACGGTTTGGGATCAGTTAAATGGATACCAACCTTGACAGCACGATTCCGAATCTTCCTGGGGGATCCAGCCAGAGGAACATCCACAGTCTGTCTCTCATCAGATGGTTTAACCGTGAGCCTTTCTGCAGGAGTATGTGGCCTCCGTGGGAGAAAATTTTTTGGAGGTCCAGGCGGAGGAATGTCAGACGGAGAGGGCGGAACAGATATGGACCGCGGAACATCTAATGAGCTTTTTGACTTAGCACGGTCCATGAAGTCTGAGGAACCCGCATAAAGTGGGGCCGTGGGGCTGCCGTGTTTGAACTGCTGCCTCTGCTGCCACTCATACAGCTGCCAAACAGTTCCATCCTTGTTTGCCTTCCTCTCCTCCTGGGACATCTTCAAGTGGCTGACGCGATCCTGTGCGTATTTGTAGTCGCTCGGCAGATTGCGGCTTTGTGGTGGTGAGCTCCCTGAAGGCTGCCTGGTATTCTTTGGCAAAGTGTGATAGTTCTCAGGAAAAGGAGGATTGGGACCCTGACGTGTAAGAGTCTGATCTGAAGCAAGGCTGTTAAAAAAAAAAAAAAGGGAAGAAAATTTTAGCATACACTGATGAGTGGGAGTGACTGATAAAAAAACCACCTCTAATGACATAAGCATAGGAGCTACAAGACATATAACAGACATTTTAACAGAATTTACAGAAATATTAACAAAGCAATATTAACGACATCTATCCTGCTCACAAACACTACACTGCAGAAATACAGGGTTTTAATTTAGTGCTTAACCTAGGATGAACTACTAGAAATAAACTTAAGAAAAAGTAGTATTATGCACTTGAATTAAAAAGAAAGTCAAGAACATGAAGAACGAAATTATTTTCATGTTTATCGAGTGAGTCTGTAAACTACAATATTCCTTTTCACAGAAAGTGTGCTCACCACTAGGTGGTGCAGTTTACGAAAACAAACGCATGTTCAATATAAATATCTTTAAAAGCAAGACGAACTCTCACCAATCCCAGAATATCTCAGATAGTTTTTGTTCATGTGAACGAAGCAAAAAGAAAGAAAATGGTAAGAAACTGCTTGGAGTCTGCAAGTCTGTATTATTATTTTCACCTAAAAATAGTGCAACTGCTACTGGTTCTACTGATTCGAGCAAGATGAGACTTTTTACAACAAAGGTCATTGACAAATTAGAATATAAAAAGTAGTATTACATCCTGGCTTTAGTACTGGACCCATAAAACACTTAAGCTATACAAACTAGATATTTCAGCACGTAGTGTTAAGACAGAATTGGCAAAAGTTGTGACAAAGCCTAGTTAGCTCCCTCTCCTCCTTTGAAGACAAAATCTTTCTGTAGCCTGCCTGTCTATTTTCTGATTCTTCCATCAAATATCTGGGGGTTTTGTACTTGGAGTCATTTTCTCATTGATTCAGAATCTCCAAAGAGAAAACAATTCTGGCTAGGCTTGCTACAAAGCATCAACACCAAAAAAAACCAAAATTAAAAAAAACAACCCAGCACAAAAACCACACAAACAAAGAAACTCCAAGCATCTTTTCTTCACTCCACTCAATAAGTTCCACTCTGCATGAGAGGGAGACCTCATGGTTTGGAAATTGCAGGAATTCCACATGGAAAAAAGGCCAGGATGGAAAAGAACATCTTTATTCAGCATCCAAGAATAACTGAAACAAGGAGGAATGAATTGCTACCAGCAACTGCTGCTCAGTAGTTGCCACCATCCCTTTTTACTTGCAGGATTTGACACTGTTGGACTACCCTGAAATATGGATAATCTCAAGAGGATACAAAATTGCTCAGGCCAGCAAGTAGAATAATTGCCTGCATTGCCTGGAGGGTTACAAATCTGTGAAGGCTCTGCTCTCTCATACCACAAAATCTTGATATTACCTTGAATTTCAGAGTGAAGGTTAAAGCAGGCAGGTAGTATGAACACAGGCAACTCAAAGATTAGCATACAGTGGTCATGGAACCTCTCTTAATTCTCCAATTCATTACATTATGTGCACTTTGAATGTCCTGTACTTTGCTGCCAAACAAGAAAACATGTGGTACAAAGTTGGTAGAAATGTATTTCCTTTAGATAGCAATAAGAATCAAGAATGCTTGGAGCAGATAATGCTTCAAAAGGACATCTGAGGCAGGCATGAAACTAAGATTGCTTTGGTGATTTCTCAGGGGAAAAACAGGGAAGGGGGACTTGACCACTCCTATATCCCAATTTAGTGAAGACCTCATGAAGGCCTAAGCAAACTATCAGATGTTGCAAACCACCTGTGTGCGATTATTTTCTAATTGGACATTAAAAGGCAGAATATTGAGATCAGCTGGAATTGGTGGCAGTCAAGGAAGCCACCAGGGCTGACAGCTTTAGGAGCAAAACCAACCTGAAAACAAAGACAACATGAGTTTCGTTGGAGCAAGGGGAGCCATGCCTTCCTTCTAGAAAAAGATGAGGTTTTTTGAGAAGAACTAAAAACGGTTATTTTGAAAGCAGTACGTGGAGCAGCTGATATGAGCCACTTTCATGCAATACTTCAGCCTTCTATAAAAAGAGAACAAAGTTGAATGTGGATAACATTGCACAGGAAAGTCACATTCAGAGCTGAACTTTGGAGGCAACTGCCTACATGCAGGCACATTGTGTTTTCTCAGTATCTGAAGCAGGGAGAAACCTCAAGCTGAGATGACAGGCTTTAAGCTGGTGGCATCTCTACCACACAAGGTTTGAGATGCTTGAGAGATAATTTGCATCATATAAAAATAGGCTCTAAGACGACACACAAACTTCTAGGTAAAGAACCATGTCCCAAATGGCTCAAATTAGTCCACAATGGACTATTGCTTTCTTGGAGGTTAAAAGTGAGCAAAAGCAGCTGTTCTTGAGAATCTCCCTCATTTGAATGATGAGGTATAGAGAAGATAAAAAGGAAAGCAGACATTAAAGAGTGCATAAATGGCCTGATCCCTTATTATATGACCATTGGCCATGAAAACTTTCAGGGACTTTAATGGGAAGCAATCACACAAGAAGATATTGTAAAAAGAGAAGAAAGATGTTCAAAAGACAACAAGTACTATTACTAGAAACACTGTGCCCATTCATGGGAATGCACAGAAGTTAACAAAGACAAGTAATGTTCCTTCCTTAAGCAAATCAGTAAGGAACAGCAAGTTCTGCATAACATGAAAGGTTTTAACACTATTTGCAAGGAAAGGAAGTATCTCAACATGACTGCATCTAGTGAGGAAATATTAAGCTTAATTGGATTTATATAGTTCTAAAATGCAAGTAAACTCTTAGAAACAGCAAATTATTTATAATTTATATGTAATATATAAGTTTATACGGGCACTGGAACCAAATAAAAACCCAATGAGTCCCCAAAGCAACAGCTAACATCTACAACTCAGCATACAGAGTGTTTCATTAAAAAGGGAAGTAAAACATCTATTTGAAAGGTCTGAAGATCTATATAAAAGGTGCCATTCCTACAAGCAGTCACATGAACCACCTCAGTATTTGTGTGAACCCTTCAGCTGAAAGGCTTTTCTTGTCATAAGCAACTTTCTGTACGCACCTGAGCCAGGAAACAAATAAAAACTGTACTCACTCTGTGTTCAAGAACTACCCAGCCCTCTGAATCCACAGAGGTTCTCTATTTGTAACGTTTCAGCTGCAATATCAATCAACATGGAGCTTTAAAAAATTAAGTGCTCTACTACTGCCTTCTGAAATCAAAACAAAAAGTCAATCAAATTATCAACTCTAGCTTAAATTTCTACACCATGCAATTAGGAAGATATTTGACAACTAACATTCCACTTCTATCCATCATTTAACAACACTGCAGAAACTCAGCAGTGTTTCTAAGGCTAAGAGAAGGTGCCATTTAAAAGATGAGTCTGTTAATCTCTGGGAAGGTAACATGCAATTTATCCTGAA
Organism: Zonotrichia leucophrys gambelii; assembly: GCF_028769735.1. NCBI lineage: Eukaryota > Metazoa > Chordata > Aves > Passeriformes > Passerellidae > Zonotrichia > Zonotrichia leucophrys. The sequence continues at coordinate 44,210,609 of NC_088175.1, read as the reverse complement.
TGCAGAGAATATGATGGCATTTGTCAGGAAAAGGCAAAGAAAACAAGGTCAACTGAGCCAAAATAGCCATTTTTAGAGATATGTATATGCAGATATAGAGCTATATCTAGAAATAGATACACACAGACATACATACATACATCTATCTTTATTTTCACTGAATATTTAGCAGCTCCAGCTGGTTTCTTCTAGAACAAAGCCTGTTCTAGAAGAACAGGCTATCTTAACACTATCTTAACCCCGCACCTAAAACACACCCCTAAAGTTAACTTACTGGAAAGAGTAATTTGGAAGAAAACCATACTTATTTAGTCATTAGTCAATCCTGCCACTGCCAGGATTTCTGATGCAAAAAACATCAACAGAAGCTTTTTAAGCATTAGCTCATTAGCTTGATTGGTTTCTGTATTATTTCAGGGAAATCAATGTGTGTAATAAGAACTAACTTACCAAGTACATTTTTTCATTAAAATCTCATTCTTTTGGGAAGTCCTGATTGATATCCAAGTAAAAAAGTATGGAAGTTAATTGACTCTAGCAGTTCAAAAGAATATTAAATAACATAAGAAAGCAAGAAAGCTTCTTCAAGGGTAATTTCAACAATAAAAGAGTAGAAGAATGGACTTCCACACAAAAATAGGAAGCCTTAAACATCTTACTGGCTCCAACTGACAAACATTAGCTTAAAAAATAATTTTTAAAAATTCCCAAAATGTTTCCTCCATCCTAAAAACCACATGCCAATATCTCTTGTTTGTTTATACTATAATTAGATTTGAGCAGATTTATAAAACACTAATTCAGTAGAATAAGCATATTGGACAAATCCTCACAAGCAGCATCGAGCCCAACTGTTTTTCCTGCCACTTGACACAAGGGGACATTCTGAGCAGACACACATATTCATCACTTCAGTTCTCCAACTGGTACTTAATCTGACTTGGAAAGCAAAACAATTATGAGATTTTCAAACTACAAAAGCATTCCAGTGTGCATTTCACCTATTGGTACTATTAATGTAATTTTCAGGGACTGAAAATAGGAAAAGAAAATCCCAGAGACCATCCTAGGATGTCTTCATTAACTACACGAATATACGGAGATTTTCAATATGTGATACAGACGCTGTGACTCTGAGTGCAGTGATCTGACATAGAGCAGTGAATGTGTCTTTGGAACAGGAGTAGAAGAAAGAAGGAAAGTAATGAGCATAATGTTTCAAAAGGCCATCTTCCTTACGTTTTGAAGTGGAAAACAATTACCTGTAACTTATATTGTGTAATTGTTTATGAATAAGAGGTAACTGAGGGTTGCCCTTCACGTTCTGGCTCTTCAAAATTTCAGCAAATTTTAAGAAGTTTTAAGCATCCACATGATTAAAAGAAGGAAAATAAAATAGCATGCTAATCTCACTTATTCTATTTGCAAAACTGTGACAGTGTTAAAGAGATTTGATTAGCAAATCCCATATTGGCTTTCCCAGGAGACAAATGCCTGAAAAATAACATTCTGCACTGAAGGAAAGAGTAAGTCTTCTTACATATTGTCTCTGTAATCCATTGTTCAGATTTGCACTACAGATATTACTAACACACATTTTCCTTTAATTTAAGAAAATGCCACTTAGCCATCTATTTAAAGACTATTACTAACCTTTTTGTATCTCCTTTCTGGACTTTTACCCAGTGCTCCACTTGAGCCATGTTACTTTTCCTTTGAAACTGCTTATCTGGATTTGTTCTGGGAACAAACCCTCTTTTATATGAGCCAGTGCCATTCTGCTCCACCAGGCCAGCACCCACACTCAGTGAACTAGGGAGAGTTCCATTCTTCTCAGCTGGCTGAGCTACTTGGGACCAGGATGCATTCCTCAAGTCTGGAAATAATGAATCAGCTTCAGTCACCGCATGCTTAGCCTTTCCCTTTTTGGTTTCCAGAGTTTCTTTTCTGTGGATGTAACGCTCCTCCTCCTCCTTTTCTCTTCTCATCTCTTCCCGCTTATCATATCCCAGCATTTCACCTGATTTCTGATAACTTCCTTTTGTGTCTGTGATCTCTGCCCTCACACACTCTTTGCAGGCATCCACATGATTGACCTGGGGAACAGCCTGCTGATCCACTTTTTCAGTTTCCCTGAAAAGAAAACAGGTGTCAGTAACAAACACTGTTTAATTGAGAAAAGTTGGTAAGGTCTCTTTTACAAAGGATACCCACAAAATCACTGTCTGCAGACTGTGATAAATTTGACAGGTTACACTAAATATGCTCAGCAAAACTCAATTGCTATCCCAGTTAGCCAAAAGTTACCTTTATTGTGCTGTCAAGGAAGCAGAAATTACTTCTATACATCTCTAAAAATGACTGAAAATACTAGTATTGTACAAAAGAAGTGTTCAATATTACATAATGTACAAAAAAGCTTTAAATTAAAAAAATCTTCCTGTCCCAAGAAGCACTGAAAGCCAAAAACTGAAATAAAGCTGCCAACTGCTCATGCAAAATATAAAAAAAGTCTTTCATATTTTTGTAGATGTCTCAGGGACCACTCACTTCTGGCCAAGAGAACAGGGCAGTATCTACATTTAAGTCAGTACTATTGCCCAGGGAATTTCTATTGGGGAGCTACTCCTGAAGAAAAAATTGCTCCATGCTGCAGTGCACACTGGTTTACTTAGTTACCTTATTGACTAAATAATACCAGAAATCTTGATATTCAACTTGAACACACTATAAAATGTCTGAGGATTCTGAAAGTTTCACATTGCTTTTGACATATAACATACTTCATTTGCAATTTTCTTCATCTCCTTATAACAATAACCTTCTCAGCAACTTTTGTTCTCACAAAATGCAATGGGTTCTCACTGATCTCAGGGTGGCACCCCATCTCTGAAACTAAGTTCAGCTTCTTAAAAGCTTTATGGAAAGTAAATTTTGAGTAAGTGCCATGACAATATTGTTTTCACTTCAGTCTAATTAGAAAAGAATAGTCTGCTTAGGAGTAAGGACATTGGATCAATACTTCTAATGTGCCAGACTTCCCCAATTTTTTCTTTCAATTATTCCTGTCCTTAGAAAGAAGATAAAGAAAGAGGTACCAGATTGTTTATTAAAATTTAAATTAAATCTAAAAAGTCTTAACACAATATCATATTGAATGCAAAGCTCTGGAAGAGACACTGATCCCTTCATTATATCTGAGTGACCAGAAGAAAGCAGTGTGAGATACCCAGAGAAATGCACCCTAACATTTCAACCCTCACAGCCCACAGTGGCTAAAGCAGGGCTGTCTCACACAGCAGTGTTCCTTCTCATGGAGGAGCAGGGAAACAATCACATTCCAAAGCCAAAACATCAAGGAGGCTACATCAATTTTAAGAAAAGGAAAAAATGTGGAAGCGCGTTTTGGCACAGCTGAATTTGTTCATTATCAGTTCATACCTGCATAAATTAGTTGATATCCATTAACTCTATGCACTTATAATTTACCTGTCTTTAGCACTCTTTCCCCTTAACAGCACTTCAATCCTAATTCTAAACACTCATTTGAAACAACTCATAAAATTTCTTTTCTTTCTCTTTTACTTCTCTCCCCCAAAGGCAGCCAATGGGCTGTGGCAGATGTATTAACTTGCCCACAGAAACTGGAACTTTTTACTTGAAATTCCCTAAAGTATTATATACAGAGAGAAATTAATCATGGTCACTAAATGTGGCCACACAACTTGCATGCATACAGAGATACTGAACACCGAGTTTCCTTAATTAATACCAGTTAATTATTTTGCAACAGAATAAATTAAAAATAATTAGAGAGAAATTAAATTTAAAATAAAGATAAATAAATTTAAAACAATTAAAAATAATTATTTAAAATATGAAAGAGTTTTATATACGTATCTCCAAACAGCAGCGTCAGATACCACCATGAAAGCGATTTATGGAAGATATTAAGTTTTTGTAAGAGGGTAAGGGTTTTTTTTATGTAAGATATTAATTTTTTTTTTTAAAGCTTCTGAGTGGAACTTGCCTCTTCAGTGAGGAGCGTGTCTGCATGAGAGCAGCCTGGTTCATAGCCCGGATCCAGGCGTTCATGTCCTCCTGGGTGTCTGCACTGAAGTAGTACGTCCTCATCCCTGTGTGCTCTGCCTGAGAGCCAATGACAGAATTCTTGTTATAAATATATGCCCTCATACCTGTGTGAACAGCCTGGAAGAAAAAAGAAGTAAAAGTCAGACAGCTCTTACATCTTTTCCTCCCAAAAATTAACTTAAAAACAACTTTTCCTTGTCTGTTTCTTGAATTTGGGGTGAATTATCACGCTGCCACAATGGGCTCTAAGTGCAGCAAACTCAAAAAACACTCCAAGTTTTACTGAAATTCTTCTGCGTCTTTCTGGCATTATTAAGCTGAAAATCCAGTGCTTCTCATTTTCACAGTGGGAAATTTCAGCTTTTCTTTTTCTTTTAATTGATACATTTCATTTGCCACAAATACTATACTTAACAAATTGAAGAAATCCCTATACTGAAAAAATTTAAGGAATTCTCAATGAGATGTGCATCAGCAAGTCAATTTTCCCAACTAATTTAATAAAGAAATTTATTCAGACAAAACATAGACAAAAATCTTATCTTTTAAGCAAATAAACTGCTAGTTTAAGAATTGATTACAATGCATGTTAGGATCTTTTGGTTAAAGAGTGCACTTGAACATGTATTAGCTGCAAAGTCACAAGACTTACTGATAAAAGTTAGTAATACTGATGGAATTATCACAGCACATAAAATACTGGCAATTATCTCTGCACACTAAAATTCTCCATGAAATTCCACTGCAAACCAGAGGTACCAGGCAATTTCTCTATAAATATATTCAATATTCAAATGGATCCAATATGGAATACCTTTGTAACTCTAGGCTAGTTGAATTTATTAAAATCTCATCCATATTTGTATTAGCAATAGTATAAAGATTAGAAAATCATGTAAGCCCTGCAATACTTCAGATCAGCAGGGAGATACTCATCTCTTTACTTGCCAAAAAAATTGAAGGTGGTATACTCTGCTTGAAAGCTCTTGTAATGATATTAAAATGAAATCAGTAATTAAAACTTATTTTTATAAAACTAAGCCTGCTATCACACACAAAAACTAATAGCATTAAATACTGCTGAGATGGGGGTTTTTTAAGAGGAAAAAGAATTCTATCAAATTTTTCATTTGGCTACATCTGTTTCTAAAGGGTAAACGTGCTCTGTAAAGCCTGCCTAAATAATTGGTCTTTTTCTATTGATGATATCCTCTCCCCCTTGTTATTCTAAATCAAATTTAAAAAAAATTATCGTAGAGACAATCATAGATGGCTTCAGAAGAAATACAATAGTCTTGACAAAACCCAGGCTATTTAATGCAGTGCAGCCCTTCCTAAACATTATAACTTCACTTGTTTACCAAGAATTTCCCAAATTACCATGACCTTACAGACTTGTATCAACAACTCCAAAGAGCAAAATATGTGCTTGCTATTACAGTGCTTTTAAGCAAGTTCTGTGCAGAATTTCCTCCCTTCCCCTGGCAGGCTGTTCCCCTGAATGTGTGAAACGTGGCCTTTCCCTTCTGTGCCTCAAGCAAGGAAGGCTGAGCTTGTTTTGAAAACTGGAGACTGAAGTAGAACAGCCAGCTAGAAAAAGGAGGAGGAGGAGGAGAAGGAAGAGAAGGAAAAGGTTACATAAAGAAGTCAAGACTCTCTCCTGCACAGAAGAGTCTGCACTTCCCAACAACATTGGCCAAAAAGGGAATACAAGGTGGTTTCTTCTCAATTCTCACCATTAGCTGCCCCTTGAACACAGGAAAACAGGACTTACACATATTAAACAACAGCTCTGATCAACCACATATTTAGAAATCAAAGGACTTTATTCATGTTTCCCTGGTTCTCTGGTGTTATTGGGGGGTTGTCTTTTTATCTCCATTTTCAGAACACAAGAATGCTCAAACCAAATATGATTTGGAGCATTAATTCATTATAATTTACAGTTACCATCCAGTGTATGAAGAGACCAAAAACTGGCAGCTCCAGATATAAAGGAAAAGGGTGACTTTAATGTGAGACCTCATGACTACAGAGTTCCTTCACGGAGCAGGTTGATCCCACAGAAGGTGTTAAAATTCAGAAGTGAATCAATTCCTGCAGCAAAGCAGACTATGTATGTCCCACTGCAGATGATGCAGTAGGACCCAACTATTCACTGGTTTTATACTTGCTTAAAAAACCCCAGAATTTTAGGGAACTACCTGCGGAGACTGCATAGCCCACCAAGAAATGGATTTAACAGATGTCTTAACTGACCTGTATGCCCTGATCAACATAAGCCACTTGTGTTTTAGCTTTCTCTGTGAACACAGCTGCAAGCACTGCCTAAGAGGCTGCAGGTGAAAACAGTATCAAAATGCAAACTGTGCTGCACCACTCTCTCTTGAGAGACTGAAGCTCTCACAAACATTCCCAGCTTCAGAAGGGACAGTGGAGATGGTGTGCGATTACCAACAAACACAATATCCTGAATTTCACGATATGTAACACTGGTTAAGGGAAAATTCAAATTTATTTCAGTTATTTATTAGTAGTGTGTTTTAAATGCAAGAAAGCCACTTTGTGCCAACATCCTGTAGCTGTCCCTGCTGGCAGACAGAAGCTAGCAGGCCTTTTGGGTTTGGGATTTTTTTTTTAAAGCCAAAGCTATTAGGATGGCTAGAGCATACTAAAAAGCCTAGAACACAGCACATGCTCACATGTACACCATACACACAACAGGGAAAAAATAATATTGGTACCTATTCATGCATTCAGAGGCCTTAATGTGGATAGATTGAGAAGAAAAGCAGTCTCTCTCCCATAGTGCACAGTAGGAGAAATGGACAGTAAACCCCAAGAGCATATCAACAGAACAAGACAAGGACAAAAAAAATAAAACAAGTTAAAATCATTTAAAAATTCATGTAAAAAAAAAACAAACCCAAACAAACAAAAAAAACCTTAATAACAGACTGTACTAAAAGTAACCAATGCCTACAGCTGTTGTGTTCACCTCCGCTTGTTCAAAATACCTAAGAGAGAAAAGCCACCATTCGCAGAACAAAGGGATAACTAAAGGAACCGTTTTCTAATAACTGTAATCTTGCCAAGTTAGCTCTGTCAATGACCTATAATGGACAAAAAATTCTTCCTTCCCCTGAATTTTGATATTTACAACCTTTTCTGAGCAAAATTGAAATAATACTCTGAACCTTTGCTACAAACTCAATAACAGCCCACTACACCCTAACTCATCTTTCACCCTTAAATAATATTGAGCTTTTTGAGGATTTCTAGAAGCTTGAACCCTCCCCTCTTCCAAATTCCCAAACAGCACCTCTCAAATTTACAACCCTTGGCATTTCTTCTCCTGACTCCCCAGACCCAGAATAATAAGGGAGCCCCCTAAGCGAGCAACACTGACTCAGAGAACATAAAGGAACAAACTACGGCAAATTATTTTTTTTTTTTTAGGAAAACCACCAAGATCAAAGAAACAGTTAGGAAGTTCGTCCTGGTCTCAGTGGTCTAAGCAATGAACAAATAATTCCATTACTAAGACCAATTAAAAATAATTTTCCTTATTTGAGGACAACAAGGCTTCTAAAGAGACTGTGAGGACATGAACCTCCATAAACTGATACTATTCCTGTCCAAAATTATTGTATTACTGCAAAGTACAGTCATTTCTCTGTTAATCACAAGTATTTCCAGCTATATATGAATGCTCTGCAAGCCTTTTCACATTAAAATCTAAACAATGAATTTGTGCTCACTCATATTGGTACCAATGAAAAACTACTCTTTTAAAATGTAGCTATTAGCCTAACTAAATATCTTTAGGAAGCGAGCTGCTGAACTAAAAATGCAGTAAGGACCCTGAGTTCCAGGCTCATACACAGCTTAGTGACAGTGGCTTCCAGCTAGTCACAGCACTTTGCTTGGCACAAGTAGAGAAGACTCAAAAAAGAGTCAAGACTCAAAAACTGTATCAAAATAAAGACCTAAAAGCACAGTTTCTAAACCAAAGAAATTAAATGCACATACGGATATATTTCAAAGTAGGGGTTTGATTGATTTCAAAAGCCTACAGGCTGTTCTGCAGGCCTGTAATTGTTAAACAGCCAAAGAGACAAAAACTTAAGCTGGACCTCAGAGGGTGATGAAAGGAAAAGGATTTTGAGAACACCTACAGCACACGTTTTAACACTTTGAAGGGTTTAACACAGACCCAGTGAGCATGTGCTTCACAAGCCTCCTTCTAACCAAATCATATGCAAAAAGCACCCATGTATTTTGCTTAGCAAATTTCCTTCCTCTAGTTTTGCAAACAAAAGAGTTTAATTTTTTCCAGTTTTGCTATTTCCCTAGCTTCCAAACTCACTCCTACTTCAAATGGGAGACAATCCTTCTGTTGTAACAGAAGATTTGCAACAACCTCAGTGAAGAGCAGACTAAATGTAAGAAATGCCATAGCATGTACTCCCACTCATTCAGGTCTTCAGTGCAAAAAAAGTCTTATCTTTATTTTGGACTTAATCTGCTTGTGTGTTCTATTTCTGGCTGTGCTACACTGCGAGACACAATGTCCAGCTGGGCTCTGGGTCTGGAGGTGTTCTGAAGAGAGGAGATAAAGGCAATGGCTGCTGAGTGATGGATGCCAGCACAGGGTGTCCTGCTGTGGGGAGCCCACAGTCAGCTCTGTGACCACTGAACATCAGTGCTGGACAGGGTCTGTGACACAGGAACTGCACAAAATCCTCCTGCTGCCCTTGGAGCTGGGTCTGAATAAAATCACACTGCAGCACCCAGCCTGCAGTCCATCATCAAACACCTAAAGCAGAGTTACAACTGGCCTGACAAACTGATGCATGAAATGCTGATTTTTTTTACAGAGTTTTCTAGCATAAACATTCTTTTGCTATCAACACCCTATTTCTATCTATATCAATAGATATAGATAGACCCTGTGTGGAAAGTCTCATGTATTTCCAGAAAAAGTCTCAGATTAAATACCTGGTAGAGCTCATGCAGGTATGATATCCTGAAAGGAACAGGAGAAGTCGGCATTTGCTTCTGGAAAGGTTTAACCATGACCAAACCATGGATTCCACTCCCCTTGCCCAGTGGGGACTTAAGAGAGTGTGTAAACACCATTTGAATAAAATAAAAAGCAGGGAACCCTAGAAAAGCACATTGAGCTCCCCTCTTTCAGTACATGCTTCCTCCTAGGAAAAGGCTCTAGAAAAGGAGGGCTTTATGAATCACACTCAGTAAATACTGGAGGTAGAATGTTTTTCTTAAACAAAGATTGCTTTGTAGTTTTATCCTGATAACTCATGCTCAATGCATTTGAAAAAGTACAATAAACATTTCCACAAAGTGCACCAGGTCTTTTTAAACACATTTACAAAGTTAATATTTGCTTAATAAATTTCAAACCACTATCCACTTGAAAACAGAACTGAAAGTAAAAAAGGCAGTCTCAACTTTAAAACACCTAAAAAAAAATCAAAATCCAATGAAAGTCACATGTTCTTCATAATTTCAGCACAGAAAATATTTAAACAGAGATTCCTTCTAGATCTCCTAAAGTATGCCTGATCAAAACCTGATTTGTAAATTAATTTAAAGTGCATAGCTGATTTGCTTGATAGAAAAACAAGTTCTGCTCTGACTTTAAATCTGCCACAGGCATGGAAGTTGCTCAACTTTGCCTAAGTGCTGCAGTTTGGACAATCACTTGGAGTCAGGTTTTGGCACTGTCAAGAAATATGTTTTATTTCATATCTGTGGGCTTTTATAATGAAGACTAGAACTGCAAATTATATACTTATATTTATTTTTAGAAAAAGAAAAACCACAAAACCACCCATAAACTATATCAAACAAGAGTACTTGCTCCTTTTAAAAAGTCCATATCATTTTGGATGACAAAGTGCTGTCATAGTCTACCTGTGAGATCTGAGTCGATTTTTTTCTTTTTAAAAAAACCACAACAAAACCAAACAGACATCAGTCCATTATGAGATCAAGTACTCTATTACAAAGTAAATAAGACAACTTTTATTTCAATTTGTACACAGTACTGGAACAACTTGTCAATACTAATTTCTGATTTTAGAAACAGGCTCTTTACTCAGGGACACTTCATTAAGCTGTAAGGACACTTACAGAGTAACAGACGTGAATGTCAATTCATAAACAAAAAAAAATGCTATGTCACATTTGAACAGGCAGTCAATAAACCTGTCTGCTTTTAAAAGCTAGTAACAAGCAAAATAGGAAAATAGATGGTGTTCTTGTTTACAACAGCAGCTTTTCTAATGCAAATAAATGTGATTAGCTGATAAGCTTTGCAAATGTACCTTAAAAGAAAATTTGCGATTGATACGATCTTCAGGTCCAACTGGAGATATGACATAACTGGGCAATGGGATGCTCCCCAGAACAGACTCCTCTCTGCTGTCTGTGGAATAAAGAAATAGAATTTAATTCCCTACCCTGTTTAGTGGGCAAACAATATTTTCTCCTTTATGGACACAGAGAAAACAGGCATTAAGCAGAAACAACAGTGGCTCAGACTGAACATAAGGAAAAGCATTTTCCCAAGGACAGAGCAGCAGGGGCATAGGCCAAGGGAGAAGCTGTGCCATCTCCATCCTTGGAGCTTTTCAGTGCCTGACTTGACTAAAGCCTGAGCAAGCTGGGCTGACTCCTTTCCTGACCCTGCTTTCACCAGGCACTGGGATGGGACACTTCCTCAAGTCCCTTCTGACACAAATTCACTTATGATCCAACACCAATAATACATGCAGAAAAATGTTTTAAAGAATAAAAGTTTGGAGTTTGTTTTCCTAATCAGATTGAGTTTTTATTGAGCTTTTATTTCTTTTTTTTTCTTGGGGGGGTGAGGGTTGGGTGCTGCTTTTTAGCTTCAGCCAGAAGAATACACTTGAAGTATAAAGCTTATTGTGCCAAATGAGCAGTGACAGGCTGCAAAACATGATGGACCTTCCATTTAGCACTGTACATGCAGGCTAATGGCTATAATTAGGAAACCTCTCTTACTGCTGGCTCCAAGGGATCGACAGTAGAAATGCAGCATCTAGAAATATTAATTTCAAGTCTGATATTCTATAATGCTTTTCAAAAATTGTAGTACATGAAAACTTGAAAAGAACCTTACCTAATACCTAGTCTGGTCTAAGATAACATCTAACCTTTCTCTTTTTTTGGCAGAATTACTGGATTCAGAAGTTCTCAGTCTTACTTTGTCCCTTAGATTAAAACTGAACCAATGCCTTGATCTGGCCATAGCATATTCTTAAAAAACTCAGATGTCCAAGTGCAAGCAAGTAGGTACAGAGATGGGATAAATCTTATTTATTCCAGTCAGATGTTCTGCAAAGTAAACTGCGTCACTCACCAAACATAAATGACGTGAAAAAATATCATACAGCATCCTTTGCTTCCCCTACTCCGGCCTAGAATTTGCTGTGCATTTAAGATGTCTGGCCAAGCAATTGTTTCACTGTTCATCTCAGAACAACTAACTTTATCTGAAGAGCTCAGTTAGTTCATTCATTCACCATGATTTGTACAGGTGAACTATTCAGACTAACCCAAAACAGCTAATATTTACTCACCTTTGTAGTAAAACAAACAAAAATCAGCAAGCACAAACCATCGTCTCTTCCATAACCGCATTCCAGAACTATCCTGAAATGCAAGAAATGTGGTACATTTTTCATTTAAGGAAAGTTAACAGGCACAGTGTTGATCCAATGAGTAGTTTACCAGAAGCTTACCTAAACATGATTGCTAAGTGCAAAACAAATGGTTTCCATCTCAGCAAAATATTGTGTACTAAGAAAGAGGCAAAACATCCAGCTATAAAGTAATGAGGGCAGAATAGTCAAACTGCTAATTTTCATTAAGTAATTAAACCCTCATCCCTAACAGCATTCAGATTAACCTTGTACACAACCAGTGCTTATTTTATCTGCTCAGATTTATCTGCAATAAGGAAACCAAGTGTGTTTCTGGATGGCACAAACTCCAACAAAGATTGCCTGCAGACTAAATGAAAATCACTACACAGCTGTGAAGTATGACCTCACATTTCAGGCAATGATATCCTATAATTCAATCACCATATGTTACCCATGCCTAAAATGTAATTTAATCAAATATTCCTTAGGAAATAAAACAGGATGCATAATGTGCAAATTTTAATGAAGTATAATATAATATGCCTATGGAGATATATATATAGATATAGATATATATAACCTTGTCAGAATGAGGATTATTTGCATTGAAATTAATTTCTGAAGCTTTTAAAATTGCCAGACTATAACCTAGGCAAGTACAACTTGTTCAGCTCGGGTAGGCTTCAATGGGACCAGCAGGACAAAAAGCACCTTCAGATTTTAAGGGTTTACAAGCAAGGTTAGGGGACAGAAGGAAATAGGATATACAACATTGCCCTAGCTATTTCCCTCCTCCGTTCTGCAATCAAATTATCTATGGAAGGACTTTCTTCCCTTCCCTTTTTCATGCCACAAGGCTGGCAACACATACTGTGTCCGAGTTCTCATTCTGTCCTGAGAACTAATGGACTTGGGTAGTGATGTCAACAGAGCTGAGAGTGGAGCACAGCAGAATTACAGCTCTCCACCCAGGAGGAAGCAGACAGCTGTCAGCTATTTCACTTTCATGTAAAACCATAATTGTAAGCCTCAGATTTCAGCCTTCTCCTGCCCACCCCTAAATCTAGCTGCTGGATCTCTGTGATAATCCGGTAGGCACGGGCTGCGAAATGAGAAGCAGGGGAATTATTCTCATATAACAAACAGCTTTATTTACTTATTACACCCAAAGATGTGTTTCTGTCAGCTTAAGAGTTCAAGACACAGCAGCTGTAGAATTCTGTTCATTGAATGAAATTGTGTAATCCAGTCTTTGCTGGCTACATGTCCCCATTTCCCATCATTTTCTCCCTTCTGCTTCTGGAGAACAAAAAGGCATAGGGACTGGAATTAAGCCTTTGATCAGGGTAGAAGGGCATAACCAAGTAGATAGAATAAGGCCTTCACAGCCAGCCTCAGGCTGTGTTCTGAGGGAGTCAAAGATCAGCCTGACACTGAGCCAGCAGGACAAACCAGGGAAAATAACCACATTTAGATAAAGTTACAGCCTCAACACTGAGCTGAGATGGTGACTTCCATTTATCAGTTTCCTCTTCTGAATCAAAGCCATTTGTAAACCTTGGGTTTCACACTTGCCAAGCACAAATTCCTGATTATGGAAGTCTGTGGAAGTACCCAGCACTGCCCTGTGCCACCAACACGGGAGCTTCTGCTTTCCCAGGTCCTTGGAAGCACTGGCTCCTCCTTGATGCTTGCACTGAATATATGAACAGAACCAGGTGATCAGATGCATACCTGTTTGTGCAGCCAGCCTCTTACTATCACAGGGACATTGGGATTCCTCCTGATGGCTTGTTCCCTCTTTCCAAAGCTGTGAACTTTGCTTCCAGTCTTCACAACCTGGAAAGTATAATGGAGCAGTGGTTTCTAAGCTGTACTGAGACTCATTTCATATTACAAATACTCTCACTGCAATAACTTATACTTCATTACACAGCAACAAAGTACTCATGGCATTTTCAAGGGCAAGTAAACAGGCAATGATATTTACAACAGAGCAAAGTCAATCCTCCACCCTCATCAGGATGGTGTGCCAGCTCCTGTTGAAGAGCAGCAGCACTGCTGTGTCAAGTCAGAAGTTGGAACTGTGCAAATTTTAGTGTGCTTGGAAAGAATATTTGAGAGCTGCATGCAAGCCTGTGGAAAATATTGCACAAGCTCTACACAGGACTTTGAGCAGATGAATCTTACTCTTGCTCTTCTTTGTTTGGCTTTTTGGAGGGGGGGTTCAGGGGGTCTTTTTGGTGGATTTTACTTTTTCCTTCCTGTTTAAATTCAAACAACATTGATAGCTTAATAAAATGCTTGGACTCTGGCCCTGCAAACAAAAAGAGAAGACAGTGAGGCTACCAGGGAACACACCCACACAGCAGCCAGTGGAAATCACAAGGCCTAGGAAATGATCTGTGTCTTACTGAAACCTCAGTTTTGACCCACATGGACAAAACTATTTCAAAAACAAACAAGCAAGGCCCATCCATGTGTGAAAAAGCACACATCACTCAGTGAGTAATTTCCTGTTCTTTTCCAGCCTCAGCCCAGTTTGCTCTCCAAGTGCTTCAGGACAGACTACCCTTACAGTTGCTGCCGCGTTCTTCAAGAAAAGAGCTGTCCAAATTCTTTCCTACAGTGTCTCTCTTTTTAATTTCTGAGCTTGTCAGGGTACAGATGCTCTGCAGGCAAACAGCAGCTATGGAAACAAGTATATTCATCACACACAAGGGATAACTTCAGAAAAAAATCCAAGTGTACTGTTCCTGCCAGGCAGGCAACATCTGGACTAGAAGACTGCTGTCTATAATGTAAATAACCCTAGCAGAATATTGTAACTTTAAATGGATTCTGTTGATTGATTGATGAAGGCCAGACTTTACCAATCAGCACTAAATTTCCTGTCTCAATGAAGATTTGGCTAAAACCAGTATGAAAAAATGCACTTCTTTTTTGGTGCTACAGCATATGAAGCAGTGAGGCAGATTTAACAGGAGTGAGGAGGAGGATTTCCCCAGCAGTGCCACCTCCCCAGACAGCTCAGTGGGAGCCTGCACAAGGCCCAGCAGCACCCAGGGCACCACAGAAATCCCACACTTGTGCACCTGTCCAGGGCTGCTGGCACAAGCCCAGCAGAGCAGGCTGTACAAGAGGATTCTGAGGAGGTGCCCCTGCCATCCAGCCAGCAAAAGCCAGCTCACAGCAGAAGCCAGCTCAGGATGGAATCACCAAATCTCCCAGGCTGTGTCTCTGTGCTAAGGCACTCAGCCAACAGGCTGCAGAGCACTGGCTTTGGGCAAACACGGCCAAATAAGGGCTTTGGTTAAGAAAAATGAGAAGTAAACAAGACAGTTGAGTTTTTAAAAATTGCCGCCAAATGTTAAGATGCAACAGCAACATTAAAAGGGTGATGAAAAATAATGAGGCCCAAATTTGTTAAAGCTCTGAAAGTCAAAATTCTATTTTTATTTTGTTTTTACTTTATCTGTACTTTGCAGCTGAACATAAATCAATTTACAAAACATACAGAATTTAGTTTCCTAATCTTTCTCTCATGTAGATCTTCGGAAGGGTGAAGGAACTGAGGAGCAGTGAAGTGCAGCTGATCTAGCCTTATAGCAGCATTTAAATTGGGGTTTTTTTAAAATCAGATATTTTAATCAAGCACTTTCTCTGATATTAATAATTTAAAAATGCAGACCACAATGTAGAAAAATCATCCTTGGACTTGGTCAAAGGACCAAATAATTTCCAAGGCACAGGAGTAGGAAAATTTGTCCAAAGGCTGTGTATTACATGTCAATCCGATACCCATAATGGAAACAAAATTATCATTTTATGGTGCTTTATGTAATTAAAATTCTCCTATAATCTTCAGTATTGATTATCTCATTCTGCTCTGGAATAAAACAAAGCATAACAGATACTTAATCACACCTTGTTTCCACTGGCTAGACTAAGAAATTGGTTTAAAAGAAAAGGTGTATTTTTAAACTATTTCTCTGCACTGCAGTAGTCTGTTCCTAACTTGAATTCTTCTGATACCATTGTCAGGAGTTTAAAAATGCAGGTCAGCACAGCTGTCTGTATCACTGAAGACACAAAAGTCACTTTTGACTTCAGTACATTTGTTATGCTGACTTGCTTGTGAATGACTGCTGAGTTTTTGTAACAAAACTCAAAAATGTCAAAAGCCAAAATTTTCAAATCCCTTTCCATCACTGCCTCATCTTGCTTACAGCTGCTTGTAGCTGAGGAGGAAAGTTGCTAACTTGTTATGCAATTTTTTTTCTTTCTTTTAAACAGGACTAACAAAAAAAGTACAGACAGACTTTTTAAAATAGTAAACAGGAAGACTGTATTTTGGTCAAAATATGCAAATACATATGCATCATAAAACATGGAACTTACAACCTAGAAGGAATTTTTAAAAAGTCAATCCATAAAAAGCCACCTGTTTAAGTCATAAACTCTAAGTCAAAAAATCTCATTGTTTCAGTTAGAAACTTATGGATCCTTTCAGTATCTCTAAGAAAATGAGACATAATCCTTATTTTTCAGAAAGAAAAAACTGAAACTCTGCAAAAATCACCAGATTTTGAGCATTCACATGCAGTGGCTGTGAACTAGACCCCGTGTTGCACTCCAGCCTCAGACAGCCCCAGAGCTGGCACATCACACTCCTGTCACCACTGCTTGCTCCTGCTGCCAGACACATTCTTCACTTGGATTCCTCACCAGTTTACCTCAGGGAAACACCAGCAGCTACCAGTGTCACCAACAATTCAATGACTTGTGTTATGCAGAGCCCATCCAAAACATGCTCTCAAAGTGCAGATAGTAAATACATTCCCTACAGTCCTTTCATTTTTGACTTGGCGAAGGCCCTGTGTGGCACAGGAACATTTATAAACTTCCATTCACACCACCACATGTTTCAACAGACTAAATTCCAAATGTACCTTGCTGTAAAACTGAAACAGACCCTTATTCCTCCATAACCTTGAACATTAATCAATATAAATGGCTTTTTAATATGAACTGGTTATGAACAAGATCTTTGGGACAGAGAATAATTGCAGTTTATCAAAATGCCCTTTTGCTTTTCATTCCCTCAAGCCCATGCTCCTCAAATGTCAAAGAGTACAATAGACTGCATTGCTCTCAAGTCTTTAGATGATTTACCCAGACAGTTCCTGCATCAAAATACTGGCCCCAAATGTGCACAGCTCTATAGAAAAAAAGTCTGAATGTGGCCAGGATTCCAACACTATGCATACACCATTCTGCGATGGCATTTGCACGACCAAATTTTAGAAATATTAAAAAAAAAAAAACATTAGCCATGGCTAAGTAGTGAACATGAACATGTCTCTGGCTTCATGATTGTGCTTCATGTCTGCATCTGAGAACACACTCTTTGAAAGAATGATTAGGAATTCAGGGAAGGAAACATTTAGAAGTAGATGGAAGGACCTTAAAATCTCTTCTCAACCTCCCAAAAGCCAATCTCTGAGTGAAGGACACAGGTTATTTTACAGACTTTTTTCTCACAGCTAGTTCACTTGAAATAACTTTTGTGTTAGACTGTGAAGGAATTCAACAGATCTGACTTTACAAAACAAGGGAAGTGATTTCAAGTCTGTTAACACATGCAATGATGAAACAGTGTAGAAATATGTAGGAAAGATGTTGTTTCATCTTAATTAAAAACCCAAAGTAGAATAAATCTTATAAAAACAAACTTGGTGAAGAAGCAAAGTGCTGGCAAACCCTCTGTGAGAGCTTTATTCTAAGTCTAAAGTTAAAAAATCCACACCTGGGAGCCTGCCAGAAGCATGCACAGCCACCCTTAGAATGGACTGCAAACAGAATAGAGAGACAGACCAAAACCAGACCAACCAAAGCCTTGGGAGGTGGTTCTGGATATTCCCTGAGCTGTGACAAAAAAAGCATCACCCTCCTGCTCAGCTGTGTGGTTCTGACACGCCCAGTGAATGAGCCCCCAGCATGTGGGTGGCCTGGGAGTGGAATCCAGTCCCCATTTTTGGTCTCTGCTGGATCAGTGCAAGCAGGGGACAGAGGGCAGCAGCAGGAGCAGGGCTCAGAGGATGCACACTTTCTGGCAGAAGTGTGATCCTGGCCAAGTTAAAGCCAACTGTGCCACTGCAGAACTCCCCAGCTCAAAGCACCCTATCAGGTCCCCAGTAAGTTTTTGCTGGTTTAAAAAGGAAAAAAATGAGCTTTCTGCCTCTAATGCAGGCTTTAAAAACTCAGAGTAAGGAGGATAAATATGGTAAAAACAAATTCTGACATACTTTGGTAAATTCAACTCTTCAAATAGCAAAAAGAAGTGTTTCAACTAATTCAAGCAATCTACTAAGCTGACTGCAGTGATAACTTCATCTAGCACTTTAAAGATAAATGTATTCTTGAGATACAATACATTATAATCTTTGTGTTGGTTCAATAACTTACACATTATAAGTTTTAAAAAATAATTTTTCAAAAATTAATTTTCAGCTTCTCATGAAATTCTATAATTTCCTATACTCAAGCACATCAAAAAATTAGATGCGTAGTAAAAGATTTTAAGTATTCCAACTAAACAAAATATCTTTGCAATCAATTCGGTGAAGTCCTTTCTTAAACTCAGTTACATAAAAGGCTGCTCACTTTAGCATTTAAAAGAAAACCAACTGAGAAGCTTAAGAACTGCAGTCAAAGTTAAGAAAATTATCTCTGCTAATTCTTTCAATATTGCTCTACCCCTTTTTATCCACCCACTACCATTCTCACTGTTCTGTAATTTATTGTAAGGTCAAAGAAGTATTAAAATAGATGGTGACACTTCAAGTACAGCACTTCATTATACTTTGTTCAATAATGGACACAGGTCCTTTGTCAATGACAAGGAATGGACTTTTCTATTATTAAACATTATGTGTGTGAACTTGGTGCCTTGGTGCTTGTGCAATGCAGTGAGGGCAGAAAGGATTTAATTGTTACTAGGAGGAGGAAAGGCAGTAAGATTTCATGAAAAAGTAAGAACTGCAAAATCTTGGTATCATGCATCATATCTGGCCATATACACTGAACTACTAAAACACTTGCTGAAATACTAATATTCCATATATTTACTTCCACTTGTAACACTCAAACTTTCTATGTCCCAATAATCATAATGTAAGAAGTCACCATTCAATGCTGCCATGTGGGTATACAGTGCTGTCAAAAGGTTTGTGTCTGGATAGAAGATATTACCTCTTCTCTGAGGTCTCACTAGACTTCTAGCTAAATCCACAGCCCTACTGAAAACAGCATAAGGACACTGGATTTAAAATCTGTGAGGTTGTGATCAACAAGCTGAAAAAAATAAATATTTTCCTTTACCTTAGAGCCAGGTTTTGCATCAACAGCAGACGTGGTTACTGCAGTGGACGTTTCACTGACCATGCTTGAAGGCCTTTGGTTTATTTGTTGGTTGGACATAGATGAATTCTGTCTAGAAAGCAAACAAAACCAGATCATCTAAAGCGCATTGTTTCAAACATTGAGTGTGGCCTTTTTATGTTTAAAATTCACAGTGTGCAAATGAATGACAAGTTAGTCAAATATTTCCTGTGCACCTGCAAGTTCCTTTGCACCACTCCTGTCATTTAGATTTCAGGTCTTTCTCAAGCAGTGGCATCTGATGATGGGTATTTGTCTATGCATCAGGAGGGAGAAACCTGCCAAATTGTCTGCAAACCCAAGAGAGAATCAAGATCTAACAAGGAGTGCAGGAAGAGAGAAGATAAGGCCAATGCAATGAAACCAAACTGCCCAATTTAGAGAATTGGCCAAACCTGTGAAAGAGCCAGTGCTGGGGAGAAAAGGACAGGAATCAGCACTTGGCAATAACAGGCTTTTTATTTAAAATCAAATTGAGCCTTGACTGCTGTTAGATCTTTCACTAACTTAATGCTGTATCTTTGAATCTGCCCAAAATATGATTCATAGCACAATATGAATTATTAAAATACCTTTTAAGCAAAATGGTGCAATTCAAGGCAGATAGTCGTTAGAAATGTGTAATTTCTGAGTCATCCTAAGATTCCAGAAATCCTGATAACTAGCTCAGATATCCATTTAAAGCTAAGTGAGGTCAATCCTACCAGAAGAACCTGTTCAACAAGTAAGAATTCAGTACAGCCACCTAGATGAAGAATTGAGAGGATAAATGGAAGGGGAAAATAAAATCTCTGTGAAGAGAAGCTTCAGCAGCCAAACTCGACACCAGCATCGAATGAAATTAAAACCACAGGTGGCATTTTCAAAAATCATTAACAACATAATTTAGCAAATAACAAGTAGCAATAGAGTCACATCAGAAAAGAAAACACAACAAAACAAACAATTAATAACACCTAATTTTCCTTTTCCCAGTCACCAAAGCCATTTATTAGAAAAACCAAAAAAGGTATAAAAGCTACACCAAACATGGTCGCTGCTACCACTGAAATCCAGATCTGAACACAACAGAGAACAGAATAACTCTGAGTTACCACAGAATTATAAATAATTCCGAGTTATCATGAGAACAGAGAAGAGTCTGTGATTTTACTAGCTCAACACAAGGTTTAATAGAGGACTAAATATTTGACACCACTGCTCTTCCTCAGTTAGAACCTGAATAATTATCTGTTCAAAAGCTAGGATAGGTGTTTTTTCCTTATTTTTCCATTTGTGACCAGGGTTTCAATGAAGCTTGCAAGTAATTAATACAAGTTACGTCCCATTTTATTTATATCTTGCACATCTGACATAAATTCCTTCTGCCTAGATTTTATATAAAACCTCAGTCCAAGATATAAGAACAACCTACAGAAGGCCCCTAAAATTCCTGGCCATTCTTTAAAGCAAGGGAACTTAATCATGGCAGTTTGAGTCCATTTACCGCAACTCTAATGAACCAACTACCCTGGTTCAACATTTAATCACCTTTTAATCCAGTCCCTGCAAAACGCAGATTAAGAAACTTCCCATATATGACACTGCCTGACTAAGCTATTCCTGTTGATGAAAATGAAAAATACTATTTAAATTTTGACAAATTGGAATCAATTTTTCCAATAAAAAATTAATCAAGAAGAAATAACCCCAGAGGAATGGTTTTAACTTAATATTTCTACTCTGATTTAACAGACTTTCTCTATTTCCAAAAATGCTGTTTCACAGCAGGTTAAACATACTGCACTTTAAAAAAATAGAAGAATTACAGAGCAAAATAAGCTTTATGTTTAACCATAATAAGACCATCATAAGAAAATCATAATACAATACAGAATGATAAAAATGTAATTTCTGAGCATTTATTATGTGATCATACTGTGATTGCCCTTTCACTTGCCACTACAAGTGATCACTGCCAAGAAACCAGGCTTTCCCTTTCTAGTAGTATCAAATTAATGACGAACTTCAAATTCACAAGAAGAAAAATGCTCTTTAAAAATGTGAGGTAGTTGCCATGGAAGAATTCACATAGCAAGCAAAAGACACATTAAGTCCATTGAAAGAGAAAAGACATTATTATTCTCATTATTCTCCTATAAAAAGTCTTCAGCAGCAAATCTGGTAATGCAAACTTGCTGTACCCAACATTTAACAGAAAACACAAACCAATACTGCAAATTCATTTCAGTATTTGTATACAGTATTTCAAGGATACAATAGGATTTTTGCATGAAATCAGAACATACAACTCGGGTATTCAAGTCTTTTAACAGCTATTGAATATTCTCAGTGTTTTTAAAAGCAAATAAAAACAGGCAGAATATGCAGAATTACCTGAAACATCCTGGCCTGTTAAGGGAATTAGCATTGTCCAAATAATATTTACAGATTCAACTTCAAAAATAATTGACTACAGCACTGACCCTGTGCATTCAGAAACATTAGTTCAACGTCTCTATTACCAAAGATGTTTGATAATAATACCTGTTATCCAAGGTACCCCATTCTGCCTTCATAGTGATGCTGTTTTACTGTTTTCAGGCTAGTTTTTACTGCCTCCCACAAGTGTGTGAATGCACACACAGAATTGCAGTGTGTCCATTTGGAACTCCAATATTGTGTAAATATTTTTAAGAACTTGAAAATAACACCCTATATAATATCTCCTGTCAAGCAACTCCCTGCTCTACTTAAACATTGCTAGTATGTCTCCAGAAACCATATTTACCAGCTGAAAAAATTACATAGCCAACATTTGGGTTATTAAAAAACCCTAACACTGAAGAAGAACAATAAAAAACAATGACTACACCAGTAGCCTATATTGAATGTGCAATACTCACGAGAGACCATAACGATCAGTCGACTTGGAAGATCCACATCCATACCAGCAACTTAAAAAGTTTATTTGTTGGAATCAGACATGATGCAATAACATTGTGTCAATGTAGTTTTATTACTAATAAATTTCCTAATCAGTTAGATTAAAAAAAAAATGCAACCTTCCCAGTATTTCTATACATGTAAACAAGGTAGACTCTTATTTTAGGGTTGTTTGGGTCTCCTCTTTCCTCTCCACCTGATATTTTTGCTGCTATAGTAACCAAATGCAATAGATAAAATAAGATGGCTCTCTCCCCAGAGGTGATACACAGGTTTTATCAGGCACACAAAAACAGGCAAGAAAGAGGATAGCACTCATTGCATTAAGCACACTATATTTTTCCCCCATGTCTACATTTATGTTCGTATTTTTTAAAGCACTATCTTCTCATTTGCAAACACACTCCTATGACAAATATTATATACAGCTCCTAATACACAAATAGTAATGTTTAACATTAGTCACATGGCTCTATGTGCCTGACTCTTCCTTTCTGTCCACAATTACTTAAAGAACTGTTATTTAACAAAGATATGAGAGGAGAAATCTAAACATGATATACAGCTATCCTCAGTAATTCTAGCATAGATTGTTTTCAGAGAAATGCAGGTGTAACAATGTATTTAACTAAAAACCAAACACCTGTCTAGCAGACTTATCATTAATTCTCACTTCTCCATCAGCTGTTTAAGAAAGGTCCCTTTGTGGATTAAGGGTTCATTAAAAACATGAAAACAAAGCACAAAGACAAGAGGCAGTTGTGAATTGGAGGGGCTTCCCATACAGCAAGATACTCAGATTATTTCAATGTGATCCTAAAAACTGTGAGGTGAACAAGTCAAAAGAAAATAAAAATTATTCTAGACAAAATCTGAGATGCTGGCAGAAAGAGATAGAAAACTAAAGTTAAATTACAAACAACCATGATGCCAAACTGAATTCAGTGCCAATAACAGAAAAGTAATTCAAAGGAGGAACAAATAAAAACCACCTCTGCAGCTTTTATCACTCAAAACAACATTGCCAAGGAAAGGTTTTTAAATATCAGCTCAATGAGTAACAGCAGCCAAAGAACATGAAGAATTATTAGTAAAGAAATAGAGAAGGAAAAGTACAATTAAATTATTATAACAAACAACGAGCTCATAGGCTGAATCTTGCAGTCACCTATGACCAACCATTCCATGAGAAAAAAAGAAACCTAAAAGTGACAGCCAGAAAAGCTGTCTCTCAAGCAGAGCAGTGAAGGATACAGAACACACACCCCACACACCAAGTGAGCAAAGCTGCTAAGCTTGGAAAAAGAGCAAAAGGTCAGGATTTGATAGTGGTCCCAGCTAAGAAAGTTTTAGGAAACAAGGAATTACTAATTCACTATTAAAAAAAAAAAAAAAAAAGAAATCTAAATTAGATCACCCTTAGAAAGAAGGAATAGTGTAAGGATCAAAAGATAATGTAATTCAAAAGTCACAGGTTCCAGCTACAATGGAGTTGAGAAAACCAGATTTCAGCTTGAAAAGCAAAATTGATGTGATATTGTTTAAAGGCCTTGGGGAAAGACTATGAAATACAGTCCCAGCCTTCTACTGAAAGTGCCCAGTTCTCATTTGATCAAGTGAATCAAGGGCACTTGGTTCACAACTGAGTCATAACCAAGCTAGGATTACATCACTCCTTGGTGTCATTTTCCAAAACTTGTTTCCAAATCTTCTTGCCAGAACAGTGCCTCCAGGATGAGGAATGGCCAGAGCAGTCCCAACATTCATCATTTCTACACAACTGTAAATTACTTTTTTGATGTAAAATGTGTCCTTTTAAATAGATATGTCTGCTGCAGCCTGAGCAAGTCTGTGCTCACTTTTCCCCACTAGCTCCCAGTCAACATCTGTTGACAACCCCTTGGCCTTAATCTTAAATTAAAATCAACCAGCCAGTAATAAATCACATCACAACAGCACTAAAGAACAAATCTCCTTTTATGAAACCCTTAAGAGTGCTACTGTTTCAGATAGGGTTCTCCAGCTACAGGAAAAAGTAGTCTTGGTCAAAGGATGCCATGATGGAAAGTTTCCACAGACCATACAGACCCAGAGACTGCCTCTGACCTGAGTCCTTCTGGTGGAAATCCTTTCATCACAGGACAGGGATCTACAACACTGACTCCAAACTGACACACCACCAACACCACTGATTCCAAGAAATCCCTGATGCCTGAGGGAAAAGGACTGGAAACACAGCACAGCTCCATCACAGTTCCTAGGCCTTAGGACAGGGAGGTGCCAACAGCTCCTCTGATTTCACCAAACACTTCCAAGATGCCAACATCATCACCTGGCAGGAACGCAGGTGAAGAGTTCAGGTCTTCACAGGACCATGGTGGAGAGTCCCTGTGCAAACCCCCACTGCTGCACAGAACTGGTACAAAGCTAAGGAAAGCAGAGCATCCCACATACTTGAAAGACATTTTTAAAGCAATTTCAACTGCCAGATTAAAAACATGTGATTTTAAAAACACTGTGTTCTTCAGGCCAATAACAAGGCTTAGAGAAACATTCTTGCAAATACTGTTTTCTGAGCAGTCACTAGAAACATTTATTCTTTCTATCCCTCCAGCCATTCTCTCTTCTTTTAGAATTAAAAACACCCCTAATTCCACTACAGTGTGAGATTTTTCTTGGTTTTGATACCATGTCAGTCTGAGTAACTAAAGTCTACCTGTTCATCAGACTGCCCTCCAAATAAGCACTTCCACTTCTCCTCCAATAAAGTTTCTAACATACATTAAAGATTACTAAATCTATGTGCCACCACCAAGTACTTCTTTCAATATCTTTTTTAATAATTTATCAGCTGCCATGACTACAAAACAAAAAACAGCCCAGACAAGTGTGACTAATCCAGGCAGGCACTCCAAGAGGTTACCCAGACACCTATTTTCCAGTACCTATGTTTAAATTCATATTAAATTTGACTGAACCTTTACAACAGATAAATTAAAAACCAATTAATGGATGGAAGCTGGAACACATGACTGCTGTCCATATCTTCTGTGACACTTGCTGATTTGCAACAATAGCTGTTCTCCTCACTAGGAGAGTGAGATGGAGCAGATTGTTTCATATCTGTAAATGAGCAAAGCACCTGCTTGCCATGGGACAGCTGGGGTGACCTCCAGCTCAGCAGCCACCCCACAGCCCTCACACCCAATCACAGCCCTCTCCTACAATGTTATATTTCATGTTAGCTCTCATCAGGGTTTTTAACATAGGATTTGGCCTTGGCTTTGCTTTGCCTTGGGGGAGAGCAACTGCTTAGAGCCCATGGCTTTTTAGGGGTTTTGCTGCTATCGCTGGTTTTGGTTGGTTTGGCTTTTAAACTACTTGAGAAGTTCTCAGGGCTGTAAGCAGAACATCAGAGCTCTACAGCCATGTTCTGCTTCTCCAAGTCCCAGGAGAAGACATGGAAAAGCTCAGTCTCCTGGGAGTGCTGAACAGCCCCCCTCTAGGCCTCATTTTTCTTAATGCTGCAACTGCTTTTCATAGCAGTCCTACCAAAATGTAAAGCAAATTAAATGTCACAGAATTTGAAATGTAAGGAGCTCAGAATCGTGCAGGCAGCCACACAAACCTCACATGCAGGGCACCACAGCAGGATGCCCGGACTCTGTGGCAGAGGCTGCTTGAACAGTGCTGGAAAACTGGCCTGGAAAAGAAAAACTATCTGGTGTTTGTTGTGCCATTCTTCTTGCCCTTTGGTTTTAGAAGTGATGTAGAGTTTTGTCCCAGACTGTTTTCTGTCTAGGGAAGATACCCAGTCATTCCACTAGAGAAGGATGGCAGCAGCAATCTAGCAGGCAGCCAGGGTGACAGGGAGGAGCTGAAGTCTACAGAGAAATGGTGCATGATTCAATCCAGCACCAATCCAAATTCACCAGGACCGAACACATACATTTCTTAGTTTTGTTTGTTTTTTTTTAATCAGACAATCAAGATTAAATATGCTGGACACAAATATTTCCTGCACCTTATATTCTAAGCCTTGTATTAAAACATATTCTACACAATATATTCTAAGTCTTGATTTAAAAAAAATTTCTTTAGAACAAAGAAAAACAGGCAATGAATGCAGAACATCTTAAACATAAGAAAACCAAGGAAATAAAATTGAAACTAGTAGCATTATGTGTATTTCAATTTCAGTAAAAACCTTCCAATATGCACTTTACATTTATGTTCTGTTTACCTGATATTTATACAAGACTAAGGCATTATTGTTTATGCATATTTTGTCTTTTTTTTTGTTTATTTTTAGGTTTGCCTGAGTTTTTTTTTTGAAGATTTGATAAAGATTTTCCCTCAAGTCCTAGCTTGGAATCAAAAACTATCACAATGATAGTTTTTGATTCCAAGCTAGGACTTTAAAGTAGTCACTATCATAATGAAAAGCAAAATATTAACCACAAACCTCAACTAAATTTTTCTACAATATTGGAAGAACTATCAATACATTAAGGTACTAATCTGCTGTAGGTAAACGTGTTACTGTTTTAGATCTCTTGACACGGGTATAAAACTACTTACTCTTCTCGCAAAATAAATTCAATATTTTCTGGAGAAACCTGTCCTGTCACAGGATGTCTAAATGACGTGGTCTGCTGATTATGGCTGAAAGGAAAAAAAAAAGAAAAAAGGAAAAAGAAAAATTAATATTGCTATACTCTGTAAAATATGATCTCTAAAAAGCAGAACTTTTTATATTGATGTTTTGCTGCTCAAGTCCAGAAATTGAACATATTTCTGAGGTACATTTCAAGTCTGAAATGTTTTCAGCTCTTTCCTATGTTCTTGTAGACTTTGCCAATGGCACACTGTGCCATTTAATTATTAAGCAAGTTAATGCTTTAAAAGTAAACTAGTTGCAATCTTTAGTTAGAGACACACACTTGAATTTATGATTATTTATACCTGGTTGTTACCAGATTATTTAGATATAGCATAGAAATTACATAACATACATTGCTGATTTGTGTTTCCATAAATTTCACGGAATAGAACCAGTAATTTGAAATGCAACATTTCACACTATTTTTATTATTTAATGACATCAGAGAGAAATTATGTGGAAGCCATTTCTTGCATGTTTCTTTTTCTTCTAATGTGGTATTTCTCCAATGATTTCTCTTTTAGTGGAAGCATAAACACCTTCATGCAGAGGACCACACATAACCTTAGCTGTGCAGCTGCCCAGCTCATATAAAACAATATGATTTAGTATTTCATCAGAACTGAATTGAAATCAGGAGTTTCTATAAAATTTCCCCTCAGAGCACTATCCAGACATTTTGCTACCCTCTGTGAAACATTTCATTAAGATAGATATCTTACCTACCTGTGAACCCAAGAGCTCATTCATTTAAGACTCTAAATTTTTCTGGGTTTAGTTATTCACATAAAATGTAACAAAATAGTAACACACTCTGAGTTTATTCAGAAAGTAAAAATAACAAAGCCATTCAAAGAATTGTACCTCAAACAGGCAAAAATGAAAACTTGATGTATTTTCTTGTTTAAGGAGCTGGAGTTTTTCCTCTTGTAAAGCCTGTTTGGTTGCAAGCACTACAGATTTGACCTTGCTGTCCAGCATACCAGGATGCCTCCAGCACAGAATAAATCATAAAGAAACACTTGCAGATTTCAGAGCAATGAGTTCCTAAGAGATAACACTCTGCTGACTAAGGACAGATAACAATCAAACAGCTCACACAGCTATAACATGCCAATGTAAATAGCTCGGGACATGTCTTGATTTAAAAAACAAACCAAAACCAAGCAAAGCAAAACCAACCAACCCCTAAAAACAACAAAAACCCCACCAACTGCTCATGCTAAGTCCCACTCAGGCCATAAACACTGAGTGTTTGGTGTGTTATAAACTTTTCACCCTTTTCCAACACACCTAGCTACTGAGCAAGTCAGAAGGCACCCACATCATGAACATTTCCAATGACAAGCTGAAAGCTCTAACAGCTTATGCAACACCAGAAGGCCTTTTTCCAGCCTCACCTATTATAAAAATCCTCACCCTAGAGCCATTGGAAACTGTGAACAAGATATGGGCTATCAATTACTCCACTGCACCAGGGATGGCCCTTGCTCCCTACTCTGCTGAGAACTAACCTGTCCTACAGCTGTGGGTTAATAAAGGTTAATAAAGGTTAATCAAGTTTCTGTCTCTTCAGTTTTCCCATGAAATAAGAGATCCAGAGAAAGTATCTTCAGTAAGCACAGAGTCACATCTACAAAGCAACCAGGACCTATTTCCTCACAAAACCAGAGGAGTACTGTTTCCTAAAAAAGCATTTCTATGTGAGATTTAATTTTATGTCTACATCCAAAGATTGGGATAGGAACTTGAGATGTTTTCAAAGAAAATCATAAATAAATGAATTATAATCCTAACAACTGAACTCCATGTTTGTCACGCTGTCCAGACTTTTAAGTTGAAAGCCTTTCCTTTCAAAGCAGGCCTGATGCAGTCTGCTTAACCTTAGTGCTTAGGTTAGGACTGCTCTCAAAAAAAGTGCAGATACCCTGTTAGCTTAAAAAAAATGAAAGGACCTTGCCAGCTATATTCTCCAGGGGCAGAGGAGCTGCCAACAAGCTCTCATCTGCAGGCTGTCAATCATTAATAACTCACTCTTCAATTAAGACTAAAAACAAAGAACTGTATTCCAGAAGTGCTCTAGGGTTATTAGGAAGGGAAGTTTCCCATAATACCGTACAAGCATGTACACAAATGCTTTATTCTATCTCAGGAAATAAATTCACCAGAAGAGAAATTAGTCCTCTTAGTTGCAAATAAAGAGCAAGTGCATTACTAACAAGACTAAATATGACTTACTAATAATAAAGATTTCAGCTGGAAAGTAAACACTTTTTTAAATATCTGAGCAATACATTTTGGGACAAGTTTTGCATATCAAGCAAACACTATGAGCAGAGAAACAGAAGGATGGCTCTCTGTTGCTGCCTAAAATGCAGATGGGTAATTTCACAGACAAGGAGAGGGCACATAAACCCAAAACTTCTGCAGCTTCAACAGTAGGACTTCACTGGGAAGAAAGAAATGAAACCCCTGCCACTAACAATTAGTTTTGCAGAACACAGTGGTTTATTTGAATTTGAAAAGTGAGAGTTTAAGTGTTTTGCCTCACAGGACTCATTAAGACTAAGCGATACTATTCAAAACAACCTATACAACAGATGGCTAATGCCTTGCAACAAGGAATTAGATAGCAGGGAGATTTCCCTTCACAATGAGAGCAGTCAAACATTGGAAGAGGTTGCCTAGCAAGGCTGTGGAATCTCCTTCCTTGGAAACATCCAAAGTGTGGCCAGATAAGGCTCCAAGCCAAATATCAAACTTTATAAGCTGGTTCCAACTTTGAAGCTGGCCTGGCTGGATGTGATGGGGTACAGAGCTTCGTTCCAACGTAAATTATTCTGTTCTGTCATTCTCTGCTGCTCCCTCCATCCTTTCTCTGCAAATACAATTTAATTCTTATAATAAAGCTTCTTTGAAGCTTTCCCAGTATTTAAATGGATTTATTCCAAGACTATTAGCAGTAGCTTGTTTTTATCAGGATAAGAGAAATTGAACAGCTAGATTTTTAGATGACAATCATTTGTTGTGGTTTTCATGTCTTTTAAATGGTTTCTTAACAGTGATATCTGTTTACACAACACTGAAAACAATAACATCACCAGTCAGAGTGCTCTAAACTTACTGCAGTGCAAGTTTTCCTTCCTCTCCAAACACAGACCAAGAAAAGACCTGGCACAGCTGTTGTCTGGACACTTTAGCTACCCAAGAAGTAGTTAATCACCTGTATTCCCTCCAAATGGCAACTACCAAACGTGTTCCTATTGTCCAGAAATCTACCACATAAAACAGGAACAATAAATGCGTCCTAATAAAAGGACATGGTAAGCTGTTCTACCCTCCATGCCCCTTTATTCTTTTTTTTCACTAGAGAAACATGTAATAGCTTCAACAAAACTGGGAAAGGCTTGTAATGGTTCACCATGTGAATACTGAATGTCTCAGACCTTGCATTAGTACAACACCACACATTCGAAATGCCAAGCTAAGTCTTCTAGCAACACTACAAATTTTCTGTGTGATCAATCATGGCATTTTTTCCTTGCAACCATCTTTTAATTTTAATAATTTTATATCATTCTGATTTTTTTACAGATACTGGTAATCAGTGTCATGAAAGCAAAGCAAGTATAAAACCATGAAAAATCCACAAAAAAATTACATTGATTACTATCTATCACTACCAGCTCTATTAAATTACACTACAGACTGTTAGAAATTATTCTGAATTTCAAAGTTACAGAACACCACTTTCCAAGGCTAGTAATACTCAAGACTCAGACTCTTCATAGAAGAACCACAGTTCAAAACCCATTTCTTTGTAATTAGATACCTCACCACAAACTCCATGATTTCACAGCATGTATACACAACTTTTACCAACAAAAGAACTGAGTCACCCACTGTCTTAAGACAGATGCAAACCAAGCCCTGTCCCTATAGAATAATGGAACCAGGCAGGCACTTTTGCTTGTATGGATCCTTTTGCAGAATTCATAATTAATATGACTTCAATTAATTTTGTATTTGAGTCAAAGCCAAGTCCTAATTATTAATTTTTGGACATGACTGATGCTGATGACCTTCCATTTGAAGTCAAGCAAGTGCATAGATTGTCTCTGGAGTAATTTAAATGCACAGGCAGCTGAAACTTGAAATGTGTGAATCAACTATTGATGAAGTCTATATCACATTACCAGCAA
This sequence comes from Zonotrichia leucophrys gambelii, assembly GCF_028769735.1. Classification (NCBI taxonomy): domain Eukaryota; kingdom Metazoa; phylum Chordata; class Aves; order Passeriformes; family Passerellidae; genus Zonotrichia; species Zonotrichia leucophrys. The sequence goes on along the minus strand of NC_088175.1, from coordinate 44,179,584 downwards.
ATTTATAAGTTGTGAGAAACATTCACATTGTCATTGGACAGATGCCCTGTAAATTATTACAAGCCATTTCTACAGCACTTATTTCCAGGCAGGCTGACTCCTGTATGCTTACCTATACGACTAGATAAGCATAAACACCTTTATGCTGAATACCCCAAATGGTGATGACAGTCATGTGTGGGCACGCACCCACACTTCCATGGGTGATTTTGGTGTGGGTGCAGCTGACAGAAGAACTTGTGCTGTGAAGAACTGTTCAGCCAGTGAGCTGTTACTCCAAACAAGAGAAAGTGCTTGTATCTCATCAGGCAAACAGCCAGGAATAGTATGCTTTATTTCATAACATATTTCTGAAATACATCAATGGCTTCAAAACAGTTTCAGACTTCTGAGTATTTTTTTAGATATTAGCTTTAAGAATTGGTTAGAACAAGTACCAACAAATAGTCCAAGAAAAACAGTGCCCTCAAAGTTCTGCAAGCTGGAAGAAAAATGAAGTATAATACAGATATAAGTAGGAAGGATTAGGAACAATACCAAATAATTCTATTAATCAAGGAAAAGCGCCTACTGCAAGCTGCACATACACAAAACTCCATCTTTTCAAGACACTGAACATGATCCACAACTTTAAATAGTAGTGCCTCATCAGAGCAGCAGTAAAATCCTTGCCCTGCTGTAATCAGTGTCCAGGAGACTTTCATAAGGTCAACATTTCACCCCTGACTGAGTTTAATTAGTATCTTAACCTAGAAACTACTGCATAAGAAAAATTGATTCTCTCAAATCTTACATCCTACTCAGATGAGAATTCATAAGTGTTTAGCTGTTCAGCCCAAACACAATTCTGTAACTATCCTGAGCTGCTGTGTCTGTGACTAGCAGACTCAACACAAGAGTCTGGGCTCAGCAAGACAGATGAAAGGGGACAAGATGGCCTGGCATCAGATTTTATTGTATTTTCACTGCTGGTGGAAGCTTGCAGATAAGAAGAGTTTGAAATGAACAGTGAACTGACAGTCATGCCCTCATGTAGTGTTATCCTTCCACCCAGCTCACTGATAAGGAGGTTAAATGGCAACTGCTTGTTTCCTTGGAAATGAAAAAATTCTTTTCTCCTGCCTTAATGAACTACCAAAAATAATTTATACTATCCAGTAGCAGTGTCAGCAGGAAGGGTTTTGTTAATGAACACGCTTTTAAAAACAGAGCTAATAAACCAACAGTAAGCTAATATGGAAAATGCCACAGAATCACTACCAGTATTTTCAGTCATTAAAAGCACAGATAAGAGGATGAATACACTATCATCACAGGATCAACACAGATTTCCATGAGTAATACAGGCTGAAGTCATCTGCTGATTCACAAATCCTTTTTGATGCATATCATGAGAAACAATCAGGGTTTTATTAACTCACAAAAACAAAATGCATTCAGGGAACTTGAAACTAAAGGGGAAAAGCACGTTAGTCTTCCAGACAAGGAAATCTTGACAAAAGAAATCTTAAGAACAGAATCTTTAGAAAAGAGGAATTTATTTCTATTTCATTACTTTTGCAGTTTTAGAAGAATTGTAGTCCCTCCCTTCAAAATTAAAAATTAAATTTAAAATCTCTCTGATAACATCGATACACAAACTAAATGATGAATTCATTCTCTAATAAAAAAAAAGAAAGTAGTGATATCTTTAAGAAATATAATTAAAAAACCCTGGGTAACACAGCCTACTCTTATATTCCAGTGTCAACCACAATGTAAAGAGTTTAGTGAGGAAGCTGCCCAACAAGCAGAGCCACATAAAGAAACAGTTTCAGAAAAAGTATTCAAGGGAAGCTTTACACAAAAACATCATAGATCTCAGGTTTTAATCCATAACAAAAGTGGTTAAAACAAGATAGGTGCTCACATGCACAGCATCTAAATTTACCAAAGGAGACTGAAAACCCTCTCTAGTGCTATTTGAACCTATTAAACTTTGAAGCAAAGACATCACACACGTGATAACAGACAACAAAATCCACTTTGTTCTAAATATCAAAGCAAATATAAGTTTTCCAGCATCCAGTTCTCATCTATGTAGCAAACCGTACAGTGTAGAAAGTTGAAACAATTTAACCCAACAGCTACAAGAAGTGAATAAAACAGGTTTTGAAAACTTGTTCTGCTGCCACATAAGGTATATAACCTCAAAACATTTTATCTTCATTGAGTTCTTAATGCCAAAGATAGATGCACTTCTGATTTATTATTTATTGAATTTAATCCATAATACAAAATAAATTATTATCAGAGGAGAATACTGCAGACTGAGACCTTGCTGTGTGTGCCCTCAGACAATGTGGAAACACACTGCCCTTTTCACCTCTCCATGAAATGGAAATGTTTTATCTACCACCTATACCACGGGAATGGCATTTTAATCAAATATAAAATCACAAGAGTCCAGGGCGGAGTGAAGGAATTATAGCTGGTATCCATCACAGTGTCCCAGGGCTACAGTCTAGAACACTGAATCCAATTTTGGACTTCCTCATACAGGAAAAGGCATCAACAAACTGAAGTGATTTCAGCAGAGAGGCACTAAAATGGTGCTGAGCACCTGTGGTGAGGAGAGTCAGGGCTGAGGCCTAGCCCAGCTTCAGAGTGCCCTGCCAGGACCACCCAACAAGGCTCTTCCCCAGGGCACCTCATGGGAGCAGCATGAAATGAAACAAGAAACCATCAGACTGCTTGGAGGAGAAGCTTTTTCCCCTCCAGAACAGCTGTGTACAGCAGGGATCACAAAGCACTGGAAGAGGCTGCCCAGAGAGGTTGGGCAGGCCCCATGCTTGAAGGTTTTCAACGTTAGAGTGGAGGAAGAACTGAGAAATTCGGTCTGAGCTCACCACTGCCCAGAGGGCTGCACAGAAGACCCAAGGCCTCACCCAGTCCAAGCTGCCCAACTGTCACAAGGCTAGAAAAACTCCTGTTTCTAGGTACAACTCCTATTTCTATCACAGAAGGCAAACAAAACCCAAAACAAACAATCAAGATTCACATAACAGATTCCGCCAAGAGAAAAGCGTAAAAACTCCACATCATTTAGGAAGAAAAGCGCCAAAGAGCACAAAAACATGGTTTCTTCCTTCAGTCTTGAATAACACCATTAATTAACTCCTTCAGCAACCAAATAAATCCAAAGTCCATTTACATTCCACTAATAACTATTTCATTAAAGCAGAGAACTTAGGTGGGCTGGGTTCCTGCACTTTTTATCTCCTAGGACAGAACTTCTAACCAAAGTCTTTGCAAGTAAAGGTGATTCAGAACACCCATGGGTCTGTCTCAGTCCCTCAGTAGCCCTACCGTGTCCTCCACAGTGCTACTGAGGTACTGACCATAATCCTACAAACCTCATGCCCTTCAGACAGCAAGCTAAAGAATAAACAAGGATATCAGCACTGTATTAACTGAATTAATACAGTTTAGTATGAAGAAACCACAATTCCCACAGAGCACACCTACTCTTGTGGGTTGGCTGATAATGTTTACTAGCATACATATTAATAAAAGTTCCTTCATTTGCAACAAACTATTCCAGACTATGGAAGCCTTGCCGTTAATTCTGAAACACTTCAATTTCTATTCATCTGCAGCTTAGGATATAAAAGGAAAATACTACAGCAACAAAATTATTTCTTTTGGCTTGTGTGATTCTTGACTGTTTTAAAGGAGCTCCTCCTTCCCCCGTTTCACTCAATTCACTGTGTTGGATAAAATGCAATGCATCTCCTCCAAAGTGAAGTGCATTTGTAAAATGCTTTTTCTTATCAAATCTTAAGTATTAAATGGACGCTACAGTACTCCTGAGAGGCACATAACACCAAGTTTTTGCTGAGAGAAGATTAGCAATGCAAGATCATCTTGCCTAGAGCAACAGGTAGGAATTAATGGAGCTTTTCAGGCTGACTCTTCAGGGCTGTGAATTATACACCTCATTGTTCCTTCCCTTTCCAAAGAAGCCCAGCACGTACAGTCTGAAATACTGACATGCTCTAAAGCCATGGCATCAGCATCTGCTCACAGAAAGCTACTGCAAATCACACACAGAGCCCAGATTAATGCTTTAGGATTAGAACTGTCAAACAGATATGGAAGAGTCTCTTTTTAGATTATGCACAGCTTATAAAGTGTGCAGAAATACCTTTGTAATTCAACAAAAAGCTCAGCATTACAGGAAAAAGGGGGCATTTATAGCCACACAACTATAAAGATACAAAGCTACCTGAAGCTGCCTATTTCAGTATAACTTGCCCAAAGAAATAACCTAGAGCCAACATGTCCTTACAGAAACGTAGAAATACTCAGTAGCCCCAAGTCAGACAAGCACAGAAACTCCTCAGACATTTCCAAACACTCACAGAAATATTGCTGTAGTGTTAAAGTATTTTCTTTGGCATTCATAGAATGGAAAATATGCTAAAATATACACAACACTACTAGACAACATTTATATAAAGATGAAGAAATACAATCATTAACACATTAACCATTTCAACATTGTACTAAATTCCAACCTCTAAAACATTTCTGGTTTAACTCTCATTACTCAATGCAGAAAGCCAAACAAACTTTTGGAAATGAACTACTTCAGTGTGTGTAACCCCAGCATTTTCTTTGCTAAACACACACCAATTAACTAATTCTTCAGAAACACCACTATTTTCAGTCATGCAGTGTCACTACCACAATCTCCAACTCCACACTATGTAATCAAAGCATGCAGGTCACAATACAACCTACAGCACTTGGTTAATAACAATTTACATTACTGGCAAAAGTTATGCTGAGTTTAGTGTACTGAATGCCTAAGTATGTGAACCAAACATAAATGAAACTGAAGAAAACTCTCATATAATAACATTCTTTGCTACATTTCTTGGATCAACACACTGCACTGTCAAAAGATGAAAATTTGAGAATAAAATAATACAATAAAATATAATAACAAGAGTGGCACTGAAAACAACCCAGCCACAGAAGAAATATTTGCATTTTGTTAATGTCACTAAGAAGACACATTAACAGTGCCCAAACAACCACTTCAGAAAAAGTCCAGAGTACACACAACTGATGACAATAAGTAGATCTAGTGGCTAAGGAAAATAGCACAAGTAATCCATCAAGAAGCACACTTTCATTCTTCCTGTGCTTAAGCTAGCAAACACAGTTGTACAACAACGTTGTTGGTTTTCAGTGAAGTGGTTCAGAGGTTTCATTTAGATTAGCAAACATCAATATGCATTATTAGATAGGATGCAGTCTTCTGGGGACTGCATGAGGCCTCAAAATCAGTTCTGAATGACACTGCATGAAGCCACATTATTCCATTGGAGAAGATAAAAATCCCTTCCTTAAACATGGAGGCCGCTATTATTTTTTAAAGTAACTGGAAAGATGAAGCAACTACCACCTTTCATAATGTGACTGGAAGTGAACAACCACACAGGACAGCCAACACAGACAAAATCAGGCTCCTTAACTCCAGGGAGCAAAACTGCAGCCCAGCCCAGCCAAAAGGCAGCTCTTAGCACTATATCACTATATATAAGGAGCTATCAGCTGCATTCCTGCTGGGCCACTTGTGCAGGGTGTCCTGGCCTCTTGGCCTGGCTCCTGTCCTGTATCTGCACAGGCACCGATGCGCCAGCAGAGCTTCCCTTGTCACTGGGGTGAACCTGGGGCAGAAAACACCTCCAGGGGTACAACAGCACTGCTGCTGCTTCATCCCAGGGGATGCACAGCCTGCACAGCTCCAGCACACAGCCCAGCACCATGGACATGCCCTTAAAGCAGAGCTCAGCCCCTGTCTCACCTTGGCACCTGCCACGTGTCCCCAAGCTGTGAGCGCAGTCCCACGTGGGGTCACCTCCCGAGCCCAAGGCATGCCCCTGTTTGCTTGGGCTCTGCACGTCTCTGCTGGGCTGGAGCAAGAGAAGCAGCCGGCAGGAGAGCTCTCACACTGCTGACAAGGCCTGGGGTGAGAACGGGATTAGAGACTCAAAGAAATTCCAAACAACTTCTTCAGAGCCTGCATTAAGTCCTTTCAATGCCAAGAAAGCCTCTATCAAGCATGTGACTGAAACTTGGCAGCTAAGGGGGTGAAGTAACTTCACATGAAATAATATTTGTTCTTTAGGTAATTATTTAACAGAAAATACAATGACAGAATGCCTTTGAAAAATGTCGATCTTTTAGCTTATGGAAAACTTTATAATCTCTTGAAAATACAGATGTTAAATAGTCCTTTACCATTAAGGGAATTAATTTTTTTCCCTTTTAGTTACAGCAAGAGCAGAAATAACATTCTCCAAAGCATATAACTGAACAGAGCCAGACTAAGAGCTAGACATTCCTGGTAAATTCAGAGCAACATATAGTAAAAAGGGTTTTATTCAATGTTAATTTTTAAAATGCAAACACCCCAAACGCACCGTGACGAGTATCACATGCATTAATATTTAATCAAGAGGATTACAAGCAACACAATACCTTCCATGCTTTCAGTAGATCCACTGTATTTTAATGTACAAACTATAGAAATGTCACAAATAATTTCCCCGAATATGTGATGTTCCTGAAATAAAGCTTAGTAACCTAGAATTGCAGAGTCTACTTTAAAACAAATTTGAAAGCAGCACTGAATAAAGAAAAGAGACGATTGATTTCTGCTGAATAAGTCTTCACTTACAAAGTGATTCTGCTGTGAAGTTATATTCATCAGTTTTGCATTATAAAGTTGAAAAAAATTGAATTCATGGAGTGATGAATTTCAATTATTTTGGAAACTGGGCTGGGAGCAGGAAATGTGTCTTTACAGAGAAATTAAGCTCTCCCACAAGAAAAGTGAAAGAAATGTCTAGATTCACAATACCTGAAGTTCTTCTGCATCATTAACAGATTAAAGTTAATGGTTTTGGCACTACTACATTGGGATTTGGGAGACCAAGATTCAGATTCCAGCTCTGAAGCAGATTTTTGTACAGTCCTCCCTTTTTTATGAACTCATTGTTTTATTAACATTTAATACCTTCAAAAGAGAGAAAAGGTGTCTACCAATTTAGACACTCGACTTCATTTGCAGCTTTCAGAATGCGACTGCAGTACATACAAGCAAAAACATTCATTGTTTTTCAACAGCAGAAAGGACTAATTCAACCTTTCCAAAGAATTCCAGCAAAGCTGGGAAGCAAGGACAGGTTGAAATTCCTGAATCTGGATGAACACGCCACACTGCAGCATTCCAGATTAATTGCTTATGGATTTACAGAAAATCTCTCCCACTACCTAGAACTTTGTTCTTTAAAGTATTTTCATCCAACATAAAATCATCTTTATTCTGAAAATAACATTTTGGTAACATCAGTGCTCTTTTCACTTCAGGAACGATTTGTAAGGATGTGGGAAGAAGGTGGTTGCCTTTCTTCCTGCTGTACTCTTCCAGAGCTGTGAGGTAACACACTGTAAAACAGGGTACGACTGCACAAGCATAATGAATCCTAAAGCATTGCAACACCCACAAAGCAAGTTCAGCAAAATTATTTGGCAAGATTAAATTGCCAGTGCACTTCTATAAACCTGAGTCAATTAATGCCACCTGAAAACTTGGATCTCCAAATATAAGCCATCTCCAAAACTAAGCTCACTCTGAGATGAACTTTCCTACACTACTTAAAATCTTCCTACTCAGTTGCTTTCTAAACTTAATTCACTCAGGTACAACTTATAAATAACTGCACTGAAACATCAAGTTCAGCCTAACATCATCCAGAAAATGTTTGCTTCTGTACTATCATAAGTTGTCATTTTATTACTCGTCTTTGGAAACCATCCAAGAATCCAAATCTAAGCCAGTGGTGTTAATAAAAGAGATTAAACTCCAGAAATGGTGAGTGGCAATATTGATTCATCTCAAAGTACAGCACTAGAAAGACACAACCACATTGTAATGCAAACTACTGTCAAATCAAAGTGAAAAGAGGGAAAAGGTCCCAGTTCTGAATACAAAGACATTCTTTAGGAAAAATTAAAAATAAATTCATTATTCTTAATTTGCATAACACAAACTTTGTTTTCTATCCAGTATTCTGGAGTCCTCATGTTATATGCCATGATCTCAAGCTTTAAAGCTCCTGAGTTTAACTACCATCAGAGACCTCAAAAATCCTGCAAAGACCACATGTATATTCTACATTCCTTGGATGTGGAAAGGTTTGTAGAATAAGACATTGTTTTCTAAAGACATAAAGAAAGAGCAGTTTGAACTTTTTGCCACCTCAAAATGTTTGGTTCTAGATTCCTAACATACTTTTTTTCATTCTCAAATACTTCTATTGACATAAATGTAAGCATGAAAACTACAAAATAGACACAAAACCTATTTTGTTGATGTCTTAGAAATTTACAAATGAGAGTTACAGTGGTAAGGGAAAAAACCCACTAAAGTTCTATTTGGAAATAGACAGTAGTTTGGAAATAGACAGAGTTTTGTTTTAACTAACAGGATCTAAAGAAAATAAACAATGTAACAGATTGAAGCTCCAACAGAAATGTTTGCGACTAGTGAGAACGCCCTGTAGGGAAGCACAACAAAAGAAAGAAATCAGTCAGTACTTTGCTCTAAATTGTGTGAGCCCATCTCCCTGCATCTTGTATTGAAAACCTGCTGGAAGAAAAAAAGAGCCTTGACAGCAGGACCAAGAACCATGCTGTTTCCTAACAGTGCTCTCCAGAAGTTTACCTGAAGGGAGAAAAAGGACAGATGTACTCTTTTTATTAAGTGATCTTGCCCTACCCATAAAATCCCAAATGCAAGGATGGTGGTTCAATTCTGAAGGCGTTTTCTGCTATAGCTAAGAGCAAATTCTTAAGAGAAGAGAAATAATCCATATCCATGACATGTAACACCAACTATTTTTGGAAGCAAGGAACCTTCATCTAATGCCAAGTAGCACATACCAAAGACACATGCAACATGCCACATTTCTAACTGCTTCTCAACAGAAGAAAAAAATCATTAATAAGCCAAGCAACAAATAGAAGGGAATAACTGAACTCTTTCAAGGACTGTCCTCTAAGTTGCATTAATAATTTGTACAACCTGACCTCCATTATGTGCTTGTAGAATTGTTCTGTCTGTGTATTTGGTAGAAGAGGCAAAGAGGTCATTTAAGATACTAGAAGAAGGTATTATTAATAATCTATTGTTACCTTACATAACTATTAAAAAGCTAGGGTACTTTTCAGCTGGATCCTATTAAAATAGCATTCAGTTCAGGTAATGGGATGCTTTTCTAGGAAGCAATGTCACTCCAGCGCAGTTATCAGAGAATCAGAAGGGATTGCACTGCAAGGAACCCTACAGATCATTTAGTTCCAGCCCCTGCCATGGGCAGAACGACTCCTACTAGAACAGGTGGGTCAGAGCCCATCCCATCTGTTCTTGAACACTTCCAGGGATGAGGCATCCAGCACTGCTCTGGGCAACCTGTTCCAGTGTCTCACTACCTGTACAGCAAAGAATTTCTTCCTGGTGTTTAATCTAAACCTGCCCACTTTCAGCTGAAAGCCATTGCCCCACATCCTATCACTGCACTCCAACAATGAAACTATCCCTACCTATAAGCTCCCTCTAAATACTCAAAAGCCTCAATAAGGTCTCCCTGGAGTCTTCTCCAGGCAGAACACCCCCAACCCTCTCAGCCTTTCCTCATGCAGGAAGGGTTCCAGCCCTCTGATCGTCTTCACAGCCTCCCTCTGCACCCACCTGACTGGAAAACCATCAGGAACCAACTCCTGCTACCTAAAACCACCATGAGTGGCTGGACCAGCAAAAAAACTATGTCCTTCATTAGGCACATGGTATTGCACACACAGAGCTCAGGTCACAGGACTTTCCCTTAGGCAAACAAATTTCCAGCAGCCAGAGAAAGTCACAGAAACACTGCAGGGATTTTCCTTGCTTCCTAATCCTCCACAACTGAGATGTTCTCTTCTGTTCCTTGAACTCCCAACTGTTCCCTGGGGCTCCAAGTACAGGTAGTTCCAGTTCTTCACAGAATTACCCTGTCCTCTTCCACACACAGCAACTAATGTGTAGCAATATTACAATCAAATTATAAACACATAGGTTATACTAATGTATAATTATACAACATTTACAGTCAAGATGACTATGTATTCATAAATTCACGAATCAAAACCAAAGTGTTAACTGACCTATGAGATTCCAAATTAAGCAGACTTTTTAAAATGCAGAAAATTTAGAATGCAGAATGTGGGACATTAGCAGGAAGCAGTAGTATCTAGGAATTAAATCTCAATGGTATCAATTAGCAGATTTCTCAGGAAATAATTAAAATGGGATTCTCAATTCAGTCTTCACAACACCACTTTAACTGCAACCTCCATAACACAATAGAGCCTTGGAAAACTTTTCATTTTTAATCTTCTCAGGGCCTGTATTTACAGTATTATTTTGTAAATATGTTTCAGACATTCCTACCTCTAAATATCACAGCAACACCGTGCATGCATTGCTTCAGGCTCCTCCACCCAAATCTCTCTAAACTATTCACCCTCCAGCAGGATTTCCCCTGTGCACTACTTGCAATCCAAACAGCCTCTCATAACACTGTGGTCACTACAGAAATCCTGAACTCGGAGCACAGACAGCAGAGACACATTTTAACTTCCAAAAGCCAGCAAAAGTTCCAGACACACCCATCTCAACATTTCTCAAGAATATTTCCCCCTAACATTTTACACTCTTCATTCATGGAGAACTATCAGCAGCTGCAACAAGCCGGCATCAAAACATAAAGAGAAAATTAGAATCTAAACCCATGAGTTACAAAATAGCATTGCTCTGGCACGCTTTCTCCTCACTGTATTTTCTTCACCTCTCTCAGCAATACCATTTTACTTCTTGAGATGTTTCCATTCACAATCACTTTCTTGTTACTGAAAAGTCAGAATGACTAAAGAGAGAAAACTACACTGCAGCATCTCTGTATTTCCATTGTGGAGTTTCTAAGAACAAATTTTAACAGCTAAGACTTCTAAAAAGCATGAATAACGCTTACTGCAACTAAAACCATATAATTTACTTAAACATCCACAAAACCCTGAACTATAGCAGGTAACACTTCCTAATCACAAACCAAGAATTACTACAAAGCAAGTAACAAAGTGCAGATTAAGGTGGAACTTGTAAAATGCCAAATTTTTGTGGCTTTCACATGCTTTTGTCCATCAAATATTTTTGTAGTTAAAAGTCTAATCCCATTATTTTAACTGGCAAGAAGCAGAGTTCCTGCAGAGGACTAAGGAATGAAGCATGAGTTATAGGCCCTTATTTATTATTTTCCAGTGTGAAAGATGGTTCTTTTACACAAAAGGCAGAGATCACATTTTTTGCTCACTGGGTCACAAAAGAGTTTTGCTTCATACTGGCTATATTCATCGGTTTTCAAAAACCTATTTTGAAATTCTTCCATTTATTTTTCTTTAAATGACAAACCTCTGTGTGCATTCTTCCCTCATGTACAAGAACAGAAACAGCTATTGTATTTTCTGACCCAGTACTCTCTATGTTATTTGAATGAAAATGCCTAGAAATTACTCATCACACTAAAAACTCTCTTAATGGAAAGTAATTATAATGGTCAATATGACTGGAGTATCAGAGGTATTTTTACTATTAAGAAAAAAACCACACTACAGTTTAAAACACAAAGCAGTTTAAAACAAACAAAATAAATATTGTTTAGATAATTAACCAGAAAATCTATTATCTTCATTAGAAAGGGAAAAATTTCTGCAGTGACAGAAGCCACAATTTCCAAAGAACAGCAAGAACTTTTACAATAGTGAATAATAATAATACCCTTTGCATAGTTGAGACATATTAATGGTATCACCTAAAAGTCTAAATTACCACCTTGGTAATACCTGAATTACTTCATGGACCAAAATAAATCCATACAAATGAAACCTGAAAAAACTGAGATGGCATTTACCTACTACAACAGAAAAACTGATTACAGTTGTAGTCTGTGATTGACTTACAACAATGTTAAGACACACTCAGTTCAAACACTTCAAATGGGACAGCTCACATTTCTCACTGTTTGCAGAATTAAGATCAATGGACACCAAGCTGGACACCTTGTGCCAGTCTGTGAACAATTCTTCTGTGCCTTGTTTTGCAAAAAGAGTTTAAAAATCACTACCTCCAGGAAGAGCTAACAGAGAGCGGTAATCTTGTAAAGTGTAAGTCTACTGAGAGAAAATATAGAAAACAATGATACCTAAAGCTTGCATGCAGTAAAAAATACACTTGAGTGCTCTAAATGTAATGTATTTAACCTCATGTTTAAACACTGCTTTTCATGTAAGAACATGTTCTGAATCACTGAGCTCATAAAGTCATGAATCAGAAGTAAACAGAAAAAAAGGCTTTGAACATCTTCAGTTCACTTATTCCTCAGCAAATGAAACCAAATCCTGCCAGGGTTTAACAAGCACAGAATGAGAGTTCAGATCTAAGGTATTTCAGCACCTCTGAGAAAAATTTGACCAATTTGATCAAACGCACAATTATGGAGAAGATTTCACTGCATAGTTCCAATGGAATTGTTCTCCACAAACACAGCAGTCCTTCAGTTCATCAACTATTTCAGTGGCAGTCTGCACAAAATAAGTCTTCCTGAACTACTATATGGCCCAACTCAAAAATTAACATTGCCCCCCACTCCCAAATATGTTTACAGGTACATTTTCTTGTACTTTTGTAGATACAGATGCAAAAAGAAACATCCATTTAAGATATGCACATGTATGAACACACGTGCATACTTGAGGTTTTCACCTTGAGGCTCCAGATGTTTCTGAAGTCACACAGATTTCCTAGAGATTAAAGTTCTCAAAATGCACAAAGTTGATCTTTTACACATGCAGTAGCAGCATCTGGGTTTTGATTAAATGTCCTCCATGTAATAAAGGTACTAAAGGTGTTAAATTGCACCAGCTGAAATCCAAGACAAACCTTCAATTCAGCTGATTATTAGGAAGATGATAGATCAGGAAGCTACTATAAATTAATCCTTGCTAACCAACAGCAAGAAGATAATTCAGGCAGCCAGGTGAATGCATAACAATGACCTTTGGGAAGTAAAATATTTTCCCCAAAACAACTCTCAGAACTTAAAGAAAGTATCTCATATTTGAAGAAAACCAGGTGTGTGGCAAGGAGGATGTGTGTGACTGGATTATTGTTGAATGCAGAGTTTTGAGACAAACAAACCTCAGTGCTGCCCTACCTGATGTAATCACAACTTACAAACATAATTGTACCTTGTAAATCTCACTTCCCTCATCATCTTTAAAAGCATCATGGAATTTACAGGGGTAAAACACTGTGGAGACTGTAAAATCAAGAATGCAGAATTTCCCTTGCTGAGTGTATGTCCACCGTAAGTGTTTTGAAAACCTGGTAAAGAAATATTATTTTTTCCTGAAATCCTTTCTGAAACACTGCAAATGTTCATAATGGAGCTCTCAGTAGCAATTACTCACTTTCAACTTGCCACTCAACTGTCACCATGACAACAACAAAAACCTTTCCATGCCTGGAGAATACAATAGGAGTTTTAATTACTGAAATTCATTCTGTTGACAGTTTGAGTGAAACTAAATTCTACTTTCTAAAATAAAAAATTGAACTACCAATTTAAAATGGCAAGAATTATATTATTCCCCCCCCCGAACATTCTGCTCTTTGTATTTATTTCCTCACATTCAGATTTCACACTTGGTATTTATCAAATACTTAGGTAAATATGATTTTTAGGATGTCTAGCAGAATATTTTTCATGTCAATATAGACAGTGTTTTTTAATTCATCTCAGCAGGAAATCTCAAATGTTCATCAGGGACTGATTGCCCAAGCCAATATCCCCACAGATTGGTTGGTAACCTGCAAAGGAATGCAGGTAAAGCTGAGGGCAAGATATCTTGTCTTTTCTAGTCTTGGGGAAGGAAAAAAAAAAGAATTATAAATGCAGCTGTGAGCTTTTAAAAATATAATGAGTTAGATACTGTTTAAAAAAATTAATTAAAAGTCATCACACTCTGAATGCTGCAGATTCTTAACCATAATTCTCTACCTTGACAGGGCTATTCATTGCTCACAGCATGCATAAACAATTCTGGATATTAGAAAATACATTCAGTTCCCTGCTAAAAATACACAAGGGCATAAAAAACCAGAACATTTGGTGTTAATTCTTCTCCGAGCTACTACAAGGTACAAACTCCAGCATTTATTTACACAACCACATAGCCATGTTTTTCTCCAACAAGCTCACAAATGGGTACACCTTGGAAATCTCATAATTTGTTGTTATTTACAGCTGTCCTATAGTTTACCATCAGACAATGATATTTAAAGCAAATTCTGAACATCAATCAAGTAGCAAAGGACAAGAAGTGGAGTTGACTATTCTCAGGAGAGAACATTTTTCTATCATAAGAGCATCCTTGTGTGAAGAGTTAATGTTGGATTACTGAGGATCAGGTTAGATCATGCAACAAAGAAAAAAATTGACTTCTTGACCTATATTTACCATGATATGTCCTCTCAGGAAACATTAAAAAAAGAAAATCCTATGATACAAGAACATACAAATTAAGATAAAGATGCAAAATGTTGGGGAAACTAGTATTTGTACATAGAATATCAATGAATTGGGAACATAGATTGCACAGAAATTGCACAGAAAAGAAAAAATCCCATTTTCTTTTGATGTTAACGACATCTGTTCACATCCCAAGGGGAAAAACAACGAAACTGGACCACTAAGCATTCCACTTTGATTATGCAAACAGATTCATACAGATTCAGAATCACAGATGCACTCAGAAATTCAAACAGATCTCTGAGATCATCGAGTCCACCACCATGTCCACCAGACCGTGGCACTGAGTGCCACATCCTTCCTTAAGTGGCACTGAGTGCCAACTCTTTCCTTAAACACCTCCAGGGTTTTTATTGACTTTTTATTGATCAGTAAGATCCTGACACTACTGAGAAGGCAGTGTTACATGGAGAATCATGATTTCAACTACCCATCTCTTGAAAGTAAACGACATTGCAGGAAACTGGAAATCTTGGGAGGATGCATAAAATAGAATATTTGAAGAATTCATGTCTGAAGCAAACAGCTTCACTAATACCACAAATAGTACCGACAGCACGGAACTGTAGCCAAGTACTTCACAAACATTGCAGAAGCCTCCAAAATGTCTAGAAATAACTTTTTCACAGGAAGTGATTTAAACCATGAAGTCATTAAAAAGAACACAGATGGCAAAAAAGGAACAGTACATGTTCAAAAGTACGTGGCTGTTAGATGCAGTGCATAAAAAAATTATTCATCTTACTATTTAACTTCCTATGTAGTTCAATGATTTGGTTCATTACTTTTTCCAAGTCAAGGGCATAATTTTTATTGTCATCCAGAACTCATCAAGGCACTAAATGAAGCAGAAAAGCACAAAAAGTCAGCTATTCTTCAAAAACACATACATATTTTTCTACCCAAAAGAAGTGGCCTTCTACGAAGAGTTAGTGTTGAATTGCTTATTATTCCAAGGGCAAGAAGTGGTAGGGAGTCAAAGCCCTTTATTTCTGCATATTGGTCCAAACCATCATCAAGCAAGAGTGATGACTGCCTCTCTAAAATGCACCATTTAACAACAGCAGGCTTATTCACACAACCCAGCAAGTTCTACAGGTAGAATGTTCTAAATCAGCACCAAAAAAAATTCTGGCATGTGTACTGATTAGAAAAATCAACTAAATAAAAATCCATATCTTCATAACTTGTATTTACTTTGTTTAAGCTATCATGCTATAGAAGTTAATCATTAAAACCAGTAGAGGCTTTATAACCAACACTGATTTCAGTCAAATTTCCTACAGGAACCAAACAACTCAGGGGGACTCCTGGAATTATTTACATCAATACCTTAAATCCAGACTGGGTTGGATCAAGACAGCAAACCACTAACATAGTGCCTGAATAGAGGTTTTTATGAAATATTAAGTCCTTATTACTGGGAACTGCCAGTATCAATTGAAAAATTCAAGCCTTTTTAGGATGTGTCAGACCCAACTATTTGTCTTACAGCTGATCACTCATAGCTGTGCTTATTACGAAGAAACAGAGACGTGCGAGTTATTTGTGCTACAATATATTTAATCTGCTAAGATGCAGTGGATTTCACTTCAACAATGGATAAGATTTTCTAGTGCAGCAAAGAAAAAAAAGATCAGAATTCAAGAAGAGCAATCCACAGTGTGACAGTGGTTTTAGAGTAATACTTTAGAAATAATCACTAAAACAACAATAAAAATAACAAGTTTTATACACACACACTCATTTTGTACTTTCCTTCACACAGTAAATTTGATCCTATGTTAAAGCTTAACCAGTATCACAAGTGGGGTGGGAAAGGAGTGATCTTAGCTCCTTAGTAATTTACTATAGCCTTAACTGAAGATGAAGCATCCCTGAAAGTCAAATCTAAAATAAAGGAATAAACTTGCATCCTGCCAACTACCCAATTATTACCTTAAATCACTCCAAACATTTTCCTGGCTATCTTTAGCACTCTGACTTGCACCTCCATCATATCCCATCAACATAATACATAAAAGGGAAAAGAAGAACAATTCTGTTTCTGCAGTCTTTGGCTTTCCTCTGTTCTGGGAAAGAGACTCCATCTATTAGCAATAACCAATTACATTTGTGCTCTACACCACTTTTATCTTGGTTTCCTTATATTTTAAAATTTATAGATAAAATGATGAAGTGATGGGAGCCAGCATCAACTACCAACATGAACCCATTAAACTAAAACAAGAGGAGCCAATAAGCCAATCCCATTTTTATCTGTTGGACTATAAAGCCCTCATATTTGGCAATTTCTCAAATACTGTCAATGCTTTAGTTTGTTCTATGCACAGAAGCATTTCACTTCTGTTGATCAGAATGAAAAACACTAGTTTTACTAGCAGAAAGGAGAAGCAACTGATTCCAGACACCTATAGCATTAATCATAATAATCAAGCTACTGGAATTATTTCAACCATTAGCTCATTTTCCTGAAGGATCTTAAAGAACTTCCAAAATCACAAACATCAGGATACATGTTATAAAAGGCAAATAACATTTTAGGAGCAATTATGAACATCATATTTTTAAGGATGCAAAATTTCAGCATGCAGTTTAACTTTAGGGAAAGCAAGTTCTAAGTTAAAACTACAACCATCGCTTCCAAAGTAGGAAACAGAAAAAAAATGCACATTTTATACTCTGCTGTATACTTAGAAATTTTAATATTTAGAGAAAAAGTTCTCCTTTGCTTACACCACAAAATTATTTGCCTCAAAACTGTACCCAGTTGTCCATACCAGTCCATACCAGCTGTCCCTCTCATGTAAGTGTCCTTTGTCACTACAACCAGAGTTAAAAATCTTTTGCTCTTCCCTAATCAAACAACAAATGAAATCCTCAAAAATTAATCCAGAGATACTCCTACAAGAGCATTCCTAGTGATTATTCAGTGACCATGCATCCATCAGATTAGATTGCTGTGTAATTTCATGCAAGCACCAAAACACAGTGATCCAAACAGGCAACAAACAGACAACACATTTTTTGAAACACACTGCAGGGCATTGGTACTTTTCAAAACACAAGAGTGTTGTACATTACAAACATAAGGCTAAATTATTACCATTTTCATCTCAAAACAAACAAACAAGCACCCATCAAAAACAACAGAATAAATCAAAGAAGGGCAGCAGAAGACCAAGCTAGGTGGTAGATATAGTCAGGACACAGGGAAACAATCTTCACCTCTTGAAGCTCCATTTGCGTGACTGCTGCTGATCTCATTTCTTTGGCAGCATTTTTCCAGAAGAATGCAAAACATCTGCTTAGGCAACCACCAAATTACCAATCACATCTGGCCAAGGTAGCAGAACTATAGGGGGTTTTGAGAAAATGTTAGTTGATGTGCATGCAGCTGTTTTGCCGTTGTCTGATAGGAATATTGAGAAGTCACCTCTGTCCTACGGGTATCTCCTATTTCTGCTTTCTGGCAATCACCAAAGAAAACTTCCTCAGTTTCTGTGTGAGAACACCCCATAGAACACAACAACATGTGCAAATGAGCACATCATAACCCAAGCCCTACCATGACAACTTTGAATCCAGAATAAACAGCAGCTGAAAGAAAGCCAGAGATGCTATTTGGAAACCAATGACGTTTTGAGCTCAAAAAGATGGCCTTAGTACTGAGTATCATGGTGGCTGGCATGGCTCTCACTTTGAGGCTTTAAAGGTAAATAAATATTGTCATGGATAAGGAAGTTTACGACAGCATAGAAGCCTAGTCAAAGCAACTCTTACATTCCAACCAGTTCCTACAGATTCTCACAGGACAATTCATGCCATTTGAGTTTATCAGTCCTGGTCTACAGCAGTTTTTCTTTCCACTGTCCAAAAAGGGTTTCTTTCTTTGAAAGAACCAATTCAACCATCTGAACTACACTTCTAAACCTTGCACAACACAAGGTGCCTCCGGCTGGGCTCCAGTCAGGGCTGCCAGTGTTTCATCAGAGCTCTGTGAAGTAAACACAATGCACAGCTTTGATCCAAGACACATGTCCCAACACTTACACATCTCCACTTCCAAATCAGTGCACTTCACCGTGATCAGCAGATTAACAATGATCACTCTACCAAGAAAGTTCTGGCTGGCACTCAAGCAGGGTTTACTATGTTATATGTGATGCAAGGAGAAACTGAATAAATTGTCAAGACAAATGTGCAGCATGAGGATATTCACAACTGGAAAAGCAACCAAGGAATATGCAAGAGTTTAAAAATAACAGCAGAGAATAGATTCATGTATTGGGACACAACTGCTTAACAGAACTAATTAGGCACCAGCATTGTTTCAAAGAACTTCAGCCCAAACTCCTATTGCAATCAAACTCCTGACACATCCTCTACTCAAGTAGAAAAGAACAAATCCTGCCAGTGACTCTCTATCTGTAATACTTTCAACTTCCAAAAATTCACTCATAATACAAAAAAACAAAGATAGTGGGAGTATGTTTGTGGACTTTTACAAACCACACTTTACTCAAGTTTAAACTGAAACCAGAAAGAGTAAAGAACATTTTAGAATACTGTTTTAATATACATTAATACCGATAAAGTATACAGGAAGTTTCTTTCAAATCACTGCAGTAAGTAGACTATGCAGACTTTCAAAGTACAAACATTCAATGCCTTGATTGTTGGGAAAATTTAGGTTTTAAAACATGCAAAATTATGACATTTGAGCAATTGAGGTTTACAGAACAGCTTGTACTTTAAAATAAGGGGCTTATCTTCAGGAGCTTTTAGCATCTGAAATGCAGCACATCATGACCCAGCAGGGTGAGAGTGGGCAGAAAAGAATACAGAGAGCAAGTACAATGGAGTGAAATCAAGACCCATGGTGCAAAGCAATAGAAAAGTTTACATTACCAAATCCACTGCACATTTGCCTAATGTTTTCAGCACATGGAAATAAAGTAAGCCCAGCAGACAGCAGCAATAAATCCATAAAAGAAAAACACTTCTGCCAGGGAACATGAAAGATGAAATGCCTCTTAGTAGGCATTAATAGATCCATGCTGCTTTTCTTTAATTCTGAATTGTGAACTGAGATTTTAGTATAACAAGTTCACACAGGCCACATTCTGCATTTTATCCATCTATGGTAGTACAGTGCAGGGAGAAAACAAACCTGTCTTGAAGGTTTCCACATGAAAAGCCAAAATCAGAATGAAAAATTTACTGCATCTTTCCCCATCCAAAAGCTCTACCAACACTTCCTACTGTTCTTCAGGGATACAGAACAGCTCAAAAAAGCTGGAGTTAAAGCACCAGAAATAGCTGGTGGACACACATGAAAATCATTCTAAATAAAATCCAGTTGATTTACAATACAAATACATATTTCCAATCAATACACACATGCTGACTTATCATTACTGGGAACAAGTCACAGCAGAGAAACTCTTGTGAACAGTATTTCTGGACCTATTAAATCACCTCAAAACTCACCCTCTCCAAGAGAAGACAAAGGCACAATTAAAAGACTCCACAATTAAGGGTAATGCTCTAAGTTTTTCTTTTACTTCCCTTTTTCCCTTCAGGCAATCTTTTTTGTTTTTTAAGAGCAATGGAAAGGACAGAGCAGCTGTAGGAAAATGAAGGGCAGTACTCTAGCTTTTACCTGAAAGGGGACAGGAAGAGGGAATGGAAAACAGTAAAAGCCAAAAGAAGCTGGGAAAGACCAGACAATTACATTTTTCAGAACAGTAATAACCAACAGTTATGAATTCTACAAACCAGGATGTATTTCAAATCCAGAAACCTTACCTGGTAAACAGCACACAAGCATAAAGCAAGTAATTTTTATTACATCCACTTCTGAATAGGCTTAAGCAGAGGGAGTAACCTGTAAAAAACCAGAGTGGGGACAGAGCTAATGACATGTCTTAAAGCAAGAAAGACAAGCTTGAACTTGATGCAGTTTAACAGGAGAGCCAAGAAACGGATTTTTCAAATGGATGATGTAGTTAAAGCAGCAGGTAAAATGTGGATTATTTAGGTAGGAACAGGGAGGAGGAGGGGAAGGGCTACAGAGCTACAAGAATATTGCAGCAGCCCTGCAGAGAGACAAGGCCTCTCACAGGAGGCTCTACAAAGCCAAAGGGAAAATGGGCAGGTCTGCAACACTTTAGGGAGAGGGGCAGCAAGGTGCAGGCAGAGCTGAAATGTGAAAAGTGCAAGAACAGAGCAGAGATGCTGTCCCACTGCAGGAGAAGGCAGGAGCCACAGGGAGCAGAGCCAGCAATGCCACAGCAAGCAAAGTTTGAGGGCACAACACCCAAGAGCTTCCAAGGAAAGAGAATAACATGCCTGAAAACGACACAGGGCTCAGTTTCTGAGGAAGAGCTCAATGGGATCAGATTTTTCACTGGGGCAGGTCACAGCCCAGACAGACACACCAGCATAGTGCCCTGGCACCCTCCGCACATGAGCTCATAATCTCAGCCATTACAGCCCTCTCCGCTGCAATTGTCTGTTTCAGCAGATGATTATTCCTCACCCAAAGCCATGAGTGAGTGAAACCTCTAGCAGGAGCTGAAAACCTGATGTAAATTTTGAAAAGGCGAGCACCATCAGCATTATCTGCATTGCAGTCATCTCAGCAGCACAGAGGCATTTCCACGTCAACAGGACCAACAGTCTGCTTAAGTAAGAGTCTTATTTAAGATGGCTCTCCTCACTCAGCATGTGAGAAAAAAGTAGTCTGGTTTTCTGCTAAAGGTCTAAAAATGGAATACATAAGCATCCATTTACTAAGTGCTCAAATTTATTCTCCTTTTCTGCAGGAAGATGTCCTTCAAATGAATTGCAGGACTCATGAAACTGGATTAGCAATGTCATAAATCACACACCTGCCAAAATAACAGCATGAAAAGTGAGACTAAATATAACCCACATCTGATTTGAATAGATACAATCTATATTTAACAATTTGTTATAACTCAAATATTAGCAGACACTTATTCAAATATCAACATAAATCACAGCATTAGTTTTAATTTTCCTATAGTTAATTGTTTTAAAAACAACTTTTAAGCTTTTGCAATGCTCTCATTTATGATTTAATAAGTTTTGAATTTGCATAAAGAAGAAACTTGCAAATTTATGCTTCACAAATTTTCTGCCAGTACTCCAATTTTCTTCCTCCAATCCAAATTGTAACAAATTCCTAGTTTACATTTCTCAGATTATCAATGAAATGCTTTAAAAACCAGGACCACTTCTAGGACCATTATTTAAACTGCAGGATTTCACACAAGCCAAAATTTCCTTCATGTATACTGGAAAGAACAGTATTTCTCTATAGGCTCAATTTCTAAGGCTCAAACTTACTTTCCATATTTAATTTCAAAACCATTCTATTAAGAGCATAAACTCAGAGTGTTACAGGATGATTTTGTGACCCAGGTTTTACTGCTTAACCTGGACTCTCTCAACACTCCAGGTAAATCTCAGAAAACCTCCACACACATCCCTGTAAGGATTTTTAAAAAGCAATCAACAGCCATCAAGACACCTTCAGCTCCAAGAGAATCAATCAGAGCAGAAATTTTGGGAAGCATACTTCTAAACGAATAGCCTTGATAATTCATTAACTTAATGATGCAAGTAGATTAGTCTGTTGAGGCAGAAGTGGCAACAGAAAGAGCCAAAGAGAATTCAGAACCATCATCATTCACAAAACCAAGTCAGCCTACATTTATACCAACACAGACCAAATCTTGTTTCAGAACACACAGTCAAATTCCCCTAAATCAACAGAAATAATACATAATGTTCCAAAAATAAAGGAACAAACTGCCACTTCATGCTGAAGTCCTCAGAATAATGCAAGTATAAAACATTTTACATCTGAATCTCTAGTTGAACTAGACTTTTTCCTTTCTTCATAATGAATAATGTGTTAGAAAACAGCAGTTAAGAAAAAAGCCATGCAGAACTTGCTTTAACTGGTTCTGCCACCCAAATATCAATGTCATTAGAAGAACTGCAATTACATTTCTGTGAATAAGAGCCTGAAATACCTGAAAGCACAAAGTAAACAAGACAAAATATTCAAACTTCCAGTCAGAATTAATTAGAAAAGTAAGCAGTCCACATCAGAGGTACTGCTTTGCACCACATGCAGTTTATTCTTTTTGCCTCCTTTTAAGGACACTTAATAGACACCATTATCATAATGCTCACATTTTTCCTCAGAGTTTCCTCTTTCCCGGCAGAATGATTTACAATGAAGTGCTGCAATCAGGCACCCGTTCATCTGATTGCACCCTTCCCAGCAAGGGTAACCCGAGCCACACTGGGAATGTGCACAGAGGGACCTGAGGAGCCCCAGGTGACAGAGGTGCCTAAAGAGGGCAATGCCCGGTGGAGATCAACAGAGGTGGAACAAGCACTGCAGCCCTGCCAAGAGTTTCACCTGGGACAGCAGCAGCACACACAGCTCCACAGCTGGTCCTGCAGGCCCCAGGGAGCCAGGGGCAGGACTGGGTCCAGCTCCTGCTGACGGGGGGCTTTGCATTTCCAATTAAGATGGGACAAAATAGGGGAGAGAAGGAAAACACGGATAAAAGGAGAGCGAGGAAAAAAGGGGGACCAGCAGGAAAGCAAGAGGTAAGAGGCCAGGAGGAGCAAAGAGGTTTGCCATATCAGGGCATTCTGTAAGAGATGCATTCCTACCAGCTCCAGCTTTCCAAGGAAGAATGGAGGGAAGCTGTGCAGCGCCACAAGCAGCCACAACAGCGGCTTAATCACATCCTCACCACGTATGTTAAACACACCTTCATCAACATCCTCACCACCTCATGCTTCTGACTTCCGGACAAAAGTTAGAGATGACCTTGCAGCCTGCCTCACCTTTAACAGTTTTCCTATCATTTTGTCTTCTCAAAGAGCACCTTGTGCTTAAGATTCATTCCCAGCAAACTGAACTCTTTTTTTCAAGTCCAATCTTGCTTAACGAGTCGCTTTTTATGATGGGAAGCTTTTTTATGCGTTGTTTGTTCTGTCAAGCCCAAATAACTGCTGACTTTCTAATCATGAGGCCCCTTACAAAAAAAAAGTCTTTTGCTTAAAAGCAATCATTTAATTTGCCTATAAAGCAATTATATATCATGTTTAAATAATTTTAATATAAAAATAGCCTGCCCACATTTTAAATATTACATAGGATAAAATACATAAAACTGTCCTCTTCAGATTTTAATCATTCCCTCTCTTACCTAAATCTGAACTTAATATATTCCTACAGCACCAGCTTTCTTTAGCAGTTCTTCCCAAGCCCTGAAGAAGGAATTATCTTTCTAAAAACCAGAGATCAATCTCCCTCTTGTAACATGAAAGCTACATTTTGTTGTAGCCATATATAAGAACCAAATTCTATGGGGAAGCAGCTTCTAAGGCCAGCGTGAATTTAGCACACCATGTTCTTGCATATATTTTGTCCATTTAGTCAAAAACTCTGCCCTCTCCTTTCTCCTCCCAACAGAGGAAAGGCAACAGCTCTGAACTAGCAAAGAACATAAAATACAGGAAGTTTTGCTCAACTGATTTAGTTATTCCAAGAAAAATGCAACTGTAAATCCCTGTCATACACATGCCTGCTGCTGAATATTCACAACAGCAATATTAAACAGCTACCCAGGTCTCCAGGACTTGCCTTAACACAAACAAATGTTGTAATATAATTTTTGTTATTCTTGATTACTATTTGCCTGGGCTCTCAAGAGATTTTAATTTAGGTAAACGTATCAAATTATGCTACAAAGAAAACTGAGTAAATTTGTTTCTTTACAAGTATTCACTGTCTTCTAACACTGCACAACATGCAAGCAATCAAGATTCATTCCTCTGTCTAAAATACAGCAGCTTTCTTTTTTTTAAATTTAAGAAATGGATTCTAACAAAAGGTAACATTTGAAGTGGGCAGTGGCTCCCTCTTTAAAAGAAAAGCAGTGGCTTAATGCTGCAAAGTCTCTTCTCTTTCCCTGCACATTCACTTAGTTTCAGTTATAGTAACTTAGGCTACTGCTATGACTGGATGGAATTTGCATTAACTGCATTCAGAATCAACTGCACAGGTGCAATTGACTCATCTTGAATTCACAACACTACAAGTTTCCACTATCAACAGCTGGATAGTGTTTTCCCCCTTTTCTTTATTAGCAGACAGAAGAGGTACAACAGCAAATTTTGAACATCCTGCTGGAAGCAGGAATTCCAGTGTTACACAGGCATGCAGAAGGTTCTGAGTTTGGTTAGGACAAAGGGGAATCTCCTTATGAGGGGTATCACAGTCCACCAGCAAAACCCCAACTACATCACAAAACCACCAGCAATTGCTCCATAGGTGAGACACAGCTGGGTTTTGTATTAGCTCACATCTCCACGTGAAGAAGGAAGGAGATGTAAGTTCTATTCAAAATTGCATCTGAACGTGTATCTGTGAGGCAAACAAAACCAACAACTGTTTTCTAAAATGGCTACAATCTGCTGATACTCCAGTGGAGCTCAAAGCTCTGGCTTCCCCCATGAAACACGTCTAGGATATACCAGATGTCTTCTCTTTGCCAAAGAAATCCTCACAAGACTCCACTCTTCTTGTCTGGCAGCCTAAAGCAATGAGAGATAGCAAATGTTCTTACAATGAACAGCTCTTGCCATACCAGGGCAACTGGGAGAAAGACATGAGTGCAGCCTTTGTTCTTAATCTCTCCTGATTAAGTTTATGAAAATCAAACATGGTAAGACTATTTTGAAAGACTTTTGAACAGACTTCCTTCTACACCATATAATATACAAAGAAACCCCAACATTACATGATGAAGCAGGTGAAAAAATGCAAGCTCTGTGGCTGATGCCATACTAGCCAGAGTAATGACAAGTTTACTTGCAGGCTTACTTTGGCTACCATTTAAATTTTAACAACAAATTCTACATTTGCTGCTACTTATCTTGAAGCAGACAAATTATAGATGGCCATATTTTCTTTGAATTTCTCTATCAAATACCAAATCAGTAACAGAACAAAGATGATAAATTACTTCAAATGTTTTTCAATCACATAGAACCTTTTCTGTAACTAATATCTAGATCAGATCTCTTTTATTGTACCCTTATAAAAGAAAAAATGACGTATTTTTTATCACTAAATTATATTAATCTCTAAATTTTGTTCAAATACGGAAAAGCAAGAAACACCAATTCTGCATTACATTGATACCAAAAATAAATTGTAATAAAAAGCACAAAAATCACAGTCCCCAAGCTGAACTCCTGACTTATGCAATGCCATAACCCACAGCCAGCCAGGACACCACGCTACCCCGAGTGACCCAGTTTTGGAGACAGCATCTTGGTCATCTCCAAGACAAACAACGCCCTGAGCAATCTTAGAAAACCACAAACACTGACTGTGCATTCCTCCAGAACCGGCCACCAGCAACACTCCATCCACATTTCTACAAAAATAATATTCCAAAGCTATTATTCTTTATGGGTAACAGAAAGCACAATCCGTTCTGAACACTAACCAATCCCAATGACAACTCTGAAAATTAGTTTTGTCTACAAAACAATGGCAAAAGCTTCCTGAAGAGAGAGCTTTTCCAGAACACTCTTCAGGACTTTTATGCCATCTCAACTGCAGCCACAGTGCACTGAATGCCTCTGTCAATACAGCACAGTTAAGCCTAGCACAATGTCAATATAGCATAGTCAAAGTCTGGCATAATGTACACTAACCTTTCCACTAGAGCTCACAAACCAATCATGATCAGAAACCAATTATGATAAACAGTAGTCCCACTGCCTATTTGTTTTACTGGGAAAAGCTCACTCACCAGAATATGACAACTGGAGTGGAGACTAATTCAGCCCTGTCTCTGTAAGGTACATTACTGCCCAAAACTACAAACAAAATAACAAGCAAAAATGGATGTATGTTTCCATTCTGAAAGAAAAATTCTGCACTGAGGATGAGGTCTAAAAAGACTGCAGGAGTACTAATTTCATATTCCACAGTTATCAGTGGTTTCAGACAATGTAAAAAATTTCTCTTCTTAGCTACTGAAACAGAGCTGCAAAGTCAGAATGACTTAGTCATTAAAGGAAGTAAGTCCACCCAATTTTACATACATAAACCAGGATCTTAATAAGCTCAGTTGCATATAACAGAAACTAATTATCTTATCTGAGAAGTATTAAACACAGACTTCATTGAAATGCTGAATAACTATTTAAACCCATGTAAAAAAGAGAAAGAGAGAATTAAAACCAAAATGCAGATAAGCAACACAGATCCAAAAGTTCAGGAAGTTTAATCTCTCTCTTTTCACAACAGAGGACTTGGAATCCACTCCTGAGACCTTCATTCTTGTCCAGAAGGTCACTGTGGAAACTTGGGAGTTGGTTATGGCTCCGGACATTCTGATTTTAAGGAGCAGAAGTAAAAAGCTGTGACTTTGACTAAGCACCTAACACATGGGTAGGAAGACAAGGTTTTCACATCAGCTGTCATTTACTGAATTTCTCTTGTCTAACTTCCAGCTTATTCATGCTTTTTATCACAAAAAAAATGTCCAGACAAAAAAGAGAAATGTTACTAGCCTTCAGCATTCACTCAAGTCAGGCCAAAGGACAGCCAACTATGAGCAGTCACTGTAATTGACCTCTCAAGGGCTAAATCTGGTACCCTTGAGCAGACAGCCCCAGTAGTGTTACAGAGGTAAACATGTGAATTTATTTCAATAAACGCATTAAAAAGTGTGGAAATCGACTCTATGCAGAATCACTCTTGTTTCTACTCACAAGTGACCATCACTGCAGCCTTACCAAACTAACCACTGTCTATGCTGCAGCTTATGGAGATTGCCACATTCATTCTCTAGATCAGAGTATGTTAATAATTGACTTATTCTCTTATCCACCTCTTCATATGTCTTACTGAAAGATGAGTAATAGCACAAAACTCCTGTCCTAACTCCCATTTTCCCCTCCCTCAGTTATTGTTGCAAGGACTTCAGATTTAGACACAATAAAGAGAGATTACATTCCTGTATTAAGGTGTGCCAGAAACCTGAGCTCTTTCAGCCACAGAAGTACTGTAACACATTCCCTCCAATTATTATGCAATATTACAGTCTTCCACAGCAGGAAGAGTAATTTCATGGTTAGGATCCAGCCCATTCACTAGGAAACTGTTATACAGCACCTTCAGAAGGGAGGATTATTAATAAAACAGGACTGTTGAGTCAAAAAGATAGAATAAGAAGCTTTTACAATTCAGCTTTACCACAACACTGGTATTTATAACCTTTTCACATGTGCACATTTTGTGTGAATTGTCTTAAAAGCAAAACGTCAGAAAGTACTTCTGTTTATTTACCTTATGTAATTACACATGAAAAGACTTAAAATCATTCATGTTTTAGAAATCTATATTTCACAACACCATAGATATCTGGCTCCCAATAAATGATAGACATATCTTAATACGTAACTCACTTTAAAAAAATCTCCAAGGTTACAACTTCATTTTTCCAGTTAGAAAAACTCTGAAAATATTTACCATGTTTAGAAATAAAAATATTTGCTTTAAACAAAAGTGAACTTAACTATAAGGTCAGCCACATAGCATTCTAAAATAGTATTTATGGGTTTCAGCTTAACTCTCCAATTTCATAATTTTTTTCTGAGAACAAAGAAATGGGAAAAAAAAATCAGTTAACACACTCATCATGCTACAGCTCTATATGCAACTGCATCAGAGGTAAAACTTAAAACATTATGTACCTGCATGACACCTGGTAGAATGGATATCCTGGCAGAGGAAGGGAGTTTGAAAATCCAGACTGGCTCGACATTGCCTTCAGGTAGTGTATCCACTTAAACCTCTTCTACATTCCATATGTTAATTCCTTACATTATAAAAATACGTTCGTACGTATCCATCTGTACCTCCGTCCAGAGCTACCTAAAAAGAAACCCAGCGCACACTCGAAGGTCTCGAGGCTTCTGCCTGCATTTCAAACTGCTTCCTCAGTAGTGAAATTCCTCAAAGCCCACACCCTCATGACATCACATACTACCGAAGGATAAACACGCAGCTGGCTGCCGGAGCGAGGCAAGGGCAGCCCTGCGCGGCTCGGGAGCCGCATTCCCGCTGCCAGCGCGGTGCCTTCCAGCCGGGACCCGCTGCCTGAAGGAGCGCAGCCCCACTCGGGCAGGCAGCCAGCAGCCAGCACAGCCCATTGCCAATGCCGCAAATCCCCGGTGCCGCGGGCAGCCGGAGCCGCGCTGCGGGTGGAGCATCCTCAGAGCCCCCCGCAGGAATCGCCTTCCCAGCGCACCGACCCGCGACCTTGGGCTTGGGGACAACGACGCCATCCAAACGTGACACTGCACACTGTTGGGTTATAGGCAAGCAGACTGCACTGCAAGCCACGGCAGCCCCAAAAAAAAAAAAAAAAGAAATCACACCGAGCTTCCCCTGCCTCCCCTCCAATGCTACACCCCCAACTATGGGAAAAGCAGGGAGATGGAATCTTAAACCACGCTTATTTAAGCCGCTGAATAGAGATATAAAATTATGTGCATGCCTCCCTGCAGTATTTTACTACTGCTTAAATCAAAGAAATATCAAAAGCAGCGTTTCTTTTGATATACAGTACAATGGTAAGTTACATTAAAGTTATTTGGGCATGCCTTCCTCAAGAGAGAAAAAGGAAGATGTGAGTAGTCACGGCATTGCCCAGTGGCATGACTAACGTCAAATAGACTTAAATGATTATCTACCTACACTACTCTTAAGGAAGGTGTACAGTGCCCTCACACATGGATTTCCTTAATTTAAGCAAAATTTTAAATAAAAGAGATTTTAAAATTATTTCATTACCTATGCTAGCTGCATTGGAAAACATTAAAATGATGAGTTTAATACCTCTATCCGATGACATACTATTTACTTTTATATTATTTTGCCTCAGTTTTGGAAAAAGAATTATCAGTTTCACCTGGCTTATCCCAAGTTTATAATCAACATTTCCATCATAAGAAAAATGGTACAAAACTTTGTCACTATCCTAGGTACCTTTTAAAGTCTGATTTAAAAGACATTAAGTCACTGCATAGGGCTCCAATTCCTTAAATCTTATAAAAGTGCCAGGAACACAAAGAGAGCACAGTCTGCCCAAAAACGTTTTGGGTTTTTTTATTTGCCCAACTGATGTCTGGAAAAACAAAGAAGCTTCTGGGTACATCATTTTGCATAAATTTTTACCTCTCTCCTGGCTGTAAAGAGCAAGCTTGAAAAGGCAATTCAAGCACAAATAATGTTGTGGCATCAGCTGAAATTTTACAGACAGACTTGAAAAGGCATCATCTCTCTCACTTTTAGTTTGGAGCACTCAGTCCAAAAACTCATGACTCTCAAAAACTGCTTGGGGAACGCCAAAAAAAAGTTGTGTGCATGTGAGTGGAAGAGAAAACTCTACTAAAGCTGTCCAAGTCCCAAACAGGGATGTTGGGATAAATACTGGGAACTTCCATCCCCAGGGCCACAGCTGCTGAGGGCGGTGCCCGTGATTGCTCTGCCCTGCTGGGGCTGGCCCTGAGGAGTTCCCTTGTGTGCACAGCCCTGGAACACTTGCACTTTTATTCTGTGTATTTACTCATCTTCTATTTGGTGTCTTCGCAACACTGATAATGGCAGCATTAGCACGTTTATGCAGTAATTCCCATCTCAGAATGACTCCCCCTAGTCCCAACCAGGATTTAGGATGTTTCCATTGGATTTGCCAGCTGAAAAAGAATGTCAGTGTCAAGTCAGCAGATTACAGGCTTATAAATTAGGAGCCTTAGAGGTTGCCAGTGGCTTGCCATGACATTTTGCAAAAATCACACAGTCCCTTAATGCCTAGCTTATCCACATAATAAGGAAAATGCTGCCTGACAGCAAAGGAATGATGTGAGGGTAATTTTTTTTTTTTGTAATTAAGTATTGAAATCCTCTGATTAAAGATTTATGAAGGGATAAAACAGCTGTAGCATTTGAGGGAAAGGATGTGTGGGAATATTCAGAATAGAGCTTTTTTTTGTCTCCTGCTCCTAGCCCTAACACAACAGAAGCATTATTGCTCTGAAATTTCAATTTAAATATAAAAGCCATTTAAATTTTAAAATATGGTGGAAAGTGCAGTTCTTAAATGGGTGGACAGCATTCCACAGCATTCAGAGACGGGGATAAGTGAGATGACAATAGGCTGACAAAAACTGTATTTAGGATGATCTTTACAGAAGCAGAGCCCTTCATTGGTAGGCATCATACCACTTCAGTCATTTGGAAACTAAAAGGGAAAGTGTGGCTTAAGAGAGGGAAAAGGGAAAGAGAAAATCTGATCAGGACCAAAGAGAAAGCCTCCCCATAATGAAACCCAGTATTTAACAAGTGCCCCTTTTAATTAATTAGTTCCACAAGCAGGCTGGATTGCAGAACACAACTGCTTTTGGGATCCAGACCTAACCTGCCAAACACTCCCTCCACTGAAAGAGACAAGTGGGTTTCATTCCAACTGCAGTCACATCTTTTGGAAATTTACTTGTGTGTCTCCGAGCCAACAAGCTCACTTAAAAATAACCACCTTAGTATTGTTTGGCACAGCACACCATGTAACACTTATTACTCTGCTGGAACAAAATTAAACCAAGAAATAAGTTTGAAACAGAAATACAGTGTGCTCCAGAATTCAGAGTGACCGCAGTACTGAAGGAAGTGACCTGTTAGAGCATTTAATGCTGCTGCTGAAACAGGTATGAAATACTTAACTGAGATCTAGCTGCAGTTCAGAAAGCAATAACAGGCTGAAAGACTGGAAAAGAACAAACTCATTTTCAGCTATTTCAAACAAGTAGCATCCTTGGTAAACTAATGGAAAATTTGTTTAAAGCCAAGTCAAGCTGAAGAAGAAATAGCAACTAACCTCATAACTAACAATCAATTCCATCAAGTCTGGAACTGAGAGCATTCTATAGACAATTATATGCATTTTGATATACAATCACATAAAATGTTCAGTATTCATAAAAATAGAATTAAGTGTCACACAAAAGTTATTGTAACATCAATACCATAAATCAGTAATTTACTCCCATCTAAAGTGTTATATTTGATATTTTTGCTGCCTGCTGTATTAGTGTCTAAAAATTAGACAGTGAATTAGAACAAAAACAAGACATGTAAAATAAAATTAGATGCAGTTGGAAAACAGCAGTATTCACAAAGAAAATACTACAAAGATATTCAATATAATGAGCAGTACTTAGATGACATAATGGAAAGTCTTTCTCTCCTTTCTATACAAAACACAAAAATAGAAAGAAATATTCAACAGTACTAAAGAATAATGGCAAATTTGCAAATGAAGAAGGACACCATCACTAGAAATTCAAAATTCACCTAGAGTTAAAGACTAACTGGATATTTATATAGGGAAAAACAAACAAACAAAATTCCCAAAATGCAAACAACCCAGAAGTGGTGGCTGGAAGGAAAGAGACTTAAAAACAACATGAGTACTTTGGAGAAAAATAAAACATGTGAGAAAGCCGTCTATCCTCACTGCTGATGGATGTCTCTCTTTCTTTTCCTGAGACAGACTAGTGGGTTCACTAAATACCATTTCTTTTGATAATAAGTGTTAATAACCAGTACAGTTCAAATCTCATATGAGGATACCAAGGAAAAAATTGATCTCCTTTTCTTTCTTTTTTTTTTTTTTTTTAATTTCCCCAGTACTTTTTCATCTGACCTACCCAGCCTTTCACTGGCTAACACGGGGCTCAACTGCAAATGTAAAACTGCCCCAAAATGAGACTTCACGTAGAATGTCTCAGATTGGAAGGGACCTTAAAGATCAACCTCTGGCCATGGACAGGGACACCTTCCACTACTAGATCAGGTTTCCCACAGCCCCATCCAGCCTGGTCTTGAGCACTTCCAGGGATGGGGAATTCACAACTTCTCTGGGCACCCTGTGCCAGACTCCCTGCCCTCACAGTGAAGAGAGGAAAGGAAGAGATGAAGACATCCTTTGCAAAGTGAAATGCCAACTCACGCCTCCCTGCAATCACACGGGCTGACAAGACTGATGGAACTCCATAAAGCAGAAATAGTACAAGCCTTGAAGTATAAAGTACCTAAAATTTAAGGAATATATTTCCATTAAGGATTTGTCCTTCAAGGAATAGGGAAGTAAAATCTATGGGAAGACAGCAGAAGGTTATATTTTAGGTACAGACACATTTCTGCATCCAGAAGCTTTATCTTAAGGTCACACAACCATTAAGGTTGGAGAATCACAGAACCATTCAGGTCGGAGAAGGCCTCCAGGGTCAGCAAGCCCAAGCTGTGACCAAACACCACCTTGTCAACTAAACCACGACACTCAGTGCCACATCCAGTTGTTTCTTAAATACCCCCAGGGATTTCAGAGTACTCACTTCCCTGGGCACTGTTTCAATGCCTGACAACCCTTTCAGTGAAAAAACTCTCCCTGAAGTCCCACCTGAACCTCCTCCAGTGCAGCTTGAGGCCATTCCCTCTTGTTCTATCACTGGGAGAAGAGACCAATCCCCACCTGGCTACAGCCTCCTTTGAGGAAGCTGTAGAGACCAGTAATTCCTATATCTGAAAAAAGAGTCTAGAATTTAATCTAAATATCTGAGAACTCATAGCGGAGCTACTAGACTTACATGTCTACTTGCTACCTTAGTTCTTCCAGACATTCTTATTGGATTAAGAAGTCATATTTGTAATGGTTTTTTTTTTTCCCCAATCTGGAAAAGGAGGGAAGGAGTTATTAAAGTCTTATCTAAACAAGATTTATTTTTAGCTGAAACATAAAACTGCTCTTAGCTACTTTACTAGAAAGGCTGTAAAGATGTTCAGAGTCCAACACCATCAGCCTGACTTGCAAGGCCACCTAACCAGCATTACCCAAAAGGTACCAGGAGTTAAGGACAGCCTGCACAACCTCCACTGACCTGGCACATTCCAGTAACACATCAAAAAGTCAAAGTCACTGTTCAAGCACTGTTCACACATTGCCATGAATACTCAAAGCACACCATCCCAGCCTTTGTGCCCAAACCAGAGGCGACACACCTTCCTCTCTTTCCTTTCCCACTCTTCCTGCAAGTTGGCACTCCACATTTATAGGTAGCTGAAGGCTCCACTCCTTTCACTCTCCTCTGGCTGCTCACGAGACTGCACCCTTCTTCAGGCTTTGCACATTAACACAGCCATCATCACTGACTTCACTTACTCCACAGCTCAGGTAACTTTTACCATCAGATGTTTCAGCAGCCAGCCACGAATTCTCAAAATTCTCAATGGCTCTCACACATATTGTGTGATATCATACATGGTAAAAACCATGCACTGGAACTGAGATTAATGCACTGCAATCCGCATCTAGATGTCAGATAGCCAGTGCGTGTTTCTTTGCTGTTCAGCAAGTGCTCAGGCAGAAGCTAAACAACTCTTCATTGTGGCCAAAGGTTCTCAATGGATTCATGAGTAACTGAGCAGGGCTGGCACTGTGCCTGGCAGAGATAACCCTGTCCTGTTGAACTGGAGCAGTGAATCCTCCTGCTGCACACCCAAAGGCACAGGGAGGCTGCTGTGTAACCAGGGCTGTGCTCCCAGCCAGGCCATTCCACCCTGCGGCTGCCTCAACCAGCCTGGAACATTCTGCAGGAGGAACAAGAAACATTCCTGTCAGCAGTAAAACATCAGGGTTTCTTCTGGGGCAGGGAGGAACACCTGAGCTGTAAATTAACCTCCTGCAAGTCATGAAACAACACAGACACAAAGCCATTGGCCATGACCGAGACAAGAAGGGTGAGGGACCCTGCTTAGAGCCTTGCCCTCCTCTCCAGCTCCAATTCCTGCTGAAACAATTAGTCCCAATTAACCTGCAACTGGAAACTAACTTCCAGGATTCTCCTGATCACTGGGGACAGTCTGAGGCACACAGACACCAGTTATTCTGCACCTGTGCACATGAAACAGCCAGCACTGTTTCAGGATTGAATTCTTGAATTCAAACCTAGATGAACTTAGGGGATGATTTCACCTTTAACACAAGAAGGAAATGTTACCTCAACCACCACATTCACTCTTTACCATCCCCATGACCTTCACCCAGGAAACAGAGCAAACAGCACCTGGGCACACAGGCATTACCAGCAAGGGAGACAACTCTTCCAGGAAAACAGGAGGTTCACTCCACAGAGCAAAGGTTTTTTAGGGGCTGTACCTTCTACAGAGGCCATTTCAGAGTGACAGTTCTATTTTCTGCTCACTGCATGTGTAAATACAAGAGTATAAATCACGTGCGGTGTAGAATCAGCAGGTATTACACATTCCAGCCAAAGATAATCAAATTAGTCTCTCACTGTATGAAATAACTACATATTCTTAAATCTGAAGTGACTTTTATAAAAACCAGAAAAATAGCATTTATGTAGACATTACATTACTATATACAGAGATAAAAAAAAAAAAATACGCAGAGCCAGAAATGGGATTAAGCTACTTTATCCTACTTAAAAATGAGTTATACAGGATGGAGACAAATACTTCCTGTCAAGTGATATGAAAATATTGAACAGAAAACTTACTAAAATTATTTAACTTGAAAAAAAAAACAAAAAAAGGGAAAAAAATACCAAATACCACACACCAAAACCCTGAGACAGCCAAATAAACTTTAAAGGAACTACCTTTTGCTAAAAACAAACAGGAAATCTAGTATTGCACAATTTCTGAGCATGCATGCAAGTAAATTGGACTGAAGTGACTTAATTGGAACAGACACCTCAAATGTAGAAGTCAAAACGCTGCTATTATAAGCAATTTTTTAAATTACTGTGAATTTAGAAAGCAAGCATTTACTTTCTATCATGACACAAATATTAACCTGTGCGAGCTACCAGAATGTAGCTCACACAAATTTTTCTCTCCACAGACAGAGTTTATTAATACAAACTAAGCAGATGCCTATTTAATGTCACTCAGCTTGCTGGCCCTTGATGAAGCCCCAGAGTAAATAATACACTTCTTGTAGGATTGCAAATCTATTACTGAGGTTCAGGATAACTCAAAGTCCTCTGCACAAGAGCACCACCACACAGTGAGTGTGCTTTTTAATCAAGACATATTTTAGGGAGATGATATATTCTTATCTGTAATAATAACCAATTCGAATTTCAAACTAGCAAATGAGCCGCAACCACAATGCCTTGCAAATGGTGCAAATCACCTGTCAGGTGACAGAAAAGTGTTACAAGTAGGGGAAAGTGTAGCTCTGTCACCTCACTTCTAAGCTGGCATTTTGTGTAACTCAATGTGCCTCCAAAGAACAAAGGTAAAAACAAACTGTTGGGTGTACAAACTCCTGGGGTCAGGGTGATAAATGAAACCACTTCCTAAATAAGCTTTCCTAATTAAGGCTTCTAAACCAGAGCTGGCTTGCATTCAGTTATTACCACTGTCACAAGCAATCTGAAATATTCTTGATAAAATATTTTTAGCATCAACACCAGTGTATTAAAACCAGTTGAAGGTCATAAGGATGAAACAAATAAAAGTTCACACTCAGGAAAATATCAAATTCATTCCTAAAACTACACAGTAGTGTTGTGAAAACTCCCTACTTGAATCAGTTCATTTTTTTTTTTTTATAGTTTTCAACTTCATGTATTAGAATCTGTGCATTAAAAAAAAGAAACAACATGTCCATCCATTCTTGGATTACATCTACAGGATTTTATTTATTCGTCCCCATAGGCACCCCTGGACTACTAAAAAGGGTGAGTTTTCTTTTGTTACAAGACAGAAATTGATTAAAACTATTGCATACATAGTTTTAATGAATTTTATGTCTTCCCTGCCTCCCTGAAGAAATACTTAATTGGCTTAATTAGACAGATGGCACTTTTTATTATACTTGTATTTGCACTTAATAAATTTAATTTGCATAGCAAAATTTTTATTTTCTAGGTCAATTCACGTGCCACTAAATTACAATTCAGGACTAAAAACTAAAGTGTTATTAAAACTAAAGTATTATTAAATCTATTCTCTGAAATGTAAATAATTCATACAAGTATTTATAAGCAGTGAACCACTGAAACTCTTCATTCTGTGCTGGTGTGCAAACTTGAATTACTTTTGGCATTTTCTTCTATATTAATCTACATTGATCTCAGAAACAAAATTCTTAAGAATTCTTTACATCCCTTAGACAGGAATCTGCTACATGCTTATTATTGCCATATTATACCCAATCTTGAAGTGGAAGAAATTAAACTTAACCATGACATTATACAATGCACATCTGACCCACAGTCACACTGTTAAGAACTGAACAGACTGCAGAGAATTCCAAAAGAAGTTTTATATAAGATATTTGCAAAAAACAAAAAAAAAAGAAATATCTAAAAGCACCAGGAATGGCAACACACAAGGTAGCCCATGTGCTTTCAAGGGCAGGAGATGCATCTCTATGCAAAACAGAGCAGACAAACAGGGCATCCTTTACAATGTACACTGACTCACACACATACAAAAATCACTAATTACATTTCAATTAATCTCCTGAAGCCTATGAAATTACTCATGTTTACAACATCTGATCACCTAATATCAGGTGCTTTGTCAAAAGAGAAGGGATTTTCTCTTTTCCTCCCCCAAAGAACAACAAGGATAACAAATGAAGGGTACAGACTCAAACTTGGACAATGAAACCTATGACTCAGCATTGTAAGAAAAAGCCAAGGTAAGGCATGATTTGATTTGCAACTAAGCTCTGGGTTGCTACAGCAACTTCGTTACTTCAGAAGATATTAGAAATACTTCCATTCTCTCTCCCTCCTAATAAAATCTGTTTAAATGCTTTGGAAACCATTCAAATACTTATTTTCTTTGGTAAGAATTAATCATCAGTTTGAAGGCTAAGTCTAGAGAGACCAAGAAGCAACCAGGATTTTGAAAAAATCTGGAATGTAACTACTGAGAGAAAGGCAGCAATATCTGACATTCACTGCCCTAATGATTGAAGATAACAGCACTCAACTTTCAGACAGGTATTCTAATCACAAAGAAAACTGTGCAAAACACGTCATTAAGTAAACAGCGCACACTTAGGGTTCCAGGATGGAAAACTCAACAGGGTTAGCAAGCCATCAGTACAAAATCCTCATATTACCTCAGGCATTTAGCACACAGGAAAAAATACAGTTTCAAATGCAACATGACAAGCTTTTTTTTCCTTTTCTTTTGGCAAGGACTGAGCACTGCTCCACACCTAAGACAGAACCTTTTTACCTTTTCATAACACTGTTTGCAGACCCATCAGCTCCAGTCAGCCTTCAAGAGTTCTCATCATTCAGCCTGAAGCATTCATAAGCACTCAAAAGTGAAGCACAGCCATGGAAAAGGACCATGCTTGTGCTCTCCCTATTAGCTGGGAAAAAATTCATTAATGCCTCCACTGCTCTCGTTCTGCCCAGGGGAAGAAGGAAAGGGGAGGGAAGATTGGAGCAGAACGCCGCCCACACTGCCATCATTTCCTCAAACAGGTCAGCCTCACAGGGAAAAGGACCAAAATTGGTCCCCATATGGGCTTCAGACTGGCTTAAGAGAAACAAACCAGAATTAACTTGATTTATCTAACTGATGTGACTTACATGTGGCCCTACCACAACCACATTCACTCAGTGCCATCATTCTCTCACGTGTTTTGAGATAAAGGCAATAAATTTACATCAAGACCTATCAAGAAACCACAATTATGATATTATATCCCAGGTAATTCCTAACACCAGAAAACAGGTGTTTAAATGATGCATCATTTTAATTGGCTGTCACTATTTGTCCCTGGCCACACAACTTCTGTGGTGGAGATCACAGCAGCTTTGCAGAGTTAGGTGGACACACAACCACCACCTGGGTTTCCATCTAGAAAAAGTTAATATAGATGTTCTGTAAAGCCAAATATATTCTTCCAGGAAAATATCCCTACTCTGATTAATTACTTGAAGCAGTGCACAACAGTTATGGCATGCATGATTTTAATGAAAATTCTTGTAAAATTGGAGCACTTTACGGATGGGGGGATTAAACCTGTAAATTTCTCCTCAGATGCATGAATTAAAAATCTCTGCACTTTGGTGAGATATGAAATTTATTAGCGGAGCATTGACACGTTCCATGACTACTACTTCAGAGCAACTAAATTATCAGGAATCATTATGTTTTATTTTAAAATTGCCTTCAAAATACAAAATTTCTTCTGGTCTAAGGGCTTCAGTAAGTTTAAAACTTTCCTGTTACCAACTTCCATGCAAACCAATCAGAAAACTCACTGTTAGTGCTCTTGGTAACTAAATTTTGTCTTAACAATACACTGTGTTAAAACAATTACCTAGTATATTATGCTAATATAAGTAGGTCACATTGCTTCAATTAGATCTGCCTTAAAGCTCTCCCTAATAAATCTAGTTGTAAAAGATGTGCTTGCCTTAATTTCTCTAAAAAAGTTGTTAATTTGAAATTAAATATTAGGCAACCCAATGCTACTTACATCAAAGCATTTATATTTTATATGAGTTTTGTTTTGCTGCAAATACACAGAGACACCTTTGTCAAAACACCATCAGTTACAAATGCATGACAGAAATTCTTCCTGCATTTGGGAGCAGAAGGGGCTGGGGGGAGGGTGTCATTTATCACCCAGTTGCTGTGACTTTGCTCTCATTGCTGAATGCAACACAAACAGTAAAAGGCAAAACTGCCATACTCGTTTCACTAAGAGATAGACTTCTAAAAATAAGATAAAATAAAATAAAAATCTGTGGAACTGCATGCAAGCCTTGTTTCCTTCTCTGTTCACCAAATATATGTGTGAGAAATTAAACCTTTACCTCAGCTTATATTTTCCTCAACACCACAGGATCAAAAACTTCAAAAGTTTGGAAATAATCCAATTACTCCTTACTTACCTTATAAATGAGATATGAAAATACATGCAAAGAAGTGGTTCTAGGAGTAAATGTTATACAAGTACCTCCATTAGAATATACCAAGAGGTGAGATCTAGCAAGTAAGTGACAATCTATCCAAACTCAACATTTGTTTTCAATTAATTTACATTTAATTGCAGGTGCTCACAAAATTTGAAAAAGATAACATTGATCTCTTCTCCCTGCAGAACATTTTAATCTGGAACCATAATATTAGACAGCCACTTAGACAGTAGGTTACTTTTGCTTTGAAATAATATTTACATAATGGTGCAGCAGCAAACAGGTCCCAGACAGCTTTTCCTAGGGGTGCATTAGACCAGAAAAAAAGCAACATCAGGAAGAAGCTGTTGCCTCTCAGCTGAGCTGACAAACTTTCACTCTTCAGCTTTATACAAATGTAGCAGTAATTACTCACTTAGCCTGGCACCAGTTCCCACATTGTTCATTCCCACAGACTACACGGGATTAATGCAGTGCACTGCTTCCTGCAGTGCTACACGGAATTGCTGAAACCCAGCGTCCCACCCATCCTCCTCAGGACCAGCCAAAAATGCCTTTTCCAGACTGAGCCACCAGTAAAATCAATGCTTACAATCCCTGGCTGAAAGGGGGTTTTTGCTTGTAGGGGTGTTTAAAAAGCATTGCTTAGCAGCTGAGTTGATTAGACTGTTCTATCCAATTATTTTGGTTACTATCCAACCACTCCTCAGATTCCTCCAGTCTTCCCTAACACCACTTCACCACGTTGATGACTCACTCTTTTTCTCCTCCATTTTCCAAGACTCCTGTTGCATCCCTTGTCCCTAACACCTTCTGAATTTAGGAACCGTTTGTAGTAGAAAAACTTGTGGTCATATCCAGGCACCTGCAAGCCAGATTTTTTTTTTTTTTTTCATAGAAGACTAGGATATTCTGGCCATTCCTAGTGGAACTATTACTTCTTAGCCTGTTTTCGGTTTTATTTTGGCTTCGGGGAAAAAACTGCTTCATATTTTCACCACCCCTCGAAAATCAAAACTGTCTCATTACCAAAAAGTACACAACTTTTTACTTGCTAATTTTAAATTCTAAAAGAGAATAGCTGATGAATATAATTTTTTTTTAAATGACACCCCATGAAACAAGACCACCTCTTTTCCCACATCATTTAGACTAAAAAAGCTAAAGATCATAACCTTACTTCATGGTTACTTCAGCACACCTTTAAGTTCTCACTCAAAAAACAGGGATAGAAGGCGGGACAGATTAGTCTTAATGATGAAAAAGGAAGTATTAAGCATAAAAAGAGACAATTTTTGTACTTCCAAAGGATCACTATACTAAGTTAACAGATGGGAAATTGAACTAAGGGATCTGTGTTACTGGTGGCCTTTGAAGAGAAGAGAACAGGATTGCACATAAGATGCCTGATAATTTGTGTACCTGTCTTCCAGCTCTGGGACATCATCTAAAACAGAATAGACACAAGATGCATCAATATGCTAAACAGCTTTTCTGCACAGAGAAACACTCTGAAGCTCTGTGAAGGTGTCTGAACAGTTTTCATTAGGTCTAAGCTTTTGGCATAGAAAATATAATTCTGTAAGAAGCTCTAATTAAAATCATAATGGCTCTACAAAAAAAAAAAAAAATCTCCTCAATGGATTTCTCTAAACCAGGAAAACATATCCCCTCAAGCATGACATGTTTGGTACTATAAAGAAATTAGAGCTGGAATACCAGAGACTGTGAAACTACTACCCTCTAGACTTAAGATACTTCAAATTCTGATTTATTCCCATCTAACATCCCAAAATGTCAAAGCCATTCCCAGGTTCCTTGTGCTCCAACAGATTAGTTTTGCCATTTAAGACAGAGAAAAGCACTGCAATTCTACTATAGAAGCTTTCAAGTGTTTGTTCAGCCTAAAGACATACCACAAACCTCACATTATAAGCAATGTGTTATTATAGAAGACTTTTCCTTCTGCATTGGAGGCTAAAAACAGCATAATAATGATCTAGAAGACTACAGAAGATGTTCTCTGGGTTTTAATTCAAAATGTGAGAAGTACACTGCAGGCTTCACCAGATTTCTTTTTAAAAAATTAATTACCAAAAGCATAGAAACACCAGACCTCTCCAGATTCACTTTTAAACGTCATCTTATTTCCAAATGCTCAAGCTCAAAAGATTTCTAAATATTTTTAAACCAATTTAATTACCTAAAGTATGCTATTAATTCTGTAAGCATGCTGAAAAACATTTCAAAGGTGCTTCAATAATCTTAACTGGGAATTTTTATATGAAGAACAAGTACCACACTGCAGGAACAGCTACTTGTAATAAAATTTCCTCATGATGGCAGCATAAACCATTCTGATGAAGTGCTAAACGACAATGCACATTCCTACTCACACAAAAGAGACCCCAGCTGCTCCAGAAATTGTGTTCACTACCTTTTTCTGCCTCTTCACAATGCCATTTTTACACTACTTTACAGTCTTTAGATTCAGTCCCCAGAATTCCACAGGAGTATCATTCTACTTCACACCTGCAATTTATGAAGAAAGATAAGGTACTATCCTACAGAGTATTTTGACAAGGGATAGTTTTATGCAGCTTCCCCATACATTCCACTGGATTTTGTCTCATTTGTATATTCTACTTTGGCAAGTCTATGACAACTGCAGAGTCTGCA
Organism: Zonotrichia leucophrys gambelii; assembly: GCF_028769735.1. Classification (NCBI taxonomy): domain Eukaryota; kingdom Metazoa; phylum Chordata; class Aves; order Passeriformes; family Passerellidae; genus Zonotrichia; species Zonotrichia leucophrys. Next base: position 44,137,033 of record NC_088175.1, on the reverse strand, counting down.
CATCTGTGTGAATCACTAAGTTAATGCTTCAACCAAGATCTATGAAGTTCTTCTGAAGAATGACCTTCCATGCAGTTCTGTTTGCTTTTACTGTTTCTGCACTACAAAAAGGACAAGACCATGACTTGCAAGATCCCATTGCCAGAAGGATTCTGAAAATCCGGCACTTTGTCTTACTGACCCTCCCCAGTGTACAAATCACTAAGATTTACAGGCAGCTGTATGCTTTTATGAGGCATGAAATTCACTGAGTTCAAAATCTGCACAGATTTCAGCTTATGAACAAATTACAACAATTAAGTCTGTGTTGATTAAGAATAGGTTTGAGATCAAAAAGATCACCATGCTTGGAAAGATTTTGTTTAAAAGCTACTACCAGCGCAAATCACTCATTTCAGACTGTGCTGCAAGCATGTGTTTGCTGAGGCTCCAACTTCCAAAATCTCACTATTTCCCACTTGAAAAGGTTAGCCAATGCTCCCCTCAGATCAGTCACCACAAGTTGTTTTTCAACCAAGTTCTATCAAAATAATCTGACTTTTTCAAACCATACAGTAGAGTATAAAGGAACCCAGATCCCTCAGACAGCAGCTGATGGACAGACAATATAAACAGTTTTGTTTAGCTGATCCAAGGGGACAGTAAGCTCCTGGAGGAGAAAAGATTGACCAGTAAGAACGAGTGATGTCCCCAATCTCCTGCTCAGTTACAAGTTTCATATCTGTCTACAGCCTTTAAAAGCGCACTAAGCCCTCACTCATTTCTTAGAATGCCTACACAGTTTAAAGACCAGAAATGTGTCTCTATTTCATCTTCATGTTACTGACTACTTCTGCTTAAATATACCTAAAAACCTTACCAAGTTGCAGGTTTGCACTCTCTCTGATTACTCTCCAACTGCTCAAAGGAAGCAATATGGAGACTCCATCAAAATGAAGATAAACTGCCACTCACCCTACTTCTAAGTGTTAACAAACACTGAAAGAATCCGTAAGGAATGGAAAAAGGCAAAAATTGCGAGTCTGGTATAGATAGAACAGAGGATAGGAAAGTCACAAATAAAACATGTTTTTAACCCATGAAATACAGGATAGATGGTTTGGCTTGGCAATCCTGGACAGAGCAAACATTGCTGTAGCACCCAAAAGCAGCAGCAAAGGCTTTTTGGCTGTAGTGAAGCTTTCCCTATCTCTTTTCCTGTTTGGCAGTTTTATCTGCACTATGGTAAGAAGGGTGGTTAGCACTAATTTTCTCAAATCTGACTCAGATTACACTGATTGAAAAGACTGGCCGTATCTTAATTTGAGGGTTTACCATAAGAAGATTAAAACAAACCAGCAGCATCCTTGTTTTTAAGCACTACACACACTGAGCAGCAAACAAGTACTACATCAGAGAAAAAACAGTTGTCATTACACCCCATTTTCCAAACATTTATGGTTTCTAAGAGAATTATCATTCCTCCAGAAACCGCCAATTTTCTTCTCCATACACCTTTACAGTACAGCTATTTTGGCCAAAACAGCAGCAGGGTTTTATCACATTTCCTCTGCTTAACAGGATTTTTCAAATGAGCAGCAAAGCCTGGGAGCAGCTGGAGCTTCAGAGGAGGATTGCCTCATTATCAGCAGCAAGAAGCAGAATAGATGAAGCAGAGCAAAAAGCCAAGTTCTCCATCTGAAGGGACAGTTACTAGGTTTTAAAATCACAGCCTAAAATCAAGATTCTGTTGCTGGTATGTACATCTGTGTGCATTACTATATAAAAACAACATCACAATAGCAGTCCTATATGAATTTACAGCTTTTTGTTCCTTTATGTAACATTAGTTTAGCTTGAGAAACATGATGGCAATTGAGTTATGTGAAAGAACTACCTAGATGCAATTAGAAACCACCACTTCTACCAGTTTCAGCAAGGCACTTCAAAAATATAATGAAATATTCATGGCCATATTGTGACATGAGAGCCTACAACCAGCTTAAAAGAAGCAAGAGGAATTGCACAACAGCCTGTCAATATAAAAAGAAAAAAAATCATGAAAATGTGTATTTGGCAAGACAAACTTTCCCTCACAATTTTTTTTTACTTTAGTCAGGTCTCTCATTGTTAGAAGCTATCAGAAATCACTAATTTTTACACAAATGTAACGTGAAAAATACTGAATGAACAATTTTTGTTTTTTTCAATTATGGGACGAAAGTTTTCATATGTAGGAGATAATTAGTTGAAGACAAATTTAAGGAAGAAAAAGCCTGAAAGTTTAAAAGGTAAGAGATATAGAACATTCAAAACTAGATCCAAAGCATGACCTAACAACTGAGAGCAGAGAAATGCAGAGATAATGCATAATGAATGCCCAGCAGTAAACTGATCAGCAAGCAGGAGGCACCCAGCATAAGTCACCTCTGTAACATGGCAGTGAAAAAGGCAAAATTCAATGCTAGCACACACCATGACAGCTATTTCCAGAAGAGACAAGGAAATAATTTAAGCAGCCTTCAACTGTGTTTCAGTAAGTCTTTATCAAGAATATCTTGCTACATTCTAGATGATCCACACTTAGAAACCATCAAATAGGTAAGTGTGAAAAGGGCTTTGTGTACCTGGGGAAGAGATCAGGACACATCAAGCACTGACATTTGAACAAGCTCATGGGTTTGGTAGAACACAGCACAAGCAGGGAACACACGAGATGAAGCAAAGCCAAGCTGGTGTCTGAGGCAGAGCAACAGAAGATGGGACACTGTGACATCCGATAGCCCCCTGTCCTGTGGGGTGTAGGACTGATCTGCTTAAAAACAAACCAACCAACCAGGAATACCAGTACCAAAGAATACAAATACCTTCATTAAAAAACAGGAATGGCAGGAGACCAATAGATACCAGACTGCCACTAGTTAATGCAAGTCAGAACCTTGAGTTCCCTAAATTTATTTCTAGCACAATCTGGTACATACAAGAAAGAAAAAAGCCTTCAAACAAACAAACAAAAACCCCAGATGCAATTAATCAGTCCATGAGATAACAACGTGGTGAAAATCAGAAGACACAACTGAGTCAATACCTGCTTGCAGACATGAGAAACAAAAGGCAATTCACCAGTATTTCATAACACTGCTCATGCAAAGAACTTGTTGCTGTTTGTAAATATCAATAAATACTTTGGATTCTGCTACACCTCTAAAACCACAAAACTTCTCCAATTGTGCAAACACCTACTTGTTTCAAACTTCAAAACCAAGAATTCTCAATAGAAGTCTTTTATCTGTAACATATTAGAAGATAACCTGTTATGAGTTTACCTTGCTAAGCTACTGTGCAAAGTAGATTTAACTCTTCTTTTCCTGTGTCCTTAAACTGCCTTGGTTCCAGCAACAGGACTGGAATCTCTTCCTTACTCTCCCACCAACCAAATGAATGATAAGGGCATTTTCTTCTTGCTGGCAAAGTAGGAGCTCAATTATCATACAAAATTTTATTATGAATTCACCTTCTTCCGATATGATCCTAAGACCATTATGCCAGGAATCCCAGCCTGCTCTGGATTCATTAGATTGTCCCAGAATGATAAACCCACTTTGTTGCTGTTCAACCTGGGCAGCCAGAATGTCCAACCTACCAAAGCACAGATGTTAAAAGCATCAAATGATCTAACTAAATCTAGAGAAAAGATATTCCTGCTTCATCCACAAAAGGAGAAACAGCAATATGCAAAATCTTGCCCCAGATTAATCTGGGGAAGCCTCACCCTTTCCCAGTGAAGAATCACAGGGAAACAGAAAAGCCTGGACAAGAAGAGGCTTCAGGCAATCATCTGGTCCAATCTTTTGCTGAAAATGAGACTTCAGATGATCCAGAGTCATCCAAAACTGAATCTTAACTGCTTCCAGCAAGGGAAATTCCACCCCTCCTCTCATCAACCTACTGCAATATTCAACTGTTCCCAAAGTGAAGAATCACCTTTCCTGACTGATCAGTGAAGGCTTGGAATGCTGTACTTGGATGGAAGAGTGGAGTGCTCTGACAGCCCCTTCAAGTCCCAAAGAAGTAAGCCCAATCCTTGTCACAGCTTTTCTAAGGTGTGCTTTTTTCAGAAGTGTGGGGGAGAGGGGGAAAAAGAGGATGGATTTGCTAAACTCTTACTTATGCTAGAAATAAATATTATGTTAAATGAAACATTCATGTATTTTTAATCAATACACCTTAAGTACTAGACTTGGCCATGGAACAGCTGACAAGAACAACCACACTGGAATAAATCTGGCTGAGAGGCACTTGCTCATTAGTGCTTCAGCAAGAAGAGTCACGCAGAGTGGCATTAGTCAGGGAAATACACATTTCCAATACTCTGAGCCAGCCTGGCCTTCAAGCCAACAAAAAGCTTCTGGCAGGCAGCTAAGAGCTGCCATTTGCAAACAGAGGTGGTATTTGGCATCTCTACTCAGAACCCAGCTCCTGGAATCATGTAATGACTTGAGAATGCATGCTATCATCTTTTAAGCATGATCCTAATATTCACATTTTAAGAGGAAAAAAATAAACCCTGAATAGGCTCAGAAAAAAAAAAAAAGGAGATAAATATGTGGGTATAAATAAGGAGTAAAAGGCCAGTAAATCTAGGAAATGTTAAGCAATTCTAAAGAAGTATAGATTCCAGACATTCTATTGCACTCCACAGATAAATTATAATCAGGGGCACAATTATGCTGGTTTTTTTTAAATTTACTCAGAAGTTGCTTCTAACTTCTAAACTCTAACAATTTCCCTTCTATGTTCTTTTCCCTTTCCCCTACAACAACAAAAAAAAAAGTCCGAATTTGACCCCATAGAGATAGCAGCTCAAAATGAATTTAAATAAAGCAAAACCAAGTATAATTCTTCGGCTTTACTATTTCTCAGCTGCCCCATCCATCCCTCATTTCTACATACCCTTCCAAAACTAAACAAGCCATACCATATAAACTATTGTCATAAGTGGTACAAAAAATATTTCCATTCAAGTAAATTCCACAAAGAAGCAAAGGCAATTTGGTGATTTTCTCATAAAGCTGTTGTAGCCCCTCACAATGAAGATCCAAGTAACACAGATGGAAATGCAAACATTTGAGCCAAGCACAGCAAAGTCTTACACAAGAATTAGAGCAAGACAATCACAGGTGCCTGCACTGACATTTTTTTAAGTTGACTATAACTGGCTTGAGGTTTTGCTATAGCATCACTGACAGAAATGGAGTTCTTCAGTAGCAGTGGTTTGACTGAAAACAAAAAAAGGCTTTTAAAAACAAATATTTCCTTGCAAATATTTTAGCTCATACACTGAAAATCCCAATAAACAATGAAGATTTGAACAAACATTTCTCTTACAGAGCTCTCTATCATTCTTTGAAAAAAAAAAATCCAATACAATAAGCACTCCTCTTCTGGGCTTGCCAAATTTATGAAGTTTCATAGCTGTATTATGTTATTTAAGCAAACTGAGCCAGAATAGATAAGCACTTTGTGTGCTCATAAGATGCTAAAACAAGATGATAAAACTCAGGCTTGCCTTTAAAGGTGCTTTGCCATATACAGCCACTTTTCACAGCATAGAGCTGAAAAGGAAACCAATGCAAAATTCAACCAAAAGCCAAGATTATAAGCCTTTTAAACTTACTAAGTTTGAAACAACACTAGACTAGAGGCTATGCAGAGCTGCCATTTGGAGGGTGAAGAAATGCTGACAGAAACCTCATGACATCCAAGAAAGACAAATGCAGGCTCGTGGGATGGAATAAGCCCATGCAGCAAAGGCTGGAGACCAACTGGCTACAAAACAGCTTTTTACAAAGGGCTCCTCCGGGTCTTTGCGAAGAAGTTGAACACGATTTATTTATTTATGACACTATTTTCCTTCCACATCTTGTCCTCTTCACTGTGTTATAGAAGATAAATGCAGAAAACAAACAACAAAAGACTCCATACCAAGAGAGTATTACACACCTGCAGGTTTCCCAGAACAAGCAGTAGCAGGAAGGCAGGTCAGGAACAGACAGTCCTTGTCTCAAACCCAAGAACCAGCACATCACAGTAAGCTGGTTCTCTCTAATGAGGACTGATGGGCTCCTGCAGAACAGCACAGGCTGACAAAAAGAATTATGGAAGCCTCGACATACTTTGCCAACTGCAAGTTCCTTGTCCCCATCACCTGGAAACAGATCTGACAAAAATCAGTTTCAACAAAATTCAAAAAGACCCTCCTCACACACAGAGCTCCTTTGGTCCTCTGGGTGCACTCTCCAGAAGACTAGAACACTTCCATTATTTTCATGTATCTCAATGTTCCCACTCTGAATAAAAATGAAGCTTTAACAAAGATAGAAATGGAAAATTAGACCATGGATGCTCATTGTCTATCTCAGAGAGATACAAACACTGAGATGGTTGAAATAAGAAGTACAACTTATTTCTATTTTAAAAATATATGACCTTCCCATAAGACAGGCTTTGACAAGAATGTTTTCAAATTACATTTTAGTCCAGTATTTCTGTTTTCCCGCTGTCTCAGGAATACTCAGATATGAAGATATAACCACACACCATTGTATTTTTGGCTTAAACCTGTCTTCTTTAAATCAATTTTCTTGGCTTAAACCTCTCTTCTTTAAAGCGTACATTTGAAAACAAAATTTTATACTCTTCCTACCTGCCAATTCAGAAGGAAGACACTCTAAATCTGACCAGTTTGTTTCCTTCTGCAATCTCACTGAATTCTTTCTGAACTATTTTTATAATTCTGAAAACTCTAGCCCCTCATCAAAACAGACACCTAAAATAATTGCCATCTTGCATTAACTGCAATCTGGTATTTCCTGTGAAGAACAAATTTCGAGAAGCAAATGTGTGACAAGCCCATTTTAAAGAAAATGCTTCATTCCTACAATTCTTTTTGCATTTAACAGGATTCTGTTTTAGAATTAGAGAATTCTAATTAGAGAATTTAGAAATTCTCACAACTGACACACAGAAACTTAATTTTGGAATTATTTCTCACTGATATTTTGCCATAATCACCACTATATTCTACCAATATAATTTCATTTTGCAGATAAAAAGTTGCTGTTCCCAACTCTCCCCACTGAAAAGCACAGAAATAGCCACACTTGCTCTAATAAAACTCTTAGGGCTTAAGAAATATTCTAGTAAGCTTTGTTATAAAACAAAGCAACGAAAGGAAACACCAAAACTCAACTCACAATTCCTATGCTCTTTGTTGGATTTCATTATGAAACAGACGTAGGACAACATTCAATTTCACCACCTCAAGTTAAAAATATGAGTTTGTTTTGCCATCTGTGGAAGCTATTTTGCAGGCAGTCAATACCACAAAGATCAATAAACCCTAGAATGGATTTCCTTCCCAAACCCTTGCAAAATAACTCCATATTAGCATAAAAAGCAGACAGCAGAAGATTGCAGATTAGCTGCAGTTTCCAACATGACTACATAAACATCTGAAGAACAATAAGCAATTTATCCTATTTACTCAAACGAATCACTTCCATTTGCTCACCAGGAACTATATATGCACAGGTAATTCTTCTGCTTCCTGGGACACACAGAAGTGTGCCTCCTGTAATTTGGTTTAATCCACAAATGCTTCAAGAACGCTGTCCAGCAGCAGAGTCCCATTCCCTACAAGGCCAAAAATGCCTCCTGCAGGAGTGTAAGGAAGGCATGGCACCTTGCAGGAAAGGCTCCCATTGCACTCATCTTAACCATTTAGCTGCCCTTTCCTGAAGCTGTTAAGAAGCACATTTTGCTAAATGCCACACCAAGTGCATTCCATGAGATGGAATGTACCAGGGTGTCCCCACAGAAAGCACATCCTCCCACTACTACTGTAGACTTGAATGATTCTTTGTATTCCTTGTTTAAAAAAAAAAAAAAGGACAAAAATATCAAGTTTTTTACCGTAGTAACTCTCCATGTACCAAAACAATAGCTTAGTATTTTCCAAAGCTCTTGAAAAAGATATGTTTGTCCATCTCAATAAAGCAAAACAAAGTGCCCCATCCCCAGGAAATTCTACAAACCTAAAGAACATATCAGAATATATCAGTGATCTGACCTGGGTGTCTGCATATCCTTATATTCAGTTCCCATAAATAGTACACTAAAGCCTCAACTATGTTAAAAGAATTCGTATCTGTATTCTAAACTTCACAAGACATTCATTGTGTATAAGCATTGGTAAATTGCCCATTTTTTAAAACAGAAGTTTAATGCTCTTCCAATAAAACTTTAACAAAGGCATTGTTAACAAATTGCTACTTTTTCCTATCTCTGTCAAAGGATTTTTGGCATAGTAACTTCATTTTAAAGCTCACATGAAATCCAAGGTAAGCTTTCACAGGTAAAACTACTTAATTTTAGTTATCCATTGTTTTTATTTAACTGGAGCTATTTTAGTTCTGCTCAGGGAACTGACAGGCATAAAAAGCAAAGAGGTATCTTAAAAGACTAATGTAATAAAAAGTAAGATAAAATTACTGCAGATAGCAAGCATATAAACCAAACTTCAAGGACAACTGCCAAATCTCAAGAAACATCTGCTCTCCTGGGAGGTGAAAATCTCTAAGACACGCTCTACTTAATTCTCATCTGCCATGCAGCTCCACTGAACGTAGCATTTTCCAAAAAGCTAAAAAGTCCAACAGAGATCTCACTACTGCTGAAAGGAGCAGTTAGTCCCACCTCCTGCCTTCCCAGTGCTTCTTCCCCTGCACTGGTGCTGGTGCCTGTGCAGCCCAGCAGCAGAGCAGAGGGCCAGGGATTCAGCTGAAAGCAGTTTCCCATGGGATGTGCTCCTAGCTGGAGCACCAGGCTGCCAAACAAGTGTTCCAGGACTGGCCAGGAGAGGACTGCAAAGGAAAGACATCGTGGAAATGTCAGCGTCCCTTTTATTGACAGCTCACTCTTGGATTAATTTAAGCCCCACTGAAATTTATTAGCCAGCCAGTTTGTGGTGTGCTCATCCACGGCCGTCAGGAAAGGACTTGACACCTTTTCCTTCTAATGAAATGGAAGCTGTTGAATTAATTTGCCTCTAACTCGGCCATGCAGTAATCCAAAGCTCACTGAAATCAGCAAGCTCCAGATTAGACCTTTAATGACCTAGAGTGGTGAAAGGACACAATTTGCTTTCCTTGTCCTTTGTTTCCCAGAAATGCTCAGAAACAGGCACATGTTAATTCCTTTGCCTCTCCCACACAACAGCTGTAAGCAGCCTCTGTCTGCTAGCAAAAGCTACTTCAACCAAGCACACAACAGCCCCCTAACCAAAACAGCAACCCAAAAAAGAAATTCCAAGTCCCAGGAAGCAACAACAAACCTTCCAGGGCACCATTTAAAGCCTCTCAGAACACACATGGCATATGATGGAGTGAGGGGACTTGAGAAACGGTGCCATACAGAAAACAAAAGTACAAAACTACCCAAAGTCACTTGTTTTTTTTTTTAAAAAACAGTCTTGGCTCTTTTCCCCACACATTTTATAACTTTAAAAAGGTGAACATCTAATGAAATGAAGGGGAAAAATGAATACTTTTTAAAATAGTATAACCTTCCAAATAGGTGCTGCAGTGCCCTTAATGATTTATTCATGGATTTCCTGACTTAGACAACTCCAGTTCTTTGTCTTTCACTTAGATACTCCTGCTGACAGTATTTTGTTAGCTGTTAAAAATCTGAAAGCTCACAACAGCTACTGTAACAAATGAGAAGTATAACTATGTCTTTTGTTGAACAGCTTAATTACAGGCAGGCAGAAAACATCTGAGGGCCAAACTGAACACGAAAAAATAGCAAGATATCTGAGTCTGTGTTCAGACTCTATTTAAAATTAAAACTTTGTTTAATCCCAGAGCATCTAGGCTAAATAAGAAAAACCCATGAAATGTTACATCACAGAAGCAACTATCCATTCTGAAACAATGAGTTTCAAGAAAGACAGCATTACTGTTTTCTTTTATAAATACTTGCTATTTCATCAGTCCCAGAGCTAGTAGAAAGCTGAAAATACTGCATAGCAAGGAGAGAGCTCTCCTCTCTGGACCCAAATCAACAAGGACAGCAATTAACACATAGGTATTAACTTCAGGATCTTTATTGAAGGCATTTAAGGAAAGTTCCTTACCCAAGTGACTTTTCTAGCCCTGCTCCAAAAGACCCAGCATCAGCCAGCTGCACAGTGAATTGGTAGAAAGCAGCTGCACATTAAGCTCCCACAGAAGACACACTCTTGTATCTCTAAGCACCAATTGCTGAGCCAGTCACTGCATTGCAGTCCCTGCATTTCACAGTGGAAAAGAAGGAAATTTGGGGGAAGAAGTCACCTGATCTATTTTAGATGTCAAGATCTGTGAAGTAGCCCTGGAAATGACATTTGAACCCAAAAGTGACTTCCTCAGGTGCCATCTCTGTTACCCACAGCCAGGCTAGTAGTAAATCTATGTATGATTCCTAGCTGATGGCTTCAAACAAGAGCCATGGGCGAGCATCACACTTGACAGCTGGGCAACCACAAAATAACTGAGCGCCAACAAGACTGAGGTTTGACATTGGTACAGATTTTAGAACACTTTGTTTTGCACACTTATCCTTTGGCAGCTGACATCACACAGTCATATCAGGACACAAGGCTCCCAGACACCCCCAGTGCCATCCCTCTTATGGGGTAAGAAAACCCATAATTCTACTAAAAACGTGATTTCAGCATTCTTAGTAAAGACGATTCTAGAAAATAATCCACATAAAAATGTCTTTAAACGTAATATTAGTGAAAAAAATAGCACAAGAAATGACAGCTGGTAAAAGGCAGAACCAAAACAACACTTGTACTGAAGGAACAGTCAACAGTGTAAAAGCACACTTAAAACTAATCCCACTTAATTCTTTATGAATACTTTGCTTCTTGACATTAAATAAACTACAGGGCAATTAAAAAGCATTTAAATTATTTTCACCTGTATGTATGAACACTACTCTAAAAATATTTCTACATGTAAAACTTCTAAATAGACAGGACAGAAAATAATTTTGTATAGATTACATTTTTAAATATAACGGCACCATATGGCTTTATATACAAGTACACACATATACTTGTGTTTATATACATATTACATATTTTTATATAACGTATTCTGCCAATACTTCTGTTTATTCTAAGACTGTACTGAAAAGATTTATAAGCTAAAATATTAAGTACCAAAGTAATTTATTAAATGAATAGCTATTGTACTTCAGCCAAGAGCAGCATACTGCTGAATACCCTCAAGTCACACAGTATTTATTGAGATACACATAGAATTGTACAACTTTTACTGAATACCTGGAAGTTTCTCTCTCATAAAACTCACATATATAATACAAAAAATTAAATATATTTATTTATTGAAATAAAAAATATATATTTATTTTAATAAATATATTTTTTTAAAATGCTGTTCAGCAAGTGCTATCACAACATTCTTTGCAAACATAGTTATGCCAGGAAAGAAGTTTGTAGAAATAGGAATACAGACATGCTGAAAAGAGTAACTTTTAGATTGGAGCCTTCAGGATCAGATTACATTAGGAATAGCCAAGAACATAAAGGAGGTGAACACCATTAGAAGCAATCCATGCCAAAGCTGAAAGCATATTTAAATTCATGGCTGAATTGGCATCACAAGAAAGTCTAGCCAAGGAGCCTTTATCCATTTTCTAAGGCAAGACTGCAGCTTGTCCTGGGTCAGCAGGGAGCACAGGAATCATGTGCAGCAGGACTCCAATTTGGAAATGATTTTTGAAAGGAAGGCACTGCACACTGTGTAACTTCCAAACTCACATGGGGAGAGCACACAGAATTATAGTTTGGACATTTGATTCTGACTATAACAAAGTCACCCAGAGTACTTAGAGGAGTTAATTTAAACTTTAAAGTTCAGGGAAAAAAACAACAACACAAAAGCCCCAACTCACAAAATTAAGTCATCACACTGAAAGAAATGATGACTAAATGTAACCAGTTTGGAATGACATTGTTTAAAACACTGTTAATCAAAAATATCTGGGTGAGAAGCAGACAAGGAATCTGAAGGTAGCAAGATGGGGAATAAGCCAACCAGAAACAGAACAACGGGGGAAAGAAAAACCAAACACGAAACCAATTAGAGAGTAACCACTGTTCTACATGATAAATAAATCTTATCCTGTAGACCTCCCACTTCCACTTTATTTTTAAAACAAAGATCCATATATACATAGGAATGAAAGAATGAAAACTGACCAAAGCTTAGTTAAAAACAAGAAAACATTGCTTTTAAGACACTTCTCCTTTTTGACTTTCTGTCCCTTTTTCCACTTCCAGAACTATACCAGTAACCACAGCCTTTGCTGTAATTTCTACACAGTCTGAAAACTTAACTCTTTATCAAAATGTTGGCTATGTCAAAGTACAATATATGACAGAAACCATGTTTCTTTAATCAAAGTACCCTGTTTTAAAATGCAGAACTCTGACAGTCCAGCTTTCCCACTCTTAATACATTCTCTAGCATACTTCAGAAAAAGTTAAACTGCAGGACAGGAGAAATGCATGTCAGGAATGTTAACAGCATGCAAAAATGATCTGTGACAAGCCTGGGGTTTATGAGATTGTAACTACATTAATTTTCAAGACATTTAGATTTTCCTTAAACTTATTTGAGTGACCCATTATTTAACATTCCTCATTTTCCATCCATTAAATTTCACTTATGAGTACTTCTCACACCTGTCAGCACACTCAGCTTACTTGAAAGGCTATTGTTAAAAGCTCATATAAAAGGAAACAATAAAGACAGATACAGTGAATTTACCTCAGAGAACCGAAAGTTTCTGGAAGAAGTCAAGGCATGAGATTTAAAGCTGACAGAATCAAACCTTTTATTATTATCAACCAGCAAATCTAAGTAAGCTAACTTAATAGTGTGCAAGTACCACTTATCCCTCAATTTTATCCTCTGTTTCACACACAATTTTTGCCTCCTGTCTTTTCATATCTTTGCTAATACTCACTATTAATAGGTGCTTTGGTAGAAAACCCTTCAGTAAGGACGATGCACATTCTGGCATAACACCACAAGCAAGCAGGACTCGCTGGAGGTGAGGTTCATGGCATCTCAAAGTGCAGTTCCAACTTCAGGAGCTCGGCTACAAGCAAGATGTGAGGCTCTCCAAGTGCCAGCTTGAACTTCTAGTTAAACAGGAGCACACCAATCATTTTAGGACAGCAAGGGGCACATCCACAGCTGAGGAAAAACCGCCCTACACCATCCTACTCCTTTTCCCCACGACATTTCCCGTGTCCCTCATCCTGAGTGCAGTTTCAGCCCACGCTGCTCTGACTCGCTGATCCTCGCTGTGTCCTTGTTGGGCTCTCGGCTCCCTTGTCCTCAAGTGCCACTCCAGGCTGGCCCCCAAGCTCCAGCCCTGTTTACACATTCCTGCATTTCTTCTGCCTGGCTGGTGAGCACAGGACCTCCACCACTTCTTCAGCTGATGACAACTCAGATAACTGAATGGAACTTATGAGGCACACATAATGAGAGTTAATTATGTTCACATGATGCAACTGAATTTATGGTCACACAAAACCTCAGCCACTCTGACAATCACACAGACCTAGCAAATCCCCATGCTCAAGGCAACAATGCACTGCTCTGACTTCAGGAGAGGTAAGACAGGACAAACATGCCCAGGTGCAACTAACCCAAACCACAGCAGCATGGTTTACCTAAATCTTCCTCACAAAATTACATGCATGTATACCTACAAAGTTTTAGGCTAGAATTTAACCACCTAAGAAACACATATGGTTATTAGATTGTTCAGAAATAAACAGCAACAACTAATTTCTTACTTTGGGTACTTTAGCTACATAATTCTGATCTTTTTAAGTACTGACAGAAGACCAGCTCCAGTAAGATTCGAAACCGTGAACACATAATCTATCATCTAATTTCATCATGTAGCTTAAAAACAAAAACACTCAACAAATGCCTTAAAATGGATGACAAGTTTGAACATTAACTGCAGAAGAAATTTCATTTTCTAAAAAGACAGTCTTCAAGGTCACCAGCTGCATCATCACTAAATAACCTTTGCATTCATTAACCAAGTCAGACATCTGTTATATTTCAAGATTCCCCCTCTCATAAAAACCATGAGTGAAACAAGCATTAAATGCATCTGCCCACACCTATAACAGTGACTATAACCAGCACAGAGACAGTTCAGACACCTGATTTCATATCAATTATAATAAGTGATGCAGAGATGAAGTAGAAAACAACCAATTACATGTGCTGAGTGATAGGAAAAACAACTCCTATTTGTTTTAATAACTTCATTATTCTCCTACTTATTAAATAGTTGCAGGAGAGACTTTATAAACAAGCCAAGCTCTGATATGTGTGGTGTTGTTGTTCTGGTTTTGTTCTAGTACCTTATGCACAGAAATTGCAAACCATTCATACATTTAAGGAATACATCCACAGATAGTTCCAGTCAAACACACATTCTCTCCTGCTACACTAAAAGTGTTCTCCCCCTTCCTTTGTCCTTTTCAAATTCCTGGAATGCCACACACAGAGGATTTTACAAAAGTACAGATGCCTATGCTGAGTTACTGTATTCTCCACACCAAACAATTTTGTCTGCAACAGAATGGCAGCACGTGACATATTGAACAGCACTGCAAGTATGCACATGTGCATCTTGGCCAAATTAACATTCCCAGGATCTGGCCCTGGCTTTAAACCACCAAGCAGACATGCTCTAGTTATATCCCGTAATGATACACTGCTTGTTTTGGTAACTACTCTGTTTTTTCCACACCAAGTAATTCAGCAATCACAGAAGTAGGGACTGAGTTTCCTCATTTACTGACCAGTATACAACTGAGCAATCTCCTAATCATCCTTGGAAAAGCTCATGCCCAAACATTATTTTTATATATATACACACACACAGCTGCTCACATTCTGTACACATCCCTCCAATAACTCTTTGCCTCTCCTGTTATAAACAGCAAAAAGCAAAAACTTTTTGGGCAGACCATAAACATGACCTTCACTGTTCTAATGTTTGTTTTGTTTGTTCAAAAACAAACAAAGCATTCACGGTTTAAAATATTTTAAACAAGCATTCATTATTCTAGTGGTATAAACAGAAAACTATTACGAAAAGAATCCAGCCTATTCAATAACCAATCATCTTAAGTGAAGATGCTATTTACCAAAGCCATTTGAAGGCACCAGAAGTCATAAAAAAATTGAAAACTGCCGTTTACATCACATGTATGAACAAAAGCAATTGTTGTTGTGTTTGAATAAGGCTGACTACAAACACATTACACTACAACAGACTCTTTATCATAAGATCCAAGAACTTTGACAATTTAAAGTAACAATAAGGTTTTACTGGAACTTGCCTGGAATCTCCTCCTTGATTTTCTGGATAGCTATTCAGTGGAATATTTACTATACTAGCAGCATCTCTGCAAAACTTTTCATCCAAAGCATGCCCTCTGACAAGACATTTAATGCTTATTTTCCACAAATCCAGTCTGATTTTTACCTCACTTCTGTTTGAGCACCAGTTCTGCAGTTGTGTGCTGATGCAAATGTAAAGTCCTGTCATTTCCACACGTGCATGTGTGGGAAGAGGGAGGGTATGATTGTTTTTAAGTACGGCTAGCATAACTTGTCATACTTCCCAGACTCTGGATGATAAGAAAAAGGTTTTTGAAAGATGTTTTATTGGAAGTATGTATGGGATTCAAGTCATGTATGTATCTGCAGGCAAGCACATTTGTTGCACAGGGGTCTACCTTTGGACTTCCACCAGCTTCCCCTGCAGTCCAACACCAATTTATAGCAGAATTTATAGAGGAAAACAACAAAGATTCCATGAGCAATCCATGCCAAGCCCAATTAAGACTTTCAAAACAATAATTACTTGGTGTCAATTATGCCAGCACTTCTTATATGAGCAGGCTTTAAGAATCCAAGCAGGGCTAGCCAAAGACTGCAAACACTTTATTAGTCTTTATTCATTCAACAGAATCTCTCTAAAAGCATCTATAAACCCAAATCTCCAGCAGCTGTCTGGATTTTTTATTGTAACCCTCAGCACTGTGAAAATAATAGGCCTTTAGTTTGGAACTTGTTATTTTTGCATTTCTATACAGAAACACACTAAAAAAGACTTTAAAGGAGACATACATTAGAGGCTTTTAATTGCCATTCTAGTCTTAATAAACTCTTTTTAATGACTGAAACACTATTCCTTAGCTGTAAACAATAGGAGTTACCAACACATGTACCTTCTCATTGCAAAAATATTCAAATTCTGTAACAGCCTCAAAAGGAAGTTGTTAGAAGACACGGGAGCACTACAGAACTCAGCTGCTTGGGGTTTTTAAATGCAATATTAAGATTATCCTTTCTGTCAGCACATATTTAGTTTGCCACCTCCTCTTTCAAAGCACATGCATTGCAAGAAGGTTTTCATAAACTTCTTTTTAAAAGCAAATAAAGTACATTTTCTTTTAAAGAAGAAAAAAACCCCAAAACAAATAAAGGCAGACCAAGCAATGGAGTAATCCAATTACTAGCAAGCAAGCCACAAAAACAGGCACATCATATACAAAAGCATATAAATTTCAGGAAAAATAAACATCACAACTTTAAGAAAACCCCATAGAAAACTACATCAGCAGAATAATTCCTGGTTTTCATAAACAACCCTGTCAAATCTAAGTGGATAGCACTATTACAAGCAAGTTATTTAATTGACATTTAGAAATCACTGGTGCCAACTGGCGCCCTCCACATGAAATACTCAGAAGGCTTCAGACATCCTCCAAATAATCATGCAGAGATGCTGCAGAACCAAATGACAAAAGCACAGCTGTCTGTTTTCCTGAGGCAGAGTACAGCACTCACTAACTTTTAAAGGCACAATTTCAGTACAAATTTGATTTATGAACTGGAGAAACAAATACCAAGTGACTAAAGTAAATAAAGCTAAAGGTCTTTCCCTAACTTCAGCTTTTATGGACAGAGATCAGATATTATCTTTACATTTAATAATGCACAGGTTGGTTATTTTAAAAAATAAGGGTTTTTTTATTCTAAATGTGGATTTGGTGGAGTGAAAAAATCACATTAAAACTATCCAGCCAATTTTTGCTGCGGACAGAAATTTTGTGTCAACTTTCCAAGCCCTCAATGCTGTTCTAGTATTTGCTAATGTCTCCACATCCCATGTTTGGCACACCAACCTGAGAAGTTGCAATGTTTTGCAAAGCTTAAATCCCCATATTTAAAAAACAAAGCACCAAAATCCTACCACAATCATGTTTTGATTTCAGCGAGATTGGAAAGCCCCTGAAGATTAGCTGAGCTGGCAGAGCAACCCCAACCTGCCAGAACAATTCACCTGCCTTGGATGCTCTTCCTTGCAGCCACATTTCCCAAGGAACGCTCAAAACCAGATGTATTTCAACCTGGACTTTTTGAAATACAAAAAATTTGTATTTCACCGTGCACACACACTTCCCAGGCACACCATGGAGCAATCCCAGCAGACATCCCCGTGCACAAGAAGCAGCAACAGCCCCAGCTACTCCAGAAAAATGCAGAGGCTCATCCCACTGCAAAGGGTTAAATGGCAACTGAAGGTTTTTTCTGCCCTTACAATAGTGCTGATCTCTGGTGATTAAATGCAAACGCGGTGAAATGTTTGCATAATGATACCTTGCAATATTCAAAGTACTGATGTTGTTGTGTTTATAGTGCACTGCCCATGTTTTTACTGATTTCAGATTCCATATAAGAAGAAAAGGATACACTGCTATCATCACAATCTCCCACACCAAACCACATTATTTTAAGTTACTGGTCCTAAAAACAGTTCTGGCATCGTTATTTTCTTCAATGTCCAACTTAATTCCTTGTAATCAATACTAGACAGATCATTTAAAAAAACTTCACCAGACACAAAACTCCAAATGCACCACAATTCCACTCTGACTTCTCATTCTTTATGTAATTACAGGAATCATACAAAAATCCCACGTTATCTAGGAAAAGAAAGACCTAAAGCTTCTCTTAGTTATGAAACTGAGGAGCTTAGAGAAAAGATGCATCATTTCGACTGCTTTCCAAGACTGATTAATCCGAAGTGAGACACTTAAAAAGTAGATTTATTCCTTAACAGTTGCAAAAAGTTGGCACAAGAAATGCCCTCTTGTGGCACAGCAGAACCCTGCAGAGCCTGCCCCCGGGTCTTCCAACTTAGCTTTTAGCACAAGGAGGTGTGACTCAGGGCTTGTTTTGAAACTCAAATGAGATAAGGAAAACAGGTAATAAAGTAAACTAAAACTGCAGGTATCATTCAGAGCTTGAATGAATGCTTGAACCCAGTTTCTGTATGTGGCTCTTTATTTATTTTTTTTTTCTGAGTGTTAATCTAAGTAGTGAGTACATCTGGCTCTCCTATAAATCTGAGCATAATCCAATTCAGGTGGAAAGCTGCTCTCTGCACTGTCACTTCAGCAGATTCCCAAAAGGGGAAGTTTTGTGCTGCTCGAAACTCTTTATTAAGGAATACGTGTAAAAACAATTTCAACACCTTCAACAATTGGCAACAATTTCCAAGACTGCCTCTCTCCCCCACCTCAGACCATTAATTCTCAGATGTACCACTGACTGTGAGGGGAACAACTGATAGACCACTGCAATAAATAGATTTTTCTCATGGAGCAGAGCTAGCACAGTACACATTTTTCTGTTAATAGAAATCTGGCTGCAACAGCTTCCATTCCCTTACTTGGAAGCGGCATCTTTCACACAGGTATTATTTTTGCTGCTTCTCTAGCTCTCAGCCTGACAAAATGATATTAAAAGCAGCAGATCATTTGCAAGCAAACTAAAAAAAAAGGAAAAAAGCCATTAAGAAACCCTTTAAACTGCAGTCAATCCTCCACAAGCACTGAATCCCTGATGCCCAGAGATGAGGAGGGGCCTCTCCTGATCCTACAATAGAGCACAGAGCACATTCTTTATCACATCCCTCTCTTGGCTGCATCTGCTCAACCAATGGCAGTTCTGGCAGCCTCCCAAATTATTCCTTTTATTCCTGAGGACAGTCCCCACCAGCTTGGGTCCCCCATGCTGCTCCTCTCTGAGCAGTCTGCAGCGAGAGGTGTTGCTCTGTTTTTCCCAAAGCACAGCTCAGGTGGGAAGGAGTTCTGTGGAGGCACGGGGATATCTTATTGCAGCTGCCAGCTCACCTGCAGCAAGGTCACACTCAGCAAGGTGAGCTCCTTCCAAGGGCTCAGATGGAACTGGCAGCAGCACCCACAGCACACACAACAGGCAGGTTTCAAAGTGTTGTGTCTGAGACAGAAAAAAATGCATCTTGGTCTTCTGCCTCAGTGCAATAATTAAAAAGAAAACAAGGAAAAAATCCACCACAAAACCATTTTACAATCTATTCCAAAACCATATTTACAATTACCCAATCTACTACAAACCCTCAGTCAAGCACAAAATTTTAGTTAAGATATTAAGACAACTTTAGAACACAAGGTATTTAACTGTTTGACCATCTCACACTATCTTTTCAGACAAAAGCTATCCACATTGGGCTTTTACAAAGGCATTTTAGAAGTTCTGAGTTGAAGCTCTGAGAACTTTTTAAAAATACTTTTTATAAAACCAAAGCATTTTAAAATGAAGCTACTGTTTAATACTCAGGGAAATCACTAGGTTATTTCATCTCTAAGAGCACAGATGTAAACTCAAAAGAGTTAAATATTTTTTGACACAAGTTAGTGAGCTTTTTCTCAAAACTTGGCTTGTCTGTAGCTGAGATGGAAGTCTCCCCATGAAGAGCAGGATGCACACACTGTATTTGTGGTGGTCTGGGCCCCCCAGACAACAGAACACCAATAAAATGGTCATGGAAACGCACCCATGGCTGCCAATGAACACCAGAACAGATTCCCCTGGACAAAGCCCTGCCAGCCACACTACAAAGTTACCCAGGCAGGATTATGGTGGCAGAGTTTAGCAACCAACATGACAACAGGGGGAACCAGTAGCATTGAGATATTTTTCAACATTTTGCTCACCCAGCACTTGCAGTAATGATTCTCAAATCAAAAGTCATTAGGCTGCATTCTTCCAGGTGGAACAGTTCAACAGCCCTTTTCTTCTTAAATACAACTGAGCTTTCCATCACTTCTGAAACCAATAAATCAATTTTTCCTTCCAAAGTTATCCTTGCTTGCGTCTACTTTCTACACCCTGGTCTTGCTAAGGTTTACTATCAGCCACTGAATAAAACCAAGCCATAGGAAGATCTACAAACCACTTACCTGGTCAAGATCCCAACCTAATAAAAGCTGCCATTTTCACACAGCTGTATGTAGTTCTCCTGCAGTGCTTACAGAATATAAGTAATAGATGGATGTGTGTGCACACCCACATAAACGGAGTAAGATGGGTTGGGGAAGGAGAGAAAAAGCAATCACAAGTGTCCTTATTACCTCAGAATGGTTGTTAAGCCACACCTAAGACTGGAAGAGATTAAGTCTCCAATCAGTAGTAGGCTTCCCACTCAACCAGCCTTCCTCAGGCATATCATAACAAAAAAGTCCATAATTCATCCCAGATCACTAACCTGAGTGCTGTCCCAGGATGTCTGCAGCTCTCTTGGTCCCTCTCTCCTGATTCTGGAAGGAAATTCTCAGTCTCTGTACCACCCATCTCGACTCAGCAGGTCTCCTCTCCAGAGCACCAGCCGACCCATTCAGGCAGAGAGCACAATTTCCCAATCCCTGCAGGAAATAGCTCCTCATAATCCCTGAGCAGCTAGGAAGGTCTGTCATTTACAACATCACTTAGTGATGCATGTTTCAACAAATGCTACCTATTGCACAGGTCACAGGTATTTCACTTTTCTTCAAACAAGGAGCACTTCTCCATCAGCTCCAAGGCAAGAATTCAGGTGACAATTGTGGGTCCCTCAGTTTACAGCCACTCCAAGTAGTTAAGGTAACAAATGACACAGGATATCCTTGCACCAGACTTTAAAAAGGCAGCTGTGACATTTAAGCTTCTTTAGCAGGCAATCTAAGAAGCCTATATTAAAAAAAACCCACATTATTATTAAGAACATACTAAGCAGCAGCCCATTTCAGTGGGCTGGTGTGCCTTTCTTCCAAGCATTCAAATTACTGCTTTTCAAAACTGATAATCTCTAAAATCTGTCATTCTTTCAGTATTTTTAAAGTTTATTTCCAGAGAAACATTACGTAAACAAAAACCTGTTTTTCATGCCCTGCAGAAACTGTTTTCAGCACTGATGAGGGAGGGGGATATCAACCCAAGAGCTGGAAAGCTTTGAAGGGCATTCCTCTCCTGCTGCATTTCAGATTAAGTACAAACTGCTTCCTCTACTTGTCAGACCTGTTGACAAGCAAGTAGCTCTCCTCATGATTAACCACTTTCAAAAATAATAACAAAAAAACATTAAAAACTTGACAGAGTTACCATGGTCTACTTGAAAATTGAGTTAGTGAAAGAAGCCTTTATGCCAAACAACGGTAAAGATCCGCACATTGAAACTGAAGGAAAATGAACACAAAAACATCTATAAACTGAAAGTTTACTGCAAATTTTTGACTGACCCAACTGAAGCAGCATGAACTCCAGGAAAGACTTAGGACAGAACAGCTCCTACCATTTTATAAAGCTTTTGAAAGAGATGTAACTATTTTTCCCTAGCTTAAAAAAAAATACCCAACACAGAAATATCTCCTCAAAGGAATTTGTGTCAGTAAGTATAGTATTTATCATGTTTTTATGAAGATGGCAATGCTCACCTCTCAGATTTATTTATCCAGCATCAGATACCAAAAAGCTTCCACTAGAGTCTTTGACCTGCTTGAGCTTCAGGAATACTCACTGCAGGGGGAGGGGAGAAGCTGCTAGCTATGTAATTACAAATGTATTTTAACATAAACACGTTTTGACACAAACTGATTAGGAAGAGGGAGTAACTTCACTGTCAAAATCTTCCAAGATTAGAGTTCTGCAACTTCCTTAAAGAATGGAAGCCACTACAAAATCAATTGTTACTTTAGAGGGAATGACATACAGAAAAAAATTTTTTTTTTTTTTTTTTTTTTTTACATACAGCATACAAAAGTCTAGAGGAGTATGTTTGGTTTTTCCCAGCAGGTGAAGTCTAAAGGCTTGTTTTTAAGACCTTGATGCCAAATCATCTCAGGAGCTTTTCGAAATGCATGCACACGTAATTATTTCAACACAACACTACAAAAGCCTTTCCCATCATATTTTTGGATACTCCGCACTTTAACATCATCCTTGTTAATTTAATTTGCCCATAACATAAGGTGGTAAAGTAATTAATGTACTTCTTAACTACTTTCAAAAATTTTGTTTAATGTTTTAGCTTCTGGGCAAGTTCAACAAAAATATTTCCTTCTCTCATTCAGTGAATTCACTTAACAAGTATGTCAGAAGTAAAGAAAAACTACCAGGAACACACTTAAACCACTTTTTCTTTTTTACAATTTATGACCCAGTAGGAATGGGAGAACAAATTTACATGGCTTTAGATTAAAACCAGCTTGAAAAACAGAAAAGGAAATCACAATTTACTATTCAAAATTATCTGAAGCACTCAAGAAAAAAGTACTTTAAGTTTTTAAAAATCCATTTGTATCACAGACAATTAGGACATTTTATTTTAGCTCATATCATAAGTGAAATTCCAATGGGACCCATGCATCACCATTTAAATTGTTTTGTCACTTCTACTCCAGATCACCAAACATTCATTTCTGGAAACACATAGTGCAGCATGAAATACCCACTGAAAAATATATCAAATTCAGAACAGCTCAGAACAGCACAAGAAACCTACAAGTAAACAAAAGTATATAAATGGTTAAGCAGGGTACAGTTGATAATCAGAAGTAATTCTTGTTCATGAAGACAGCTGTTCAACTGCTGACAACTGTAATTTCTGTGATTGTTACAGAGAAATTATTTTGTCTACCTCACAAACAGTTAAAAGCTTCCAGAAGGTTGGGTTTTCTTACAATAATCCATTCCTAAGTGGCAGGTTCAGCTGTACCCTAAACTTCTTAACTAAAGCTCAACCCTAAAGAAAACCACAGTCAGCTGAGAGAGAAGCACATTCCCTTTAAATCAGCAGGACACTCTAATTTTTCACATGGGTAATCCTCCCAAACCACAGCAGTCTCAATTCATACCTTCTCCATATTTCTACTTACCTCCCTCGCAGAGAATTCTTATACTGGCAATTTAACATTTCCACTGCAAACATCAGTAGCCAAAATAAATGGAATGTCAAGTTAATTGGCATGGAAGAGCTGCTGAGTCAAATTAAGCACAAAAATAAATAATGCATTAGCATCTTTAATATATTTGCAGAGGTCAACAATCTCTCAATTTCTGTATTACTGCAGAACCAAGAAACCCTGTGACAGAATGCTTAAGAACTCTATTAAATCAATCAAACATATAATCATGCTTAATTTGTATTTTCACCTACAACATTTACAAACACCAAAATTCACAGGGAACAGCCCTTCCAGTGCATTCCTCTCACTCAGTTTCACCCAAAACTGTTACACAGACCCAATAAAAAGTAAACCATGTTCATTATCATTCATGGAGTTCCTGAAAAATTAGCTGAAAGGAACAAAAAGATAATATATAATTAACATTCTGGGGGAAAAAAATTCTTGATGCTGAATGGTACTTTTAAACCAATTCCATTTGCATTAGCTCATTTGGAATTATCACAGTTTATCCAGTGCATTAACAGAATTTCTTATTATGAAACTAACCACAGAAATCCTAAAAAAAAATGAGAAAAAACAATTTGGAATTTTCTTTCTAAAGAAAATAGATATATTATTCACTAGCAGCCCATTATATATAAAAATCAAGGTTTTTTTCTATACTCCCCCTGCCCACAAAGAAAAAGCAACTGAGCTGTTTACAATGTACCTCATCCTAAGTGATGGGAACTACTCAGGAAACAGCTGTGTAACAGTCTAAACACAAATTTACAAGTGTTTTCATTCCCACACACAAACAAGGCTCTTCTGCTCATCAATAATTCAAAGACTACTCACATTGCTTAAAAACACAGTTTACAACTACTTCCTTTCAACATTTCAGGCAACACTCAATCTGATTTCCACAAACCACAGTTTCCTCGAGCTCCTGCTGTCTGCCCAGTTCAGTAACACCAGAACAGCAGGCTGGCAACCACACACACTCCCCAAATTGCTGATTGTAACTCCTCTATTGCACCTACTGAGGAAGATGAGCTGGATAAAAACTGGACTCCTGTAGCTCCCCTCTCTCTGACTGCTGCTTTTCTGGTGAGGGAAAAGTCACATCATCCACACACAGGAACTTTGATTTTCCTCCTGGGTTTCTGTCTTTAGCCCATGTTATTTATCAATACCATTTAACAGTTTATTTGCTGACTGCAGCATCTAATCAATGGAAAAAATAAAACCCTGGAACCCTCCTTATAGGCAATGCTGACACAGCAAATAGTGCAAAAAGAGAACACAGATGGGGAGAGGGGGGCAGAAACTGCATTTGATATCATCCATATTATCCAACATGAATGCTGTTTCTGGCCTTTCCAAGCCCACACTGCTTGCTGTCCAAAATGCTGCATCTCTTTTTAAATTCCTAAACACAAAACACATCCAGAAGTCCACACTAAAAGGCTTTCAGTTCACTGCTTACCTACATTTCCAGAAGTATTCCATATCCTTCCTCCTCTTTTGCTAACTTTGGTTCTCTCCTTTACACAAACTCAGTTTAAACAGCATTTTCACAGACTTGCAATATTTGGGATATTTAACTACCATTATTAGTTAGAACTGAACTATCAGCTCAGGCACTGCCACTGCTGCCCTCTGACTCTGCAGCCACCCCACAGGAAAGTCAGAGCTCAGATCCATCCCACCTTCCCCATTTAAAGAAGTGCAACACAGCTGGGGAAGGGCCTGCAGCACAAGTCTTATGAGGAGCAGCTGAAGGTGTTTATCCTGGAAAAAAGGAGAAAGGAGGCTCAGGGAGCACCTTACTGCTCTCTTTAACCACCTGAAAGGAGGCTGTAGCCAGGTGAGGGTCAGCCTCATCTCCCAGAAACAGCCAACAGGACAAGAGGAAATGGCATCAAGCTGAACCAGAAGAGATTTAGATTGGATATTAGAAAAAACTACTTCACTAAAAGGGTCATCCAGCATTGGAACACGCTGCCCAGGGAAGCAATTGAGTCACCATTCCTGGGCATATTTAAATTCATTGGCACTTGGGACACGGTTTAATGATGGACTTGGCAGGGCCAGGTTAATGGATGGACTTGATGATCTGAAGTTTTGTTTCCAATCTAAATGATTCCTTGCTGTAGTCACTAAAAGGAGTAGATGTTTCCTTTAGTGCAGAAATGTTGAAGCTCTCCAGCAAAGACAAACACACCATTGTGCAATGTCACTACTCTTTTCTTGCAGAGCTAGGAGAAACATGTCACTGTGATATTTTCTGAGAAATCCCTTCACCAGGATTTTTCTCCTGAGAAGCTGAGAAGCCTCAGAAAAGAAATGTAAACAATCACTATCAGATTGCTTTGGAATGTGGTCTGGAGGATGTTTACCAACAGGTGCATCTTTGATTGGTTCCATGTGAATTGTTTTTAATTAATGACCAATCACCATCAGCTGTGTTGGACTCTGAGGAGTCAGTCACGAGCTTCATTATCATTTTTTTCTAGCCTTCTGATGTATTATTTCTCTTTCTTTAGAATAGTTTTAGTGTATCATTTCTTTTATTATACTATAATATCATAAAATAATAAATCAGCCTTCTGAGAACATGGAGTCAAATTCTCATCTCTCACCTCGTCCTGAGGACCTCACAACACCACAAACATGCAATTGTACAGTCCCATATTTCAATGCGACACTTCAAAAAAAGATCCTTTGCTGGTAATAGAGTTTTCAGATGTTTTCCTTGTGCAGAAGTCCACCCAGGCCAAGAGTTATTTAAAATTTCAACCTCATGTAAAATTTGAAGACAATTCTCATAAAAACCTCTGGATCACCTGGAAAACCAGCAATATTGTTGCAACACTTCAAATTGCCCAGTGAGAGAGAAACCACCAGACTTTCAAAATTCATGTTATTTGTAAATCTCTCAGCAAGAACTACTCTGCATCAGTACAGCAGCTCCTGCTCAGCAAATAGTGGGTATTATGTTTAAATGCCTTCATCAGGTATTTTAATAACTTGTGTTTAACCTTGACACCAGATGCTCTGGGTTAGTAATGTTAACTGTGACTTCTGCTTCTACCTGAAATCGTTTTTAATCCTTCAACTCCAAGGAGAATGTAGAAGCAAAACCTGAATTTCATGCCCAACAATCAGATACCACACCAAGGAAACATACCTAAAGTCATAAAAGTGAATGCTGTTTTACTTCTTTCCCAGAGGATGCTGTCACAGACAGACCTCAGTAATTTCAATTTCCTTTCCACCATTCTGGTGTCTCAGTATTTCCAGACACAATTCAATATTCTCCAGGGAATACTGAAACTGACAGTTGAATTGACAAGTCAGTATTCTCCAGGGAAGGCAGGGAAATGCAACTCTCAAGAAAGACTCCTGATCCAGGGATTTAACTGGCCACCTTCTTAGGCAAGTTAGCAATAAGGGGAGAAAAAGCAGACACTGGGAAATATCTATTACACTGATACACTCCACTGAAGTAAAGACTTATCATTCCACATTTCAACTGAAAGACTAAATATCCTGTGAAATGAGTATATCAAAGCCCAACTTTTACCTGTAATCTCTTCATTTGAAGAATTTCATGTAATGATTTCACATGAGAAATAAGTCATTGACTTTTTTTTTTATGAGTTCAAACTGCACCTCACTACAAAGCCAACTGGAGGAGCAAAAGTAAAGTGGTTAGGCTATTTAAAATTGAATATGGGAATAATAAAATGCAGTATTGAAGGAATAAATCTGATCACTAAGTGAAATAGTTTTAGGCAGTCAAGCATTTCTGTGCTGAAAAAGTAAAGCACAAAAGTAGCATTTAAACAACAGCATTAATCTATGATTTCCAAGGACAGAAATTAAAACATCTGCTCAAAAGCCACTTGACAATATAACTGTCTTAACTGGAAAGCCAGCAAAGGCTTTACATTTAAAAAATTGCATGTTCATGAATTCCACTCTTTAAGTAAAAGAGTTTTAAAATAGGGCTAATATTCTGAGATGGCAACAATAAATATCAAGTGTTTGATAACTGTCATCTTAGAAAAATGGATTTCAACATCTTGCAGCTAACTTTTATTAATTCAATTTTAATTTTGTCCAGGAGATTCAACATGGCCTTGAATCACCATGTCCTCTGTGGAACAACTGCCTACACCCAGATTTTGTCAGTGTTATCTCACCCTGCAGACAGCTAATGTTATAACTCCTGATTGTCAGCAAAAGGTACAGAAAATGTGACTGCTTTACCAGCCAGAGAAAATTACATAAAGTGAATCACATCCATTAGCACAGTTCTGTCTCCAGATGTGTTTAAAGATTTTGCTGAAAAAGATCAAACACATCCATTATTCCAGGTATTAGGATAAGGCCCAGTTATTTTCTTTGATTCAAAGCAGGCATTGACTCCAAGCACTCAGAGGTTAACATGCAGAGCACACATTTAAAACATCCAAAAATTGGCTTTAAAAGACACACATTTTAAAAAATAATTACTTTAGCTTTTGGCCTCTGATTTATGCTGTTTGATAGGCAAACACTGCCTTTATCTTCTCATTGCTCTCCTTTACACTGGTATCAATTTCCTAAGCTAATCAAAGCAAATCTTCCTTCTCCCTAGAAAAAGAAGAAAAAAAGTAACTGCAAAAAGCAAAGAACAATAAATGTGAAAGTGAAAATTGCTGCTCAAGCACTTTGCCACTTTGAAGATGAATGTGAAACTATGACATTTTGAAACAAATATACAACTTGCAAAAGGCAATAACTACATTTTTTTCTGATTAAATAAAACAGAAAATTAACAACAGCTTTCCTGCTCACTCATATTTTACAGAGTCTATACAGAGCTCCTCAAAAAAGTCACCTGCATGTTGCAGAATTAATGTGTGTTTTCAAATGCTTCAGTCAGCTTTTAATTCAGGATATTTGGTCTCTGGTAAGTAAATAAAAATACAATAAAAGTCCTCACTTGACAAAGAACTGTAACTAAAATCCAGTATTACTCAAACACTTCATTTCAGCAGTGCATCCCAATCTCATTTTAAAAGTTTTGGTGGTTTCGGTTGTACTTTTTATTAAACTAAAGATAAAATCTTTAAAGGTACAGATAAGCAATAAGGAAAACAAGGGTTTAAACACAAAACTTCAGGCAGAAAAGCACATACCTACTATGTATTGGTAACAAGATTTTTTACCTGTCTAGACAAGTCAGTGACATTCTTGCCAAGTACTCCGTGGCAGGCAATCAAAAAGAGAAGGGTTGGGTGCTTAATCAGATTCTTCTTGGATTTTAACATCTTTAATTACAAATCTGCTTTTAAATTAAAAGTTCTGCTTCTAAGGACATAGAGTAGACCTTGTAAAACAGTCTAATAATGCTGTAGGAAAAGACAATTAAGCTATAAATAAAATGCCCCATCTATCACTGTTATCCAAACCAAGGCCATAATAAAAAAAAATTAAAAAGTTTAAAAGTTTAAAAAGCACATCTAGGAGTCAAAGACGAAACAAATTAGATTTAGTAGCAAACCAGAGTCTACAGTCATACTGACTAGAACTGGATGTGATATTAAATAAATGCGATCCCACATTTATTCAAGCCAGTCTTTGCAGAGATCCAGCACTGCAGTACTGAAGCAGTACATTTAATCTGTAGCAAAGAAATGTAAATATTTGAGATGACAGCAAATTTGGATCAGCAGTAAGGTTAAAACTCATTTTAGTATAATCCATCTGCAGCAAGTGGAATGATGGGAAAATGCAGGGTATAGAACCCATGTATTTCACAGCTACACAGGCTTCTCTTTTCTCTGAAGCACTTGCTGAGACTGCTCAGGATTGCCAGACCTGCCTGGGAAAAGGTACCTTTGTGTCTCCTCCATTATAAAACACAAGAACATCCTGCACAATGTATTTGCCTGTAGATAGGCAATCCTTCTAACTAGGTCCAGTAGCTAGAGTTTACTACTGATAGAACGAAGAAGCAACCTTCTTCAAACAAAACATGAGGCATTAATATCAAGATTCTGCTCTTCCAGATATTTGAGATTCTCTCTTTTCTGGCAGATAATGGGTAATTAATAAAATAAAAGTGTTGAATAAATTGTTTCCTCATCTGATATGCATATTTCCTCATCTGACAGGCATATTGCACAGTTGTAAAAGGAGTCTGAAATGTAACTCAAGGTTATGAAAACTACTTTTAAGACTACAGCAACACCTGCCCAGCACAACTGTATGACTGTATTTATGCTTAATCTTTAGACAGACTTTAAGAAATATTGAAACCCTCATTCCCATATACACCTTCTTTAAAAAGGCATAGACATTCTCCTGCACAGATCCAAGGAATGCAGAACTGGACAGTGCTTTAGCAAAGAGGCTGAATGAAGTTTTTCTTACACAGTAACGTTCAAAAAGCCGGAATGTGTAGTAAACAAAATGTGGAGGCTGGCAGCTTTGAATAACCAGTTCATGCCTTTGTTTCTGAGCTACAACACAAGGAAGCCACATAATCCCAATCAGAACAAAATAATGTTGCTCCGTTTCCCAGAAAACTTGGATTTCCAGAAGCGTTCAACGCCTAAAAAAGCATCTCACTCTAAGTGTGTGTTATCCTTGCTGGCCTCTTCAAGAAGTCCAAATTTAGTTTTCTAACATGTGTGTATCTTGGAATAAAGGCAAACACAGATTAATCAACCAAGCTAAGTACTTTGTGGTGCAGCCTTGCTTTAAAAACAAACAAACTCCAGCACCTTCCCCTAGGTGCTCCTCCCTCCCCTAAGGAATGCACACCACATCCCTCTTCATTCACATACCTTGCTGAACCGAACCACACACGGCATTTTGCTTAGGCACAGTTCCAAGCCTGCCCTTCCAGAGGGCACTCTGGAATTCAGGCACCATGCACAAAGTATCCTTTTCCCACTTTCTGGGAGCTGGACTACAAAGCCTTTCCTTTGCTCTCTGCAATTGCAGGCCCTCCCTGCCCCAGCACAAATCCATCAGCATTTATTCCACTCATTAATGAGTGATCTCCCATTTTTACTGCCATCGAAAAGGACACTGAATTGTTTCCACTAGCTGGAATGAAACACAGCTACTGCACCCAACCAGCAGATCCAGTATTCCCAGCTCAATTCTGCTCACAATCCAGAACAAGAAAATCTATTAAAACAGGCTGAGCAAACCAACGCAGGAGAACGAAGGACAAGAAAGAGAGACGCAGAGAAATCCGTACAAGCAGTGAGAGTTACTTTCACTGTGCATAGTTCTGCTTTCCCACAGCCCAGACGGAACGCTTTCTGCCAAGAAAATTTGAGATGAGAAGAGGAAGAACAGCAGGGTTTTTCACCCAGCTTTCCTCCTGCTGCCAGGAGCCAGCAGAGGCCGCTGAAGACCACGGATCGCTCCCGCAGAGCTGCGGGACGGGACAGCGGCTTCCCAACCCTCGCCTCTCACCCCATCAGCCACTTCTGGCGTTTTTCCTCCACTTCTCCATTCCACACCCGTACAGCTTACCTCCGGGAAGTCCAGTCCCGCTCAAGGCATCTCCTGCCCGTGGGCTATCGCTGGTGGCCAGAATGCACATTGCTGCACTTGGTGCTCCCAGGCTTAACCAAACTAGATCTTCTCCCCTTACTGAGGAACCACTCCAGGCTTCCTTGCCTAAAAGCTTCCCCCGACAAAACCCACAAAAACTCCACAAAACCCACACAAAACCCATTCATTTCACCAGAGACTATCCTCACATTTTCTAGAGATAGTGTGAACATATAATTTACAGTGAAGTTCTCACATGGTTCCAGCTACCCAATTTTTACTCCTCTCCAGGAACTCTCCCCAGCTCGAACTAGCCATGCACAGCAGTGACACAGTGAAGTGAACCCAACCTCACAGGTGGGTTTCATGTCAGTTCATGTACTTGCTCATACATTACCTTCTATCTAAGCACAGAGTCAAGAACCACACAAGGAACATCATCTACACAGATGAGGACCTCATCATGAGGGTCATCACTATTCCTTACAGCAGCTAAGTGCTCCAGTATCTTTTACTTCTACAGCAATAACTATCACGGAGAACAGAGCAAGAAAGAATAATTTGTTTACAGCAGGTCAAGGAACACCTATAGTAAATAGTGTTTTAGCCCACCTAAACAGCCACAAAAAATGATTCTGTTTTCAACATCTTACTAAGAGTGGAAAAGACAGGAATAATCAAAAGGATAATCAGATCAGATAATCAAAAGGACTGAACTCAATAATCCAGATGGTCTCTTCCCCTTTGGGCTCTGTGATTAAACAATCATTAAGTGGGTATCACCTGTAGCGCACTGTGGGTGAATCTGAGCTCCTGTATGGTTTTCAGTGAATGTACATGCCTGGCACAACAGAACCAAAGTTAAAAAGGCAGACTTTGTTTAGTGTGCTTTGCTCTCTTGCTACTTCCAAACACTTGAAACACATACCATGCATATTTCCTACACACAGTACAGGCTAAATACAAGAATTAAAGAATAACAGTTGCAAACAGTTACAGACTATTGCTATTCCAATTTCACGGGTTTGTTTCTTGTACATCAACTTTGTTACTCAAAGAAGAGGCCAAGTCGAACTGGAAACTGACTTCAGAAACAAATAAAATGTTAACTTGAGATATTTAAGTGCTGATTTCTACTTTTTTGTTCCTAATTTTAGGCTGCAATTTGAATGCATGATTACCTTTCAGATGTGCAATACCATTGCAGCTTTCAAAAAGAACCTCTGTAGCAGCAGTACACATTTTAACATATTTAAATACAAGCCAGTTAGGTATCAAACACTGCAAGAACAGATCCTTTCACACCAACAGCCACCTCAGTCTTTGTAAGAAGGTAGTAAAAAAGCATTCCACACTTTCCAAGCTTTCCAACTTCCCCAAGTCTTTTGGATGACCAGGAAAAGAGAAGCACACATGCACTGCTTTACCATCATCACTGCCCTCCCTGCATGTCCCATCTCCTTCCCCACAAAGAGTTTGCCAACACAATTACCATTTCACATCAGCAACCCAAGCACCAGAAACAAACCAGAGCCAGTGCTGCCCAGTGCTCATTCAGCTCCACATGTGCTCAACAACAACCTTTCTGCAGAGACTCTCCCATAAAGCACTTGCCCCACAAGGTATTTGAAAAACATCAGTAAACAAACAAACAAAGAGATGGAAAAGTGTAGTGCAGAGTATCCAGCACTCAAAAAATATGGCAACCATGATACTTTCAAAGACTACTACATGGAGATCCGGAAGAATCAGTTTATACATCACTTATTTAATGTTTTATTTACTGATTTTAGGATAAGAGACAGCACTGCCCTAACAGGGTTTGCCACTATCAAGAAAACCTGAGGAACATTTAGAACAGAGAAAATCATTTGCAAAGATATGTGTGAGCATAAATGGGAAGAACTGGAACGTAGTCTCCTAACTTAAATTACAGTTCTTAAAATTTAAAGCAGTAAAGAAAAAGAAAGACCTGCATGTTTCAGTCAATTGGCAGCATTCACATGTGCTGTCAGTGTGGGTGTCTTCCCTAAATAGGCAAACAACCTAAAGTGCAGAAAACTGAGAAATTTTTGAAGCCAAGAAAGCACTTTTGTTGTTTGAGAGCCTCACAAAAGCAAAGGACTCTGTTCACTCACATGCAACAAAGATGACTTCATACGGCAAGAGGTGCAGAGAAGAACCACAGGAGAACCAAACAGATGGAGAGCCCCTCTTAAAGGGCTGCACAAAGAACTTGGCTTGCCTAGTCGAGCAAAACAAGGCTAAGAGTGGATGTGATCTCAGACAAGCACCTCATGTAAATAACCAAAGGGAAAACAGCACCCCTTCCACTACAGGACAGCTGCACAACCACAGAACATTCTAAACCAAAACATTCTAAACCAAAAACATTCTAAACCACAGCACATTCATTTGGAAAGCTTCTATCCAATGGAAGTGGTGTTTAGGAAATTTTCAAACTCCTGTTAGGTAGAAAGGGGTGAAAAACTTACCTGCTTTTGATATGAAGCTTGACCACCTCATAAACCTTTGTTTCACTTTATGATGAGTGAAATGTGATGACTTAATGATGACTTTAAGGTTTCAAACCTTTGTTTTACTATATGATGTCTCAAGTTTGTCCACAGTATCGAAAGAAGCAATGAATGGAAGTAAATGGGCATAAATGGCTATAAATGGACATGGAAGTAAATGGACATAAGATTTCCTAAGTTTTTTTTACATCAAAGACAACTCACATCTAATATTTTATCTAATATTTTCATGATGTCTGTACCAGAAATCAGTTATGTAAGTGGAGTTAGCCTGTATATGTTTAAATAAAATGTTTGATTGAAGTTATTTAAAACAGCAGTAATACTTAGTAATACTTTTAATTTCATTAGAGAATTAAGACTTACAAGATCCTTTAAATGGCCAATGTGGTAAAACTACAATAGGTTGTATTAATTGTGGAAATTACCACAAGGGGGAGGGGTTACTTGGAATGTTCCTCCTGACACCCTTCAGTAAATTAGTATCCAAGGAGTAACAATGTGTTTGTGAAATTTCTGTAGACAACACCAGACTGGAACTGTCACCAGCACAGAGAGGACTGGGTAGTTATCCAGGAATGTTCATGGCTTTTGAGAGCTGGAATGCCAGAAAATGCAATTTAAGAGTACATCATGTGAAATCATGCGTTTAGGGACCAGTAACCTTTTCTGTAAGCTGAGAGCTCATCACGTGGAAGCAACACAGGAGCAATGAACAGAGCAGTGAGGTACGGAAATCATCATCTAAGGATACTGATGTTTACACGAGCCCAACAAGAGCTCAGTATGCTCATGGAAGAAAAACTGAGAAATTCCACTAGGCTCAGGGTGCCTCTGAGCTGAAATTAGAGAGGTTAGAGCAGTGCTGGGGGAAGTATCACTGCTGAAGAGTTAAATATTGTATTCCATATCAGGAGGATCTTTGCTCTCAAGCAGTTCAACTGAACAGATTTATGTTAAAACATTGCTTTGTCTCCTCACAAAACCTTGCTTGGCTAAAGATGACTGAGCTTATTAAACTGCTCAGTAAAATGAGCACACTCCATTCCTCATTTCATTTCCTGTAGCTGTTCCAGCCCAAGGTAAAGAGCACTATTAGCACAAGTTATGAAAATGCACTGCACAGAACTCTAATTCAATGGATCAGAAATCAAAAGTTTTGCAGCTGCCTGACAAACAAGATAAGAGATGGTCTTCCAAACAGAGCAGTTGGGAAGAGGAATTTAAGCTGTTGTAAAATTGCACTAGTAAGTTTCTGGTAAAGACAGAAAAACAAACAGATGTGTTTCTACACCTAGAAGTTTATGTACCCATGTAAAGGATCTGTTTACAGTACATTTACAGACTGGACATTTTAGAGTTCCATCTCTGGCCTGTGCAACCAGCAGAACTTTTATTCCTTCCTTTCAACACACTGGCCATAGATAAAGGGTGGCAGCTCTAAGTGTTATTGAGCTGCTCTCCAATGCTTTGCTACTGCCTCCTCAAGAGTCAAGGGCTAAACTACCTACCCAGCCCAGCACTGTAAGGAATTCTCTGGCTCAGACAAATGAAGATTGAATGCCTTTTTTCCTCCACTTTAGGTGAAAAAAAGACATTTTAGAATGGTCTGGAATTTTATTTAGCAAACATCCTACATGTGAGGCATTTGTTATACCTTCAGTCAATTGCTCCTTCACACAGCCCAGTATTGTTTGGAAGTTTGATATTCACTAAAACCTCAAGTTACCCAAAGTACCCCCAAGTTTGGGGCACACTCTGCAGGCATTTCAATACTGGACAACTGTGACACTGCTGTCAGCAGTTATTGGGGCAGTACTCAACAACCTGGGAGTTCTGCACTGGAGCAATGAGACAGTCTGAGCATTTTCCAGTCCTTTTCTGTTGGTTCAATTAAATTTGTCAGGCATGCCGATTTGCAAAGGAAAACGCAAAGGCATCACACGTGACACGTGACTCTAGATCCAAGATGTACCAGAGTTTTACTCATTTGATTAAATCTCTACTTTTACATCGGTGTTTGTCTTTGTAAAAACCTTATATCTGCGATGTTTGAAAGAAGCTCTCTTAGTTATCCAACTTTACTGCAACACGCTTGCATCTCATAGAATAAAAGCACCTCAATAAGCAGCACATCCCTGCCTGTAATTGCTCTCCGAACAAGGAACGCCACATGAAAGATCCCGACAGCCACCACCAGCCCTGGCAAGGCAACTTCATCCGCTCAGCCCCGTCTCCGGGAAGAGACACTGGAATCCTTTCACTTGCAAAACTTCCCAGGGCTGCGTCCACAGTCACGAGCCATTTAAAACAACAAAACCACCATTCACCTTCCACCTCGGCCGGCGCTCAGCCCGGCAACGCTCCACCTGCCGCAAACCTCACCGTGAATAGCGGCGAGGGGGGGAGCAGCCGGCTCGCAAACAAACGCACACACAAAAACCCCAAACAAACGGGGAAAACTCAAGTGCCGCCTCCAAGGAAACCTGTTGCTGACCACCGCCGGAGCGTGGCTGGGGGGATCGCGCATCCCGCCGTGCCCGGAGCCAACTTTCCCGCTGGCAGGGCGCATCCCGGCGCGGGTCCCCGATGAGCGCGGCGGACGTGCGGGCTCGCTGCGGGGGCGGCCGGGCTGAGCCGGGCCGGGGCCGCGCCGGCAGCGCCCCCCGGCCCTGGGCGGTCGGCGCGGGGCCGGGAGCCGGTACTCACTCGATGAAGTAGCTGGCGCCCTCCTCCGAGAACCCCTCCTCCCATCCGCGGGGCAGGTCTGCAAGGCACGGGGGACGGGGAAACAGAGAGAGAGAGAGCGGGAAGGAGGGATGAGAACTTCGCCCGCGGAGCCTCCCGGCCCCGGAGGAGGGGGCGCCGGCCGCGGGCACCCACCTGAGCGGATCATGTGGCCGGAGTTGACGGGCTCGCCGGTGCGCGGATGCAGCCAAGTGGTGCGGCGGGTCAGGTCGCTGCGAGGGAGAAGCGGAAAACATGCACCTGTTAGCGAGGAGGGCGGCGGCGGCGGCGGGGCCGCGCTGCCCCCGCGCCCCTCCCGCGGCTCCCCCTTACTCGATGAAGAAGACGCGCCCGTCCCTGCAGACGCCGTAGGACCAGTGCTCAGGTAGAGTGTCCCGCCCCACCGCCGCCGCCATGTTCGCCGTGCGCGCCGCCGGCCGGGGCGGGGGTGCGGGCGGGCGGGCGGCCGGCGCTGCTCGGCGCCCGGCGCCCGGCTCTGCTCGGCAGCGCCACCGCGGCGCGGGCGGGGGGCGACACCTCCCGCCCCTCGGGAGGCCGCGGCGGCGGGAGCGGGAGCCCGCGGTGCTGCCGCCCGGCTTTGTCCGCCGCTGCCCCGCGCCCGCCCCCCGGCCCCGCCTGGGCTGCCGGCCCCGGCGCGGCGCAGCGGCCCCCGCGGGCACCCCCGCCGGCCGGCACCCGGGAGCCGCACATCCATCCCCGCCGGCGCTCTCCGCCCGGCGGAGGGACCGGGATTGTCCCGTGGAGCCCCGGGGGATGTACAGGTGTGAGCGCACCTGGCTGCAGCCGTGCCCCGGGGACGCGCTCCCCGCGGCGCCAGGTGAGGAGGGACGGACAGGCCGCGGGGACTTTGAACCTCGGGCACAGGGCACGGGGGCACCGAGGTGAAAACATGGCACACACGCAGCAGCAGCAGCCGGCCAACGAAGCAGAGCTGTCCCCGGCACCGGGAGGGAGCTGTGCCAGCCCCCGTGCTCATCCATGACCTAGGGCAGACAGGAGGGTAACGTGAGGGAGCCCGCTCCGTGCACTTGAGTGGGGCTGGGCCGGCTTCCCGTCTGACCAAAACCCAAAACCCTTCCTGGCGCTGCTGTCCTGTATGGGGATGCCCCGGATGCTCCAGTCACTTAGAATGTGGTTTTGGGACAGAGTGGATAGGACGAGCAAGGAGCGGTGTGCCCTGCAGCAGAGCCCGTAGGTTTCTCACTCTCATCCTAGCGCCAGCCAGCAGAGCAGGGATGGCTGCCAGGTGGGCAGTCCTGGCCGGCGCCTTGGCTTGGCCCCAGTGCGAGTTGCAGCAGGATTGGCAGAGCCAAGGGGCTCAGGGTGCAGAAATTCCTCTTTCCATCAGGGCAGCAGCCGCGGAGCCAGGCACGGCTCTGTGGAGTTCGTGCTGTTCTGATACTGGGGAAGACAGAGGGATGCAAAAGGCAGGAAATGGGACATTGGCAGGCTTGGCGTGAAAGGAGAGTGTTAAACGGGAAAGACAGGTTGCAAGGAGAGGTGGGAAATGGTAGGTGGGTCTGACTGGGGTCGGGTTAGTGAAGAAAAACAGAGGAGACCAACTGAGGACACGGCTGTGGGGGACAGGGAGAACGCCAGCATGCAGTAGGAGAGTGTAAGAGTGCAGAGTGCTGCAGTACAGGGAAAATGACAACGTTTGCTTTTCCTTCTAAATAACCAAAATAAATCATCAGAAGAAAGCAGGAGGCAAGAAAATCAGCATCAGACAGGAAAGAGAGGACTTTGCTTTATTTCACATCAGTTTCAGACAACATTGCAGGTCTAGTGCATCAGGATGGCTTTGTGTAAACTTCCCTTTTTGACCCCTTTTGGAGAAGATACTTTATATATACACAGTATATACTATATATATATATATATACATATACACCCGATACTAGTGTCATCTAACAGCCAGAAATAGTCATTAACAATCCCCAGAATTATACTTTATCCACAGTTATGAAGCAGGAAAGAGTATCTTGTAGCCCTTTATCCTAAGTCAGAA
This sequence comes from Zonotrichia leucophrys gambelii, assembly GCF_028769735.1. Taxonomy (NCBI): domain Eukaryota; kingdom Metazoa; phylum Chordata; class Aves; order Passeriformes; family Passerellidae; genus Zonotrichia; species Zonotrichia leucophrys. The sequence continues at coordinate 44,098,755 of NC_088175.1, read as the reverse complement.
TTTTGATTAAAACTTCTAATACCAAAACTCCTGTGCTGCCTTTTTTCTTTTTTTTTTCTTAACCTTACTGGGTTTCCATGGCAAAGTTGGGGCTGCAGGAGTGGCTTCTATCAGAAGCTGCCAGAAGCTTCCCTTACATCCAACAGAGGCAATGCCACCCACGATGGACTCAATGCTGGCCAATGTGTTGGATAAGGGATTTTAAAAGGGATAAAAGTTAGCATGAAGGAGGAATTGGGACCAGAGAATGACAGTAACTGGTGAGGGATCTCTCTCACAAGCCTGTCATTATATTTTCTCTCCCCTGACCATTTGAGGAGAGGGAATCACAGAGCAGCTTTGGTGGGCACCTGATGTCCAGCCGGTGTCAACCCACCACAGAAGCCCCAATAATTCTGAGTCATTCTGGTCGGGTGTAAGTTATCACACAACTTGCAATAAAGTCAGTTCCAGTGCAATTCCAAAGTCAATCAAATACAAGTTACTTAGTGTTATTGCATGTTTAGGTCAGTGAGAAGAGATTAAGCCCAGCTCTTGCTCTGGAGTCACTCATTGCCATGATGCTCTGGAGCAAGTCTTCCATGCTCCATCAGCTGCAAGAACTCATTCCTTTTAGCTTCTAACTCCACCATGACAAAACAGGCTTACCCACCTCAAATAAATAGTAACTTCATTGAATAAACATTATTGGGGTTTGGATTGTGGCTCCTAAAAGCATCTGTGCTGGGTCAAACGAAATGTCTGTTTAGCCTAATATTCTGTCTGTCTCATGTCCCTACAGGAGCAGGTGCCAGGAAAGAGCACAGGAGCCAGGCAGTCATGGGTGGCTCCCCAGCTTTTTTCCTTAGCTCCAGCACCTGCATCCAGTGCTTGCCTGCAGAACCTGGGGGCTCAGAAAGCTCTTGCTCAAGGTGCTCTTTCCATCTCTAACTCCTCATGGATCTTTTCTGTGAACCTGTCCAGACTAGAGCCCACGTAGCTTCTATCACCCAGCAGCAGCAAAGTGCTCCTAATGCTCATCTTACCTGAGCTGTGTCTGAAGAATCACTTTCTTTTGTTTGTTGTGAACCCAGATCCCATTTCATTATTTCCTTCAGTTCTTGCAATGAAAGAGACTGGGGTCACCAGCGCAGCCTCCTGCAGTGCCAGCATTGATTTTAGACCAGTGGCCCAGGCCTGTGGGTAAGGTAAGGATGTGAAAATACTCCAAGGACAGAAATGCAACAGCCTCTCTTAGCAACTAGTTCCCTTATGCCTGTGGTGAAAATACCTCCATTATATCAAGTTAGGAACTCCCTGTTTCAATTTGTCACCGTTGTCATATGACCAGATCTTGAGTTGATGCATCATGGTGCCTGAGGCATTAGCACATTATCACATACTCCTGCAAATTACAGAGAAATGCATTACTGAAAAAGCATATTTTCTTACTGTGACTTGCAGAGCTCTATTCCAAAATTAAAATCAAGATGAAAACTTAGTCTAGATTCATAAAAGTTCACAAGCTGATTTGTGTTGGCCTCACCAGGAGGTAGGTTTGTGATTTAGAGCCCTGGAGGAAGAATGCCTCCAGGCATCATTCGTTAATAAGATTACCAGATTCTGCTGGTTTTTCTGTTGTTTTTTTGGGGTTTTTTTTTTTTTTCAGGCTCTGGTTCTAGTTGTCCCTGGCTGATACCAGACATTTTTCTATTACCTATCATTCGTTGCACTCTAGAGGCACTGTCTGGAAGAAGCTATTTGGGGTAAAATTAGGACTTTAAGGCCACAATATCAGGAACTCAGCTAAAGGAAGTGAAATACGGTCTTCAACAAGGGTCTAATAAAAGCTAGGATATTTGAGGCTCCCTTTGTTGATAACTGGGTAATTCAGGGAGACATCATGAGGTCCCTGAACACTGCAAGCTTGAACTCACTTTTGACAGCTTTGTAGGAATGTGTCACTAATGTTCCTTGCTCTGTCTGCATCCTCTGGGAACACTTTTTTTGATGACTTCATTAAAGTATGCCAAAATCTGTGTCTGCATTTCCATTGAAAAGAGAATCACAGAATGGTTTAGGGTGGAAGGGATCTTAAAGATCACCTCATCCAGTCTCCCTGGGGCACAGGGACACCTTGCACTATCCCAGGTTACTCAGGGCCCCATCCAACCTGGCCTTGAACACTGCCAGGGGTAGGGCATGCACAGCTTCCCTGGGCACCCTGTGCCAGTGCCTCACCACCCTCACAGTAAACAATTTAATCCTAATATATATTCCAGACCTGTTCTCTTTCAGTATAAAACTATTACCCTTTTCCTACCACTCCATGCCCTTGCTGTTTCCAGAATAAACTCCATTAACATGAACATCTTTTCTACCTCATCCCTTTCTTTTCAGCCCTTGCCCTGACAACCCAGCTTCACCCTGGCAGTGGCAACATCCCAATACTCTCATTTCCTCTTTTTTCCACTTCCATTACACACACCCCCACTCCTTGCACCATTTAGGTCTGCATGTTTCCCTGCACTTTTTCAACCCTTCATATGCTATAACTTCAACAAAACACGGAGTAGGAACCTGCAAATAATGCTGGAGACACTATATGAAGACCACAAAAAAAAAGGTATCATTTCCTTCAGTCACAATTAGATCCAGTGTCTAAAAGGTTAGAGAATCACAGCTGGATTTCAGCATGGTGTGTACTCTAATGATCTATTTCCTATTTTTCAGAGAATTCAATACAATTGAATTTGATGATCTTAGAGGGCAAAAGCTGCTGCTATTTCAGGAAGCTTAAATGAGGTACAATGCATAGAAAAGCCTGCTAGTTATGACTTTTTCATCCTGACCTGTATATTTTATAAAGCATAAGCACGACTTATAAAAGGTGTGAGGCCAGACAGAGGCAGATCATTTGAAGAGTAATGAATCTGAATTATTAAATCCTAGTTAAGAAAGCTTATAAGCCATAATGCAAACCATGTATTCAGCCCTTTAGCTGCAAAACATGTATTATGCCTTTTAGCATGATTTTCCAGCTCTGCTTGGAACAGCTGAGAATTAAAATCATGAAAGGTTTCATGGTGAGACGGATTAATTTGCAAGACAATTTCAGAGCAGTTCATTGTCTGATTATACTGAAATATAGGTTGTGCAACCACGTTGTTCTTCAGGATTGTGCAGTGTGATTCCCTTTTAGCAGTGGTAAGTGCTCAAGACACCAGAAATTAATACATTGAATCTTAGAGGTAGAAGAATGCATTAATCACACAATAGAGGGAATAGGGAAGAGATCTTGGAGACTTTAGGCAAATCCACATTCCTGGAAAATTTCCAATGCCGTTGCTCTAAAACTGCAGCACTTTTTCAGGTTATGGAAGAACTACACTAAGGAATCACTGTGGTATATTTGTTCAAATTAGTAAACAACTTCAGCTGTTGGATTCTCAGACAGCATGGGGAAATGCCATCTCAGGAGAACAGTAACAACAGAACTCATCAATTTGAAAAAAAATGGCAACACACAGCCAGAGCCAGTGTCAGGCTGTAGGATGAAGGAGCACTTAATGAAATAGATTGAACATGCAGAAAGATTTTTCCCAGTCTGAAGTCTTAAAATTGTTTAAAACATGAAGAGGAAAAATTAAAAAGATTCAAGTCCAAGACTACACATTACCTTAGTGGGTAGGGAAAGCAAACAAGATAACAAAAAGATCACTATTATATTTATTTTGAAGCTAAAATATAGTTGATGAGATTTAATACATACCAATCAATTTTATTCCTCATTCATCCATATCAGAGTGAGTAGAAAACAGCTTGTTTTATGCCAAGATAAATTTGAAGATAGATGATACATAGAAATTTTCCCAAATGTAATGAGCAGTAAAGCAGCCTAAGTAGGAATATCATGGTATTTCCCTTATCACCAATTTCTAAAGGCTGGCTCAGACAAAATTTCAGGGAAATTCGAAGTATACTTATTTTGTCTCAGGTCAGGAGCTATGAAAAGATGATCTCACAGGATCCATTTTAGTCTATATTTCTATGAAAAGAAATGCTAGTTCAAAATTTTAGAAATAATTTTTAGAATTAGATGGACATCAAAAATTGTCATCAGCTGATAGGTACCAAAGAGCACCTTTATTGAGTGCCCATCTAGTTGACAGGAAGAATTCAGGGCAACCTCTTGAATTTAAAGAGTTCTGTCATTTACAAGGAGAGGAAGGACAATCCCTGATACAGTTAAGGAAGATAAGCAACTTGCACAATGGTACTACTGGTGACATGACTAAATATAGAGCTCATACTTGTCCCTGATCTGGAGTGTTTTCTGTTGAACCACACAACCTACAGAAGCCAGGAGAGCTAGACAGAAGGAAGGGCTGCAAGAGGCACAAGAAATGTACAAAAATTTGGCACACCATCTGCAAAGCATCACCCATTTCCAGCCTAAGCACTTTCCAGGACACAATTAATATATATCTTAGTACAATGCCAAATAACTCTTGAGCAGAACAGAAAAGGTATTGTTGCCAATAGATTGTGTTTTCCCTTTTTATAAGTGCTGACATTAAATGAAACATCTTTTACACTTTATATACAGGGCTGTTTGTGCTGTGGGGAAAGTGATGGCAAATTTTAGACAAAGTAAGATTTTTCCCTAAATTTCCACGAGACTTGTGTCAGGCAACAGAATTCTAAGAGCACCAAAAGATAAATATAGCTGATAAAATAAGAAAGATTAAATAATGGTAAATCTATTGTTGAAGGAACTCCAAATACGGAAAAAGGAATTATTCATTTTCCTGGCCACTGGAAAGAATATAAACAAGTTCAAATTGTATCCACAGTTCCTTTGAGGAAGATGTGGAGCATGACATTGTACAAGAATAGTTTGGAGGCTCACTGTGTCCCTGTGCAGCAGGATCTGACTGGAGACTGCACACAGGCACCAGCCCAGACCGTGACACTGCTGAGCAAGACAGATGGGAAAATGACATTGAGAAGGCAACACTGGTGCTGCATAGCAAATCCCAACTTCTCCTTCCTAAACGTGCTGAACTCTGCTATGAGTAAAAAAAAAAGGGTAATTATCTTTGGTTAAAAGGTTTTCTTTTCCAAACCACCGTCAGTTTTCAAAAATATGTTCACACTGAAAGTACCCTTTGTGAAATCCAGAAGATATCTTCAAAATAATTCTGTTTTCCTTACAAATGTCCTTCGTGTTTAAAGACATCCTGCTGATTTACCTTCTAGATGCAAACATCTGAGTCTATCTAATTACATCTCTCTCACCTGAATATCCATTTGCCCAAAAGAATTATATTCATAGAATGAAGTTATGCATGTCCCCTGAAATGCACAAAAATGCACACAAAAGCAAAAATGAATGAATGCATTCCCTAATTACTGTCAATTTACAATTTCCTGTCGCACAAGCTTTATGATTACTATATTTAACATAGTCCCATCTCTTCATTTTCTCTCTTTTGCATTTCACAAAGTCTCAATAATTTACATACCCAGCACCTAGAATCCACACACTAGGATTTTGATTTGGTAATCAAAAATTAAACTAAATAACAAATACTCATAATTTTGTCATGACAAGTCTTATCATTCCATACAGTGGTGGCAATAGTTAAATGTCTGAACAGTGCTCAAGTTATCTGTAGAAGGGAGAAGTACAAAAGAACAATTATGTGCCAAAGTCATGGGATCATTTCCAGAAATTTAACTTACATTGTATAATGAACACTTGAGGGTATTTTTCTTTTTTTTTTTTTTCCTTGGCAAAGGACACTGTAAGCCTGGCAGCACTGAGAAACCCTCAGTTCCTCAATACTGATGTACCTGTGACTATCATTTGGTTTGTTTTAAAGTGAAGACTTGGAATCAATTCCATATTTATGAACACAGACTTGCTGTCATCCCATGACATCTGAATATGAAGAGATCCTTTTCTAAGAAAAGGGACAAATGCAAAGATAAACATCACTGATCCTTAAGACTAAAATCTTCACAATTTTAAATCAAACTTTTCAATTTTCTGATGTTTCCTTAGGAATTATGCATTTGATTTCTTTCCCCAGTATGAGATACCTCACTTTATTCCCATCAAAGCTTTTTTCCCCAATTTTGGTTCACCATTCCATGACTGATATTACCCTTTTTCCAGCCCTTTTGGCAACTGCCATTTTTTGCAACTACATATCATAGTTATGGCAAGCAGAGTGTCACATATTCCCACTAGGACTATTCACTAGGACATTTTTTCTAATGAAATTTAAGACCTCTGAATCCACTTTCCAGGCTTCTCCCTAAGTTTGTTCTCCATTTGCTTTGGAAGACCCAACACTTCACCCTGGAGTCCCCAACAGTAGTAATAGAAACTAACCTGTTCAACAGAATGTTTTCAAATTTGAGTATGTCAGGGATAAAACAGATTTTCACCTCATTTTCCTTAATACACCCAGGAATAGCTTGCTGCTACTCTGTAGATCAGTCACCACACCTCTAAGAATACTAGCAGCAATCCCCACACAAGACTCCAGACAAGATTCCATTTTAGCATCTTCTGCCCTACCTTTCCAGACATGGTACTTTCTTAGCAGGCTTGGAACTTGCCAAGGTCTCAGTCCTCTTCCTGAATAAGCTTTTGCCAGCTAGAACAATCTCCCAAAATCCTTGGTCTCCCAAATCCTTTTTCAAAGACCCCTTTGCAAAAGAATCTAAGATATTGATTATTTGCTTGGCTCCAGAAGGAGGTAGCTGAGGGTTAATCATTCTCCTTCATTTTTCTGGCAACATGGAGCGTACATACCTCATTACAGCTTTCCAATATCCCACTTCTCTCCAGTTTCCTCCTGCTTTTTGTTACAATCCTTTTTGACAATCCTCCACATCTATTTTTGTTTCTTTCTATGCTTGGGCTCAGGTCCTTCAGTGGTTTTCATTGCATAGTCTCCTGCTACACACCTGTACCCCTTCCACTTCTTGCTTCAATGATTTACAGCAGCAATCAGTTTCCAAAGGCAATGTGATAAACCATCTATATGTGAGCATGACAAAAAGAGTAGCTATAGTAACAGCAAGGTTTTAAACAAAATTGAAAAAAAAGAAAAAATCTGAAGGATATCACTTAACTGTTCCTCTATCCCCAAATATTGCACAGTTCCATGAATGTCCTCCTGTGTTCCTTTGCCTGATTTTATCTCCACCTAGCCAAAAACACAGTGAGATAAAAATAAAACTTTATTTTGCTTGGTTTAAGGAGGAAAAATAAATAAATAATCACACACAACAAAACTAGGAAAAGGTTGTCTCTTTCCCTGAAAGAAAAAGGAAAAAAATATAGAGTTTTGGAGTTTGGAGTTTAAATTGCAAACCCAAGACAGGCAGAATTGTCACTATCCCAGCACTAATGCCCTATGTTGACACCTGTGACCCATCTTGCTGTCACACAGAGCTGGAGATCCATTTCTGACAGTGCAGAACAGCACAGGTAGGTACAAGGAAAAGAACTTTCTGCAGGTTCTTGAGCAGAGCTCTTGAATCTAACTGGGCTGAGTCAAGGTAATAAAGAAAATGCTTTTTTTTTTCTAAATGTCATATATTTTTCGTTCCCTAGAACTTGTGTAGGTGAACTTCCACAGAAAAGACCAAAAGAGAGTCAGGGCCTCAGCTCACTTGACCACACAAAAGGCCAGCAAGGTCAGCAAAACATTGTTCAGTAATTCAACACACTTATACCTGTGTCACACTTTTTCATTCCTCTGTGTTAAAACGTGCATGTCAAAATAGATAAACAATCCAGGGTTAATTCATACTGAAAAAACTTCATTATTTTATATAGATTAAAAGAAAGTAAACTATCTTCATTTACTGCAGCATTACCTTCCAGAAAGTTTTTGTTCTTATTTGATCCTTCTTTCCTTGAGGAAGTAGGACTATTCCATATATCTTTTAAATACATACAAATGTGTTGCTCTTCTCAATAAAACCCACCTGAAATAGATTTCCTTTTAATTAGTGAAGTAAGCAGCCAAGCAAATCAAGAGAGACAATTATATATTTCAGTAAGGAATAGCCTGATACTTGTCAAACTGGAATATTATTATACCTGATTCGATTTTACACATTGACATCTCTCCATTGTTATTGATTAATGGTTAAAGCTCTCTAAGGTTGTTATACAACACTGTTATAAATAACTTATATTATTTAGATACATAATGGATGTGATCTCCACAAATGATGAATTATATCCCCCTTCTTAATTACAGCATCCTCTGAAATCTAATTTAAATAGTAGCTAAGCAGATTAAATTCAAAAGCAAGAACAACAGCACGGCAGTTTGCAAAATGATAGATTTATGGGGTTATTCTCTCAGTGTTGTAGAGTTTTGCCACAGAATGTTTTATAAAGTATCATCTTTCTCAATATCTTATTAGATCACTGTAATCTGGATTCACATATTGATTCAATCAGCTTCAATGTCAATCAAGACATGAAAATTTAATAAAAAACAACTCTAATTGCTCCTCGGGGACTTTGCAGTAATTACTCCCATATCATATCAGTGAGGCAGACGTCTTTAACATGTTCTGGTGTTCAAGCATAACAATTGCACGTTTCTTTTGGGCACTGCAGACTCCTCAAATCAGCATCTCACTCACTGAGATGTTGAAGGCTGCCTTAACAACATATCACATAGGGGCTACAGTTGATAAAATTGAAGCTGTATTCTGTCAACAATAATTATGTGGGTGTTCTGCTCATTTCCTGCCGTAGCTGTCCCATGGCAACAGCGTGAAAACAGCGCTCGTTATTTAAACACATAAATGACTGCTTTGATGACACATTTCTGGCTCAGGTTTGGCCAAGGCACGGCGAAAACAAAGACTTTTTTGAGAAACTATCACAACTACTCCTATTATATGCAAATCTGTAGGGAATGTGCTAATTCCCGAGTGGCAGCTCTGCTGTAGCAGCGGCAGATGTGGCCCGAGGCACTTCCAGACTGACAGCAAGCCAGCATTTGCACTTCGGGCCATTCTCTCCACCCTCGGTGAATTTCACAAGGAATACCTTAACCTAAGGACATTATTCCGCTTAGCCCTGCCTTTGGGGTTAAGGCAAACCAGATAAAATCACGCTAAAATTCCACATTTTATCAGAATTACATCCGTCTGGAGTGCTGAAAAAACAGCTGGTGGTATTGATGATTTTGTCATATAAACTCTGGTACATGGTTATTTTGGTACATGGGAGATCAGCTTTGCAATTTTCAGTTTTAACTATTTTGAGAATATTTACTTTTCTAAGATTAAGGCTTGTGAACCAAGAATAGGTATTGTACAGACAGTTAATAAAGCAGTTACAACTTGAATTAGGATATTGCAGGTCTTACCCTTAGCTCTGTGAACATCTAAGCTCTGATGTAATAAGACCTGATAGCAGGATCAAGTGCACCTATGACTCCAGCCTTCCAAATATCAGCTTCACTGAGAAAAGTAGCAAAAATGATACCATTATGGTTATTTTTTTCCTATTATGAGCACCCTGACTAAACTTGTTTCATTTAAGTTGATACTAATGCAATGGGAAACATCTGGGGATTAACAAAGTGGACCAGATTCAGGCTGGATTTTTAGAAGGAACCATTTAATAACCCACCATATGTCCCTGGGAGCATAATTTCTTTTCATTTTAACACTCTAAATGGATTTTAAGAACAAAATGTAGCACCAACAAAATGTGAAATCCATAGATACATGTATTTAAGATAAATCTATGATATAATTCAAAGAATAGAACAGTTTTTACACTAGGGGAAAGAAACATGACTAAGGCAACACACTGTCAAGCTGTAAATTGGAGTATTATCAAAGCCCTGGGTGCCTGGAATGTCCAGAGTGAATCTTACACTAGCCACATATCAATTGTCTTTTGTATTGTCACATGGATGTAAAGGAAACCCCAAGTGTTTGCTATCAGCATCTGATTAACCACTGAATTCTAACCATAGTTTGGGAACAAAGAACAATTTTTTTTGATGCCAACCATTGTCTGTGGCAGGGAAACAGCACAGTTTTCATTAGAAGAGGATGAATTTGAATTCTGATAAGATGTGGGGATGAAATGCTAACTTAAGCCAAATGAATATTCATATAGGAAAGTGAAAATAGGTGTCAAGGACTTGCTGCACTTAAGTCCTGGGTTACATGAAAACTGTACACCATTCAACAAAACAACAAGGTTTCTAATGATTACTTTCCCCATATAATTTATTCATCTATTCCAGAGCAGTGTTTCAGGGCTTAATGAGTATTTGTAAAGCTCTGACTGAAATGCACTCTCAAAATGCAAAACATTAGACCATTTACAAAGAATGAAGTAGTGTAGATTACTGGTTCAGAAAAGCCACTGCAGCTCATCAACATGTGCATTTAAAGGGTGTTTTACTTCCCCAGGCCCCTGTTCACAGTCCTGTGCAGTTGAAAGGCTAAGTGTGCTTCCTGCCCACTGAATCCACTCTGATGGCCAGGGACAAAGGAAAAGTTGAGGAACTTTCTCTCTTCTCCTGTTTCACCCCATATCACCCATATTTTCCCCACGTGAGGCAACCTCACATCACATCTCAAAGAGCTACTTGGAGAATAAACAAGATGAAGTAGCAATAGAATGGTCTGGGTTGGAAGGGACCTTAAAGACCTCATTGCAACCCTCCCACCATGGGCAGGGACACCTCCCACTAGACCAGATAGCTGCAAGTCCCATCCAACCTGACCTTGAACACTTCCAGGGATGGGACATCCACAGCTTCCCTGTTCCAATGCCTCACCACCCTCACTGGGAAGAGCTGAAGTCACCTCTAGTTCCTTGTGTGGCTCTCTTTCTTCCTGGAAGATCAGCATTCTGAATCAGAAATTCAGGAATTTCTCAGAGCTTTCTGACAGTCTCTGGCACAGCAGATTCTATGAGCACACATGGCAAACAGGATGACCTCATGCTTTCATGTGCTGTCTCCTGGTTGATGTGATTCTCTTGCCCATTGTTGCAGTGCCATTCCACCTGTTACAGATGCTGTATCCTCTTTAAACTAGATAAATGTCTATAAAAAAAGTCTCAAATGTTAATTTTCTTAAATTGTATTTTTTTTTCTTCTTTGTACACTGGGATAGTTGCTTTATCACTATTAGTTAAATCTCATGGAGATCTAATATTGATAAAGAGTAGTCCCAGTAATTCTAAAGGAAATCCAAGACTTCATAAAACCAGATTTTAGTAGGAAAAGAGAAAGACCAGGCAAAATAAGGATCCTGGGATTAAGTAATCCTTCTTTCTACATTAACTAACTGTTGCCCAGACACTTTAATTCTACATCATGCTGTGCACAATAAATGAGAAGTCAGGAAAGGCAAAACCTTGGCTTTTAATATCTCACACCCTTCTGCCCATCACTTCATGTCTCATCCACCTGTCAGTAGTGGTGGTTATTTCTACTTTCTTACTTTCCTTATACACAGCCTCTACTGCATCTTAGGACACAGGAGAGGATATTTTATGTTTATATACATCAATGCCAATGTACAAACAAAAAATCAAGCTGTCAATGGTTCATGGCAACCTCCTGGACAGAGAAGAACCCACATTATTGTTACATTCTTTTTATTAAATTAGCCAGCTTGGAAGTTTAATGTCAGTTTTCCTCATTAGCCAGGCATATTAACTAGTTTGGCTGAAATATAATCTACTAAGGGGTCAGTGGGGGGACTGAAGGAAAAAAAATTTAAAAGCAAAAAAATTGTCCAGAAGAAACATGACTGAAATCCCAGATTATACCAATTTCCTCAGCAGTACTGTATATGCAGATAGTATTTATAGAAACCAGCATCCCTCAGAAATAGGCATTACGTTAATTAAAATGTGTTGTAGCCTAAGATTACATTTTATTAATTCCTGTTTGCAAGAAGGTCATGTCTAATGATTTCCTCTTGGAGTTACTGGTTTTAGCAATCAGACCATTAAAGATTTTGATTCTTGTTCTACTTGTGAAATCACTCAGATTCTTGCCAACACAAGTGCCAATTCCCTGACCTTTTGGTGTTCTTTTTAACTTTTTGCCCCAGTGGGATTTTCTTCTTCTTGAGGGAAAACAGCTGCACATACAACATCAGGAATTGTAATCAATTTTGCATCAGTCCAGAATAAAAGCCATGTGTTCAGATAACCAGGATACTCCAGCATTCCAAATACCCAGGATAAATTACTGTAACAGACCAATACTGTTCTCAATTGCATTATTACTGCATTCAATGCACAATTGCAATTGTGCTTTACAGCTAGCACAAATATACAATTCCTTGTGAATAATAATGTTGATTTACACTGTAAATTAAAGCATTCATGACATTTTACAGAAAATCACGTATGCAAAGTTCTCCTGATGAACGAGATATGAATTAAACAATAACCACTTCCTTCACTTTAATGTCTTGGGGAGTGGGAACACCTTGACCACTGTCAAAAGGGTGTACTGAAATCCCATCTTTTAAAGCATTTTATAAGCATGCAGAAACTCTAGAGAGAACATCAGAGTGGTTAGATGGACAGGCAGAGGCACAAAGAAATGTGACCAATCTGTCTGTTCCAATAAAAGGCAGTTTGGTTTGTCCTGAATCTGTTCAGAATACACCAGTGTCTAACATCACTAGGAGCACTAGCACATGACACACAGCACATTCCACCCTTCTAAGTAATATTAATATAAGTTTCAAACCCTTCTAAGTGGTGCTAATTAATCACATTACTGACCTGACTTCACAGAGGGATCGAACTGGAGGCAGTTAACCAATTAAACACGAGTGGTCAGTGCTGTGGAAAATGGGGCAGGAATTTTGAAACTTCACACCTATTTTGCACACCCTAAAGATTAATCAGTTCAATTCCTCTGAATTTTGGGCAATGTGAGCAGCTATGATTGAATATGGTGATTGAAAGCATCTTGTGGAACTGACACTTGCTGTGGTTCTGTGTCCAGGGTTCATTCTTGTGGGTGCTTTTAAAGATGCAGCCTCCTTGTGTTCAAACACAAGCTCAGCTGTCTCTGGTGATCAGTGCAATATATTGGCACAAGAAGGGCAAATACCTGTAATCATGTCTCACCTGGTGTGCCTGATCATCAAAGAGCAGGTACAGTGTGAAAACTGAGGAAAGGGCTTTCAGACAGGTAAGGGAGACCAGGAGAAATGCAGCTCCTCCCTAACACAAAAAGGATCAGGACAGATCTACAGCATTCTTTGGATTTTGCCAGTTTTACATGTCCTGAATTTGTTCTACAATGTAAAAATTCTCTTGTTTTGACATTTGCCTAAGCAAGAACGTAATTTCCAGTACCTGCTTTTGACTCCTGCAGGAAAGTCTCTCAGAGAGAGTAGCTGTCATCTGAAGAGGCAGCAGATCAGTGTCAGAAAACTTGTTGAACAACTTCCTGCATTCCTGTTCCCTTAATAAATGAGTTCTGAAAGGCTTCTTCAAGGAACAAGGAAAACTGTTGCATACCAACAGTCACAGACAATGTTTTCTAGAAAATTTTAAGCTTGAGCATCTACTAAGGTTTTGTGCACATACAGAAATCTCAGTGTAACGAAATTAATTTACCAACTTGCTTGGTGAAGGGCTGTACTCCTGCTGTGAGAGCATGTCAGTTTATTCAGACAGTCTGAAAACCCAGATGTGATGTTTTTACCAGGAGCAAGGGCACAGGACTGAGGAGGAGCTGTGCAATCTGCAGCTGAGGCAAGCTGAGGGCACAGCTCCAGCTTGTTACCAGTCCCACATGGCCAAAGTGCCCTTGCCAGCAGCACAGCAACAGTGAAAAGATTTGAGGAGCTAAACAGCATCTCCTCTTTATCTGCAAGCAAAAACAAAAAGTTGCTGCTCTTTCCCCAAGCCTCTAGTTTGGCTTTTCTCAGTCCTTGCAGGTGACATGAAGCACTCAAACATTTTTCTCTTCCCACCTGCTATCACCTTCCTTCCTCCCCTAACCTGACCTAAGTAAACCCTGGCTCCAGACCTGACCCGTGCTTTGAAGCATCCTCCAAAAACAATGCAGTTGCAAAATGTACAATTGCTATCAGCAGTCTCTATTCTACAAAGCTTTGATAACATAGTTTGTCAGATAAGAATGTGAAAAGAAACCCATACCTTACGTGGCTACATTGGCAAAATGACAGAATATTTTGTTGCCTTACTTGGTGGCTTTCAGGGAAGCAGGGAAATAAGCCCACTAGAAAAACTTCCCTGTGTGACATGCTGCATCTTCCATATGGCCCCTCTGCTATCCTGGTGCACCAGCACCAGGCAAACCAATAATACTTCCAAGTGTGAGATGTGCAGGTTTCATAACAGCGTTCCAGTGGGAGTCATTGTAAGCAGTTTTAGGACAGAACTTGTCAGATTTGGGGAAGAGACTGAACGCTGTTGCACCTGCGACAGCAGAAGGCTGGATGCAATGATCCAACAGGCCCTACATTTCAAAGTAAAAAATACCCCAACCAACTGAAGTCCTGGAAAAAAAAGAGCCAAGCCTCAGAAAGAACAACAGCAGAACAAAAGTAGTTACACATTAGCCAGCACATGTGATCCTGTGTGGCTTCCGTGCCTGAGGAGAGCATGAGCCAGCAGGGCTGCGGCGGCCACTGACACGTCAGAGCTCCTTTGCCACACAGAATAAACATATATTACAAAGCAAGAAAGGAAAAAAGATGCTAAAAAGCAGACTTTCTCCATCTTCACTCTGTTTCCCAGACATCCAGCAATCTTTGAGACAGAGGGAGAAGGGAAAAAATGTTTTCAGGGGTGGCAATGCATCCACAATTCCTAGCAGCAAGCAAACTGAGCAGGCTACAGTGACCACAGAGACCTGAATTGCACCCAAGGTGATGCTGACAGTGTGCCATGAAAACATGTGCTGGGAGATCAGTCCTATTTGGAAGAGTATAAAAAGACAGGAGAGACAAAAGCAAGAAAAGAGATGGAAAGTAACTTGTCCAAAGGGTGAGTAAACATTCAGAGCAAAAGCAGCCTCCTGAGTGTGCCTAAGGCCAATGCCCTGTCCTTCCTGCCCAGGGAACCTTTCTGTCTGGCTTCCACCTCCAACTCTGCAAACAAAAACTGTCCAAGTCCACTTCAGCAGGTTTTGGTGGGTCTCAGGACCCAGGGGTAGGTGCAGGACAATGCAGAGCCTCTGAGCCAAGGAGCAACAAATGGCTCATTCTGCACAGGGTGTAATATCAACCAGCCTTTCTAGGAAGGGTGGGCTCACATATCCCCAGCCAGGAGCTGCACAGCAAAGTATTTCACAGGCCTGCAGGTAGGAAAGGGAAGAGAAAAATGGATTCATTCTAAGTAACAGTCTTCCACTTCCTAAAAATCTGCTTGCAGATTTGGGAAATTCTGCGAAGTGGGGAGGAACTTTTTGCTTTGAAAGAAGCAATATCTCTGCTGTTTCTCCTGGAAATGGAACTCACCTGCTTGATGGCCTTCTGCAACCTGCTTAACATTTCCACTGAATGAGATTTCAAATCTCAGGAAGAAATAATTATATGCAACTTTTATAGCTGAATTAAGACCTCCTACAATTGCTAGTATCTCTGAAGAGGGGTAACACTATTCCTCTGTGTGTAGGAGAGAAATTTAGCTGTAAAAGAATGGATACACTGTGGATTATTTGTGAAGTTTGTTTGTGCTTTACTAACATTGCTTAGCAAAACAGTCTGATTTACATTTGGTGGCATTTTTAAAGAATATTATTGGCATAAGTGTTTAGTATACCCCTGCCAAAAAAACCACAACAGAAAATTAACATGCAAGGCAAAGAGCAAAGACAAATTCAAATCCCCTTGGGATTTTCTTAGGAATCAAAAGCCACTTGGAGTAAACATTTGCCAGCTCAACAGTTTGAAATGTCCCATACACATCTCTCTAATAGCCTCTGTAATAATTGACAGAGCACAATACCTAGAAGAGATGCCAGCACATCACAAATATGAGGCTGTTGATAGGATTAAGCATTATCCTGTCTCACCAATGAATAAAGAAAATTATCCTGTCTCACCAATGGATAAAAAAAATAAGAAATGGGACTGTGTAGTGTTGAATAGCACTAAGATACACTTATGACAAGCTTTCCATGTTTTTTGTGCACGACAGAGCTTCACAGAGAAGGTCATGCATGAATTCTGAAAAAAATGGCATTATTACTGAGGAATGCCAGGCAAAGCAGGAAATAATCTTTAATTAATTTGTGAGGAACTTTCATTTGGCAGACACATTCTGCCAAATAAAGACAGAACAGTAGCTTTCTTATTAAGCTGATAAAATCAATAAAAGTGAAGAAATCCCGTAGTCAAAAGGCATTAGAACAATGTGTTTTACTAGGAGATGTAATAGTAATCCACAGGGAATCCTGGCAATGCTCACTGGGTTTTTTCTCCTGAAATCAAAGGTATTTCTGACAGAAAAAATAACAAATCTTTACATTTTCTGCTTTTCTAGATTTTGACTCAATATTTGATCTCAGGCAGAGTAAAATGCAAGCAGATTCAAACTTATTCATTAATTCTAACAATGCAAAGTGCCGCACTTTGTCTTTTCTTATGGCTGTTATTGTCTCTGTAATTTCATTTCCAATTGCCACCTCCATCTCCCACTGGCTTGCCCAGGTATTAAGGGATATTTTTGTCATTTGTAAAATGCTGGGGAAACTCGTGATAATAGGCACTTCATAAACGTCAGGTGTTATTTTAGTGAAACTGGGACAAACTGCTACTTTCAAACATAATTGGCTACAATGGCAAAAACTGGAGCATCTGTAGAAAACTGGGCCATGGTACGTGTGAGGTGCTAATATTTATCCTAATTTGGCAGCTTTGTCTCAGTTCATAGGAGCTCACCCCTATGCACTGAGGTGTGTGAGCAAAAGAGCCTTAAAGGAATTTTATCTTTATTTGAAAGTGCTTCCTGGGAACAGGAAGCAATTCAGCGAATCAATGTGTTTGTTTTTCACATCCACAAGCCAAAATTTAAATCTCACTTAAGCCTAAAGGGAAACAAGTTGGGCGATTTCAGCGTAATCCCTTCAGAAATGTATTCTCTTCACAGGAACACTGCTCAGCACAGTAGCAGCTCTGTGCAGGAGAAGCCTCACACTGAAACATTAGAACTGCTACAGTTTAGGTTAGGAGAGAGAGTCTTTGTTGGCAGCCTTTATAACAATATCCTATATAAATTCATAAATAATCTTAGCATATTGACATCCTGGAAAGGAAATATGGAAACTTGCCTCGGAGCTGCCTGCATTAATCTTCATTCTATCCTGTACTGGCATCTTTCCCAGTTTCCTATGCCCAAAGTTCACAATGTCTGTTTTCAAAGGAACACACTGACCCTTATAGAGAAGAGCCCAGAAAGCCTGATTTGCTACTAGTTTTAATTTTTATATCCTCTTTTCCTAAACCAAGTAGGTTCTGAAGCACAGCTTCTAATGAGCCAACAGAAAACAGCCTTAATGTGAAAAACTTTGGCATGCAAATCTGATGACTAAGGAATGTGGTTTGATCACACCACCAGGCCTTACAGAGAGAGAATAAAGCAGCAGTATTCCATGGAGCTGCAGCTCATGGTCCAGTCTCACTAACATGGACCAACACTGGCAAACAGCTCTTTACCATGGGCTCTGAGCAGCTATGCAGGAGCTGGGCCCAGGGAAAATCTCAACAATGTTTTCAGTCTGCAAACTCCTTGCCATGGCCAGCAGTGATTTTGCCTTTGTGAAGCAAATTTTAAACTCCAAGCACTCCCTCTGAGTGAGGGAGGGAGAGGTGAGATCAGAGCCAAGCAGCTGATTGATAACTGCAGTGCAGACACACTCGTAAAGAAGTTCCTGGAAAAATAAAGCACTGCGTGCTGTGAGACAAGGAGGTTCAAGGATTTCTGTGCAACAGAAGCACTTCACTCTTCCAGGAAACTGCCACAGCAAAACACTTCTAGTGGATATGCAGATTGACTGGCAAAACAGGGCTCATGTAGCCATCAGGAAAACACCCTCCCTCTTGGTGAGACAGGCTGACAGGATAACAGCCGTGGCACCTGTTTCACGTGTGGGTCTCTACCACGATTTCAGGAGCCTGGAGTTCACCCTCTTCTCAGCAGAACATGAACACACCATCAAATCTCATTGCAAACCTCTGATTTTTCTGCTTCCCTTAGAAGACAAGAGTCCTGGCAGCTGGGTTTGGGAGGAGACTGCCCTGGTGTAGCTGTCCTAATGCTCAAAGCCCCCAGCTCCCCCTCTGCAGAAGTGGAAACCCATGCAGTGCTGAGTGTCCTACCAGCACCTGCACTCCTTGCATCTCCTTGGAACCCCTGGCAAAAGGAACAGGGCTTGCTGAGGGGTCCTGGGGAGAAGATGAGCTTGTCATGTTCTCAAACTGAAGAGACTGTCACCAACTCGAGGGGACACGTGACACAAAGCCTGGTTTTGGGGTATGTATATAAATCTATAGGGACACCTGACATGGATAACCATGTCTATCACTATGCTTACCTCTGACTACCCCAAAATGTCTTTCCAAGATCTTATTTTTCCCTTAATGGTGATGGTGGTAATTCATTCTGGGTTATAACGAATACATAGTTTCCATACTAATCAGCCCCAAGGTCAGCAAAGAATACTGCCTGCTGTTCTTGCTTATCTAAGCTAATTTATTGAAATTAAGTTAGTTTACCTGCTGACCTCTATGAAATGCATTCAGAGTATTCCTCAACAATCCATGACACTTGTCTCTGGGAAAATCAACAGCAGGAGATAAGGCTAATACCTTCTAAAACCTTTCTAAGCAAAGCTCCCCTGTAGCAAGGTTGTTTCCCTATAGCTCCTGTCATATACAGCACATACTGTGCTAATGGAGATGCAACACTAGCAGAGATTCTAGGTCAAGTTTCACACACTTTCAGCACAGCTACCATGGATTTAGGCTGGGAAATTTGAAAGAAAAGTTTGTCCCTCACTGATACAGTGAGGATGTGAGGACAGTGTGAGATGACTGCCTAAATTAAACACATTGCAATTTTTATGCACTGGAGATCAAGAATACCTTTGTTTCCAACATTCTGAAGTTTTCCCTCTGATGCACACTCATAATTCCCACTGATATCTACAATACAACCCAAGCCCCAATTCCCATTATCCTGGCACACTGCTCTCAGGGACAAATGACAGAAGACAACAATAAAAGGGCCATTATTAAAGCAGGTAAAACTTCCCACAAGAGTAAATCTTCAAATATGTGTGTTAGATGAATGGCATAGAAACCATTCACCTGAGGTTGCCTTTATTACTCAACTAAAAAGATATCCAGGAAAAAGATATCTAGGAAAAAGATATTTCCATTGCTTTGGCACAAGGTACAGCCTGCATTTGCTCCCTGAACACACTCATTTTTATACAAACACCGGGGGCTGGTCTAGCCAAATTTTCTCCCCCTGTGGCTGACACAATTTGCAATTTGGCTTTATCAGCTGTGCATAGGAAAGCAAAGACACCACACCCAGGCAGCTCCTTGCACCTCTCCTGCTCCTCCTCCCACCCTGCTGGAGCTGCTGCACAAAGGACAAGCAGCCAGGGCAGGCTCAGCACAGAGAGCTCTGTGCTGAAGGCATTTGCCAGCAAAGCCCAATGCCTGCTTCAAGCCTCTGGTGTTATGAATAAAAGGAGTCACAGCCCAGCACACATCCCAGCATTTTGGGCATTGTTTTGAGATGGAACATACAACACAGTATTACCAACCTGCATCTTCAGACCTGGGTCAGTCCCTACACCTAACAGTAGCTGCTTAGAAATATTTAGATTTTTAAAAAGTCTTTGTTTTCTGATCCTTGGTGTTTTCCAGCCTTAGGTTCACACTCCTGAGACCCTAATCACCCTCAGGAGAACTGTAAGCATTTCATTTTCAGACAAAATCTGGCAGCCTGGCCTAATCCCATGACTCAAGGCTGCAAAAAGAAAAAGGGGGTGGGGGCAAGGAGAAGAGTATTAAATACATAATAAAGCATGAAAGCTACCAATATCCAATTCAGAATTGAATTCTTCAAAGGTAGCAGCCAAATTATTCTATTTCTAAGGACTATTCTAACACAGCAGAAAGCAAAGCTTAATAAAACCCCTTAGGTTTGCATTTTACTTGCAGGGTGAAAGGCCAGGCAGAGACCTTTACTTAAACTGTCACTTGACCTTTTTTTGGAACATCTTTGTTACTGAAAGACCGAAATTTTGCAGCAGTGAAATTTCAGTGCATGGGAATGGGAAGCAAGGGCAAAGGGAAGCACATACAGACAGAAGCTCATGGAAGAGCTGCCAAACACAAGCAGAGTAGCTCCAGGATTTATTTCACTTTACTCTCACCCCAGCCATGCAACAAACCAGAGGAAGGATATCTTGTGATTGAACACTGGCCTGGAACATCTGAGTTCAGTTCTCAAATATTTCATAAAGCTTCAGACTCAGTTGTCATCTTACAAATATACAAAGGAAAATAATGTTTCCTTTCCTGCACTCTTGTTCTGTCCTTTTTCTTCATGTTGTGAATCTGCCTCTTAATTGATATGAGCCACTTAGCAAAAGGAAGCTCTGATTTCAGCAGGGGCCTGTAGCTGCTCTAACAGCAAATCATATTCTGAGCCAAATCCCACCTCAAACCTTTGCAAAAAGTTCAGCTCTGGATCTGCCTTTAGGAGCAGGAACATTCTGCTGTAAACAGCCTCTGAGCCAATTGTGAGCAGATATCCCACAGTTCATACTCTAGCAACCTTTAGCTTTTTGACTAAAATACTTAAAGAATCTAAAAATACAGTGTGGCATAAATCACACTGCCTAAAATTTTACTTTCCCTCCCCTCAAATTTAATGCCTTTTATTCTGAAATGGAAAAATGGCAACAGCAACAATGAAAGGGTGATTATTAATCTTTGATCCTGAGTCACTTTCTCTTACAGAGCCCTATTCTTCACCTCAGGAAGTGTGATACAGGAGCACTCCCACAGCCTGATTAAAGGTCCAGGTATGGGGTCACACAATGCACAGAGAGAGCTGCAGAGTTTCAGAGAGCAACGTGTATTTAATGTGTGACTAAAGGCAGGCACGATAAAGGAGGCAATAATGAACATTCCTAATGATTGCCATAGCTGTGAAACTGCCACAGAACTGTTTGAGGTAATTGTGGTGAGAAATTGAGTTGTTTGCTAAGAAAGAAATGGTCAAATCTGTTTTCCAGAGTGCTAGCCTGGGTGATTACAAAACAGAACTTGCTGGGAATGCCAACTTGCTGGAAAATGGCAGTGTGCCCTCCTCAACTGAAAGCAGCCAAAGGGACCTAGGTTTTACTGGCTCACCCGAAAGCTGAGGAATTAGAATTGAAAACAAGCCGGGTGAGGTAGCTAACAACTGGGATTTCAGGTTTGTCAGCAAAGAGATGCCTCAGAGAAGGGTCAGAGGTTACACCTGGAGATTTAGAAGATAATGACAGAGTTCAGACAGGCATCAAATTCATCTGGTCCCTCCAAAAGCAAATTGTCATGAAGTCCAATTCTGAAAAGAGCAATTTGGCTTAAGATGCAAAATTCATTACTTCCTAAGGAAGATGCTCTCCCCAGCTCTCCCTTCTTAAATGAAGAATTATAAGAAATAGAAAAAAAATATACATAGAAGTCTGAATTTTTAAAAAGCCCTCAAACAATCCAGCTGTTGCAGGAGTCCCACACAATCCCAGGTGACTGAAACACCAACCCACCTGCAAGCTCTTACTCCCACTCCCTGTAAGGATTACTTTTATGGCAACAACTTCCCTACGAGGGAATTGCAGCTCTCTGAAAAGCACTGAAATTGCAGATGACAACAAAATTGTCTGTCTCAGAGAGCAGGCAGTGCAGGGAGAGCAGCAGACTCGCAGCCAGCCCACTTTGGGAATGGCATCCCAGCCCCGCTGGCCCGCATTGGGCAGGAGCCTCTCTTTTCACCAACACAAAGGAGGACGTGTGAGCATGAAATCCACTTTGAGCACTGCTCACAGAATTGAGTCTAAAGACTGCTCTGGCCTGGCCACCACGAGGAGCTGCATTTTGGTGTTCACACTGTCAGAAAACACCTTTTTTCTCACCCCCTCCTCTACCATTCACTGGATTTTTATGTTCCAAGTCACTTTAGGAATCCAGTTTAAGAGCTTGATTCTCATTATCTAGAATTTATAGAGTTTCCAAAAGGGAGAGAGCTGTAAGAATTACAGGAAATCAGGAGATTTACTATTAATCTACCAGTCTCTCAAGATTTCTGCATCTTTGGCCAGACACAAAAAAACAACTTTCTTTTGTGAAGTCATAATTTACACTCAAGTGTAACACTGCCAAATTTTTAAGGTGGTAACTGGCAAGAACTGGCAAAACACAAACAAACAAGCATACACAATATTTTGTATGCATTTTACTAGATCTAACATCAATTCAGGCTGTTTCAAGAATTCTGCTGTTTGTCAGCTGATGAGCAACCTTATAACTAATCTAAACACAAAGGCTTAATCTAAACATAAAAGCTTGCCCACCTACTCTGTCAACAGAGTGGGGTTTTGTATCTCCCAAAGAAATTTTGATTAGGCAAAACATAAAGAAATAGTTTCCAACCATTTAGTAATAGAAACTATTAAATAGCATACACTTTTCATTCAAACCTGGATTTAGTGAAAGGTATTCTGGAAGGTCCTAAAGTATGAAAATACACTGGCTATCAGATATAATGTGGGCTGTTGTGCTGACAACTGTATATGAGCAGGAGAAAAAAAAGGTTTTGTGACCTTGTTTCTGCATGTAACTGTGAAAAAAACCCCAACAACAAAAACCAAACAAATCCCAAACAACCTCTATTTGTGAGGGCTCATGAAAAGCTATAGATCCATAAAGCTCTGCAGTCCTTTGTCTCATCTTGCTGCATATTAGGGATATATTTCACATTCAGATTTGACTTACAGCAGTAAGCAGCCAGTACAGTTCATGGCCTGTGTGACTCACAGATTGTAGTCAAATACACTGTTTCACAAAAGGGGTGTCAAGGACACTCATCAGCATTCTGGAAAAAAAACAAAACAGAACCATCTCTGATAATTCAGGCACTAAAATCCCCATGCATTTTGTACCATCATTACTTAGAGAACTGAAGACACTAATGGCTACCAAAGATGAAGTAGAGATATTTCACTATGGTGGCTCTGCATTATGTTATTCTTAACCTTTCCTATTTTTCAGTTTCTAAAAAAGCTGCTGCATCCATCTACTGTACTGGAAAATTCAGTGGCATGAATGGTTCTAAATTTAGGATGCAGGACACTGCAGCTGTGATAGCATTTCGGAAGTGGAAGGCATAGTGGGTACATGACATATTTAGATAAGAGAACTATTTTTAGTCAAAATGAAGCTCAGTTTTGGCTACTTTAACAAGTGCACTAATTTGGCCAATCAGTTCAGACAGACTTTATCCCAGCTCCCATTCTCACCTACAAGGTACTGCATGCACACTGTGACCCCTTCTCTCTATTTGTCCTTTAAAAAATAATGGGTAAAGCAGGAGAAAAGTAATCATAAACTTATCACATGCATTTCTGCTACCCCTTCCTAAACATCCAGTGGCAGACACTTGGAGAAAGGCCAGCGACCTGTCTAGACCACTACACTCTGATGTAGTACAGCCAGGCTCTCCTCTCACCTAACTGATGTTGTTGGTCTCCTCCAAATGGAACAAATTATCTGCTGATCCATTTCTGCTAAGTTCAGCATTTTATTGCACCAAAAGAGAGTGCAGTCCACTATCACTCTTCCACTTACTTCAGGCTTAAAATGTTGCTCCATGACTGGATCATTTTTCACCACTTTTTAAAACCCCCTAGCAGCTTCGCCCCATTTACATCCTTCTCTCCTTTAAACACATCTTGTCTTCAGAGTAATCCATCCTGCTTTCTTAAGCCTGAGCCTGGCTTCTGTAGGATCTCGATTTGACACATACTTGCCATGTCATTTTTAGATAGCAAGCTCTCCATCACATGGAAACAGATCATTGACAGCCACAGAGTGAAGTGGCAGTTTTAAGATCAGAGTCCAGGCTTTCAAGTCAAGAGCTATCAGGCACATACTTTAAAAAATTTAGTATTGGCTTTTATTGACAGAAAAATGTTTTCATTTCAGTGAAAATCAGTAATTTGATCAAGACTGAAAGCAGTTATAATTTGTAATATTGAGACAGATTTTCATTACCAAGCTGCGCAAAAATTAAGGTTAATTATTTCCAGACTAATCCATACCAGCTTCTCAACAAAAACCTTCAATTTTTTTTCTTTTTTTGAGGAGGAATTGGCAGTCTCATGTTTCAAGTACTGCTGCAGCTCTGGTCTCCAACCAGGAAAGTATAGGTGCAGTGAATCTAATTGTTTCATATCACTGGGATTTTGGCATCTGCAGCAGAGCAGTAGATTTGTGCTTCTCCAGAAGCACAGAGATCAGCAGACTTGGTTATGTGTTTAAAAATGAATCTGGGTGCTATGGACCCTTACCCAGCATTCATTATCCACACAGAATTCCCAGTCTGTGGCTCCACAGAGCTTGGAGTCAGCTCTGGAAATCATAGAATGGCCTGAGTTGGAAGGGACCTTAAAGATCATCCCGTTCCAGCCCTCTGACAAGGGCAGGGACACCTCCCACTATCCCAGGATGATCAGAGCCCCATCCAACCTGGCCTTGGACACTGCCAGGGATGGGGCACCCACAGTTTCTCAACCTGTGCCACTGCCTCACCACCCTCAGAGTTAAGAAAATTTTTCTATATAATTTAAACCTGCTCTTTCAGTTGGAAGTCATTCCCTGCTGTCCTGTCCCTGGACGCCCTTGTAAATAGTCCCTCTCTATCTTTTCTGTAGGCCACCCTACCCAAATACACACTCATGACCAGATTAATCTCTCAGACAGACCAACTAAACAGCACTGTTTTCAATGGAGTCACACTGGAAGGGAAAAAAAAGGAAAAAACATATTTAGATTATCAGCAGCATGATGAAATTTTCAACTCCTTGAAATTTTCCAGAGCCCACAGTCATATCAATGATGCCTTTAAGAAACTCAAATCTCAATACCAGAAATTAGGCCCCATTCATTATTTTTATCCCTTAATCCTGCTGAGCTCCCAGAAGATTTGTTGTGCTGCATTTGAATTTCTCTTGCAGCATTTCAGCGTGCAGTATTTTGATGGAAGAGTTCCACTACCCGAGGCACGCTCTGCCAGCTTATCACACCAACACTGCTCTCTTGTGGCAGACACTTCTAGGGAACGCTCCACGAACAATTTAGCCAATACAATCCAGTGGGATAAGGGTATTTACAAAGCACCCACCGATAAAAATGGATGCCCACACTTTCAATAGCTAAAACAGACACAAAGCAACAGCAGATCATTAATTTTGTCTTACTGGATATGAAGTATTCAGGTGTTCATCCTCATGTCTCTGTCATTGCCAGGATTGCACAGAGAGCTCTGCTTTTGCAATTCTCTTTTCTGAACTTTTCTACCAAGGTACCTTTATCAGACTGAACCTGTGCAGTTTTAAATGCCTTTCAGAAATTCAAATCCACTCGCCTCAAAATGAAACACCACTGTTTCTCTCTATCAACTCTCACAGTTACCTGACAATTTGAATTCACCGTTTATAAAAAAGTTACTGTTTCCAGGCATGTTCATCTTAGCAGGCTATGCAGACAAACTGCTAAATACATTCACTTTCTTGAATTGAAGAGTACGATGAAGGCACAAATTCAATGAGCAGGAGGCCAAGTGACTTCAAAGTTGCCTAGAAATGGAAAAGGAAAACCAAAACTGCAGTTCAATTTGATAAGTAAAGTGCCTAAATCATACAGAGTTCTAATGGATTTTTTTCATTTTTATGGCTCTGAGAATATCACTGATGCCCTGGGGGAATCACTGATACTGGAGGAATATCACTGATACTGGAGGAATTCTCCCCTGGATAAGCATCAACCATCAGATTTGCTACTTTTTAATTATTTGCAGATTGAAAAATGAAAAAAAAAGTTGGTTTTCTTCACAACGGTAGGAAAGACTAATTTGTGTGTAGCATGGACACTAACCATCAAAAAGGCAAATACCCCCTGGACAGGCAAGTAAAAGCACACAGAGCACACAAGGCTGACACTCACAGTGATACAGGTGCAATCACAAAACACTCTTTTCAAACAGACAGTATTAGTGACACTTTGCCACAACAGGCTTGTGGCATTACAAAGAATCCCTAATAAAGGGTCACACTGACATCAGCAGAATTTATACAATTCACAATGTGGGAAAAAACACGTATGTACCCCAGTGTGATAACTCACTGGTTTGCTTTTTAATGCAATGCAGCACATTCAGGTACTGACCAGAGCTGAGTAGGGATCATTAATGGAAGCAGGTGGTGGATTTTTACCAAGTGACAGCTTGCCCTTCTTCTTCTTGCCCTTTTCCTTCCTTGATGCACCATTTGACCTGCAGAACTCAAAGCAGCTTTATATTTGTTAGCACAAACCAGAGGCCTTTACATGCAAATCTCTCAGTTAGGCCAAAAGCTCAATTCAGTCTCAGGGTCTGCTCTTGCAGCTCCCATGCCCTTTACCACTGGATTGTGCCCTCTCCATGGGAAGGATTTGGATATGCTACACCCTTTGCAAGCAAGTTAATTGAGCAGCTTCCCCAGGCAGTCCCCAGGAATCAAAGCTTTCTGTCTACTCAGCTTTAGCAGAAAGGTCATGACAGTGATGCCAACACTTGTTCATCCTCCCATTGCTTCTGCTCTCTGTATAAACACTGGACAAACAGCCCTGCCAAGGCCAAGAACTGCAGTTGGAGTAGCCAGCCCTCCTGGCTCCTGAGGGGGAGATCCAGGGAAGCCCAACACACCTGCAGCAAGCCCAGAGGAAAGGCCAGCAGCCACCTTCTGCTCTGAAACTCCAGGAGGATGACCCAAGCTGAAGGACAAGGGTTTCTGTGGTGGAAGCCCTGCCCTGTTCCAGCACACAGAGCTTTTTTTTTGCCATACAAAGATGCAAATCCTTAAAAAGGGTCCCAGGCTAAGGCTGATTTTGCTTTGTCAGTGACAATCCACCGTGTGACAGAACACAGGCGTCCGGTGTTCCACTCAATTGTCATGTTTTGATTGCATCTGTCACACACTGGTAGAGCTTCAGGTTGAGGGAGATGATGAGCTTTTAGTTTTCCTTTCTCCCAGCTTCTCACTGTGCGCCTCTGCAGGAATGAACTTGTCAACCCAGATGCAAAATGAATGAATGGCTTTTAATCACTTTGATAATGTTAACGTTATTGCTTTGACAGAATAGCAGCAGATACAGTTTGCTGATTCAGCCACTTGTATAACGATCTAATGGGCTTTTCTGGCTAATGCCATGCTCTAAAAATATACACTGGACTAATAGATGAGCCTCTGCTATACTGAAAAACAGGCTCATTAAGACAATTCCTCTGAAAAGTGGCATTTTTATGACAAGATACTGAAGCATTTAATTACCCTCTATCCTGACAGAGCTGAAAGAAATTAATTAAAGAGAAAAAAACCCTTTGCAGCAATGTAGCAGATCTTGAGGTAGGAAAAGATGCCAACAGTCAGTAGTGTAAAGGAAAATCTGAGAAGTGTGAGGCTGTTTCCCCAAAGGAAACAGTCTGTTGATAGGCCACAGATTGCCCTTCATTTACACCGAGCAGAAGGCCAGGTTCTGAGAGGGGAGTTGTCATTACAGCACAATTAATTTTCCCTGCTCTAGTCTGTGCCAGGAGAATATCGACTGCTGCTGAAGGACAGGGGAGCCGGAGGTTTGGGAAGGCAGGAGAGACTTGGGTGATATGTGAGGTAAGGCACTTGTTTTCACTGTAGAGTTAGCCTGGATTATCCATCCCTAAGCTCATTCCCTGCTCTCCAAGGGTACGTAAGGAGAGCCAGCAGCTCTGCTCAGACTGCAGCGAGAACAGGCGGCTGGCCCAGAGCGCTCAGCAGTGCTGGCACACTGCACTGTTGTGCTGGCAGTGGCACTGGGTGACCCTGGCATGGCCCTGGTGACAGCCCTGCAGCCAACCGGCCCGGCATGGCCCTGGTGACAGCCCCGGTGACAGCCCTGTACCAGCCAGCCTGGCATTGCCCTGGTGACAGCCCCACAGCCAGCTGCCTAGCATGGCCCTGGTGATAGCTCCACAGGGCCCTGGTGGCAGCCCCACAGCCAGCGGCCCTGGCACGGCCCTGGTGACAGCCCCACAGCCAGCTGCCCTGGTATGGTCCTGGCACAGCCCCACAGCCAGCTGCCCTGGCACAACCCTGGTGACAGCCCCACATGGCCCTGGTGACAGCACCAGAACCAGCGGCCCTGGCACAGCCCCGGTGACAGCCCCGCAGGGCCCTGGTGACAGTCCCACAGCCAGCTGCCCTGGCACGGCCCCAGTGACAGCCCCGCATGGCCCCCGTGTCAGCCTCACAGGGCCCCGGTTACAGCCCCACAGCCAGAGGCCCTGGCACAGCCCCGGTGACAGCCCCGCAGCACCCACACAGATGGCATTAGCTCAGCGTTGTGGCTGGCCCTGCCACCAGACACACAAACAATCCTTATGCAATCCCTGTCGCTTTTGAGGCAGAGGCTGCTCCTGCCTTTGCTCCGCTTCCTGGCAGAGCTGTTTGTGCAGCAACATGGGAAAAACAGATCAGAGAAAAGACTTTGAATTTATTTTTAAAAATCAACCAAATATCCCCCCCACACACACCTGCTTTATGATTTGTCTTTTTTTTCCTTCTCAAACTCTATTGTCTCTCAGTTCAGCTCAGCACCCTGCTGATACCCAGAGAAGGACAGAGGAAGAGGGCTTTGAGGAGGAGACTGCTAAATCCTGCTTAAGCAGGGCTGGGATCACATGAGAAATCCACAGCCTGGGTTATCCCCACTGCAGCCTCAAGGCACATTTCCTTACAAAGAGTTAACGCTTAATCAGGCTAAAGACTTCTGCATGTGAGCACAGGCTAAGGCAGTGGCCCGGCTGGACTTCCCAGCTGTGCAGGGGTGTAGGCAGGCCCACGGTGACCATGAGTGGAGCACGTGGAACCCTCCCTCCTGCAAAGAACAGCTTCACTGGGCACTGAGAAATCATCAACTGCTCAGAGCAGCAGCCTTTAGAGCTTGCCTTTACAGCAGATTCCAGGCTTACAGAACCATGGGCCATGGCCTGTGCCACCCTCCAGCCCCAGTCCTTTCCAGCAGCCCTCCTTCCATCTCTGGCACAGGCACACGTGCGTGACACAGCAGGGAGAAGAGTCTCACAGAATAGGTGGAACTTCAGCTGCTCAGACAGCAACAATGAAACGAGGTTGATTATTTTAACCCTTTTCCTTTTTCTCTGCTGGATCATAGTTCTGAGTCAGCAATTTGTACCTGATTCTGAATCCCTGAGACAAAGTCACTGACATGACCAGGGAGAGCTCACATCCTCCAGAGCCAGAGGTTCACTCTACCCAAAGCAGTGAAGCGTGCATTACTCTTTGCTTTTTATTCATGTATGCGTGCAAAAACTGGGGGTTTTCCTTTGTTGGCACAAAAGCACAGCCACACACACCTGTTCATTTCAATTCTTTAGAGAATTGTCACTGTTGTAAATATCACGGTCCTGGCAAGCAGAGAGATACCCAAGCACAGATATCTCCTCTCTGAGCCCTCACCAAAGGCTCCATTTGAGGCACAGCCTCAGAGGGCGGGCGTGGGTATCGGTGTCAGTGGGAGACGCACACGGGGTAACAGGACACTGCCAGCACTTCAGCCAAGGGCACACCTACCCTGCCATCCCAGCAGGCACACCTGACACACATGCCCTGCTCCGGGGCACATGTCACCAGAGAGGGGCTCACAAACAGCCAGTGAGGCTGGGGACACACCTCTGTGGCTGGGGACATGCCTCTGTGGCTGGCACTGTGCCCTGGGGACACCCGAAGAACAGGCAATTGGCTGCAGGGTGAGCGTGCTGCTGGAAAGATCGGGCAGCAATGAGCTAGATGTTCCATCCCCCCAGTGCCTCCTGGCCTTTGGCTGTCACTGGGAAGCTGGCACGGACCGGCCCTGCTCGCTGTCACCCTGTGCCAGCAGAGCGGAGCAGCCCCGCACCTGCTGCCCCTTCCTGCCTGGCTGGCAAAGGTGACCCTTCCTGGCAGGAGAGAAGAGGCAGCAGCTCCCTCTTTGCCAGAGCCACTCCTCACTGGCACAGTCACACCTCTGTCCAAGATGTTCCACTTTTTTATTGCTGCAGTTAACAAAAAGAAGCAGCTGTTCAAACAACGTATAGCGGCAAGTGCTAATACTTTGAGGAAACATATCCAGCTACAGAATGTTCAGCACATCCCTTCCCTCCATCATAGAGGATAAGAGAAGGACTGAAAACAGCTGAGTGGACATAAAGAGCTCACAAATGCCTTATTAATAAGTGTGTTGGATCTAATGATCTGTGAAACTGAAATGAGATTATTTGGATTATCTCATTAAACAAGAATAATAGCAATAGTAACCGGGTAGTAATTAAGAGTGGGCCAATCCAAGGACAAACTAAGCCAAAAAGACTCTTAATTAACACTCTGCTTGTTTGTGCCTGTACTTCTACACCCAGAATTTATGAAGAAACAAAAAACAGTGCCTAACAAAACTGCCTGATTTTAACAACCAGAAAAGAAGCCACTGGCTACGCACACCTGCAGGGAGCATTCACTCTGAAAACTAAACAATGACTAAATTGTGCTATTTGGGCAGAGCCAGCCCTGAGGAAACAAAAACATGTAGCCAAAATGTAAAACTGATTCCAAAGGCTCAGCAATTAGCAGCTCTGGGTAAATCTGCAGGGCAGGAACAGAAGAGAAACAATCCATAATCTCAGCCTTTCTCAGGCTTTAACCACCAGCCATCACAGCCTCCCAACAAAAGCATAGTTTCTCCTCAAAGCTTGAGAGCAATTCCTGAAGGCTCCAGTGCATAATTGAAGTGAAGCAGTACATGAATTTTACCTTTAAGACTTTGTTTATATGTCTCAGAAGCTCTTTGGCTCAGGGCAAAGAACAGGACACCTCTGCAGGCTCTCAGGGACATGGGGCATGAGGGATTAAACATGACAGAATCAGCCTGAGTGGCATTAGGTCAAAAGGTCCCTGGTATTGAAGCCTGAAGTAATTACTGTTGTGCAAAATCCAGTGCTCCCCTTGCCTTCCCTAAGTAGTCCTTACTTAACAGGAAAACCAGGCACCATAAAATACAGTGCACTAGTAAAAGGCTTGCCCAGGGGATTGGATAAACAATTCTAAAAGGTGAAGACAAACTGCTCTGAGGCCTTGACTCACAGCACTGTCCTCTCCTGGCTTAATGCTCCAGGGTTAGAGCCCAAACACACACCAGGGACTGCATTTACCAAAGGAACTGAAGTTCAAAATGTCGGGACACAAAGCATTGATCTCCCTTTAAGACTTGGCTTCCACATACTGAATTATTAACATTAGCAAAGAAAGAAAAATAAAAGGGTAATTGAATGAAGGTACCCTGAAGAAAGGTGTCTTTGTTACCACAGTTATTACATCAAGAACAGGAACTGCACCCCTACATAACACACTCATCATTCTCCATAGAGAATGGTGCAATTTGAATCTTGCTTTTGTAGCAAATTTGAACTGTAAAAGAACTATAGGGGGCTTTAATTAATTAAAAAAAAGACAATGGCTTACAGACATTTGAAAGATAAAGAGAAAAAAAAACTGCAAACCCAGTGACTGCTCAATTACCCTCAAGGGTAAAGAGGCAGATTAACCCATAAAAAGCGCTCAGATTAACTCAAGACTGAGGGAAGAAACATGTGAACAATAATTAAAAGGGAAAAAACTACTCTACTAAGAAGTTTGGGGTCCCTCTGCGAGGAAATACAACACTGCCACATATAAAACTAATTATCCTAATTTTCTGTTTGACTTGTCCCTCACTGGGCTGCTTGGGCTGTGGCCTGTATCCATGCTGGGCAATATCTCTGTGCCAGAGTTTCTTTCTCTTGGCTGTCCCCCTTTTTATCCAGACCTATGTGGGTCATAGAGCAGGGAGGGGAAGAGAGTCTCCCAGAAAAGGCACTGGTGGCAGCAGCCTCCTGCTACCAGGGCCACACCAACCCATCTCACACAGATTTTCTTTCCCAGATTTGCTGGGTTGGTGGCACCACGCTGCTGAAGTGCCAAGCCTCCCCCAGCACGGTGTGAGCTGTGTGACCCACACACCCACTCACTGCTGCGCTGCCCTGAGCCAGCTGCCAGGCAGAGCTGACCCTGCAGGCAGCATTTATCAGACACACGTGCCGCTGGCATCCTCTTCTGCCTCCCCTTCCTGCTCCACCTCCATCCTGGAGTCACACCTGCTGCCTGCACACCGGGCTGCACCTGCAGCTCCAGACTGGATTGCAATTCCAGCAGCAGCAGGCTGCCACACCAACACTGCATGTACTGCACCCTCCACTGCCACTGAGAGAACTTCTGGGTCCCCTTGGCTGGGTGGTGGCAACCAGTGATGCCAAAAGTGCCCGTGGCAGGAGAGGGAAAGAGGGTCAGATAACAGGAAACAGCCACACACCTGATGAACAGGGAATATATCCACAGATACAGAGCCATTGTTCTGCCTGAGATCCTCATCCCTAAAGCAAGTCAAAGCCTGAATGAACACAAATGAGGCTTGGCACTTTTCCAGCCATGGAAGTGGGGAATCTCTAGCAGATCACCAGGATACACCATTTTTGGAGTGGAAGCGATAGAAGAGGCAGCATTCAGAAAACCCCAGCTACATCTAAATGTCACTGATCAGAGAAAGTTACAAATAACACACATCAGGACTCCAGGCATTTGAACACACTTCCTGATGAGTTTTAGTGCTTTGATAAGTGCAGGAGCACACAGGGACTAGGGAGCAGAAAAAAACCTCACTGTTTGAAATAAATACCCAGCACAATCTCTTCCATGGTCTATTGCTGGTTTTTGTGGCCATAAAAACACGTAGCAATGCCACTGCTACAGACCTCCAGGACAACCACACCTTAACATTCGCAGCATCTGTATCTTCCCAGGAAAATACAGAGCAAGAGGCAATTTCCTACTATCTCAGCTCACAGGAGAGGAAATACAAAGACTAAAAATACACCCATGACCAGTTCTTTTACCCACATCATGTGCTTGTACCTACTCTGTAGCCTGATGCTAACACAGCTTTATTACATTTCTAACACAAATGTTTAAGGATTAAAAGTTAGGATGCTTAGAGGAAGGCTTATTACTTAGGGTATTGTGCCTAATAAAAGTTCCGCTTTTTAACACTGGCTGACACACATTCAACCTGTTCTAGGGGTGTTTTTATGCAAAAATTCTCGCAAATTTTCAAGAGTCTGGGAGATAGAGATTTGTGCAATCCACAAAGTGTCCCTTGTGGAAGTTCCTATGCAGGCTGCTGAACCAAATCCAGTAAAGTGTCTGTGGAACACCCCTCTAAATCAGCACTTCAGCACTTCTGCTTTACTGTCGGTGCTGGCTCTTGCATGACCCACCTCTGCCACTTTCCAAAACTGCTGCTCAGTTCCTTGTGCTTCCAGAGTGAGCAAAGACATCAGAGTGGAGTTGAGTGCATGTGCTGTTATATCCAGCACTGCTGGGTACACCTCAGGTTCCCCATCCCAAATGCCATTTCACTTGACCTTCACTACAGAGCAAGTGAGGGGGCAGAACCTGCTCCAGTTTAACCTGGCTGTTTGAGGCACAATGGAGAGAAAAACAAGCTTGGAGAGCACAGTGGAAGGAATAATCCCAACCCAAACTGCAAGCTACATAAACAGTCCTAAACTGCTGCATGCCATGGGATTACCCATCAATGTGAGGAGCTGCAGCCAAAGCCTGTGTTTTGTTAGACCATATCTGTCACTGGTATCTGCAGTGTGACATTTCCGATTACAGCTGCTTTCACAGGAGCTTTGCAATTCTGTTGGGCAGACAAATCTAATTGCTGTTTAATACCAAACAATGCTGCAGCAGGACATGATTGCTTTGCTTAAATAACATTGTTCCATTAAACTTCTCCGATTTAACCCTATTAGTTGGATCTTGGAATCAGAAACAAGGCTGACAGGAATCATTCCATGAAACAGAATTTTTTACATGGCTGATTTGCAGCTCTCTGAGTTTTATTAAACAGCTGCAGAAGGGACTGATCTTTGTTAAGAAGAGGAGACAGAGTTTCCAGAGGTCACTGAAACAGAATTTACCTGTACTGTAAGGAAAATCCTGTATATTTGAAAGCCTAATTGAGGTGAATATTGTGCAGAAATTTGCCACAGAACTTGTAAGCGAAAAAGTTTCAAATTTGAGAAGTGACAGTGTCTCAACTGTGCAACAGGGCCAAGCTTCTTAATTTTCCTGCTTTTTACATCCTCCTTCCCTACATCCAAATTTGCCAGACATAGAAAGGCAAACTAACAGCAGGAGACCAAATCACGATCTGCTTTGAGCTGACAGAAGAATTATGTGCCCAAGAGCACAAACAGGTAGACATATGTCAGAGACAAAGCTGGCTCCATTTCCCTGGTGCTCCTTTAGGGAAGGAAGTCCAGCCCACTCCCCACCCTGGGCAGGAAGAGGTTGGGGAATGGTTCTCTCCACTCTAAGCCTTGTGGCTCCATCAGTGCAAAGACAGATTATTGTAACTGCCCACTGCTGCCCACCAGGAGCCACACTCTGGGATCCTGTGCCAGGAGTTAGAGCCATGGTCTGTGTCCCAAAAGCCTCTGTGAGCTGCCTCCGTGCTCTGCTCTGCACCACCGCCCAGACAGGCCATTTACATATAAACACCCAGCTCTGGTTAAAGAGCAACTATCACTGGCAGGACACCAGACTGGGACCCAGGACCTCAGAGCTGGTGCCAAGCTCTCCTGCTGCCCCAAGCAAACCCATTCACTGCTTTGTGCCTTTGTCACCCTGCAAAGAGGGGGATGTCTCCTCTATTTTCACACAAATCACTGAATTTATGGGTCAAAACTACTACTACTACGAGCTGGAAATCAGTGAAAGGGTGTTTCTGCAGCATTACATTTGCAACACACATTTGGTGAATTCCAGAAAACTAAACACTCTCCAGAAACTGACTATTCCCAGGTCATTGCCCAACACACGAAGAATTTGGGACCACTGAAACTGTCACCTCCTTGCACATTACAGAAATGTTATTCATTAGTACGGGCTTTATTTATTAATCATATATGGATTTGAGATCCCAGCTTGATTGAGGCTACCTAAATACCATTTAAAAATATTATTCTTGTATTGCTTGTTAGCTACAGTATTGAAAATAACAGAATACTAAACCAAAAGAGAATCCAGACCTGAATCTTCTGCTGAAGAAAGTTATCAGGAACAGCTACCTAAGTGATGTGTTAGGAGTAATCTGTAGCATGAGTTTGAGGTAAGTGGAATACCCAATATAATAGACAGATATTGCTCCATCAGCAGTTTCTGAGAATTTATCAATTTATAGTCCTAGTTTTGCCAAGGCCAGCAGAGCTGAGCAAGATGGGATGGACTTACAAAAAAAAAAAAAAAAAAAAAAAAAGAAGAAGAAAAAGGGCAGATGCTATATGTTTTTCTGTAACAACAAAGCAGCAGGAAAAAAGACCTTATGAGGAAACATTTTCTTTTATAGCCTCTATTTCACAACAGCTTTCAGTGTGCCCCCATGTCCACTAAAATATAATGTACTGAAAGAGATTTCCATCCCCTTCCTTGCAAATCTCAAATGCCTTCACCATCAGAACTGCTTCTCTTAGATTCAGATCCTTCCCAAGTTCATTTAACCTGATTAATTTTTAATGGCTGTCACTGGTTTCTTCACCCAGTCAGTCAACAGCTTCTACAGTT
This sequence comes from Zonotrichia leucophrys gambelii, assembly GCF_028769735.1. Taxonomy (NCBI): domain Eukaryota; kingdom Metazoa; phylum Chordata; class Aves; order Passeriformes; family Passerellidae; genus Zonotrichia; species Zonotrichia leucophrys. Next base: position 44,062,678 of record NC_088175.1, on the reverse strand, counting down.
CAAAACACCAGTCACCCTCTTCCCACTCGGAATAACACAGGGCTCGGGATCTGCGGAAATTATTCATCTGCATCAGAAAGAACTTGAAGGAGCAGTAAAAGAGATTGATCCCAGACAGCTGCACTAAACTTGAAAGCCCCTTCCTGGCTCTGAAGAAGGAGAATTCTGACCTGAAAAGGGGTCTTGAGTGAGCAGCCTCAAAAGGAATAAAATATCAGCCTGTAAAACCAGCAGTCACTAGCAAACTCAGGTGATCTTTTAATGTAGGTACACCTCTAGCCTCAGGCACAGCCGACATAATTACCTGCCACCCAGTATTTCAGCTCAGGGCTAGGGGCTGTGCTTCACTTCCTTTGCCCCAAACACCGAAGGAGCCTCCAGAAAGGGGCTGCCAGTCCTTCTGTAGCACACTGTGCAATGTGTAGTTTAGCCTCACATCCCATTGTCATTATCCTTCCTTATCGATTCAGCTCCAGTTGTGGCTGCATCTGTGCTGGGTAACACAGCTAATAAATCCCAAAGTCAGAGGGAAGCACTCCCACTGATCGGCCCCACTGTTCATTACAAAGGTTACACACTTCCAGAAGAGGTAAAAATTATCCTGAAAGTGGGCAGGAGAGGGGGGAGAGAAAAAGAGGGAAGCCTTCATGTATCCAACTGCAACTATGTCCAGAAATCCTGGGAAGCAAGAAAAGGACATTCACGGACACACCATCAGCAGCGAGCACTGTGGAGGCATTTCCTGCTGCCAAGATATGTGCTGGCCAAGGAGGGAGGTTACCAGGGCACAGCCACCCATTGTCATGCAAATGTGCCGAGTTATTGAAGGGACTTCCCAGCAACAGCCGCATTTTTTCACGAGTTTGATCCCAGCATTGAAAGGAGAACAAAACAACTGCGTGAACGTGAAGCAGCATTAGCCTAAGCCAGAATCTCCAGCTACCCCAGAGCCCGGCGTGCACCGGACCTGCCTTTGGTGAATTCCAGAGGCTCTACTGCTCTTTATTTAAATGGGGACGGGGAAAGAAACCGGCCCGTGAGCCCCGAGAAACACGTGAGGTGCTTTTTAACTACACTGTGTTTCACGGTCTGTAAGTGACACTGAAAACACTGGGAGAAAGGGACACACACAGCATCACTGCGAAAAAACCACGGTGCACTTTTCATTCACTCTTTGCTCTTTGGTATTAACTTGCAAGCAATGAGTTTTTGAGCTGAAAATTAAAATGCACAGCGGCAGAAAATGCAACTGGAAACAAACTGTTTTTAAGAAAAAACAAAGCAGCACATACTTGCAGCTCTACCTTTATAAATCCACATAATTTCCTGCCTTTTCTGATGGTCACTGCTGTAGCTTGACTGCAAAAAGCTTGACTTTTTTTGCCTCTTTTCAGCTAAAGAAATGGTTTCCAGCAGTGGCAATGACTTAACAGCAGAGTAACTGGTGTTCAAGTCTCCTTACTTGAAATAAATTACTAAGGTTGTTTTTTTTTCTTTTTCACAGAGGTACTTGTAAATAGCAACTGTCAATCAGAAAAATTCAGGGGTAAAAGATGGCTTTTTTGCCTCCACAACAGAACCAGTCACACACCACCAAAGCCTTCAGAATAAAGAGATACCTAGCACTAAGAGAGTCCTCTGGCCATGACTGAATCAAAGCTTTCCCTTAAATCCCTGTCAAGGTTAATCCTTTTCATACTTAACAGTCACCTTTGAAATGCTTTCCTAGAAATAGAGGTAGAAACTGCACATGGCATGTATTGATTCAACCAAAGACCTTTCTGGACTTACCATTCCAGGCTGGAGTGAAGAAAACATGAAGCTGTGTTCATACATTTGAGCACTGCCCTAGCTGACCCAAATCAGGGTGGGCAAAACTCAGGCTACCTAAAGGAAAGGAAGAAAATTGCCTTGACTGATTTGCAAGAAAGGAGGCTGCTCCTCTGGAAGAGACAGAGGCTGAGAGCTCCTTTCTGATGTGTGCTCCAGCAAAAAGCAGGAAAAAGCTCACACTGGGATAGGAAAAAAAAGTAATCATTGTTCAGATTTGTACCTGCTGAGAGAGCAAAAATTGCCGCTGGAGGAAAAGGCAATGCTGGAAATTTGTACATTGCTGCTGGGAATAAGGCAAACCAGTATATTCTGAGGGTTAAATCAAGGCAAGGGAAGCCATAATGGCATGTGACAGTGACAGGAGAAAGCAAGAGAGCAATGGGACCCAAAACCTGAGAACACCCATAGTGCTAAGGGAGAGGGAAGCCAGTTTGTGCTAGCCCTTAAAAAAATCCATTTTGAGCAAGTATATGCATGTCTGGGTTTATCCCCATTACCACATCTCTCCAGACAAGAGAAGTTACTGTACCTGTACACAGAGTGGCAGACTCCACTAGGTCTCCTGGGCAGCTGGATCACCAGTCCTGAGCTGCCTGGGGCAGTCCTGGTGCTCAGAACATGGCAGAACAGTCAGCAGACTACCTGAGAGTTTCACAGCCCTGCAGCACAAATGATGAACTCAGCTGGTGCTTCCCTTCTCCTCCTGGAGCACGTCCCTCTGACACACTGCTGATTTTCACAGGTTCCAGGCAGGATTTACCCCTGCCAGAACTTGGCCCCACTGCTCCCACAGCAGCTGCTGAGCAGACAGCCCTGGGGCAAGTGAGCCCAGCTCCTGCTGTGGCTACGACAATCCAAAGGGTAAGGGATGGACAATCCCTGGGCTGCAGCAACACCACCAGCAGGTCAAGGCAGGGGATTCTGCCCCTCTGCTCTGCTCCAGTGAGACCCCAGCTGGAGCACTGCATCCAGCCCTGGGGTCCCCAATGTAAAATGAATATGGAACTATTGGAGCAGATCCAGAGGAGGCCATGAAGCTGGTGAAGAGCACTGGAGCAGCTCCCCTATGAAGACAGGATGGGAGAGTTGGGGTTTTTCAGTCTGGAGAAGAGCCTGTGAGCAAACCTCACAGCAGCCTTCCGGTACTGAAGGGCACTCCAGGGAAGCTGGAGAGGGATACCTTGTCAGGAGCTGGGTCCAAAGACACAGGGGGGGTTTAGGTTAGGTATTAGGAACAAATTCTTTGCTGTGAGAGTGGTGAGGCATTGGAACAGCCTCCCCAGGGAGGTTTTAGCTGCCCCATCCCTGGAAGTGTTCAAGACCAGATTGGATGGGGCTCGGAGGTGTCCCTGCCCAAGGCAGGGGGTTAGAACTGAGTAATCTTTAATGGCCAATCAATGCAGGCCATACTAATTTTATGATTATCTCACTGAGGACAACTTACCTAAAACAGCCTGTATGATTTACAGAAGTATAGAATCTTTAGCAACATAAGCAGTAGAACCTCGAATACAACAGTACAATTGCAACACCATTACCATTCCTCAACAAGAGATATGGTGCACGCCTCTTCCTCCATCCTCAGGAAAACACCGTGAGCTCCAGCAAGCTCCCAGAGCGGCCGGAGCAGCTGGCAGCTCGGAAATCCGGGTTGTTCCCGGCCCGGGAGCTGCGGCCCCGCAGGCGGCGCTGCTCGGCCCGCGGAGCTGCAGCGCTCCCGGATCCGGGCGCCCCCTCGCGGCCGCGGCCCGCACCTGCACACAGCGCTCGGCACCGAGCGAGGGGAGCGAGTGAGTCCCGGGCTGCTCCCATGGAGGAGGGACTCGGACAGACAGACAGACGGAGTGCACTTCGGGGCGCGGCTGCAATGCTGCACCTGCCTCCCGATCACAGGTCTGTGTTTAGCTGCGCCATTTGCCAGGGGAATCCCATTTTTCTGCGAAATCCAGGTCCTGCTAGTTATGATCTAGGAAGTAGCTACTACACTGTACAAAAATGACACGGCTTGGATCAATTTACTCCTCAAGGTGATGAAAGTCAAGTAATCCACCCACACTTAAAAACAAGTCACAACAACTCAGAGTAAATCAATTTATAATTTTCTCCTAGAAAACAAAAATTTTTTTTCTCTATGTTTTCCTATGTTTTCTATGTTTCTTCAGCAGAATTACTTCAGGTAAAGCTATCAGAAATCTGGAGACAACAACATTGGCAACAATGATCATCCAATACCTCCTGCTCTTAGGGTTTAGGGAAAACCATTTCAGTAAAGAGACAACATCTGAGAGCAGCTAAAACTGCTGTCCACATTTACCCAAATCTCAAAGATTACTCTTAAAATTACTTACAAATGACAGCAAGTTACTGCCACGGAAATGGCTGAAGTCTGCTTAAGCTCTCTGCACAAGCAACAGCTCCACATGACCTGTGATTAATTAATTAACCTCTCCTGTTTTGTTTTAACCCCTCACCTGCATAACCCCTTCTGCAATTTCTGTATTTCTGCATCTTCCTGCTGTCACTGCTTTCTCCCCAGTTCTGCAGGACACTTCACTAACTTGAGGCTCTCGGGTAATAAAATCCAAACCAGTTTAAGCACGGACACCAACATCCAGCTGGTGTAGCACGTCCAGCAATAAGCATGACCCAGATTTGATACTGCAGGACAGCAATATAGAAACCACAGCCACACACCTGCTTCACCTGGAAAACACCCTGTTCACGTGCAGATTCCTAAAACAAGCAGGAGCCTCTAACACACCAAGCACTTAGAGACAACACAAAGTCAGGTAATGAAAATTTATTCTTTCAGTTAGTCACAGCCAACTCTTATGCGACCAGGGCAGAAGCTGTCGATGATTCACTAAAAAGAGAGGAGAGACAAAAGAGAAATATGAATTGCAGAGATAGTTTTTCAAACTAGTTATCAAAAACAACACTTCAGTTATAAGACTTAACTGTCAGTTAACTACTACCAGCAGCTAAATCACTATTTAAATTTTTTTATGGCCTAAGACTTCACTCTTCCTTTTACAATAAATATCCTAGGGTGACAGCACAAACCCATATATTTAAAGACTGGGCTAGCTGCACTTGAGTCTCCTTGGAGGCTAATCCTAACATCTCTGGGAATTCTATGGTGGTTACCTCTCCTAGAGAAAAGATACAGTTTACTCTTCTTTTTGTCACAGCTACTAAGACATTTCTCACAAAGCTGTGAAAGTGACACGAACTATAAAAGTACCTGAGAACCAAGATTGCAGTTTAAAGTGTTTTAAAAATCACCTGGTAGTGACTTCATTTGTTGGGACATGATTTTTATCCAAGAGTTACAACAGTCATTTAACCCAGGTGTAAGTTTCATGGATTTTTCAGTTACTATTTATGAAAATACTTGTTCTCTGCTGCCTGGTATGTGATACCCATCTATCACAATGCACTCCTCACCCTCTGAGTAACAGCCCCAGCAGAGTTTACAAGACCTTGCAGTCCTCAGTGCCAAGAGGAATGCAGGAGAAGACTTACTACTTCCAGTTGGGTGGCAGCACTCTCTTGGTTTTGTAGTAGCGAGCCAGCCTGTGGATCCTGCTCTCGATCAGAATCAGGCGGAACTTGGCATCTTTGTCCTGGGAAACAAAGTCACATTACAACTCCAGCACCACAACTACTTGGACTTCTCAATACACAATTCACATGAGCTTCAGTAAAGCAAATAATCCACAGCTATTGCTGAAAACATCACATTTCTGTTACTAAAGCTTCAGTAAAATCAGAGCAGGACCAGAAATATATGGTTTAAAAACTGCTTTTAAAATCCTTCTCAAATACCATTTTTCTTGCTCAAAATACCTCCCCAGCCTTAGGAGTTTACTCAAAGGGGGGCTAATATCACATAAGGAGCCTTTGCTTTGTCAAGCTGCAGACAAGCTCCTGTGTAATTTAACAACACAGATACTAAGTTATCCAACTGAAGGAGCACTCACCTTTCTGTTTCTCTCAAGATGCTTTCGAACAGCAACTGCTTTCTTGATCAGGTGATAAAGATCCTCTGGGAGGTCTGGGGCCAGGCCCTTGGATTTCAGGATTCTCAGAATTTTGTTGCCAGTTACAAAGCGAACCTGGGCAACGCCGTGGGAATCCCTCAGGATCACACCTGAAACAAACACGTACATCTTACACTGAAAAGAAGAAATATCACCCACAATCGTGTGAAACTGACCTTACAGTTACAAGCTATCCAAAACAAGATCTTCTCCAAGTTAAAACCTTTCCAGTGGCAACTGAAGAAATGGCAGACAAGGAGTGAGCAAAATACAACTTAGAGAAGCTGAAACACTTTATCTGGGAACACTTAAAAGACAACTGACTCTCCCATCATGCTTAGGTAGGTGAGATGCTCATCTTTGCCAGTACTATGGGGAAATTTTCAACAGGACTCATTAAAGCAATGTATTCAATCATTCTATGGATCCCTCTAGAAGGAATTAATATTGCTTTCAGGATTACAATAAAAAACATTCATTTACACAGCACACATAGCTCATGACCACATAAAGCTGTGTCATGCAAACACTTCAGCTCTGGAGGGGTTCAAACCCCAGAACCAGTCCATGGTGCAGCTGCAGTGCCTGGCTCAGCAAACCCCACAGGGCTCCTGGTATTGGAAAATTTCCTGCAGGAAACTGGGCACACCAAACTTCCCAGAACACCTATTAGTGGCCATTCCTAAGGACAGGCCATAAGATGAAACAGATGCTTCAAGTCTTCCACTTGGAAAAAAACCAGAAACAACCCTGTGTCTCACCAAATATTCTTCCTGCAAGAACAACACAATGTCCCAGTGGCAGGATATTATCCCAGGACTCTCAGTGGTACCCACAGCGAACACAGGTACACCAGAAATGTTGTGTTCTCTCAGCACCTTGTTTGCTATAGGTTGAAAGAACAATTACAATATTACAGTCAGAAAAATGTGGGTTTGTCCCCATTCAGGAGTGATTTATAATCCTTACCAATCTGGGAGGGAGTCAGGCCCTTTTTAGCCAACTTGTAGATCTGTTCCTTTACATCATCAGAAGTAAGTTTCAGCCACTAAAGAAAATTTGAAAAAAAAAAAAAAAGCCAAACTGTTTAACAACTGCTTAATACAGAGGCAAGCTACAGGAAAACTTTTAATAAATGGTAGAAAGAGATGCTTTGTAATGCCAGAAAAAACAATCAAGAACTGAAATTGCACTTTTAATGATCCAGAAGTTTTGAGCATATTATAAACCTATAGTGCTAGTGAAATGTCATGAGGGAAGGCAGAGGCAAAGATGAGTTAAAAACTCCATAAAGCCTCCATTTAAAAAACTCCATAAAGCCTCCAACCAACTGCTTTTTCATCATTTCACTTTAACTGCCACACCAGGAGCACAAATCCAATGTTACAGACAAAAAAAATCACTGTCCTTGGAAAGGAATTCTTCACCTAGGTCCTTTGACAAATACAAAATTGAGAACCATTTAGCCACCTCTCAGTAAAGTAACTACAGAGAGAAGTGAAACATCAGACTTAAAGAATACTAATTAATTAAAGGAACCTACCAAGATAGGACTGTACCTTTTCTATTAATTTTAAGTTAAACAGTACAGATAAAGCCACTGCTTCCACGATTATTAATGAGGAAACAACACCAAGAAGTCACGTTATCCTGACTTGCTATGAGCTACAGAAGCTCTTGGTTTATTTTGAATTTTTATTACTATCACAGTATGAAATAGAAAAGCACAGCAAAAATAAACATGCAAGTGCTCTAAAGATCACCATTTAAGACAGAATTTAAATAAAACTAAGCAAAAAATCCCCACAGAATTAAAAAAAAAAATCAATATAGCATTTGTTCATCCTGTTATTGAACTGTTTCACCATCAGTAGGACTTCAAGCAGCTTCATATGACATTACTTTTAATTGTATCTATTTAACTACAGATTTTGTGTTTATGTTCTCATTTCACTGTTTTTTACTCCATGCTTTTCCACATGGACCACAAATTGTTCTTTCAGCCAACAAAGAGATCCTCCAAGAAATGATCTTGCAAAGGAGGACAGAGACAGCCTTTTTAATTGGAAGTATCCTTGAAAGAACTAAGAGCACACCAGAACTACCTCTTTTAGTCCCCTGACCATCAAATTGGTTGTATTTTTGAAGGCAATCGCTTTTTCCACAACTGCAAACTCGAGTCTGAAAACAACGATTTAATCTCCAGGAATTACCAGCCTACAGACTCGACGTATCTGAAAAAATACTCAAATAGAAAATGAAAAGAGACTTCTTTGCCAAACGAACCATCTGGTTAGAAAGACACCTTGTTTCCTCATTATACTAAGGATCATCTCAGAACCACGGAATTTGCAGGGCTGAGGGACTTCTGGAGATCACCTAGTCCAACCGCTGCCCAGCGCAGGGGCACCTACAGCAGATTATACAGGATTGCATCCAGGTTGGGTTTGAATGCCTCCACAGAGAGAGACCTCTGGAGGAAGCCTGCTCCATCACATGCCAAGGAAGCATTTACACAGGCCACAATTTGAAAGTGATGACGCCAAACACTACAGATCTCGTTTTGTTTCCCTCCATGGGCCCTGCGAGCTGCGCTGTGGGTCCCGGAGCGCGCACGGGGCGGGAAAGGCTCTGGAGAAGGTTCTGAGGAAGGCTCTAGGGATGGCTCTGGGTAAGGTACTCACCGTGGGCACGCTGCGCCGGTAGGGCAAGGCGGACTGGGACAGGCCCTTTCTGCGGGAGGAAGCACATCACACACTCAGCGCCCGAGCTCAGGGACTCGGCCCCGCGGCCCGAGCCTTCCCCGCCCCGCCGCCATGTCCGCACGGCCGCCCGCCTCCCTCGCCATCCCCACATGCGCCGGAGCGCTCCCGCAGCACCCTTCCCGCCCCCGGCCCGGTTCGCGGTGCTCCCCCGGCCCCCCAGAGCAGCCCCGCGGCGCTCCCCGGGCGCGGCCCCGGCCCGGCCCTGCGGCTCACCCGGGAGCGTGCATGCGACCCATGATGGCGGCACAGCGGAGCGAGCAGAAGGAGCGGCCCCGCCCGCGCGCTTCCGCAGGAAGCGTCTGTCCCGGCCCAGCCCCGCCCCCTGCCCGTGGCAGCCAATCAGCGGCGCCGGGAGCGCCCCCCCTCAGCCGTCCCGCCCAGAGCCCTCTCGCCCCGCCCCGTACCCACACAGAGCCGGCCACGCGCTGGGTTTATTCCAGAATAGTGTTTAATGTACGTACAGGAGAGTTACGGAGTCACAGCGAACGGGCCCCACGCGGGGCCATATTGTACATCTTTATTTATTATCGTTTAATGAAAGTATTTGGTTCTCAGAGATACACAGACGGAGGGAGGCGCCCTGCTCTCGCTGCCCCCCGGCGCGGTGCCCCCTCAGGGAGCGCCCGGCGAGGGGCACACGGCGGACCCCGGGGCAGCCCCGGACTTAAGGCGGGTGACGGGGGGCTCTACACAACCCTACAGTTGTAAAAATAGAGAAAGAGCGTTTACCAAAGATCGCACATGCGTCCAGAGACAGGCAGCTGTCGTACAAAGGCAGTAATAAAAAGTTCAGTGCAAAGTTGGAGGTTAGTAGAGGAAGAGGTCCTAGCGCAAGCTGCTGCTCTCGGATACCAACACAAGGTCTGGAGGGACAATTACACTTCTGGCTGCAGGTCAAACGGTGCATAAAAGATGGTTTTTTTTCTTTTCATTAAACAAGATATAAAAAGCTGTTAAAACTACATTTTCAAGCTACTTAGCATACTGGTATATTCCATCCCAATCAAATATTTCCCTCTTTCACATCCATCTTGGTTTTTCTATGTAGCACGGTAAAATTCTTATTGCAACAATCAGTTTTTTTGAAATTGAGAATAGTGCAAAGAGGTGCAAACTTGGTGCTGATCCTCTACACGTGAGGAGAGGCCAAGGCCAGATCCCATAGACAACATAAAATCCATGACCATAAAAAGCTCCAGCCAGTGACGATTTTGAAAAGGAAGGGAAAGGCACAAAATGAGTTAAGCTATGAAGAAGATTAAATCAGAAGTCAGGACATGTGCTAACAGTAATACAGTACTATACTTTTTTTGTTGTTTTCAGTCCAGACAACTGTTAAAACTGCAAATAACTTTTAAATGATTTTAGTTTAATTGTATTTTGTGCTGTAAGACACTGTGCTTTAATAGCAAACTGCAAAAAAGGCAGTCCATATTGCTTTCATTTTATTTCACAATGGAACGTTTCACAAAAACAGTAGTCTACTTTCCTGTGTTTAAGTGACTTGTGATTCTAATGATGGAATGGAGTAAGTCTCAAAAGCATCAAGTGAGCAGGAAATATATCTAGTTAGTTATATAGTTTATTATTTACAGGCTATATACTAAATGAAAAATATGCAGAGGATGCCTACTACAACTGGGATTTGTTAGCGCCCGTTAGTATTGGCCCAGTTTCTAACATTCAAGGTATCATTAGCTTTTGAACTGCAATAATTCCTATGAAATTGGACCGTGAATCATTTAGGCACCAGGAGATTCAAGTTTACTTCTCACTTCTGAACTGAAGGGAGATTGGTCAGTAGCAGGGGAAGGAAAACTGGATTATAAAATAGGTTTTTAGTGTTGGGTAGATAGAAGGCTTTCCCTGTATTGTGTTCTCGTTCATAGCTGCATATTTCACTTTAAAAGTTGGTTTCACAATTTTGTACTAAAGAAGTGTGCAACTTTAGAGCTTTCTTTACACAGAACATGAACATCCTAAATCCCAAATAAGGTGAACAAAAAGGTGACACCTGTAGTGCAGAAAGGCCTAATTAAGTAACCAGTGGTATTAATGGGAGATAGTGACATTTGCACTCCACTGTCACAATATATTCAAATCTAATATTCCTTGGAATGAAGTATTTTAGTTCTTACTGGGAGTGAGAAACAGTATTGCTGTGAACTGCTAAAGGAAAAAAAAACCCAGCCAAGTTCCTCTCTCAAAGCTGTTAATAGGGACTAATTTCTGGCCTGCAATTCAGCCAGCAGTGGTGCTTTTCAATTAGAGGCCACCCTTTCCCTGGAAGCACAGATGCAAATGCCACTTTGGATTAGTGTTTGAATCTGTTCCACACTTAATCACTGCAGTATTGAAAAGTTCTAGAAATTACAACAAAAATCCCCACTGAGAAGCTGGGTACATTTCCTACAGTACCACATTCAGCCAGTCTTCATTCAATTTTTGGAGACCATGGGTAGAAGATGGAGTAGAAAAAAAAACTTATTTAAGTTGAACAAATTGTGAAGATTAGTATAAGTGATGCTATTTGTAAATAACACATCCTGGGAAAAGGCTTCCAGTAGGACCTGCAAGGTATCAAATATGAGAATGTTCCCCCTGTATAAGGAGCTCAAAGTTAATATGTATACATATTTAAATACCAGAAATGAGGTAAAAGAGAAGCATTTGAATTATAAGGCACCATTATTTACAACTTCCACTATTGGCACTCACTCCAATAAGTCTCAGAGAAGCATGAATCTGGAACTAAATGTTTTTAAGGAATTTTTCCAGCCCTTCAACCTTCATTTCTACAGGTGTGTGTGCAGACACCAAAAGTTTACCTGTTGCTGTTTCTGTGATGTCTCAATAGTAGTGGGAATGTAATCCTAAAATATGCAACTTCTTTGATGTTCTCCAGCATCGTGTCGTGGATGACACAACAAATTAAAAGCAGAAATGCACTGCATCCTCAGGCCTAATGACTGAGTTATGGCTCACCCAACCAGCATGGTCAAACTGCTCATCTCACCTTCACTGATGGATTAAAAACCCCTTCCTTCACCCACAACTCTCAAATGCTTCCAAACGATGCTTTGATAACATCACACGGGTACAAACCAGTTTCTTTGCAATCCTCCAAATTAGGCTACCTGAACATTGGTCCAATATATCTGTTGAAATGGAGAGTCTCTTGCTTTCAGATGTACAGGTTATCTTCAAGTAGGAAGATGCACAAAGCACAGGTGACCACAACTGTTCTGGTGTGACTGAGTTCACAGGTAGGGCACAGCAGTCAGTCGATACCAGTTCACAGTCTCCTTGCTCAAGTTGAAGTCCTTCAGTGGCAGTGTAATTCCACCCAGGAAGAAGTTCTCACGTAACGATTCTGCACTCAGCACACTTAACTGCAGCTCCCTCTGCTTCAGAGTCTCCATGCTGTATCCGCTGTACACCAGCTGCGAGGTGAAGGCAAGAATTTTCTGGTTAGCCAAAAGAAATTACCCAGACTGCCCTTTCAGTGCCTGCCCAGGCACTGATAGATGTCTGAACTACGCACTGTGCCCATTCAGCACATCCCTGTCTCACATAATGGACTGAAGGACATCCCTGCTTTATTTTGTACTCCCAATGTTAGGTGTTTAAAATGACTGAAGTACTATTTACACACCAAGACTTCTGAATTCATTTTTCTCCACATCATGAGTCAGTGAATCCAGGGCAAGGGGGAGTTTTAGTTTAAGATTCCTTACCTTTTCCATATCACTCCTCAGAGTCAGACTGAGGAATTTCTGCTTCCTTGTAACAGCACACTAACCCACTAAGATGCTCTAAAAGATCTTTATAAGATCTTCTGCTTTATATTTAATCAGGGCACAAAGTTTTAGGAAACAATTCCTTTTCCATTTATACATATTCACTTTTTTTTTTTTAGACTATTTTTAGTCTAAAGCAGTAAGACTTTAATTACTGTTTAGAATAAGAGATTCTAGTAAGCTACAGGAAGTTGTCACATGAATTTTAACTTGCCATTTCATTGAAAGTTGGGTTTCTCGTCTTCCGGGAGATTTTGGTTTTGCGTTTGGATGTTTTGTGCGTGTCTGGAAGTAAATAGGTTTTCACATAGGGATTTGGATCTGCACCATCTTCTGTAACCTACAGCCAAAGAAACAAGACAAGTTAGAAAACTAATTAGGGGCTAACTGCTTATTTATTTTCAAGTGTGCAGACTTTGCAATCAAGCTAATCAAAAGCAGCAGTTAATTAAGCAGGCAGTTGGAAAATTTAGAAGAAAAGAGAGAGTTTCACCATTCCTGCATCCATCTAAGTCAAGATGGTAATTGAGAAAATGGAAAGTTTTTGGCAGTGAGTGCAGTATCTCCACTTACCAGGTCTTTGATGTGCATCACCATGACAAATAGAGTGCTATTTCTATATGATATGGATAGCTTCACTTCTCCTCCCACTTTGCCTGAGGTAGGACTTGATGGACTTGTATCTGAAATAACAATTATTTCTTCTGTGATATTTTCATCACTACTACACTGACTTATCACATATGGGAAAAAATACAAGTCTTAGACCAAGTTCAGTTCTTGATTTTATTTCTAGCTCTCTAACAGGTGAAAGGCTACAGGCTTTAAGGGTTTTTGCATTCTCTTGCAAGAACCAGCCTGGAGCTTTGGAGTGAAAAATCTGAATAATTCAGGCAAGCCATAAACAAGCCCAAGTCATCACACACTTTATTGCAATTTTTGGTATGCATGTCCTTGAAATTGTATGTAGGCACATTTGGAAAGATACTGATGCAGTTTTCAATGAGAGAAAACTCCAGTTAAGTAAAAAACATTCCAAAGACTCACACTGTAAATGTGTCAAACTATATAATTCAATTTATAAACATCCCTTACCTGCAGATCTGGCTATTCCATCTATTCCTTCCACTTTGTCATCACGAAGTAACGGATGGAAAAAAGTATAAACAAGATCACACTAAATTTGGAAGAAACGTTACATGTTAGTTTAAGTGCTAAACACCACCAAAACTTGAAAATTTGCATTTGATTTAAATTACATATACTCACTTCTGCCACCTCTGGAGAACTGTTCATCAGGCTCTGTATGTAGCTGTTGAGCTCCACTTTTCTTTTGGCTGCTACATCTTTGATATGTGTTCTTCCCAGAACCATCTTATTAGGAAAGCTACATGAGAAGAACAACACAGAATTTTCAGTTATTTTATCAGAACTAGGTACAGTGGGATTCCATTGTCATTTCCATCCTTAAGTGATGACCTGTGGGGTTTTGTTGCCAATCCAGAGTGGAAACACAGCATGGGTTATGACACTCCAGAAAGGCAAGGAAATATTTATAGGTAAGTATTATATGTGATATGACAACAGACCACAACACTGATATGCTCCTCTGGATCTCCACCTTAAATCTGAGAGACAACTGCTCTCTCCCTTAATTGCCAGCTTTGAGGTCTAGTTTGCCCCTCAGCAGTTTTGTCTCCGTTTCAAGCTATTTCTTGCTCCACCCAGCTGGGAGCAGTTTTGTTGCTTTGGTAATAGTGATGAATGAGTTAGGAACATACCCTGGTAACTTCCAAAGAGGAAAGAGAATGCCAAGTTTGTTGTGGAGCTCCTGGAACTCATCAAATGTTCGGAAGACAAATGTTGGCTCAACTTGCCCTTCTCTCAAAACTCTCACTACATAGATCTGCCCAAAACACAAAAATAAAAGTATTTGATATAAAAATATTATAAAATTACTTAATAATATAATTTTCTTCATAATCAACTCTTTCTCCTATAGTAATCCTTCCCCTGAATACATATCCCATTATTATATCCCTCATTCCAACACTGGCATTTCACAGTAGAATTATAAGTAGCCCACCATGCAAAGTAACATCACATGGTCTTCCCACAAGGTAGATCCACAGCTGACAGATGAAGGGTGATGATGAAGGTAGGTAAGGCTGAACTGTGCACACTCTCCCTTTGAAGCCTCATTGGAAGTCCAGGTATGCAAAATGTTAACACTGGTGCAGGATTACATTAAGACAGGTATCCGTGGGGCCAGAACTACAACAGAACCTTTCAGGTGTATTTTTTTCAATTTAATTCCCTCCTGATTCTAAAGGATTCCACTTTTAAAGTGATCATTTGGCAGGAGGATGCAAGTATTGTGAGTACAGTCATAGGATACATTCACATTATTTAAGCGAAATGAAGTTTGAGAGCTGCACAGAAAATTCAGTTCAGTGTCCTCATTTTATGGGCAGAGGACTTTTAACATATAATTTAACTTTTAAAATCTAGACAGAATCTAGACCATCCTAACCGTTTCCTGGAAGAGGCGAGGCTGTTTTGGCTTAGACCAGGATACTCAAATTCATTTATTATACAGTGATTCAGAACAAAGCTCCTCACTTCCAGCATTAGTCAGATTTGTTCTGCTTTCCCTTGCTGGTGTCTTACCAGATTAAGACACTTACAGCAAACATAGCTTGGAAATAGTTGTACATTTACATCTATCAATATAGCTCATGTTATTAAAAAGTTCTGGACAATGTAACTTGAGCTGATTACTCCAGCCCAGCAAATAGCAGTAGAGAAATAAAACAACTAAAAAATGTGAAGAAAGTTGCACATCTGCAAAGGAATACAAACATTAAGTCTCCAAGTGTAACCCAGGTCTATTAAAATCCTGAGGGGAAATCTCAATGGGTGGTGTATCTAGTAAGACTAAGAGTATAAGTGCATTAGTAGAGGAAACAACGCTCTAACTTAGGAGGAACAAATCAAACTTTAATGGAAGGTCAGACCAAAACCAGAATTGTGTCTGATTTTACAACTCCTACTCAGGAAGGAGCCATTTTACAGAAGGCAGCTACAAAAAGCCCATCAACATGACTCAACTTTCTGTATTTTAAAATAATCTCCACCAACACTACTTCTGCCCTTTCTACTTCCTTCTAGATGCTTTTCAAGAGTTTTTTTCATTTTGCAAGATATTATGGGATGCTAGAAATGCCAGTCTGTACTCTAGCAGTGCTGCTGCTGCTGGCCAGCAGCTCAGCACCCACACAGCTGCTTGCTCACTCCCTCCCCCTCACCAGTGGGACAGTGGGGACAGCAAGAGCAAGAGTGAGAAGATCCGTGGGCTGAGATAAAGACACTTCTGAGGAGGGAATGTGATGCAAGACAATCGCCACAGCCCACAGGCAGATCCATGCTCAGCCAGTTCCCAAACAGCCACCTTGGAAAACAACCCTCTCCCATCTCCTGCTTTCTTCCTCTACAGCCACCTTTTATTGCTGACAGTGACATTATACACTGTGGAGTATCCCTCTCCCTGGTTTTGGTCAGCTGTCCCTGTCCCTTCCCTGTGTCTTGCTAGAAGAAAACACCCCATTATCCTCCCTGAGTGGAAACAGCTCCCAGGTACTTACATAGTGTTTGTCTGGGTTGTATCTCTTCTGGTAGGTGAACACAGACACTTGTTTGATTCGGCCGTCTTGTTTGAGAGAATAGGTTTTAGCAGAGAACGACAGGATGGGCTCATCATTAGAGGGCAGACCTGAGAAACGCAGCTGAGCCAAGTTGTGAATGAAGAAATTGAACTTTGTGGCAACACTCCCCAGACTGGATTCGATCAACCTAGAAAAAGGAAACATCAAAACACACAAAAGTGGTTCTGTCAATGCATCAGACTCAAGCTGAAGAAAAACAAACCCTATTTCTTACTGACAAAGAAAAGGTTTTTGAGTGATCATTGGGATATATAAATAGTATCATATCAACATTTAATAGAAGACTCAGTATCCAAATTTGGATTAGGTTTTTAGTGAAGACGTGAAGGCTTTCCAGACACACATCCAACTCTGGAGCCCTGGCAAGACATGATGGACCTGTTGCAGCAGGTCCAGAGGAGGGCCACAGAAATTATCAGCAGGAGGAGCACCTCTCCTGTGAGAACAGTCTGAGAATGGGGATTGCTCAGACTGGAGAAGGCTCTGGGGAGATCTTACTGGGGCCTTTCATGGGGAGGCCATTCCTACTTAAAAGGAACTTATACAGAAGATGGGGACAAACTTTTTAGCAGCACCTGCTGCAAGAGGACAAGGGATAAAGTGTATGAGGACAGATTCAGATTAGATATAAGAAAGAACATTTTTTTACAGTAAGAGTGGTGGAACACCAGAACAGGTTGCCCAGAGATGTTGTAGATGCCAGGCCATATTTCTGAGGAAGTTCATCTAGTTGTGGATGTCCCTGCACTGTGCAGGAGGATTGGTCTTAGATGGCCTTTAGAGGTCCCTTCCTGCCTAAACTTTTATCTGATTCTAACCATTGCAGTTTCCTCTGTGTATCTGAAGTACAGTAACACTTTTACAACACATTGCAACATCTCAGTTACACTGTATGCACTCCTCCACTTACACTGGATCGTCATCCCTCCCTCCCCATTGTGCAAAAGCACTTCTCCAAGAGAGAACTCCTTCACCGTGCTTTCCATCATATACTCCGCTATTAAATAATTAAGGTGTATTCAAAATGTAACTGTTAAACAGCCAGACAGAATTATTTACTCTCAGCACTTTAAACAAATATTTATTTCACACCAGGTCACCCCTAAAATCTGCAATGTACTTTAGCACAAGCATTACTCTTACACAAGATTGATCTTACTTATGTAGTTAACTGATCTTTTATGATTATACAGTGTAACTGTTTAACTTGTGCAGACACGCTTGTGACCATCCCTAGTAGGTTTTTTCCTATCAGAAATCTTACATTTAGAGGATGATACTGGGAGATATTTTAGTTTTCCCTTTTCCAGTACCTTGTAAAGAAAATGGTGGCTTCTGCATCTGTTGTTTGGGGCTGGAGAGCATCCTGGACATACTTCAAGTCCTGAACCCCACTTAGTTCTGGTAGCCCAGAAGAAAGCATCTACAAGAAATTGAAATTTAGTTTTAAAGCAATAAACCCAATATGATTTTATACTGAAATGATTAAGACTTAGACCCTGAAATTCATCTGTAGCTGCACTAATTTGCTTAATAATAACAGCAATAGACAACAATTACTTATAATCAGCAGTTATTCACTATTTCCGTTGAATTAAAAGCAGTTAAAAACTCTTTGCAGTGCAATTTGTAGTAGTATATTAGTTCTAATTTTTCAAGAAAGAGGTAGGCAGTAAAAAAAGCTTAAAAGATTCCAAATGAAGCTTTCCCAAAAAGTAGATCAGATGTTTCTGGCTTTTAAAAAAAAAAACAGCATTATGAATTTCTGCAGCATAAAAAGCATAGTTTTTAATACAACCCACATAAGAGATCTATCAATTCAATTGAATGTGAAAAATGATTACCAGTGAAAGTAGGTTAAGGAAGAGGCTGGCATGTTTCCTTATCAAGTTGTAAGCTTGGCAACAGAGATCCACGAACAGCTGAAAGCGAATTGTGGGTTTTTCCCCACCATTAATGACATAAGCCATATCTGATGTCAGCACAAAAGGAGCTCGATCCCTGTTCAAAAAGCACAGAATTCATGAGTTCATCTTAAGGTCTCTTTGTTGTCATGTGCTTCTTGCTGCCCTCCATCCCCACCCTGAGGTCATGATATTAAATATTCCATTAATGCTATTTCACGGGTTTGGGTTGGGCTCCTCTCCCAAGGGCTGGCCCAGGTTACACAGCACATTCACACGGCACTGGACCTACAGCAGATCTCCCAGAGAACACTTGGAAAGAAAATCACTTCATTCTCCACAATGCTTATGTACAGAAGATACCTTTTAAAGCTCCCAAACATTTGTGCATGCCCCAAAAACTTCCCGAAGTCAATGTGGAACATATGCCCGGTGTTGCGCAGCATTATGTTATCGTTGTGGCGGTCACAGATCCCCAGGACGTAAGTGGCTACACAGCATCCTGCACAAGAGTAGATGAAGTTCTCTGAAGCCTGGGAGGGAGAGAAAAGTAGTGAACTGAGATGAAATATCAGTGGAAAAACATAATTCATGTATTCAACAGTCAATTTTGATGAGTGCAAAATCCAACCCAGGCAAAAATCCAGACC
This sequence comes from Zonotrichia leucophrys gambelii, assembly GCF_028769735.1. Lineage (NCBI taxonomy): Eukaryota > Metazoa > Chordata > Aves > Passeriformes > Passerellidae > Zonotrichia > Zonotrichia leucophrys. The sequence continues at coordinate 44,043,958 of NC_088175.1, read as the reverse complement.
CTAAATTTGCTTTTTTTACTGCAAATAGCATTCTTCATATAGTTAGCTTTGCCAAAATCTCTTGACATCTCACTTTCTAGCAAAAATGGTTATTTTGTTTTTTACATAAATCAAAGAGAAAAGAGGAGTCAAAGATAAATAACAAAACAATGTTACCAAAGAAAAAGGTACAAGACTCTTATTTCCAATGTATTGTAATTATAGCCCAAAGAAACATTTTAATTTTTGCATCTCACGTGTACAAGAGGCTACTGCTCCTAAACTACAATCAAGAACAGCCACTATTCCCTCCTCTTAAATTTAAAGTACATTTTTTCTATATCCAATAAAAATTTTTGATGAGAATCTGAAGAATCCATCTGGCTCCTTTTTATGGGAGGGGATTTTAATTTGCTGTTTTTCAAGTATAGAAAAAAATTAAGTTTCTTAAATATACAAACCAAATATTTCAATGCAAGACCTGGAATATGAATTTCTTCTTTTATTAGATTGTACTTAGCCCTTTTAAATGATCTTCAAAAACAAAAACCAGTGCTGAAAAGTTACCTTTTCATACTCCTCCTCTGTAGGATTATACTTCCTCAACCATTCAGCCAGAGGCTTGTCCTTAAAAGAACCTGTCACTCCATACTCCACTTGAATTTTCCTAAGTGTATCTGAAGCAGGAACAAGCTCTACCATGCCTTGATATAGAATAAAATAAAGTGTATTTAGCCATCTCCTTAAATGATGATGCATTTTTATTATTCATTCCTAACAATGATGAATCTTACAGTTATAGACCAACCTCCTTGAAAACTTGGTCTTGTGTAAAAATAATTCTGTTAGTCCCCCAGGCATTTCCACAGACTATATTACAAAGTAAACCATGAAACGTAGCAATCCAACTTAGATTACTTCACTACAACTAGTTACAGTTGCTAGAATGCACACTTAAGTTATACTTTGAATAATTAGTTTCTACCACATAACTTTTACTCTAAATTGGGCAAAATAATTTGATGCTGGCAATTCCCATACACTGATAGTGAATTAATCTAGTAACTTTATCTGCTGTCAACTGTTGAAACAGACCAGACAGTGGGCTTCATATTTGGCCTTACTTTGGAGAAATAATTTACTAAAAATATTTGTACAGCTAAATCATAAAAGAAAAACATTTAGTTGATTAACAGAATTTTACTTCTATTTTGGCAAGAGCTACTAAAGGTACATCTGTAATTTACATCCATTTGACTCCCCCCCTTCAATCTCTCGAGTACTTTAAGGACACTAATATTAGCAACAAGAAAAAAAAAAGCTACATAAATCAAGTCATCATTCAGAGTAGGAGGAAAAGCCATCTGTTTCTCTAAAAAGCAAGTCTTCTACATAAATAGAAGCTTTTTGCTTAGTTTTGCCAACCTAAATTTCCATCTTTTCCATGTATTTAAGAGTTTTGGTCATGTTGATCATCTGACTAAAGAAATATTTAATTTATTGTTTATCCTCTTAAATATCTTTGGTTTCTATTGGCTAGCTCTAGAGAATTAGCTAAAACTAGGAAAAAGCATGTTCAAGGTGCAGGGCACAGTATTTGCACTCAGAGTTCTGTGACCTACTTTCAAACCCCAGAGACAACTTCATCTTGCCAAGGAACTTTCACCAGAGTATGACACAAATGCTGGGGGACACTGTGTGTGCATGTCAAGGGCTGGTTCAAATTTTTCTTCTTTTTGCACATTTCAGTACCAGAATGATACTCCCTGACTCAACTGCAGCAGATTCCAAATATTTCAGCATTTTGGTTTGCATTGGAATACTTTCACCATAATTAAACTTTCAGAATGAGGATTGCTGTAGCAACATGATTTTCTTGTGTTGCAGTAAGAGCAACCTTGATTTTTATCACTGTATTTGTTTGTCCCACTGTTCATTGACAACAGAACACTCAAGAAAACAAAACTGGATGCCACTCAGCCATCAGGAAATTCAGAACAATTTAACTTATTATTCTCTCAAGTACTAAAGTTCCTTGCAGTGGAACTGTTCCTTGGCACCTTCTGCCCAGAGGTTTTTCATTATCAATGCGACAATAAATTGAAGGGGGGAAGCAAAGATTAAAAACAACATCTAGTTTAGCACCTCGGTCTTTTCCAGTTGAGAGACACTTGAAGATAACCATCCTTAGATCCAGTCCCTCCTGCAGCCAGATCTTATCCATGATCTTAATCATTTGTAAAGCCAACATATCTTGTCTCAGATCTTCTCCAACCTTAAATGGAAAAATAAAAGTTAACCAATGACACAGTAAGCTTAAAAGAGGAACAGACTACAATTAAACTTTCATTTGTGGTAAATGTTTATGTTTTATGGACTGTTCACATGTTGGTTTCTAGATACACAGGAGCAAACTCATGGAATAACTAAGCTTATTGGTCTATGCTATAATTAACTGATACCAATGAAATAGTGATTATCATTCAACTTCTTTATTTTCTCCAATACACATGCAAGGCCTACCTTAAACATCACATTAATTTCTTCTCCCAGCGGGTCAGCATTAATCAGTGCAACTTTGAGCGGTACTGCATTGGAGCTGAAGAAAGAACAGGCCTGCAAGTAGATTTAATGTCAAGGGTCAGAAAGGACTATTCCTGCTAGCCCAGAAAACAAGACACTCTGACAACAAGCAGGTTTGACACACAATGTGTCTATTCAGACTTTTAACATTTCCATTGTGGTGAATACGTGCTTCCCTTGAATAACAAGCCCTTTGGCTGTTATTTGTTGAATTCTTGTACAAAAGCCAACAGTGCGGCACAGTGATGTTTCAAACATTCTGAAGGGAAGAGTGAATAAAACATGAATAAATATTTTATTAGCAGCTTTCTCTTGAAGCCTAGAAGATGTCTTAAAAATGTGTATTTGTGTGTTTCACAGTATCTTCTCATGTATCTGCTTTCAAGTCCCTGCTCATGATTTAATAGTTACAGCAGAGAAGGAAAGCGAGATGAGCTGTCTCTCAAACACAGGATTAGTTCAAGCATTTACAAACCTTTAGGTTTTCAGTCATGCATGATGATATAATCAAGACTGCGGCTGAGCAGATATTGTCAAACCTTGCAGTGTTCTGGAAAAATAATTTACCTGCTTCTCCTACATTATTACTTGCTGGACCTTCACAATAAAATAAAGCTACTGCCTCCCTCTCCAGCATATCTGGACACAATCAGTATCAGGCAGTTTCACATGTTTCACAGTATTTACTCACTGCTTGAACTTTATATTCTTGGTCAATTTCCTCTTTTGATTACTAATGCACACAGGACTTTTTCATGCACTTTCAGAATTGCTGGTCTCAGGAGACAGGGTCTGAAGATGTAATAAGTTATTACAGATATCTGTCAATATTTTTTAACACAAGTGCCCTTGTTGGTTTTACACTGTATTTGTACACATTTTATCTTTGCTCACCAAATTTTGCTGCCTTATTCAATCAGCATTTTTGATTAAACCCCATCTCCACAGCATAAAGAGCTTTCAAGCACTTGAAGTGGTCTTTTTCATTTCTAAAAGCTTTATCTAAATGTAATTCTTACAAAAGAGTTTTGAAACCCTGAATGTGCAGTACCTTAATATTCAACTCTTTTGCCACAAGGCTGGGATTGAGAGGCAAACGGCATTTGTTCTTCAAGAAAAACAACTGCACACGCTCCATGCCATTCTGCAAGGCAGCCTGCAGACAGAAAGAAAATTCAGCTGACATTTTCCTCACTGAATCATCTACAGAAAACTTCTGGACATAATTACCCTGAAGGCACTATTTTAACTCCCTAATGTCAAAGGAATGCCAGAAACTACAGCTCCTGGTTTAGCTATGACAAATACCTAAGCCTAGCAATGTAACACTCATCGCACATGTTTGTGGGGCTTTTTTTGACTGAACCAGATGACAGCATCCCACTCCATCAAACTCTAAGCTCTATCATCAGCACAGAACCAGATATCCCATTCCTTTGCATGATGAGATCATTCTTCAGCAGTAAAAGGTTTAAATTCATTGCCAGTTGATGATACACAGAAACCATCCTATACTTTCTTGCCCTATCACCTCACTACCAAATGTTTCAGGTGACAAACTTGACAAAGGCATCAACTTCATTAAACTTTGCAGAGCAACAGGTTCATAAAACTTCCTATACATTTACATAACATTTTGAATTTAGACTAAAAAGACAAGTGGATTAGTTTTGAATTAAAAATATATACACACCTGCCGAGCAGATCCACTCATTTGCTTTACTCTTTCTGCTACCATTCCAAAGAGCTGCACTAGCCTGGTCTGCTTCTCCAGCTCTTCCCTCAGCCTTTTTCCACAGACTGAAAGAAAAGCTCCAAGAATTTGCTCATATCTTACACCAAACTTTGTATCATACAGTGTATCCTTAAGAAGCCTGAAATAAAGGATAGAAGTTAAATTTTCCTATGGAAAATACAGCAAACAACGCAGCATTAAGACATTAAAATAGTTTAGTGAATCAGTACTATGTATGTCTGATGTTACTGATACACTGGTAGAAAAAACCAGAAGTTTGTGCTTTGTAGAGGCACTATCCTTCATTTAAAAAAACCAACAGCCAGGATTTACATTCTGTATAATCACCATTCACAACAATCATTGTTATGCTATTAAATGATGATGTTAAGGAGGATTTTTAATCTGAAAATTAATCTTGTGGCACACACATTACATGAACAATGAACAAAGAACCCCTTACCAGTACAGGTAGTGTGCAACCCGAATGCTTCCCAGTGCCCGAGCCAGAAGAAATTTCACAAGAGCACTGTCAAGGTAGGTCTCATACTTCAATGCCTAAATACAATGGAAATGACATAAATCAGGACTGCATTTAATTCTTTATGAAGATATATTTTGTGACTAATGCACAGACAGCTACCACAAATACTTTGGACAGTCACAAAGAAATTATTTATTCAAATTGTTTCCCCTACTGTGCATTTCAGTTAGAGGCACTCAACTGCACTCCTGCTACTGGTCAGAAGCAATTCCTTTGGGTTTTCAAAAACCAGAAATATTCAAACATCTGTGTAGGCAGCAAGTCTTACCTGCACAAACTGAGGGAGGAAATCTGTTAACTCATCATCACTCAATGTCTCTATCCAGTTCACAGCTGTATTTCGTACTTCCTGATCAGCAAACCTAGAAAGTCACCACAAGTCCACATCAGATTTTCTCTGCTCATATAGGATTTTTTCTTATTCTTTTTTTTTTTTTTTTGAGATCAGCTAGATAGAAAAGCAACCATGTAAAGTCTTTAAAAGCTCAATAAGGGAGCTACAAGGCCCTTCATCACCTAAGATGCAACCACATGTGCATGTTTAGGACAAGCACAGTCAAAACCTCTCAAAACTCTGTCTGTATAAACTCCTGTCCTGCTGCATGTTAAACTTCAGAACTCTAACCACAGTTGCTGTGCTTTCACTACATGACTTGGTTAAGCCTACATCAATAAAGCATGCATGGAGTTCTTTAAAATTTTAAAAATATTTAACTTTTTCTGCAAGAAATTCAGCAGTATTTTCCCACAGAACACCATTCTAGGATCTTCTACCAAAGAAGAGTCATTTAATGCTGAACAAAACACAGGAGAGTTTATTTACAGTTTTCTTACTTTGAATCAAGTAGTTCCAGTGCAGCTAAGGGTGATAAAGGAGGCCACCTCTGAAGTAATGAATATATTTCTGGAAGACTTGCCCAGTCCCAGTGAGGGGCACTAACCAGTATTTTTGGTAGGCTATTAGGATGGCTATGACAATAATGTCTCTTCTCCCACAAGAATTCTTTATCTTCCTTCGACAGCCTGCAGACAAGAGCATTTCACATGTCAAACCATCACCTGAATAACCCCAATGCCACTGATTGCTGTATTCAGATAGATAATTTAACACACAGAATGGAATTACATTGAAATGACTCTTTCCTCTACAAAAGTCAAAACAAGAAGCCAAAAAAAGCCTCAAACATTAAGAAAACATTTGTTGAATTTATAATTTGGGCAAGACAAAGTTAAGTTTTAGTATCATCTGAAATAAACCAAAACCATTTTTTTTGGGTGCAGATGAGTATGAAAGGCTGCCAGAAAAGCTCCCATGGCACATGAACAGCCACTGCTGGAACACCCTGGAACTGAGAAACTGCCAAGTAGCAACAGGTGACTACAACAGGCAGACAAAGGGGCAGCAGTCTTGTAGCAAGAAACTAACAGCAGCAGCCAAGGAAAACAGAAGGAAATTCTTAAAATCAGTTCCATGATTTCCCATGTTTAATTCAATCTCTTGTTTAAGTCTCTACAGGTCTTCAAAATATATTCAAAAAAATTAATAGAAACTCAAGAATACATAAGCACTCCATGCCCTAGTTACAAATTGCCATGTGCAAAAAGAGCCCAGCTCTTTTTGAAGAAGGATGGACATACCCAATGGTGCTGTCCTTGGAGAGAATGGCAAGGAGACGTTCTCTCAATGGTTTTTCTAATGTTTCTACAGAATGATGCACAGTAGTCTTTGCAGCTTGAGGAATTTTATATTCAATATCAAAAGCATGGGATGGAAAGTCAATCTGGAAAAAAAAAAAAGAAAAAAAGATGATGCAAGTCCTTAAGCAGAGAAAAGCTCAGATGTTTGGGTATCTGAACTCTTTAGCTCTACAAGTGCAACAGTCCCCAGATACTGCTTGCTGACTATTTTTTTCCATCTCAATTCTTCTACATGACTACAGCTCCTCAACGTACAGCTGTGTTATTGCACAATGCAGTGGCTGGAGCACTCCTCAGAAGAGAAGTGAGAATGTTTAGAGTACAGATAATCAGAGCTGTTCAAACCCACACCTGTGGTTTCCACCCAGCCACCCACTCAGGCCATGTTTTGGGACTGCTGAGCCATGCCTAGTAAGGCACCTTCTCTTTGGAGGGAAAATTGAACTCTGAACTGAGAAAGGGAAGTGCTTGTGTTCCCTAAAGGAGCTGGAATTGCTACTGCTGGTGTCCACACCACTCCCATCTCAGCACCCATTTCTATGGACTGCTTTCAAAAACATTCTCACCCAGTACTGGCAGCATGTCATGCCAAAGCAATTCTGATTTCTCTTACTTCCAGACAGTTTTTCAAGAATAGATTTGTAGAGACTTCCAGGAGCTTCCCATTCTTTGCCCTTACAGTTTAGTAATCACTATTCTATACTGACTTTCAAATATTATTGAGCAGTACTTTCCCTCTCCCCAAAACATTCACCTAATATGACTTACAACAAATCACAACATTCAAACAAAGCACAGAGTAAATCAGAATTATGTATAACCTGCAATACTATTCTTTCCATATTTCCCTTCTTACTGGTCGTCCCTGACACATGATGAGGATGTGATGTGGTCCACAGTTGCAACAGCTTTGTCCCACTAGTTAACAACCTGAGAAAAGAACATGTACAGGTTATTAGCATCACAGTCTCTTTACTTCACCAAAATATTATTGTCAAATTAATTTACTGATTTTCACTGGCTGTCTTCTGTAAGTGCTTTAAAGTGATGCACACAACTTCTAGGTGGAAAAGACAAAGGAAAAAGTTCAGTGTTGATTTAGTTGACACAGATAAATTAGGTGCTCCCTGTTCTTTAAGTCAGAAAAGGAAAACTTTTGCCTCTGAGAAAAAAACTGAACACACACATACACTTTCCTTAGCTTCTAGAAAAAAGGCCCAGGCATATGAATCTTACAGGCATCACCATTTGCTGGACTTCTCACATTACCAGATTCTGCAAGGGCATATCAAATGACATTTATATTTGCCAGTGTATTCCTAACATTAATATCATTTCCAGCTGTAGTAGGGCACAACTGAAGACACTTCATAAATCAATTAAGTGTTGAATGTTAGGTCTTTCTAGCAGTCTTTCAAAATCAAAATGTTGCTCAAAAGACTGCTTGAAAGCCAAGCCTTAAGTACATTTTTAAAGATGTTTTCGAGTTTATAAGTATTTCAAATAAAGAACATATATGTAAATATTGATTAACTAGGAGCTTGTCATGCCAATAAAGATTACCAAATCGTGCCACTAAAGCACAACTGAACAGCTTATTCTTTTTCTTAATTCTCCAATTTAATACAGTTGCCACAGCCTTCTGTCTCCTCCACGAGCAATGATGACTTCAGCCACTTTACATGCACTTCAGCAGAAGGAATTTTAACTTGGCCATGGATTCTTCCAAAACTCATAAATGACCAGTCTTGTTCTCCCCTTATTTCAGTTAGTTTCAAGTTGTAGCTCATGCCTGCCATTGATGCTATTTTCAACTGTAACTGGAATATCTGGCTACCAGTTTTAATTACCCTGGTCTGGATTTAATTGATGTGGACTGCAAGTGGGTTAGACCACTAAGCATCTCTACAGCTCTTACATACAGGCCACTCAGCAAGCTCTGGCACAACACACACCATTGTAGTGCTCTGCAAAAACAGAAAATACAGTTTTCTCCCCAAACTCCTAGGAGAACACCATGAACACAAGATAAATTTGCAATTCAAATAAAAAGCTGTGCTTTCAAATACTGTGAAATGTGGTATTTAGATAGCAGACTGAAATGCAGCATTTAAACAGAAGGTTGAAATAAGCATTATTTGTGAAAAGAAATCCAAGCTCTGGTGGAGACTGAAAGCAGCTGCAGGCCATCTTTGCAATGCAGGAAATCCTAAACTCTGTGACACCCTCAAGCTGTTGGAATCATCACCAGACAAGAGAAAGCAGAGCAAGTAAAGTCAAATCCAGAACCAGAGGATGCAAAGCACATGAAACAGCCACAAGCAACACATGGCAGTAACTGTCCAGGAAAGACCTGGCTGCCTTTCTGCAGCCTTGCCTGACAATTTAAACTCCCAGTAAGCCCTAGAAGTCAGCAGCACACATAAAGAGGAATCTAAGCATGAATGCAGAAGCAGTTTCACAGTGCTGTGATCACTTCTGCACCATGATGTCTAATCTGGGCACTGTGGTTCCAGCCTACTGGTTAATGTCTCACTGAGTGGCTGCCCCAGTGATAAGTGTTTTGGAATGAGCTTTGTAATCAAAGCTGGAAGAACAAAGCAACTTGAACCAGTCCAGAAACACTCAGCTTAGCGAAGTTTCAGCAGGCTTTTCATTCTTAGTAAAAAGCACATAACAGCATCCAGCAGCTGTATTGGAAGAAAAGCCAGTTCAAACCAGAAACATGCCACAAGTTTAACACGCTGGCTAATTATCCCATTATTTTAATTGTTTAAAATAAATCCAGCTCTGAATGAAAAGGAATAATTTTAGAATATTATGGGGTATAATAATCCAAACAATATTCAACTTCCTTCAGCAGTGAAGTTTTTTTCAGCCAGTGAGACGGAAATCTACAACACAAGACCACGTTTTGTCCTCTATTTAATGAAATGTACTTTGTCTGTATCAGTATAGTTTACAATTCTTATCTTTATCATGGGCTACTATAGTCAATATCAGAGAGTCAATTTCTGTAGTTATGGGTGTGGAGGAAACTCTACACAGAGCAAATCATATTGATAATCTTACCCATATTTTGGATACTCACCGCCTAAAATCAAACAGAGGGAGAGAAACCTGACCCAAATTCTCTGGGCCCTTTCTCTGCTTATTTGAGTCAGGGGAACTCCCACTACTTTGATTTAGGATTCCAAACAAAGTCAGACGTAAGACTGATTCCAAAGGCAACTGTGAAATCTGGATGGGGAAAATTATTCTATAAAATAAAAGTATTAAAAATAAGTCAATTAGAAAAAAGGCAGCAGTTAGTAAGTTACAGGCTTATCCATATAATCCATTTATGCCTCTTGCTTTCAAAAAGTCCATTAACATTGAAGAACAAGTGTTAAATATCCATGCAATCATATTTCACTCTACTTCATCTCACATGCCAATGGTTTGTAAAACCTGCTAAATTACACTCCTGCACTACAGTCAGATTTGGAACAACCCTTTTAATCTCTGTCTATTAAATCACATTCCTTGCACACAATTGACTGTCCAGCATAACCAGTTTTCCCACTCCACTCACCAGGAAGGGCACACAGAACTCCATGTTAGCCACCCTCTAATTTTTCAGATTGAAAGGGTCAGCTGCCAATAGTTTCCCATCCAAATGAAAGAATCAAAAACTACTAAAAGTTAAATTCTAAATAGTACAAAATCCATAAAGCAAGCAGCTGAGGAGTATACACTTCACTGAGCTGTTCAAGCTTCCACTTTTGTTTACACTGTTTTTACTGCATAAAAATGTTCTTTTAGTTTGATTTCTCTGTAAAACATGACAATTACACTATAAAGCACCACACTGCTGTCAGCAGCTTTTGAGCAATCTAGCAGACCTTTCACTGTAATACACCAGTACTTGCCAGCAAAAGATGTGACAATTAATCCCATGTATCAAAAAAAGGTAGCAGGAGTACTCTCTGAAGGCAGATGTTCTAGAAACTCTCAGTGCTGATCTGAAATGATTTGTTCACCACAGGGCATTTTAGTTTGTTCACTTTCAGGATATTCCATAGGGTCTATCTCTGACCTTTAAAGACAGTCAGGAGAGCAGATATGGGGCACCATGGAGCTCACATGATGCCTCAGCTATGACAGGCTGCCTGATAACTCAAGTGGCAGAGATTAAGCTGTGCACAGATAATGAAGAATATTCCTCTTTCAGTTAGCAGATACCACCTGCCATGATCTCCCTATCTTTCCTCTGCATGCCCTTCCTTCTTCCTGTCTACTCTCTGTATTTGGAATAAAAACTGACTCAGTGTTCATGTTAGTAAAAGTGAGACATTGCTTTTCCTCTCCATTTACATAAATTGAGCAGTACATGCAAGCAGGTTTTATTCTTTAATCCCTCTTAAAGCAGCACAAGCCATTCCCATTGCAAGGAATGTTATGACCTTCCCATCTCCCTGTAATTTTATGCTACAAACACATTAGCATAGGACACTTGTCCAGCATTTCCATTCCCCCTTTTACAATGAGTACTGAAATACCATTTGGAAAAATATTTCTGATTTTGATCAGTAAATTGTTCTTTGGATGCTTGAAATGCAATTAGAACCAAGAGTTGCTTGAATGACGGCATTCAGCAGCTAGCTAAAACAAAACATTTTATTGAGTTTTAACAGACTGAAGTCACTTACAGTTCATCCCATTTAATCAAGTAGAAGAAGCTCTTGTATGTGCCAACCTTCTTGGACTGAACAGGTTTGAAGAGATCTTTCCCATTATGAGTCAGAGAGCAAATCAAGTAGTACTTTTCATAACTGGACAAAGAAAAATTTAAACATAAAAACATAAAAATCCCATTAAAAATTATATATATATATATATATAAACATATAAATAAATAAAAGGAGGAATTTTACAATAGGTAAATCACTTACTTTGACACCCAACCAGAAGAAATTCCATGAGCAGCAAATATTGTGAACTGGAGATGTTCCGTGGCAGTCCAAGCTTCCTTGGTACTCCTACTCTCTTCTGGAGAAATTGCTGCGGAAGTGCTACAGGAATTTGTGTGGAGCTGCAGAAGGGCCTCAACTGCTCTTGTTAACTGGTCCAGACTCACTTTCAGAGGGTGTTCAGGCCGCAGGGAACCTAAATGATAATTTATTTTGAATGCATTTCTTCCTAAATTAGCCACCTCAGAACAGTTTTTAAATAAAAATTGAAGAGCTTTACTCACCAGAGGGACTCTTGCTATTGTCATCACCACATTTTAAGGATACCTACACAATAAAATCAGAGGAAATTTCAATACTGAAAATCCATTTTAGTTTTCCATGGCTATTAAGTGTTTTATACAGAAATTATGAACTATCTAAATTAGAGCCATATTTAAGTTTATGTAACACATCTTTTCACTCAAAGTTCCTCAAGAGTTAACTAACAGCATCACAATTTCCATATGATGCAGCAACTATTCACCAAGTCCAAAAGCTCACTTTTTGTCAAGTCAACTGCTTTGACATTCTTTATATGAAGTCCAGAAAGACACAGTACATTGAAATATTGCCCAGGATAATCTAACTTCTCTAAGTAGACATAAAACTTGCTCAGGGCTGTTATGGATGAAAGCAGAAGTCATTAGCTTATTTACCAGTAATTTAAATCTGAACAGCTTTAAACAGTTTTTTTTTGTTTTGTTTGTGGAATTTTATTCAGTAAATTTATAAATATAAATTTACTGAATAAAAAAATATTAAACAACTGAGAAAATGAACAGTAAGGACTATTACTTTGTACTATCTCTCTGCTTCTTGGTCTGTTAAAATGGAAGTCTCAACATGATGCAACATCACAGCAATGTCTAGTCTCAACAAAGGCAATGTTGAAACCAAGAGGTGACAAACAAATCATGGGAATTCACTCCCTTCTAATCAGGAAGGGTTTCATGCCCAATTCAAGCCCTGATAAAACTAAAATTTTTAATGAAAACTAAGCTTGTGGTTTAAAATCAAACCCCAGTGAATTCCTAACTTTCTACAAAGTTTGCCACAAGTGCTGCAGAAGATGAAAGATCTCTTTACACTTCTATTGTACTAATTGAGCATCTTCAACTTAAAGTTTGAATATCAAAAATTTTCACATTCTTACAAAAATGCAGTCACTTTGTCCAACCACAAAAATTTACTTTGAAAAAAAAAATCAAACAATATCTTACAAAATATTACAATGCAACAGTCTCCAATACTTATAGCATTTTTGTTTCTGAAAGCAGCCTACGTGCCTGCATACTGTGTAAGCCAATGTCCACCATAAAATAATCGCAGGGTTTTATTAATAAAATCTCACCTTTTTCAAATTCTACTGGAGCTATTTGTACACTGTAATCTAATTTTTGGGAGCTATTTGTACACTGTAATCTAATTATTTCTACACTATTATTTTTGGGAGCTATTTGTACACTGTAATCTAATTATTTTTACAGCTTTCTCCTACCAAAAAGCAAACACTGAAAAATATTTATATGCTGTATTTCACTATGTTGCCTTAATGTCTTCTGCACTTCCCTGTAAGAATTTTAGTTCTTATAGTGACAACTATATTTATCTGTCTTCTGCTCACTATTACAAACACATCACTGAACTGATGAAGCCAAAAGCAAATAGAGCATCACATGAGCTGCCACTCTGGTAAGGCAGCAGGACAACAGAAATAGCATTATAAGGTTATTCAGCTTTTTTATTTGCACACTTCTCCACTTAATGACTGTTTTTGACAACATGAGTTGAGACTGTCCTGCTCAACTGAACCATTCATTATAAGGCAGTTGCATCACAAAATTCTGGGCTGTTTGAGAGATTTTGGGTTTGTCCTTATGCTCAGGAATGCAGGAGCATGAACAGTTAAGAGTTTTAAGATGCTATTGCTAGTCACAAACACTGCTGGGAAAATACATGATGTCAATTCCTCCTTTAAAGCACAACTGCATTAATTTTAGACAGCATGAGCTCCTGTCAGTTCCCCTCAGTCAGATTTAGTGGCATCTGCTGTGACACAAGTTTCTAGTTACAGAACCAGAAAACAGTACTTTAAAAACTGGTTTTAAAAGTCACTATTTAGAAAAGGAAAATATTCCCAAAGCAAATGATGAATGCATTAACAGCAGAGAGAAGTCAAAATAAATGGAAGATGTCAAGTAAAAAGGATAAATAAATAAATAAAACCCAACAAAAAATCCCAACAGAACCCTGACAGAACTGTTGCTGGTATTTCCAGCGACTAAAGACGGCAAAATAAAATTTATCAGTTAAAACATGCAATTTATAGAGAGAAAGTTTACCTCAGCATTTTTAATCCTTGGGAGATTAACAGCCCTCCTGAGCTTCTTCACTGATTCCGTTATTGCAGGAGTCTCTACACAATCCAATGTAGAACAGATTTTTCTGACAGTCTTAATTACATGATCTACTGCTTTATGCTGGTTCTAATAAGGAATGTATGAGAGAACAGATTGATCTGATCACAATTGTGAAACCCAGTATTGCTTTAATGTTTTTTAATGAATTGCCAAGAAAACATCACTATGAGATGCACATCTCCATTATAATAAATTGTGTTGTAATGACTGGAATGAAGAAAAAACTCAATATTGAGAACTTCCTTATGAATGCCAAAAACACAGCAGTACAGACCCTAGAATGGGGAGGATTGCATTAGGAGGTTCCAGGAAACATTAGCAGGTTCCCAACCATTTTTCTATTAAACTGTTGGGAAACAATTATTTTCTAATGAGATACAAAGCTCAATTTCCCTCATGGCCTAAAAAGAAAGCGCAGTTCAAAAAAGAATATTCAATTAGTGTGAGGAAACAATGCTAAAGAAGCAGTGCTTCAATTTCAGTCCACAGGTTTAAATTACACTGACACTTCTACTACTTCCACTACAGTACCCCCTCCATGATGGAACTAATCTTTTTTATTTCACTTTAATTTATGTTTGTAGGCTACTTAAGACAAAGTTGAGCTGCTCCTAATATTCTCTTTCCTCTACTCTTCCAACAGAAGAAAAGCCATTTGAGTGAAATCTGAATTATCCTAGGTTTCCTGGGGTTTGTTTTTAATGTAAGGAAAGTCTTCACCCAATTTTAAAGAACACGTGTAGAAAATTAAAATATTTGCTTCAAAAGAGCAGTTTACTTTTTAATGTAGGTTTCTTTTACAATAAGTTCTGAGCACTTACAACTAAATAAGAGGAAAAACTACTACAATATTATCTCACTAAGATGTAAATTGATTCCCAACCACCACTCTCCCAGACATATACTTGTGGCCTTCCTACAAATGGATAGCAAAGAAGCCATTTGAATCAGGAAGTTTTTAAATTGAGAGCTACCTGGCAACAATTAACTGTTCTAGTAAGAAAATAACCACAGAAGTCAGAAGACACTGTAAATATTTAAGCCATTCCTCCAAAGCTAACAAATTGCAAGTAACAGTTTCTTTGTGACATGGAAAGAGAAATTTCCACTGCATTTTCCCTCACAGGCTCTCAAATCTCAGTAAAAAGACAATTGATAATTTTCAGAATGTTCAACAATGTGAAATCAAAGCCCACGTGCAAATTATTTATGGATTACCCTTCTTCACCTGGATTAGCAATCTTCAGCTACTGAATATGTAAAGGAATTCATGAAGTAAAAAATTCAAATGCAGAACTGCTGCTATTTGGACCTAATCATCACCACCTACAAACTACATCTCCCAACCTCAGAAAGCTCAATTTCCTACAAGCTCAACAAAGGGTAGAACACAAATGTGAATCGAGATGTTTTGCATTCCTCATCTCAGCCTGTGAAATCACAGCTAAACAAAGAAGCTGAAGCAGCTGCAGGAGCAAAGCAACAAAAGCACCACCATGGCAGGGAGCAGTAACAGCTCACTCCTCTACAAAAAGGTTGTGTTCAAAACTACCCTTGAGAACGTGGTGAATCACCAGCAAGGGAATTAAATAATATTAAGGGAGTATGGAAATAGCAGACAGCAGCTTGTTCAAGCCTGCATTCCTGGAGAAGCAAACAAACATAGTAGAAATGAAAAGTATTGCAATTAAGTACTTCATTTCAAGACTGGTTAAAAAACACAGTTATCTAATGTTTAAGCATTTAAGACTCCAAGTTACATTACTATCAGCAGTTAAAAGCAGTTTCTCCTTTGAGAAATGAGCAGGTTATATCCGTAAGCTTTTGTAGATGAGATATTACTCTAAACTAATCAACATCCAACCTGCTTAAAGCTACCTATCATACATCAAAACAAACAATTTTTCAGACAAGGTATTTTAAATTAATTGAATAATACAGAAAAAACCATTATTATGCCTTGTGTAAAACTTCTATGTTCCAAACATGCTTCAGTTCTAACTCCCATTGTACACAACTGTTCCTGCTCTCTATTATGCAGATTTTTATCTGTTAGTAAAAACATCCTTCATGGCTGTCAACAGCCATAGTCAGAATTCTGACCTCTTCCCTATTGTCCTGAATTAACCTCTTCCAGCATGTCTGGGGCAGAGGTTATTTTGCATCCCAGGACTTGGAAGTTACACTTCTAGTTGTGATTATCAGGTAATAAATGGTTTACAAGAAAAGTCAGGAAGCAAAGAAGAGCAGAAATCTAAATACCCATTATTATAATTTCACAGTTTGCTCAGATTCTCAGTTTCCCCAAGAAAACCTGCAAGTCTTTTTGCCAGCTACCTCACCAGTGACTTTGGCCACTTTTGGTTCAGCAATAAACCTTACCTCATTCTTAAGCGCTATGTTCACTTGCTTGTGATACACCTCAAGAAGCTCTTCAATGGAAGACCTGCAAGAAATAAAAGCTCTTGAACACAAATACAAGAACAGAACACCACCTTGGTCAGGAATTCAGCAGTGATCAGCAATTGATTATTAAAATAACCACAAAACATTACCTTATGATAGGTTCTCTGAAAGGCTTTTCTACTTTGTGGAGGTGTTTGGTTAGATGTACAGGTGTCCTGTCATCATCTTCCTGCAATAAAACATGAGGTACTAAGTCCAGTTCTCACCTTTCTAGAATGTTTTAGAGAATTAATTACTAACACCCAGAGTGTTGAAGGGGAAAGAGGTAAGGTGATCTCAAAGGGGAAAAGAAATAACTACTTAGTAGTCTGTGAAATGTGTACACATGGGGGCAGAGGGAAGAAACAGCCATCAATGCAGATATGCAGATATCAGATACTCCTTCCTTCCTCTTTGATGGTCTGATACACATTTAATTAAACTCAGAAACTGTTCCCAACTTTTATTTAATTCTAAATTTGTTCCTTTTCCAAGAAGGAACTCAAGTTTAGTCCCACTGCCAGCATACCTTTTCCAGGTATAAAATACTTGGCTCTAGTAAGAGGCATTACCCATATTTATGTAATTTGCCTTGTGAAAACTCAGTACTGTATTTCCCTCTCTGGCAGGATAAGAGGAGAGCATTTCCCAGAGCAGGCAGGCATGCTGAGGTGCCAGTGGCACCAGAGATGGCAGCCTGCAGAGCAGGAGCACTCACGGTGCGTGCCAGGTCGCTGCACATGGCGCTGCGGGTCAGCAGCTGCAGGCTGATGTCCGTGTCCCACTTGCGGCAGCTCTGGATGTGCTCGTGGCTTCCTATGCAGTGCTTGCTGACAAACAAAAGCAGCCACAGTCACAACCAAAGCAGAGCTTGCCCAAAAATCACACCAAATACTCCAGGCAACCTGTTGCCATGAAGTAAGAAAATGGTGAATCCATCTCCATGCCATCCTTGGTCTGATTTTTACTTCTGCACAAGTTTTTATACAGTATTGCAGACACCTGTACTTGTGCTACAGCTCTTAATCACAAAGGTTAACACTGAAATATTCTAACCCAGAATGGGGCTTTTTAAAACATTTGGTTTTGGAAAAAAATTACAACAAAAAAACCAAAAATCAAACCAAGAAACAAACAAACCCCTGCAAATCACAACTCCACCAATTTATTAGAAAACAGTTAATCTTTTTTTTTTTTTGCAATTTCTGAGATTGGAAGAGTGGTCAAAAGCTACAATACAGAAATGCTCTAGAAACATGCATCTGCATTAGAACAGAGTTGATGACAACCTACTTTGCTGTATCCCAGAGCAACTCCAAAAACTTCTAATATTTTCACAAAGAATGACTCCCTTACGTTTTTAAGGTTTCTTTCACACATTTAATCACTAGAGATACACTTTCCAGTAACTGTGTCAAAAAGCATGAAATTAAGAATTAATGAAAAAGAGTTTGCTTACTTCTGTAAAACTTCTTCTTGGCCACAGACTTTCAGGATATAGCTGCCAATGTCCACTTCATTCAAGTCATCATGCACCCAGCAAAGTGCCTGCATTATTATAAGCTCAACAGGGGAACTCACTGTTTAAAGAAATTACATCTAAAAGTTAAATACAAATCTATAGCGAGTGATACTAACTACTGTTGACTCACAAATTGTAGCTATTTAATAAAATTTATTTTTATACTTGTAGAAAAGACTTTTACATTTCTACTATCACCTAAATTTCATCGTTTGAGATCTTCACTTTTCTCTCACAAAGAAAGGTATCTCATAAAACTTGACTGCCATTATAAAAAGCCCAAAAACTCTTTAAAAATTAGGATACAGCATAGTCACTTAACCTGAAGTACACAGTCTGCAGGACTGAGGATAGACTTTTTCTTTCTTTTTAAAATTTTATTACAAATTTGCCCTATTTAGCAAGGACTTCAAATAGATAAGTGATCCCAGAGGCACTTTCAGTTTAAAAAACAATATCAGAAGAGTTGGAGATTGAACTCCTCTGTTTGGCTTTTGAGGAACTGAATATCAGCTGCAGCTGAGGCAAATCCTACTGAAAGTCCTTTTCCCCTTTTTCCTTTCCACTTGTCCAGGGAAGTTCCTACTTAGTACAGAGCAGATCTCAGTAAGCATCACCAAGCCTTTGCAAAATGCAACTCTTAGCTACCAGTACTTTTGCATCAGGCTCCAAATGCTTTTTGGAAAATAGTCTCTCTTCCATCCAGTAACTACAGAGCAAAAAAATTATCCCAGTCAAACCCAAAATCAATTCCCCCACAGCCACCAGCTGTCACTGACTAAAAATACAGATAAATTTGAATGAAACAAATGCTTAAATACAAAATGCTCTCTAGCCCTCTCTACCTAGTTTCTGACGATCTCCTTCAAATCATTTGCAAATAATATCAAAGTGCCTCAAAATTCTGTAAAAAACCTGTTATATAAAAGCAATTTTATATTTCATCAGTACCTTCAGAGAGGGGTTTTTTCCCCACTCCAGGGACCTTACTGATTTTCTCATTTTTTTTAAAAGATAGAAAAATTACTACTATGGTAGATACAGAGAGGTAATGCCACAATATTTTCTATAAGATAACACATGTGCTTCATCTCATTAACAAATGATTAACTATTGCAAGCACAGATGTATACAAGCACATATTAAGAATGACAGTGTGAAAGTCAAGAACAAGCAATGATGGGAAGTATAAATTCAGAAACACTTGAAGTCATTAAGACTGTTTAGCTTATTATTGGATGAAATGGCTGTACTACCTTCAGCAGAGAATATATCTGGGAGTTGGTAAAGAAAAAAGACACAGAGATAGTTCATGCAGGGATAGTTTCTGTGCTGTACTCACAGGCTGCACTGCCAAAGGTCTGCCAGCTCTGTGAAAACTACAAAGATGTTTCCACCTTTTTCCTGCCCTACATCTTATTCACAGACATTAATTTCTTGCTGACACACAATGTTTGCTCAGACAGAGCAAACTTCCATGCAAAGTCTAATAAATGAATGCAAAATGAATCCAAATAAGCTCTAAAGTTCATCCATTTCCCTTCTGAGCCCTTTCTACAAACAGCTGTCAGAGCACTGAGAGGCTGCAGCTCCTTTGAGCAACACTGAAAGCCACACTAAAGTAAAGCAGCTCTAGCATCAGGATGCCATTCCTGACCAAGAAGAAAAGGAATTGAAGGTAGAGAATAACTTGAAATACCCTCATTACTAGTCACATAACCACCCTTCATCAGCTATAGAGGACAAGTAGTTTAACTGGGACTAGTTTCAGCAAAAAGGGAGTAGAAAGTACAGAGAAGAAAGTATGTTGGGTTAGAACACAAAGCACATTCCAAGCTAGTCACAAAAAACACTACAAATAAAGGTCTGAAGCCCTAACATTTTATTACCCTACCAAACCTTCCGTAGGAAAGGATTAAGCTTGTAATATTAGCAAAGTGTAGTCTTAAGGATTAAGTGCACAAACGCTTCCTAGGCTATATTTACAGTCCACCTCATTTCTTAAAAGATTATTAAGTCACCACAGAATAAATGTGAGGTCCAGCAAATTAATACAGAATGAAAACCCTGATGCACTGAGAGCTTGTTTCTCAATAGAGCAGCAAGTACATGTGAGTAACAAAAAACTCCAGATCTTTTGAGAACCAGCTCTGAAGCATCTGCACTGTGAGAAGTTGAGATCCAAATGATAACCCTCACAAGTGACAGAAGTATAAAGACAAAAAAAGTTTATTAGCAGTTTTTTTATCAGCCAGAACTGCCAGAACTTGACAGCATGCAGTTACAAATAAAACCACTGTGCAGTCAAGACTGCACAGAGAATATGAATTTATGTAATACAACCAGGCAAACCTCAAAGGTCCACCCCAAACCAAAATTTCTGGTTACCCACAAAACTGGGACAGCCAGTTGTGGCACATGCAACAGTATTATTTTAGTGTTTGTGCTCATAAGCATGTACTGAAGGCAAGTAATATATAATTTGTGTTTATTCCTATTCTCCAGCAGCAGTTTGCCTAAACTTTTAGACAGCCTACAAAAATTTGTTTTAAAATATGTTAGAGTGCTGAAATGAAAATTAAACAGTAGAAATCTCAGTCCTGGTGACATTATCCCCTCAATAACTATAAAGTAAAAAGTCTTGAAAAACTATTTTATTCCATCCAGCTATAGACAGAGAAGGTTTGCTGGACTTTCCTTTTTTACAGTCAATATTTCAGTTTGTTAACTTCTAAATATTTTCTGATGGAGGCACTGACCCAGAGCTAGGCCTTTCCTCAGTTACCCTTTCCACATTTCCCACAAACAGCTCCTGCCCCTGAGACCCAGGGATTACAAAACCTGAAAGGCATTGTCCTGGGCTGAGTGTACAGGCTTTCACAAGCAAACTCAACTCAAGAAACAGGAACCTACCATCACATGTGAACGTTACTGGTTGCTGGAATTCTTCAATTTCTATTGAAACCTTGATACTGGCACTCTCCCCACTTATATTTCTTTGCAGCATGATTGGACTCAGCACAAAACCTGGATTTGTTTGCTGATCAGTACAAGGAAACTTGGTCCTCAGTCTGGAAGAAGAGAAGGTTTATGAAACATTGCAATGGAGAAGTCCAAGACTAAAACAAAATAACATGGTAATAACCAGAAGGCAGAACAGTAAAGACTACCTTTGGCTCTCTACCTAAATTGCATGTGCAAAGCACCATTTAATTATTCTACTCTCAACAGGACATTGCCCACAATAATTATACAATTAGTAGTTAGACAGGAAAAAAATCTTAAGTGTCTAATTAGGTAGGTTTTCCACATAGCTTAAAATATTTAATAGGTCAGTTCTTACAGAACATATCCAACTTCTGCAGAAGTTAAGCTCTAAAACAGTTCTTAAAAAGGTAATTCACAGTATTTCATAAAAGTTAGTTAAAAAAAAAAAAAACAACAAAAAAAGCCCAACAAGCCTCTTCACACATTTCAACTTTTAGAAGTCTAATCTGAACTCAGATACCAAGCAGAAGGCAGCTATTCCAAGGTAGCTATTCCAAGCCATGGAAGTTGAGGAAGAGGCCCTAATTGAGGTAAAGGCTTTTATTTAGGACGCAAGCAGTACAGAATGTTTACCTACAAGTGAATAAACCATAAAGCTACTTTTCATCTTTTGCTATTTAACATGGATAAAATAATTTAACTTTAAACTTCTGCCAATTTTTAAGTAACATTATAAAAATTAAGAATAGAACTACTCTATAAGGATCATTTATTTCATTGTCTTGATTCTGGACACTAGCAAGAATATCCAGCAAGAGCTGTCCAGTTGAAAGTCCATCAGTACTTTAAACACTGCGTCTTGAAAGAAAGAGTAACAATTAGATTTAACTAGAAAGTGTTGCAACAAGCCTCTCCTATGTGAGCTTTGTCCTAATCATCATCAGTAAGTTTCCCATATATATGAATATTCATTGTTTTTGTGGAGTTTCTTTTTCATTTCACAAATATTCCTGCTTTAAAAAAATAGATGGTGTCATGGAGATGCAAAGATCTGTATTTCCTCCAATTATTTCTTGAATTTTGATCTCAAAAGTAAAAAAGGCAAGAGTAGTTTGTAGTAAGAAAAACGCAGAAAAATTAATCTCATAAATTGTGGCAGTAAGAAAAAAATCCCACACAATCTTTAAGAAACTTCACTTCATCTTTAGGGATCAAAGAAGAGACAAGTTTAAAGACTTTATGCTACTGAATTCCAGTTGTGGAAACAACAAAAAATAAAAGCATTTAAAGGTTGGAAATCCATGGAGTGATAGGACATTGCGAGGTGTCTCAGCTAATAAGAAAAAAAAAAAAAAACAACTTTGAACTCTTTCATCAGAAAATGTGATAAAAAACCAATGAGACAAAGAAAAATACTTTGAGGATAAAAAGGATAAAAACAAGGAAAAGTGAAAGTCACAGGACCAAAATAAGAAAGAAGACATATGACAATATAATAATCTTAGTACTGAAGATCTTAACAATTCTGTTGCATTCTTGGAGAAAAAAAAAATAAACAAACCAGGTCAAACAAAACCAGGAAAAACTGAGATAAGAAAAGGAAAAAGGATACATACTGAAATCTATCCCATCAAGAAAAAAAAAAAAAAAAAAGGACTGTTCCTGTCAAGCTTACTGCAAATGAATCATTTAGCTTTTTTTTCCTCTTCTGCAAGTTAATTCATATTCAGCCATTTCTTACTTTGTAACTGCTTCAGAAAAAGCTGACAGTTCTTGATTCTGCCCTTCAATTGCTTGGAGAAGCACGCTTTCTGTCAGCGTGCCAGTGGTCCCATTGTCTTTCTGCAACTCAAAGATAACACAGGATTTAAATAGCTGCAAACATATTCCTAAAGCCAGCAAAGCCACATGCAGATGACAGATTTTCATGAGCCTGAGGTTTACTATTAGTTTTATGTCTATTTCTACATGGAGAAAACCATGCATCACTTCTAACTTGAAAAGTATAGATTCACTGGAGCAATGACTCCTTGACAGCAGGTCATTTATTTGCCAGCATCATTATCAGTTAATATTAAGTTGCAAACAGTTCCTGAGCTCTCAGCAGTGACCTCTTGCATTTGGATTTGGCTAAATTCAGCTGAACCACAGATGGAAGAAAAACATATTTTTCCTCCAGTTCTGCAATTCAAATTCAGTGTAGTTCCAGAAAGAACCACTACATATCACTGGTGCCCATGATTATCTCTTCCTACAAAGCAGGAAAACACAAGTTAAACACTGGAAGGAAATAATATTCAAAACATGAAACTTACAACCAACCCAATGGAATCAACTTACCACTGTTTTAATTCTTATGCCAAATGCTCCCATCACCTCCCAAAACTGTAAACCACAATCTTTAAAATATCCAATCCAAAAAGCAACTGCTAAAAGAGAGCTGCAGTTCAAACAGCAAAATCTAATAAACTTAAAAAAACCAAAACAACACAGATCTGCAGCAGGTTTTAAATCCGTATGTCTTTTCTGATCCAATTCACAACACATCCATACAAAAGCTGGAGTGAGCAAAAAGCAGAGAAAAGTTGGAATAACCAGTGGAACTCAGCTGTCCATAGTATAACAGCAACCCATAGCCTGGAGGATTCCTGAAGCCAGATCCTCCTTGGAATCAGTTACATGACCAGTTACATCTTTCACCCAAAGATTTTACAATGCTTATAGAAACCATTAATCCAACCACAAGGCCAGGAAAAAGCAGACTGCACCACAGTTTTTCTAAAAATCACTACAATTTATTCATATTTGAAGTAGTGATTAACCACTTAACAGGTAGGTGGGTTATTTATTATTAGCCCAAGTAATCAGCTAATTTCATTAGAGTGTATCAGATAATATAGTTAAATTAGACTCTCAGAAAAGGGGTCAAATCTGAGAGAATCACATAATGTCAGTCTTTTCCTTCAAGCACCTTTTCCCCTTCAAATTAACTTCTTTAAGCAGTACAGCATAAACTTGGAAGAGATACAACCTATAATTGCCACCTGAATTGCACTTAAACCTAATTATTTCAGCTAAAATATTGGTTGCATGAACACTGATCAGTCAAAAGGGCAAATTCTGTGTAATTGGGGATTAGCCATACCACAGGAGACAATTAGAACAGGAAGCTGCAAAGCCACAAAACTGAAATGAGCTGCAGGAGCATGCACAATACCTTAAATTTAAACAGGTTACTCTATTGTAACATCTCAGACAAGTTCTATCACATAAAAATACTGGGCAACCTCACAAGACCTGCTAACCTGTGCAATTGTATCTAGTAAACACACTCTAAGCACTTGCACACCATCACCACCAACAATCACAAGGAAAGAGGCAGGGACCAAACCCAGGGAAAGGCAAACACCTCTGAAGAAGGTTCATCACCTGCTGGCTGGCACTCAACACCAAACTCAGCCACTGCACATCAAGAAGCTGCCTCTACAAATGTTAAATTCGATTTAAAAACTCTTTAAGGAATACTACAAATAGGATGAAAGCATTAAACAAGGGGCCTGTTTAAATAAAGTCACACCAGTGATGAAACACCACTTCATGCCACTGTGTGACACTTCTGAAT
This sequence comes from Zonotrichia leucophrys gambelii, assembly GCF_028769735.1. NCBI lineage: Eukaryota > Metazoa > Chordata > Aves > Passeriformes > Passerellidae > Zonotrichia > Zonotrichia leucophrys. Next base: position 44,019,428 of record NC_088175.1, on the reverse strand, counting down.
TCCTTACAGAAAAATTTGCAAGTTATTCTACTGTTAAATTCAAAATTTGGGGAACTAACAAGGCATGTCAACACATGCAAGCTTAGCCAGGGTAAATAATAAATTCTAATCTAATGAGCAAATTAAAAACCAGATTTGGTTATCCATGGTTCACCTCAGGGTCACACTTGGCTAAGGAGAGAAACCTCATGTTATTACAAATATGTAATGATGGAAAAGACCTCCTGGTGGAAAACTAAGAACATCAAACACCTTATTTTTAGCTGAACTTCAACATTAATTTTTCATCACTTTTGGGAAAATAATTTCAGGACAACAAGCTCTGACAAACTAAGAATTCTATTTAAACCCACTGGACTCAGATGGGTTTTGAGCAACAAGTAGTATTTTAATTTAACTTTCACTTGGGTCAATCTAGGAGGTGCAAAAGCTATCATCAGTCAAACAGGAAATAACTTGAAAGAAAGGACTTCAGGCCAAATGAGATAAATAGTTCAGGCTGCAAAAATAGAAGTGATCTGTAAATACAATTAATCTGAACAATGACAAACAAACCCAAACTCCAATAAACTAACAAAAGTCAAGTTAAATAAAATTCCGTGAGTATACAAAGTCACAATACTCAGCAGCTCTGTGGAAAGCAAGAGAAAACAACACATAAAAGAGGACAAAATGATGTCTCTGCTTACAGAAATGAGTGACAAACACAGAAGTATTTAAGGGGGAATACTAAATGTATAGTTACTTCAAATAGGAATATATACATAAAATAGGCAATAATAAAAATAGATACAAATAGATACTTCACCAAAACAAAGCAATACATTGATTCAGGCATTAAACAGATAGATAGTCAAAAGTTTTGATAGAATCAAAATACTAATATTTTTTTCTAAAGGGGCAGCAAGGCTGAGTTTTTCAGGAAGGGTTTGGGGGGAATGATCCTGACACAGTTAAGATGTAAGACTTAAAAGTATACTTTGAAGAACATATAAACCCAGGGTAAAGGGGGTAAAATACAAGAGAACTGTAAAAAATAGAGGCCACATAACTCAGCTTTCTATTATATTGAGTAGAAAATTATTTAAACTAGAAAATAAAGTAGAAGCACAGGATAGGTAAAAGAGAGACTATCCAGGTTATATTTCAAGGATCTCTAATTGAGAGATTAATCTTTAAATCTATTTATTTTCTTCTTGAATAACTCAGCAGAAACAACGCTGCTAACTCACAGTCCTGTATCATCACCCACCTTCATAACACAGGCTACAACTGGAGTGTCTGGAGGGGCACAAGTGGAAAGTAAATCTCAGACGTTCAATTGGGCATTCACTGCAGAAGTCTGCTACAAATTAAGAACTTGTTCGAAAAAGATGGTGACTTAAAAATTATTGATGTTGTGGTGCTATCATAAATAAAAGAGTACCAAGAAGGATAGCCCTGCCTGTCATGAGGGTTTATTGCTGATGTACAAGGCACGTGGTACCCTGTGCTCTCACACAGAGAGCTAAAATTCTCATAAGTCATCTTCAAAAAAATAAAAAAGCAAAGAGAAGCTCTCACACAGAGCCTGCAGTGAAAGCTGACAGAAAATCACCATCTCTTGTAACATGTTGAGGTAAATATCAAAATCATTCTTTCATCTTAAGTACCTGCTGTTCTGTCCTGAAAGAAGAACATTTGCTAAGAGCTAGTTACAAATGTACTCTGCTGAAAATCAGATGACTGATGAGGAGGAGCTGGAGCAGCCTTTAAATCAAAAGTGGCAAGAAGAAAAGACCACATGTGAAGGCAAAGCCTGAACTTCATTTATGAACCAGGAGTCAATACATGACATGCAAATAGCAGGAGACTGGACCTTATCAACAGGAAAGACCCTTTGAAATCCCACACTCTTGAAAAAGCCTGGAATGTATAAAGCCAGATTTCATTCAGCAACAGTCAAACATCACTTCCTACAGACCCCACCTGAGAAGCACTGCTCCAGTGCAGCCCAGTTATTAGCCAGGAGTTAATTACAGCCAACCAAACAGCACTGACAGACTGACAAACACATCACCAGGTGACACAGCAAACTGAGAACAAACTGCTTGAGCCCAAATGTACATGCCTCTCCAAATACTACTAAATAACAGAGCTAAAGTATCACAGCTCAACAGCAAATGGGGGAAAAAAAATTAAGTCAGACCCAAGAGCTGTACACATGGCACAAAACCAGAGATAAATGGATTTTTTGGGTTTCAGGGTGGTTTTTATTCCTTCTCCACTGGCCTTCTACTGAAGTTTTGCCAGAATACTGACACCTAACCCAGAAAAAACAGGAAACCCTTCAAATGAGGGGCCAAAAATTTCACTTCACTGGAAATTTAGACAGCTTTTTAGGCCACAGTCTAGTAAATATTCCTATTTCTGAGAAAAAACCTCCTCCAGTCTGGGGGTGGGGAGGGAAGATATAAGGAATTATTTGGAAAATATCCTTGAGTGATAACAGTTGGATTTTTACAGCATGTCCCTAGCCTATTAAAAACACCTAGAAAAACAACACCTAAGATTTAAAACATCTGTAAACCAAAGTCTCCAAAGCAAACAAACAGTTTAATTCCCATTCTCTAACCAGTTCCTCCAAATACAATTTTTTTGGCCATTACCACACTTGCCAGGGTGCTGGCTTTTCCACTGAAAACTTCTCCACTTCTCTTTTAGTCCTTCAAAAAACACCCCAATACCCAGAAGTATTCATTTCCACTTTCTAGTGAGCAGACTAATATTTTAAAACACAATGCGGGTATTTTTTTGTGGTGGAATTATCACAGAAAAAAAATATAGAAGAAGTTAAATAACCTACATTTCTTTTACTGGACCTGGGAAAAAGTAGGATGCCCCAATGGTGTGTAATTAAGCAGGTGAGGCTGTGACAGTATTGATCACCTGCTGCTCAGTTTGCTTTTGACACAAACTGCATGTGCTCCATGTTCAAAGGTAGGAGTGCCATAACTAAAGCCCCTGTTGAGAGTTTGGTTTTGAATGTTTCATTAAAGTGGTCCTAGAGAATAATCTCCCAAACATCTTTTTGCCCTTCCTGATGAAAGTAACACCACACAAAGATCGTTTGCCCTCTTCTAGAGCAGTACAGAGTTTCTGACCCAACAGCCACTCCACCACCCAGCGCAGTATAACCAAAAGTTCTGTCCAGCATCTCTACACAGAAGGAAAGCTTTCTACCCTGGTCTTGTACAAGGCAAGATAAAACTTTCAGTGCTTAGCTCGCCACCTTTTTATTTCACAGTATCATGTGAATTGCTCATAAAATTGAAATATTTATCAATATGATTAGACATTTTATTGTGCTGAGTATTATTTCTGTTTCTCAGTAAGTATGGAAGGATTACACAAGGGCAAAGGTATTTTGGGAGATAATTTGGTAGTTATATTCAATTTTCTGAACAGCACTAATACATATGCCATAACATCACATTATTTGGACACTGCTCAAGCCAAGTAATACACATAAAATAAATAACAGACCTTAAAGTGTCTTTAAATACTGTCATTGATTTTTACTGTTACACTGCAATTCCAAGATAGTGATTGACATACCTGTGATGTTTGGCCCTGTAACTTTGCAAGCTGAGTTGTTCTCATGTTTAAGGACTGGCTCCTCGTGACTGTGGCTCCAGAAGATTTCCCATTCACCTTTCTTTCCAAGTGACAATTTAGTAACAGCTTTTCTTCCAACAGAACAGCATCCCACGGATCTTCAGCAGTCATACCTGAAGGCCTCTCTCCATCACCCTCTGCCTTGTTTAGAGTCTCCACAGTGTCCACTTTTGGTTTACTCAGAGGATCCAAATCCAGCCAGTCGAACTTACTGACATCCCCACAGCTCTCCGAGGCGGGCAGGTTGGACACTGCAGACTTTATGGAAGTCATTTCTAGGTCCGTGCTCGACTTGCCGTTCCTCAGGAACTCTGAAGTGCTTGCAATTTTGTCAAATACTTTTGCCATTTCTGGTGTGAGCACTGGAGGGTAGAAGGGCAGGCTTCCATGCGGGTGGAAAGGTGTGGTAGCTGCCAGGGGGTAGGAAATGTATTGTGACTGTCTAGGAAGACCAAGATAAATAGGCTCTCTAGGGGGGTAGGACGACATACTTGGATGGAATCCATTCTGAAACACACCAGTCTGTTTTGTGTAAGAAGCTGAGGTGTAAATAGGAGGTAAAGTGCATGTCACAGGTGCTGGTATTCCAGGTGTCCACTGTCTCCTCTGACCCGTGGGCCCAAGATAAAATTGTGAAGATACAGATGGGCTCAAAATAGGACTTGCTGGTAATGTAGGTACTTTACTAGATTCAAAATTGTCATCCAGCAGCAGTTTCTCTAGTTCAGCATGAGTAAGCTTCTCTATGTCAATGGTACTTAGTTTATCTTCCATGCTCTTGGCATCAGCCTCTGGAAACACCATGAGATCATGGTCCTGCTTGTTATGAGTCTGTGCTTTTTGTCTGGGGCTGCTCAACGAATGAAAGGTTTGTTTATTACCAGCTACACCTCTTTCTTTCTGCATCTTGGCTAAGGCCTCAGCTTCCATCTGCAGTGCCTCCTCTTTGTCCACATCTTTTGCCCTTGGGGCTGACAGAGAAGGTGAGGAGCGCTGTTTGAATCCATTGCTGCTGGATATCTGGGCCATGCCGCACGAGCAGGTGTCCATGTAAAGCAGCAACACTTCCCTTGCACTGCCTGTCCACCCTTGGCTTCAGAGCGGATTCAGCAGACCTGGAAAGGAAAAGAAACATTAGAAACACATGCAAAAAATCATACATGGACAACTACTGTCACACACCACCAGCGGAGTTGCACATCCTTCAGAAACCCAGGATGTAAAATTTTGAAGAGGCCAATTTTTGTTTATTTGAGGGGAGGGAGTGTCAAACTTAAAAAGAAGCCACACAAATAAATACATGGTCACTGAATTATGCAAGACTCATTTATTTTTCTTACTCTGCCCACTGGCGCTAGTAAGCACTTGGCTGCTTTTTGCCCCACTAGACCCAAGGCACACAAGGGGCACCCTCAGGTACATAGCGGTTTTCAGACTTGAGCAATCACACAGGTGCAGCCTTGGGAGCAGAAGTCGTTCTAAGGACTACACAAATACAGCATTGATAAAGCACATTATCTAGAGGACTTCCACCTTACTTCACCAGATTGCAAACCAGACCTTTCAAACTGCTGTACCATGATTGTAATGGTCATAATGACACTGAAGGACCTCTCTTCCTTCGGAAAATATTGTACTTTACCCTCTTAAAAATAATGCTTATGAAATGATATTTCTCGGACAAGCAAAAGAAGCTATTTAAGTGCAGCTGCTCATTGACTAATCTCTTTAACAGCCCTTTACAGGAAGTGTCATTCACTACTAGGTAAGGAAAGAAACTCCAAAAGGTCACTTTTGCTTAAGGCCACCACCAAGAAAATGGTATTTTACATTTCTCCAGTTCCAGTCTTGCGTTTAGGACTATGATACAACTTCCCATATTCACCACAATCTCTATGCAGACTCTTTATTAAAATAATCTTGCAAGAGATTACCACAAGAACTGCATTATTTTTCAGCATTATTTCTACTTTATTCTGCAGCTTTTTGCACAAAGCAGGGTCTGAGCTCAGGAGATAAGATGTCTTCTAGCAACAGCCAGTATGCACACTGAGCAGCAAGATAAAAATCAGGAATAATGAGTTTCTGCTAGGAAGGTTACATAATCAGCAATCCTCATTAAAGCACAGTTTCACTGAACTAGATGAGCCTTGTAGATGGAAATCATTTTGCGTGTAAATCATGCAACAACCTACAAATTAAGAATTCTCTGCAGCCAATAAGGCAGATAACTCAAAATTCTCTATGTTCTCTTTCAATTCACACCCATTAGAAGGGTTTGGATTTTAGATAGGGGTGTTTTTTTCCCCCTTCTTGAATCAAACCAGCGAGATGTGCTTCAAACAAAATGACTGTATTTCTCTGGACTCCCCACACAGACAGCAAGACTCTTAGCAGATTTAGAACAGATTCTTTAAATTCTTTAAGTCTGGCCAAGCTTTTGTTTTATCTACTTCATTTCAATGGCTTATAGTGTGAAGGACAGACATCTTTATAAGAGGCTCTATACATTTCAGCTCAGTCTGAAGACAAATCCAAGTGAAACCCTTCACAAAGCAAAATTAAATCAGAAATGATGCTACAGTTACCAAGACAAGATTTACACTACAGACCATGTCTTCAGAAAGACTGAAATAGTGACAGACTAACAGAATTATAAAACCCTGAAAACCACACAACTCAAGTCCTGGGGCATAAAGTCTTTAGGAGGAACTTTGGAAGTTACAGGTATGAATCAAGGCACAGGATAATGATGTAAATATTCAGCACAGACAAAGTCTACAGAAAAAAATTGACACCAGAGCTTCTTCCGTACAGTATATGAAGCTGCAGTGTTTGACACCCATTAAAGCCATAAATATTGCCATTAGGACTAAGTCTTGTCCTGTCTGCTGCCTATCTCCAGACTCAGCATAAAACACAATCAGAAAATAAATTTTAAAACCCCAAAACTATTTTGCTGGCTTCCTTAATAAACAATGTAGGCCTCTGGTCCCATTAATGTCACAAATGTGGCCTTCAATTATTCAGTACACTCTTGTTAGCAAGACAATCGTACTAAAGCTTCTCCTGAAGATGTACTGAGTATTTTGTAGATGGTCTAAGCCTACAGTCACAGATAATATCCTAATGAGACATCTCATATACTTGACACCACCTTCTCAGACTGTCTAGAAGCTAAGCTGCTTTAATCTCTTCATTAACTTACAGCTGGTTTAAACTGCTATGTCAGATTTTTAGATGCAAGAACACCCTGACTTACACAGTCCTCTCAAGAATTCCAAGAAGCAGCAGCCTGAGGAAGTGCAGTTTGCAGTTTTCAGAGTGTTGCTGTTGCCTAATGATTCTAAAGAGCAGCTGGGCTTTTTCCTGAACTTTATTAAAAAAAAAAAAATAGAAACATACTTTCTGAGACTATTCAGAACTGCTTGGGCTACAACTTACAAGATTATCAATTCATTCAGGTGCTGCTTGACAATTACAAGTGATTTTTTTCTTTAGCAGATGAAAAAAAAATTATACGATCTTCAAAGTATTTATATAAAAACAGCAGCCACCTCTTAAAAGATAAAAAAAAGGCTTATTTGTCTGCTGAATGGCCTTGATCTCCATACCAGCAAGCAGTCTCCTGTTCGCCAGGAGAGTCACTGTTCCACCAAGTCACAACTGCAGATAAACTCACATTCCTGAGCTCTGAGAAACACGGTGCACAGCTACCACAGCACCTTCATCCACAGCATCAGGAGAACCCCAGCCGTGCAGTAAATGCTTGTTTATCTCACAATTTCACATTGCAGGCTGTATTTCGGTCAGTTTATGACAGCACACTTGCACTGACAAATCCAGTGACTTCCAGCACTCAAGATAGAAGGTTATTGTTAGTTGTTATCTGAAAAATTGAATTCCAGCCTTATTCTTTGTAAGACAGCCTCAACAGCATACATACACATAATGGGATTGCTGTATTTAAGTCCTGTCCTTGGGAAACTCCTAAAGTCAGTGTATAAATTTCTATCAAATTTCATAAGCAGACTGTGGGGTTTTTTTCAAACAGTTTGACATAAAAAAAACTGATACAAAAAAGTCTTATGAAATTGCAAGTTTTGGCAAAAATTCATCCTGCACGCCAGTTCTAAGCATTAAATTCATAAAACACATCAGAAGAAAAGCTCCCTAGGCATAAGCATGACTAAAATACTGATAGACCTCCTTTTAAATGCTAACCATGCAGCATTAGTTAACTTTTTCATGTAAGTTTAGCTTCACTTTGAACCTCTCACTTTGCAGCCATTTAAGTTCAAAGGCAGAGAGTGAGCAGAATTTAAACTTCTCCAACATTTACAAAGAGAAGGGCAAATTCCATCAGGATCATCTATCAGCAGGGAACTCGTCAAACACTCAGAAAAATAAGTTTCAATTCAAATCCTGGAATCCTGAACCATTACTGACCAAGCTATAGGAACTCACCAGAAGTTTGCAACAACTGGAGGTCACTGAAGACCCAGAAGTGATCTTTACAGAGCTAGGAGTGCTCTCATCTGAACTGCTGCACACTATTTTAAGTAACAGTAATAATCAGTTTTCAGCTGTCAATCTGTTCACCTTCAAGAGCCCTCCTCTTGCCAAGCACTCAAAGAACGTGAGAAACATTTCATTTCTTTTTAAAGGAAAGCCAGAAGCCATTGAATAGATTATAACAGAAATTCAGAAGTAATAAAACGATCCCTACACAACTTACTTGCCCCCTAATTTTGAAATTGAACAGACACATTCATATTTGGGTGAAGTCACGACATTTCCACTGCTCTAGCAGAAAATCACCTGTTTCCTTTAAAAGTGGGTCTAAAACCTCAACCCTGAGCAAGGGTAATGTCTCTTGCAGTCAGGTTTCCCTAATTTGGAGCAGTATTTTCCTTCTCAACCAGCTGTGATCCCACAGGAGCGCAAACCCCTTTGGCTCCAGTCTAGCAGGGTTTCTGCAAGAGCAACACTTCCTTGGTAACAATTTTATATAAATGTGTTTAGAGCCTAAAGTTAAACTGATCACTCAAGTACTTGTGCACTGCTATACAATTTTGAGTACTGCACATCACTCATTCTTTCAAATTAATAAAATACTCTTAAAAAAAAATAAAATAGCAAGAACGCATTAATACTCAAGAACCAAGAAACTGGAAGATGCCTGACCATCTCCTTCAGATCAAAGCATCTACATGGAATGGAAATGAATTTTACATTTTCACTTAGGCTTAAATTAAAAAAAAATTTAATATATGCACTAGTCTAGCAAATACATAAAATGGAAGCATGAAGAAATTTCTTTCCAATAAGGAATTTATAGTTTTCTGGTAAGAAGCTTCAGGGAACCAATACTGGACATTATATCTCTACCAGGACAAAGACTCCCAAAATCAAAATTAGTTTCCTATCTTAACGAGCAAGGGATGACTTCAGCAGACATAAATCGTTTTACCTTAAGCAGAGGTAATCTCACCATCTGCTCATGTACATGTCACCATTCTTCTCTATTCCAGATGAGTTGCACAGCTTTCTTTTCAAAAGCACCCAAGGCTTGTAATACCCTATTTATAATTTGTTCTACGCAAGCACAGTATTATTTGCTAATTTCTTGACAAGAAGTACTTTATAGCTATCAGAAATCAGCGCACATGAATTCCCTGGAGTCCAAGCACTAAATACAGAAGCAATGATAACAAGTCAGGCCATTTCCTGCATTCCTTATAAAGCAAGGCTCTGGCATACAGTAGCCAGCGCTTCCTCAAAACAAGTGCAATTTTCAAAGTAACTTTGAGGTTATTTTGCCATTAGAGAAACCAAAAATAAAAATACTTGAAGCATGTGCCTCACATTGGATCATAGCTAACTTAGGAATTAACAAATCTTGCCTGCATACCAGAGACAGTAGCAGTTTTATGGGAAATCAGGGAAAACTTAGCAAAATATGACAGCAGTAAAATACTGTGGAAAATATTAATCATCTGCAAAGGAATTCATAGCCAGACATTTGCCACAGCAGGAAAACTCCTTAGCAAAAAAAGAAACAAAAAAGTCACAGGAACTTTGATGTTCAGGAGCCCTCTCTGCCAGATGCATTCAGATTGCTACAAACTGAGAAAAAAAAACTCAGCATATAGTCGTGGCATGACTTCTTGAAGTAAAGCTGTTATTCTTTTAAAATAATGTTAGGTTTAAACTGAGAATTTTATCAAAAACAAACAGTTCTGAAAGGTCAGTGTGATAGAACTGTATAGCTTTAACACTATCTTTCCACTAAAAACTTAGTAGCTTCTCTAATCCAGTCATTTTATTACAATTATCAAGTGCCTCCTTACAAATGAGATTAACAAAGTTAACCAGAAAATTGAATACATTTTGTTTCAGCTCATATCTACAGAACCTCCAAGGACAATTTCACTTGCTCAAACACAGCTGCAATTTTTAATTAGACACAAACCCTGAACCAACACTAATTTCATTTGTTTTGCTCAAATAATTCAGATCATAAATACCTAAGCAGGAACTGCATCTCTTCACTCTGATTTTGAAATTTCATTTGTGCCTAAAAAGTACAATTTCATCACAAAACCTTTGATCTCAGGGGCTAGGCAAGAATAGGATGTTTCTAGCACTAGAACAGGAAGTCTCAGCTTTTAAGGTCTTTCAACATCAGCAACGAATCCCTCAAATCCCTTGAAAAATCCAACCTCAGCTGTTTCACTGCTTATAAAAATGTATGAACTACTGAAATCAATTTTCACCCAAGACACTGTGCAGAGGATCATTAGTAGATGTGGCACACTTTGTAGCTGCTGTTAAATTTGAATCTTCAGGTTTTGATCAATGTTTCAAGAGAGACAAACATGGCTGCATGTGTCATGATGCTCCAGATCCCCACAGATCATGTGTTTCCCATGGCCACACTCTTCCCTGCACTGGTCTGCACCACTGGCCACTGCATCCATCAGGAGATGTGGGTACATGCAGATTTGGTACAGCAGGTTTGAAAGCTTACTCAGCACATTTCTGCTATTATACTCCTCCCCTCAAATTCTGAACCTAACCAGTACTCCATTTAGGTCTGTTAAGAGATGGGGGTCATAAAGATAATCAAATTCCATGGACGTTTCCTAAAAACAAAAACCCTGACCCTGCCAAGAATACTGGGTGTCACAGCTCCAAGAAAACTGTAGCATGAGCTCATATAACTGGACTCTGCAGATTTATCACCAGGATAAACTTTACAAATGATTGAATCATGGCAAGAAGTCCTTAAAGCCAAACAAATCAACAGGAAGCTTGGCATGGGTTTCATCAGCTGTAGAACTACTCACCAAACTTTGCATCCCTGTATTTCTCCCTATCCTGTTCTCAGCTCTCTAACAGCATCCTTCTATCCTGTTCCTGCCCAGTATTTTCTGGATGCAGGTACCAGAAAAGAGCAAGAATGAAACTGATGGCATCCCAGGCTGTCTCATTCTGATGCACTTGGCCAAGATAGTTTTTTCCATGCCTTACAGCCAAGCTTATTACCCTCATTGTCTGACAAAGGCTAGGAATTCTAGTTCTGTTGCAATGTTTCTCCTCACAGAATAATGCTTTCAATTCCACTTCTCCTGTTTCAAAAGTCTGCTTTTAAAACCTTTGCACTGGTTCCTTTGCTCTACAGACACCTAAGTGGTGCTTTTCTCCACGTCACCCTGACGTACACAATCCCCCACCAATCCCACTTTTCAAAGGCTACTTGAAAACACTCAGGCAATACAAACTTTCACACAGAATCAACATCAGCTGCTGGCTTTTTCCCATTCTTAAAGCGCGGTCATTGTCCCAAATATTTTGATTCCCCAGCTGAATAATTGGTGCAGTAATTCCTGACTTGCAAAGTAATTTTATTCTGGAATATCACTTTCATGGAACAGTTAAGGCTGGGAAGGACCTTAGTTATTCATGCAGTTTGGGGCCTGACCCCAGTAGAGCATAACAAACTACCTGGAGCATGTAGATAAACTGGTACTTGCATTAATCCTGATCCCAGTGGTACTAAACAGAAGACAGACAATATTTTAAACTACATATTCAATTTTATCAAAACCATAGAAAGTGTCTAGTGCAGGTAGAACAGAGAAAGAGGAAAGAAACATCTGTGCTGTCTGCTTTAATTACCATAATAGAGATGCCCAAACACTTTCCATATACTTCTATAATATTCTGCAACATAGGGAGAGGACCATGTTAAAATGCCAATTTTTCCTAAATTATGTGACTGAAGTAAGCCCTGCAGACATCCTCCTATATCACAAAACATTGCAAACACAGCGAAATGCAGGAGGCTCATGATGCAAGGCACAGAGGCTGTTAGCACAGGGAGATGAAAACAACCCTCCCCCACAGAGATCCTATTTTACTCACTGTGCAGCAGTGCACAATGCACACCTTCAACAAAACATCATCAAAAACATCCATGGGGAGGAAACACTGACACCTCAGCTGTGCCCACACTTAACTCTGTATCCCTGTATTAGTATCACCCTACCAATCCAACCTAATGCAATTCTGCTGCAGTAGCCAAATTATTTCCACCACTTGCTTCAGCAGCTGAGTTTCCCCTCAGGCAGGAAACTTGCACAGTTTCAGATATAACCAGCAGATGCTTCTTAGTCACACACCTCATATTCACAGGAGATTGAGCAGAATTGCTGATTACTAATTGACAGAAAAAATGCACCATTCACGTGTACCTCTGGGCTTTATCCATTAGAAAATACTAAATGCTTATCACATGTATTGATTCAACAATTACAGCGTTTGTTTGGGTTTAGTTTTTGTACAGTACACAGGTAGAGAACTGAACAGGGTGGCTACACTCAGACCAAAGGTTCATCTCATCCTTATCTTGTCACTAAAGGTGGCTTTGGAAATGCAAATGGGAAAAAGCTAAACCAACACAAACACTTCCTCAAAATACCCTTCTAGTCTCCACTAATTTGGCACTCAAGTACTTCCTGAATCCTGAGGTAACTTCTCTAAGATGAAAAAGTTCATCAAGAGTCTTCATCAGCAATTTGTTCAGGTAGATGCTGAACTCAGGTAAACTTCCAGCTCCCACCTTATAACACCTCACTCTGCTCCTCTGCTGTGACTACATCCTAAGCAGAAGATCAGATCAGTTATTGATGACCTGTTCTTGATCAGTCCTTACAAACATCAACCACAACTTCAGTTATTTCCTCTGGGTCACCATGCACTAAACAACCTCCAGATCTGAACCAGTGACATTCCCTTAGCACAAACAGCACAAGCTCCTCACACTCTACACACCGCAAGTTGTGCCTGGGTTTTTGTAAGTGATGTTTTGTTTGTAACTTGAAATTACAAGTCCCATGAAACATGCAGACATACCTTCTCCCTCCCAGTTCCATTTCTTCCCTCTGAAGTGACCATCACTTGGACAGCTTGATCTAAGGAAACACTTTCAGGCTGCATTTCTACAAAGTTACAGATTGAAGTAAAGCTTCTCATAACTTGTTTTATGTGAGCATTGACGAAAGCATTTAATTCTAAAATTTTTACAGCTTAAGTGAGGTTTATCATTACTGGCACACTGAAAGATTTCCTCCTTCCTTTCCCTGTCCAGTCTGGAAACAACTTCACCTTTCTTCTCACAAAGTTACATCACACCAACCTCCTCACCTACAAAGGAGCTGGATGATGCTGTATTAGATGACTAATTTTATTGATGATAAAGACTGAACCCTGGTTCTGGTAATTAATTACACATCCACATGTTTTACTTAAAATAGAACGATATGTTTACACAGTTACACATCCACAAAGCAAACAACTTACATTTGTGTAATACTCTCTCATTTTTAAACTTGCTGTATTATCCTGAAAACAAATAAACACCAAATAATTTCTGTACTGACTGCAGACACTAAAAGGCAATACTTCTAAAACAAAAAAACTGGAAGATCTTTACCTGAATGTCTTTAAGACTGATGTTATGTTTTATCAATTTTAGTCATGTCAGTGTTGGACTTCAACTGTTCTACCCACCAATGTTACTTCACTGCAACTTTTGAAGCTCCCATAACGCAGCCTCAAGATTGTTCAAGAGTTTAACAGACAAACAACATGCAATCCTGCTTTAATAAAATTCAAATCTAGCATTAATTTTTCTAAATAACCCCATACCGTCTGGTTTTGGTCCCACATCAAAGCCTAAGACAACAACAAAAAAAAAAGCCTTCCAAAACATCACCTCAGCATTTTTATTCCTTAAACAACTTTTTAATCCAAGTGTCTCCAGCTAGGCAGCAAATACAACTGCAACACTGAGTAAGAAATACCACCAGCTTTAATTTCGTTTGAGAAGCATGAAACAAAGGAACACAGAATCAGTATATTTTTTTTCACTTGACATCTTGAAATGCATAATTTTCCATTTAAGGTGTTCAATTTTCTTTGTTAGCACACAGAGAGCAACTCAAATCAGATAAAAATCACTAAATCATCAATTTCCATACAATCATTATATGTCCTCATGAACCTTTGAGTTCTAAGAGATGGCAGCAATAACCCACAGGAAAGAGGAACCTCAAGTACATAATTACAGTGCATTAGTAACTCTGATTTAAGACAAATCTATTTTATTAAATCAATCAAAATATTAAATATTTCCAGAGATCTCCTTTGTGTTTTTCATAAATAAGCATCTCTAAGAGACGTAAAATAATATTCAAACACAGCACACCATTTAAGAAGATGAGACTAAATAATCTATTGCTTGTCTGGCTTGTGATCCTCTCACCAAAAGGTCATTTAACTTCCAGTTTTTGTCATTTCTGCCTACCTTCTCTCCCTCTGCCTTTATTTTACACAGCTTTCTTTCACTGTCCCCTTATTCTTACCGGTTTTGCTCCAACTTGCTTTTACAAAAGAACAAACACAACCCTAAAAACCAAACAGAACTTGGTGGGAATTATAATCCCTTTCTCCTTCTCCCACAAATGTGCCAAGTGAGGCCAATTTAAGCAACTTCTCTTCCTCCCAGATACATAAAAGTTTTTTACAGGCTCACTCTCAGTGTTGGGAGAATGAAGCACACAACTGCCTTCAAAGCCAACAAAGCCATATAAAAAATACTTTTGCCTGATTTCATTTCCCCTGCCCCATTTCTGCTTCCCCTTTGGATTCTTCATAAATCATCCATCGCTACTACTCCTGAACACAGCTTATATTCAAAGCAAGTATTGCACAACATCTTGTACAAACATCAGACATTTTTTCTTACATTTTCAGTTCCCTTTGGGAAGAGATCCGCATTAAACATGCAATGTTATTGGTTAAAACCTCTGCATCTTTCCTTTAGCCCAAATCAGTTTAACTGTGCTATGCTCTAGTTTCAGGCTTGTAGTAAGTAATACAATGAGTAGAAAGACCAGCAGAATAATCTCCATTTCTTCCAAATGCTTTTAACTGCATCTTGCTACCACATCCTTCCCCCAACAACAGCATAGCTGAAGTGGGAGGTTACTTGTGCTAACAAAAGTACAGGAATACCTTTTTTATTGTGTTGATACAGAATAATAAACTAGACCGAGCCAAGAACAGCAAGGTGCTCACAAACTTCCGCGTATCACTAGAAATATCGGCAAAGCTCCCGGAGGAAACAGCAGAGCTGTTTAGGGATCAGCTTTGTAAACATCCAACTTTTCTGGAACCGCAGCCACGCACCAACCCGGGCCGAGCCAACCCCGTCCAAAGCCAAGCAGGTGATGAACACAAAGGAGACCTAAACCTGCTGTGTTGTCTGCAGCGACCGCCAAGGTGCCCCCTACGCGGGCACCTCCCGAGCTCCCCGCTCCGGGCCGGTCATAGCTGCCCGCCGCCCGGAGACTTCAGCCCCGGATCCACACAGCACCTCCGGCACCTGCGGAGCGCGGGCAGCGGCTGCGGACGGTCCGCGCCCCGAGCGGCGCCGCTCCAGCGCTCCAGACGCGCAGATCCCGGCTGGAAGCGCTTCCCGCAGGCGGTGCCGCCGCCGCCCGGCTCGGGGAGCCCGCAGAGCCGCGGGACGGGACCGGACAGGACGGGCCGTGCGGACAGCGCTGCCCCGGGCCCGGGCCCGCCGCTCGCAGGTGCCGCCCGGCAGCGCGGGCAGCACCGGGGCCGCGCCAGGGCCGCGCCGGCGGCAGCAGCAGCGCCCGGAGGCCGAGGGTCGCGGAGACCCCCGGGAGGGGCGGGCGAAGCGGGGCACGGCGGGGAGCGCAGCGAGCGGCCCCGGCAGGGCGGGGCCGGGACGGCGCGGGGCCCGCAGCTCAGCCCGACCCCCGGGGCTCCCCGCGCCTACCTCGGCCATTTCCCCTCGTCCCTGCTGCTCCCGGCGGGAGCGCTCCAGGCTGCGGGCAGCTCCCCCCGCTCCGCCGCGCTGCGCTCACTTCCGCCCGGCCGCGCGGGGCGGGGCGGAGCGGGGCGGGGCGGGCGCCGCGCCGGGCCCGGCCCCGGGGCCGCCTCACCTGAGCCCGCAGCGCCGCCGCGGCCCGGCCCGCGCAGGGAGCCCGTCCCGCCGGGGCGGCCGTGGGGGGGCCGCGGGGCCGGGTGGCGCTGGGGTGACTCTCCGTCATTTCCTCCCCTTATCGGCCGATCTTCCCAAGAATGCTCGGCATGACTGGGAACTTGCCCAACGCACCAGAAGCGTCCGTCGGGGGGGCTGGGGCCGCGCCGCGGACACAATGGACTTCCTCGGCCACCGGCAGCGGGGGAAGGGCCGGGGCCGAGCCGTGACGCTGGGGAAGCCGGGGAAGCCGGGGAGCCCCAGCACCGGGGGCTGGCCTGCGGGGATCAACCTCCAGCGCTTGCCGGCGGACGACCCCGGCGGTTTGGAACCACACGGAATTTTGCTTAACTAACTTCAGAAACTACTTGGCCGGCAAGGGCAGATTCCTGTTGTCAACTCCAACCTTCCTGACATACCAAGACGTTTCAGAAACAGCAAATATTTTGGTTTGACCTTCACAATAGCTTCAAAAGAACGAAATGCTTTGGGTATGCCCTAAAGTATTGCATGTGGGATTTCATACAAAGTTTAGACAATGGGCCTTTCATAAGGCCCATTAAAAGCTGTCATGGACATTTAAACGTAGCAGTATTATTTTTAATGTAGATGTAAAAGAATTCCAGAGGGAATAACTTTATATTCCATCCACTCAGGGATTACTTAAAATAAGAGAAGTATTCAGTTTATGCCTATTGGTACTTTATTCTGCATTTTTACACACTGAAATTCCAAAAAATACAGAACACTTAATGAAGCATAGAAGACACATGAAAAGAAGACACATCACTTTAGATGCTACAATATAAATGAACAATGAAAAATTAGTCAGGAATACATTGCTGGCAGTCACATTTTTACTGTGGATACACATAACCATCATTTCAGCATTCTTAGCATTTTCTATTGGATAGATCTTGACCTTACAACATTAAGGTCAATGAAAGCCCTTGCAGGTGATTTCAACAGGAGCAAAATGGGACTTGGAAGACTGACACAAAATGTGTTCCTGGAGAATCATCACAGACATGACTCTAATTACATAGATTAAAAAAATTTACCAGAGTTCTTACTACCCTTGTGATCTCAGCCATCAGGAATTTTTCAGGCTGACAGTTATTAGGAGAGAAATCAATCCTTTCCAATGCCATTCCTATTTTGACAATCAATAAGCAAATTCTGCTCCAATTTTGAGCACAGAGTGGGGCATCAGTAGTAGAAATCTACTCAAAAAAAGAAAGCTCAAGGTTCCTTTCCAGATGGTCTATCCAAATCCACCTTCTTTTCAGATTGCATTTGACACTTTTTGTCCTGGCAGTCGTGTCTCCTGGCCACCTCCTCTGCTGGGCTCTGTGGTGATCCTGGCCAGGAGAGCGCTGTACTTGGAGCAATTGTGATTACTCACATAAATGATGCTTTACAGAGGCACAATGTCCTTCTGCTGGATCCTGCTGCAAACCAGTCCCACGCTGTTTGTGCTGCTTTCCCCTTCACACACAGGTCACATTAAACTGCTCCCAATTGCACTTGTGACTCACTGGCCACAGGGTTTAGTCCTGGGATAACCATTTGTCAGTGTTTCATCCATTGCCAAGTAAAGGAGCATTAACCTGCTTAGTCTGAACAAAAGGCAGTTGCCACACCCCACAGTTTCAACAGGATCATGTTGGAATGAGATATCTTCAAGGTCCCTTCCAACCTAAGCCATTTTATGATTCCATGATCATGGCTATTTGATTGACCAACATCCACCATGTTATTACATAATATGTGACAGTAGGTGAAATATGAATCTTACTAGTTGAGATAGGGAAGATGACTTGGTTCATTCCATGGATCAGTGAAGAATTATAGACTATTATCAAGCCTGTCTATCAGTGTCAGTGTAAGAACTATCTGTACCTTTACTTGGAAATTATTTCCTTCTTGTCAAAAAATTTCCTTGCTATTCCACATTTAAAAAAAAATAATTTAAGTCCATCCTCTTTAGCACTATTTTATTTTTGAAAGGTATTCTGAAGGTACTTGATGTTAAATAGGCACTGATTTCATATTAACACACTGAATGCAAGCTGAGTGTGCTATTCCTTCCTTTGCTTTCCCAGAGTCACAGAATTATTACAGCTGGAAAGTACTTCCAAGATCACTGAGCCCAACCTTTGACCAAACACTGTGCTGTCACCCAGACCGTGGCACTCAGTGCCATGGCCAGGCATGGCACTTTAACACCTCCAGGGATGGTGATTCCATCACCTCTCTGGGCACTCCCTTCCAGTGTCTGACAACACTTTCAGTGAAGAAATTATTCCTGATGCCCAGCCTGAACTTCCCCTGGCACAACTCCAGGCCATTTCCTCTGGTCCTGTTGCTGAGAGAACAGACCCACCCTCACCTGGCTACAACCTCCTTTCAGCATTGTAGAAGCAACAGGGTGTCCCCTGAGCCTCCTTTTCTCCAGGTTAAACAGCTCCACTCCCTCAGCTGTTCCTTCACCAACTTCCTTATCCTTCTTTGGACTAGCTGCAGTACCTCAATGTCCTTCCTGAACTGAGGGGCTCAGAACTGGACACAGGATTCAAGGTGCCAACCCACCTGTGTGAGCTCCAGGGGGACAATCACTGTCCTAGTCCTGCTGGTCACAATATTTGTGATACAGGCCAGCACTTGGCACTGCAGAGCAACTCCAACTCAAGCACTTTTGCCTCTGCTTTCATTGTTTCTCAGCTACATCCACATTATCCAATGCCAATTATCAGGTGCACTCTGGAAGTGGTACCAGCCAGTTTTAGAAACATCATTTGTATGTCAAATGCCACATGGCCTCTCCACAGCTGGGCAGCCACAGGAGCTCTCCTTCAAGAAAGACAACTGGTTGGCCTTGCAAGCTCAGCTTCCAGGCAAAGTGACACTGTTCCCTAGAGAGCTGAGTCAAGCAGGGAACAATGGCATAGCCTGCAGACCTGCTTAGGAATGGATGATGACAAGTTAGCCCTTCCCACACGCAGAAGTGACACCAGCTTTAAAGTATTCCTCAAACAGGAAGTTCCTAACGTGCCCATGTGAAAGCACTGCCCAAGGTGAGTGTCTCAGCAGCCTCACTGCCTTGTTCCTGTGTGTCCTCTCTGTGATACACACACCAAATGCCACAGTTGCCCTGATGGTTTTCAGGAGATAAAACTATGATAAAAACAGTGATATTTTCACTTGGTAAAACACTTGTAAAAAACACTACAATTTATTAAAGAACATTTTAATGACAATTTAAATTGCACACCACTGATAGAATAAATTTGTAAATTTATTGAGTAAATTTGGTTACATGTTTGGGCAGAGTAAGTGCTGTGCTTGCTATGCTGATAGTCAAACATCCCAAAAGAACTGACACACAGCATATGCAAAGACCAAATCAGCTTGTGTAACTAACAATATTGACACTGGTATTAACTGGAAGTATGACAAACTGTCACTGGTAGATGCTTTTTTAAACAATATCTAGGATACAAGGAAGCCTGAAATATACCAAGATCAAAAGGACGCCTACACATAACAAAGCTTAACAAATGCGTTGCGGTGACTGTAACACATGGGAAGTAAAAAACAAAACAAAACCAAAACACACAAAACCAAAAAAAACAAACACCCTCATAAAAAAAAAATAAAACAAAGGAACATAAAAACAATCACTTTAAAGCCAAAATGTCCTTAATTTTCTTCTCAACATAAAATGCATTTATGTGCCCCCCAAACTTAACAGGTGAGTGCCTTGAGCTACTGGAATTGCTGCTTGCCTTTAACTGGAAGGAATAAACTTGATGTCTATTGTTAGAGTGTCCTTTCTGTAAATGACAAATTGTTAGTAGGAGCAGAGGGATTATTTAAAAGACAAATGTGCTTCCTGTGACAGTAAGAAGACAGAGCAGGTCCTACTAAGGACAAAGACCTCTTCACAGAATCCATGCCATGTACCAGAACGTGGTAAAAACCCCACACCCACTTTGTGCAGTGTGGAAATTCCTGGGACTTTCTTCACTGGGGCGTGGATTGCAACACAAAGTTTGGATTTGAAAGTAGACCAGCTCAGACTATGCAGGAAAAGAAAATAATGCAATTACATCTACAACTTCAGTATGAGGCTGCTCTTAGCATAGCTGCTAGATTCAGTGATGTTTGAATTAAAGACAGAACAGCTTTTATCTTGTTATATTTATATTTATCTTGTTATATTTTCTTAAATAAATAATGTTAAATATGCTGAGAAACTAAGCCGAACCAGACTAAACACTAAAAATCTACCAATCCGTAGCTAGTCAAGACACTGGTAGCCTCAAGGTGACCTCTATATATTTAAAGGCAACAAGTTTTAAGAGCGAATTTTGGAACAACTGGCAATTTGTATCAAAATTGCAGCCAGGGATTTTTTAGTATCTATAAACCTTTTTTTTCTCTGAAGACCAGCAGAGGGAGACAGGTTCTGTTTTACTCAGCAAGAAAACCGAAGATTGTATTACTTGAAAAATGACACCTTCTGAAAATTCACTATCATTTCCTACTCAGGCTTGTAATGCCTTTTCTTGGTCATTTTGAACACTATTATTAATACTCGCTTTTCTTTTTTTTAGTGCTTATCCAAGGTTAAAAGGCTATTGCTTGCATCTGAAGGTGTTTAGCCAACAGCCTGTTCCTATTAATACTTCCCTATGGATTTCTCTCAGGGAGAAAAGGGATAGCAGTGGTAGTAACGACTGAAAGAAAAATTAGGCTGTGGCTTTGTTTTTGTTGTTTCACTGTCATGCAACAGCTTGCATGTGTTTGCAGCATGTCTAAAGTCTGCACGTGGCTCTCAAAATCTAAACAATAACTTCAGCTGGCTTTACATATGAGTCCCATATTTAAAGACTAAATATAAGAAGAAAGTTCTGTTCTAAAGTAAAAACCACAAAAACAACTCCTGGTGGTTTCAAGTGCAAGTAAAATGTTCTCTTGGGTTAATTTCTTAGGACCCAGGTCTTGCTTCAGGAAATGGGAATTTAGGCATTACAAGCCAAAATATTACTACAGATCTTGGCACAGAAGCTTAGGTATGTCTCATATGGTTTAGGCAATTTTCTCTACAAAATGACATAACAGGGCATACATTTGAAATTAATAAAATATTTTTTATATTTACCCATAGTTCTGCAGATATGTCCAGAAGATCTACTAGAACAGGGACCTAAACAGAAATAATTTTACATATCACTAATTGTTTTACTGTAAATAGTTATAGTTTTGGGTGGGTTTTTTTAAAATTTTTATAAATTCTCTTTTGCAGATGGTTTATTTACTCAGAGAAGAAACTCTAAGAAATGCTTTTTGGATAGAATGTGTTCTCAACACTATGCATGACTGCTATAATTTTAAATAAATCTTTAAAAAATGAAATTTCTGAATATTCCTAAAATAGAGTGGAAGCAGAAGAGTTAGAAGACGCATCCAAGTGTGTCAGTGCTGCAGTGTACTCAGGAGGTACTGTGAGAGAGTTTTTAGTCTGTAGTTTGCTGTGCTGAGGGCTATTACTGTAAGGAAGGTGCCAGAAAAACCTGTGTGAGAAACTGTGGGCAACAGGATGTGTGCCTGGAAATAGCAATCATTCCTGGGGCAAAGATAATTGAGGTAATTGGGAAGCCTGCTAGTATTTAAAATCCCAATCACAACCAGTCATGCTTAATCAGACACCCAAAGGCAGAGGATGATAAAGCTGCATATTGAGTACTCACCTGAATTATCCCATATCAAGAAGTTCAAACAAACCAACCAGCACTACCAGTAGGAGTCCTACACAGGACAGAGATTTCCACAGGCTAAGAAAGGGGTTATAAGGTCTTCTCCCAGCTGCCCATGTTCCTGTAGCTCCATGAAAGATCAAAGCCCTTCCCAACAAAATCTGGTTTTTCCTTTCTGGTACAACATAATTGCATGAACTCCTTGTAGCTAGCTTATATTCCTCAGTAACAAAAACTTCACAGTTCTTTAAGCATTGCAAGCCCATGGAAATATTCTAGTGTTAAAAAACTATGGAACCATTCCTTATGTCATGCTTTTACTTTTACTAGTCACACACTGTATATGGCAAAATGAAATTATCCTGTCAAGTACATTCACTGACCAAGTCTAAATATGTTGTGGCTCTGGCTCTTAATCCTTGTATTTTGGTATATAACTTTTTGTAGTTTTCATAGGGGAAGTTAAGTACACAATGTGTTCCCTGGAGGACATTTGTAAAACCAGTTTTCAGGTTAAGGGTCAATGATCCAAATTCTGGAAGGAGCAAAATTATTTTTAAATGCCTTAAATCCTTGCCAATATTCTTTAGTTGCTAAATAGGCATCTTCTACTTAGGGATGACAGTTATGTAACAGTGGAGCACTGGCACATTATTCAAAGGGATTTATTGCTTTCCTCTGCTGCTTGCATTCATGAGTAGAAAGACACCCATGCTTGAGGGACTAAACTGGAGACAGCTTTAATGAAAATGATCTGAGTTTGGTGGAAAACTTTTCAGATAGGATTGCTGTTGTCAGCCCCCAGAAAAAGGAACCAAATAACATCAGAGATGAACAACATTAATACGTGTCACAACTCACTGAACAACTTACCACAGAGTTTGTGTGCGTGGGAGGGAGAAAAAGCAGTGTGTGGTCATGGGTGCACAGCTCACTGAGAAACTTCAAGGGAGGGGGGACAGCTCATGGACTTACCACAGAGCTCTGGCCTTGTTACAAACCCCATCTTTCTGTTGGATACACCATCCAACAGAACAATTCCACCAAGTGTAGCAGGAACCCCATCTGGATTGAGCTGGAACAGCCAAGTGTGGGTGTGCAGAGCACACTGGGAATGGCTCTTCTGATCTTCTAGGGTGCCAGAGAAATCACCTGTCCGATCATCTTCTTGGGCTCCACAGTCATCCTCCTGCAATGAAACAGTGGCACTTCAGGCTGTGGAGAAATCCAGCCCTTTCCTAGGAACACAGGCAGTACTGAAGCATTTGGAAATATTAATTTTAAGAAGATGACTTGGCCAGGTGGGATAGAGCTCTGAACAGCCTGGTCTAATAGAAGGTGTCTCTACCCATTACAGGGGGTCGGTGTTAGATGATTTTTAAGGTCCATTCCAACCCAAACCATTCTATGATTCTATGGTACCTAGTTTGCCACAGTGAAGCAAATATTCAAGATTATGTGTGTGTGTGGTGAAAGTATAGAGTGGTCTAACAACCCTTAGAAGCCTCTCAATCAAATCAGTTTTAGCTACCTTGTTTTAACTAAATCCCAGGCCTTTCAGAAAAAACAAAAATTAAATTGTGTATATGTCACCTGCAAATGTTACTTCTGCTAGAATACTGCAGTCTTTTGGGAGAGCAGAAATTCATTATCCAGTCAGGAATCATATCATCAAGCATGATCTTGGTTTTGTGTTTAAATCAATGGAAGTTGTGCTCTTTTTTCACGGAAAGAATAGCATAAAAAGAACAAAACTACCTTTGCCTTATTCCATAAAACCAGTGGATGGATCCACTTGCAGTGTTTTGGCATCCCCAAAGGTACCTGGCTGAATCCTTAACCCATGGAAGCTACACATTAAAATACCACACTCATGAAAAATTACATCCTCCAGCTATTTATTCATTCTCTGTTAGCAAGGGCATCCTGTCCTCCTTAGTCTCACATCATTAAAAACAAGTCCAACTCCTGGTCATTAGGTTATGATATAACGACCTCTCCCTTTTATAAATGCTCCCTTTTAATGTAATATTAAAAACCTTTAAAAATCCACAAGGTTTAAGCTAGAATTTTTCTAAGACCTGGTAGTCTTTGTGAGATTTAAAACCTGAATAAAGATTAACTACATTCTCCTGAAGCAGCAGAGAATACACTGATCATCCCTGACCTCTCCCTAAGGTTGAGAGATACTTTAACAGCTTGTTCTAAGGACAGACAGAAGTACACTTTTTTCAACTCTGAAAATACTTGAAACATTCCCAGCCTTTTAGAGAATTCCCTGGATATTTCTGAGGATGCACACAGCTTGCACTAAAGGGGGAAAGTACAGACTGGAAACAGATGGGGTTCTTTTTTTTTTTTTTTTTTTTAATAAATTGATTGCTATCACAAATCCTACAATTTGGAACAACCAGGCTAAAAATCCTATTCTCAATTATACCACTTCTCCATCCTTATTTTCTCTCATGTCACAGTTTCATATGCTCTGCAGCCACTGCACAGTTTTCTGAGGAAAAGGACAGATAGGCTGACAGCTGTAGAGAGCTTACGCTGAAAGCATTTAAAGAATCCTTCTTTAATCTGATTTTCGTGGAAATTAAGCTTTACTCATGTTCTATTTGCACTGAAATTAACAGGGTTGATCTCAAGCATGACTAAAACATCCCTGGGAAATAGGAAGGGAAAGTGGGAAGGAAAGGGGGAAGGAAAGGGGAAAAAGGAAAGGGGAAAAAGGAAAGGGGAAAAAGGAAAGGGGAAAAAAGGAAAGGGGAAAAAAGGAAAGGGGAAAAAGGAAAGGGGAAAAAGGAAAGGGGAAAAAGGAAAGGGGAAAAAGGAAAGGGGAAAAAGGAAAGGGGAAAAAGGAAAGGGGAAAAAGGAAAGGGGAAAAAGGAAAGGGGAAAAAGGAAAGGGGAAAAAGGAAAGGGGAAAAAGGAAAGGGGAAAAAGGGTTTCTGTGATGATTTGTTGAGATTCCATCCATCCCCTGAATAAAGGGGATTTCCAGCAAGCCCTGGAGTATTTTCAGCCACTGAAAATCAGGCCACATGGTGGGATGTGGTTAAGAACTGGAGTATCCAGCTTACCACAGGCTTTACCATAACTATGAGATTGTTGCCAGAAAGTCCCTTTTAACACTAAGTTACTTTAGAAATACTAATAATGTTCTAATTTCTTTTCAGATATCAAAAATCAGAGAATTCACTAACCTTTTGGAGTTAGTGAATAACATTTTTCCGCTGCTGCCCTTTCCCCCTTTTGTTAAAAAGGCATATAGGTTAAGGAAACTCAAATAAGCCTGATAGATTATGTCACCATATACAGTTTCAGTGACCCAGCCCAAGGTGTTTAGGGTGAAAACAGACTGAGACCCTGGAACTCATTACAAACCACAAATTTAAAATTTAAGAACAAATATTGTGTTACACTCTCAGCTAAGTGCACACATGGAGATTAGAGAGGACTAATAGAGCATGACTGGCACCTTTGCAAACACAGGACTCCAAAGATAAATATACTGCCTACTAATGGCAAAAGGCAGACAGATGTGATGACAGAGGCAAAGCTTCTATTGAAAGCTTTTTTTTTTAACCCATGTTTAAACTGGATATCCCTCTGTGATCATTAGCACTGGAAAAGAATGTTTCAGACTGTTGTAGTAAGGGAGGATTTAAAAGAATCTGACACTGATATCTTCACTTGCCTTGAAAAGTCTGAAATCATTAAATAACTTGACTGGTATCTACTACTCTCCCACAGTGGTACACAAATCAGAATATTTTGATGCAAGACATCAGTTCTGGCCCCAAATTTGAGTCCTGTGAGGGACTGCAGTCATTAATGTGAAGGGAGTTTGGCCTTGACCAGATGATAAAACCTGAAAACTGTGAATATCTGAGAAAAATTTGTGCAGTCATTTCAGTGGGTAAAGTTCCTTAAAAGCTCAGAAAATGGTATCAATTTTAAAATAACATGGGAATAACATGTTTCCATGTTTCCATGCAATCCATTCAGCATGCAGACCACATGATTTGTTGGGTAGGCTGGGGAAGAATGACTCTTCAGGAGGACTTGCAGGGTGTGCCTGTGTTCCTTTGGACAAGAAGTTTTGGGAAGAGGCTGATATGGAGAGATGAAAAGGGACTGTTGTGAAACAGGCCTTCCAGTTCCCTTGTAATGAGACAACTGAGCCTGCCCTGTTTCTAAAATGCAGTGATACACCTGTAGAGTCTGATAACACTTTTACAACAAGGAACAATTGCAGAGCACTTTCAGATAGCCTGATAAAAGCTTTTACTTCATATATTACACTTTTATTGGAGGATATAAAATATGGAAGGATGTGGGAACGAAGCCAGGAGATGACATCAGCAAAGAAAATAAGGTCCAGAAGAACTGTTAGGAACAGAAGAATAAAGAACAGAAGAACTGTTGTTGTCCTGATCTATTTTATAACTCAGTCTGTCCCTCATTTCCATCTCCACTATGTTCCATGACTGCAAACACTGCAGCAAATCCCATAAAGAAAGGCAGCATTAGCTACCTTTAATCCAATATCAACAGCACAAAAGTAGGCAGCAAGTGGCTAATCAGGTCTAGGAAGTTCTTAGCTGCTGGTTCACAGGGCAGTTCTCTCACTTCTAAGTTGTATCAACAAGTTGAAATATGACTGGCTTTTATTTCCAGTGTTGTTGCTGCTCCACAATCTGGAAGAACTTCTCTGCTTCACAATCTATGGAAACCTTGGCTTAGTATTTCCCTGTTTCACAGAATAAGTATGAACACTAACCAGTATAAAATATTTAATACTAAAACAGCCTTTTAGAAAGACTGTGTGAATAATTATAATGTGATGGTCATTTAGCTGCACAATTGATTTGATGCTGGGCTTCCAAAATTATTTCAAAAGTATTACTTTGCCTTTCATATCCTATTTCATTCCTGCTTCTGCAAAAACATATTCTTGAGAATAATTAGTCATAAGTTTATGTGGCAATCTTGGTCTTTTTCCTCCACAAGGTTTTCTATTCCCTCTGCTTCAAACTGTCCTTTTCCTGTTTCCCCTCCACTGACCCATGGCATGAATTGATCAGGTCAACCACATAACTTTTCATCCAAATTAGATACATTTAGTTATTTTAGTTAAGATACAAAAGCAAGTGTCTACATAGAGTCCATCTTTTGAAATAAAACTCAAGCTGTGCAACAAAATGTTTTCCTGATCTGAGATACTCCAGGATACGTAATTTCTTTTGAAAGAGTTTGCATGATGATTTATTTCCACTCCTCTGCAGCACAGAGAAGCCTGTGTTTCCACTTTCTAGACACACAGCTGTGCAGAGACAAGAAAATTACAAACATTGCTCTTTCAAATATTCTCACCCAGCCTTATTTTTATGAATACTTTAGGACATAAGGAAAAATATTTGCAATGCTGCATTAAACATATATGGATTAACAAAGAATAAAGCTAAGTGGTTGATAAAGTACAAAGGGTGACAGAAGCAGAGTAAAACAACTTTTAATCTGCTTTTATGTTCAACTAGGGTTTATGTAGGTCAGTGCAAACCTCGCAAATTCCCCTCGGGCACATCGTTTGTAGAAATCTCCCTTTAACATTTCATCAAGGAAAGGAAAAGTTGGGATGATGTCCCTTTCTGTAACAAAGTTGCTGCTTGCCACAGATTATTTACACATCTTGTTCTTAATACTACTTCTGAAGAGAAAGTGTTTCATGTCTGAGATAGACTAAATGTTTCCTGATGGCCAGGGTCCAAAACAACACAGGATGGAGCAGAGCTTACAACCATATCCTCCCATTCTTGTAACATTCAAATTTCCTCAGCAAGTTTTTCAGGAATAAGATAATGTTAAGGTCCAACAGGGACACCAACAATACTTTTTACTAAATACTGCTCTTTTTTTCAGTGTGAGAAACAAATTCTTATCCAGTCTATAACTCATTGTTCCAGTGAGCACACAGATATATTTTGGGTGTTTTGTTTTCAATTTTCCAAAACTGTCAATACTGTCGGCTCTGGTCTGCAGATGTCCACAAACATGCATGTTTCATTTCACATGAAACATGCACATAAGGGCTTCATGCTGGGGACAGTCTAGAAAGGCTGGGAAATGGCTTCCAGACCAAAATACTCTTACTAGCCTCTGACTCAAAGTTTCAGTCTTCAGCACTTCATTCCCCATGGAAGCACAGCAGGGGAAAATGACTCAGACAGGGAGGGGACTGGGGAGTGAGAGCCACTTCTCCTCAAACATCTCTGTGGGGCAGAAAAATGAAAGGCCATGAATCCTGTCTGCTTCCTCCATTTTCTTATTTTACAGAGGGGGAATATTTAAAAATCTAAAGGGAAAGGCAGATTTTTGGCTTGTACAATTCATGCCAATGTAAGGCAATGGCAGTTTTCACCCACAGTGCTTTAAGAGCAGAACTGTACCTTTCACAACACACATAGCAAAGGGAAAAGTGTACCCTGAACTTTAATCTCTTAAAGATGGGTATGATTCCACCTCATCTTTCCTCACAAAGCAGTTAATAAGCTTATACTTTAACTCTGATTTGCAATCAGCCCAAAATGGGGGATAACCCTTCACAGAGCAGAAGAGAGTTGAGAAATTTCAACAGGCAATGCCAAGGAAAGACAGGCACCATGTTCAGCATATACCACTGAATCTAACACAGGATTTCACTGCTTGTTTCTTGTTATGACAAATTGTGACCATTTCTCTTTTCTTCCAGCATACCACTCTTCAAGGAAATAGACCTGCATGTCATACCATACAGATGCACAATGGATTTATGCTGCAATGTAACAACTCCTTTCATGACATTCTGTTACTTTCCTAGCAATTCCATTACTCCTAACACTTGCTAATTTGATCTCCAGTAAGCATTGCACTAATGACACCACAGAACCTTCTTATTCCACATTCACAATCTGAGCAAAAAGAGGAATAGATTAAAAAAGCCAAAGCTGCCTTTTCCTCAAGGCAAGTCAGTTTACATTACTCACATATCATTTACTGCTTCACCACCCAGCTACTGAATATCATGAGATACTCTGCAGATATGAAGCAAAATGTTTTCTTTCTGTGTTGTTTCTCTAAGTAATTGCTTAATTCTAAGTCACCAGCAAACTTTCTCACATCATTTTATACCCTGTCATAGACACGTTTTATGAAAAATCCTTTCCTTAGGATTTTTTCTCCTGAGAAGCTGAAAGGCCTCAGGAACAAAATGTAAGCAATGATTATCTGCTGCTGTGGAATGCAACAGGTGCATCTGTGATTGGTCTCATGTGGTTGTTTCTAATTAATGGCCAATCACAGTCAGCTGGCTCAGACTCTCTGAGAGCAACAAGCTTTTGTTATCATTCCATTCTCCTTTCCTTTGCTTGCAAGCCTTCTGATGAAATACTTTCTTCAATTCTTTTAGTATAATTTTAATATAATATATATCATAAAATAATAAATCAGCCTTCTAAAACATGGAGTCAGATCCTCATCTCTTCCCTCTTCCTGGGACCCTGTGAACACCACCACAGTGTCCCCTTTGGGAATTTTATTATAACACTGAAGCACAGAGGTCTGGTATAAATTCCTAGGAAATACCACTGCTGACTCCCCCTGCCATTAGTCCAAGGTTTATAAAAAATAATAGTAAATAAACTCACCCAAACTCCTAAACATCACAAGAATTAGCCCCTCATGCTGACTGCCCCTTTTGCCCATCAATAACTGGGTGATAATCACATGCATATAGGCATGAGTAGAAAGAAGCTGGTATAATTTTAAAAGACAGACATTTTAAAAAATTGCTACCACAATCTGGTAAATATCTGGTGGATGCTTAGCCTCTGCCAAATATTCAGATGCTACTTATTTGCTTTGTGATGACAGGGGCACTTAGAAACTGCAGATAAGTTGAAAAAAAAAGTAATAAAATATTGACTTGCATGAGAAAACAAATAAAAACTGCATCAGGAATCAAGTGCCACATTTTCCTTTAATGAGACCCTTATATTACTTCTTGTTGCATGTGAGATTTGTGTGATACACATGCACTGGGTGTCTGTTGCCACAAGCTTTTTTGTTCTCCTTCTAAAAATGTTTCCATTACTGGAAATGAGAAGCCAAAAAATTGTTGTGATACATTTCCTGTGCAACCACAGCAGGAAGTGTATCTCTTACTTCTTGTTTTTCTTGCTGTTTGTTATCTCATTTTCAATGCACCCTCTCTTCAGTTAAAAGTACCAAAATTGATCAGAACAACTTGGATGTCTTACCTCCTTCTTATACAAGGTATCACTCCTCTTCTGCTTTCTTTTTGTGACTTTCCCATGTGGCTTCGAGTCTGAAATTATCCTTGTGTCCTGTGACAGTATTAATAGTTTTCTACACCTTCAGAACAGTTCTCCCTCAACTTTTCTCTTTATTTCCAAATATATTGAGGGTCCTACCTCAGTTCTAACTCCAACTCTCAGTTCCCTCTTATTTTGGAGGGAACATCATGCCTGTTTCTCTGAACACATGTCCTTCTGTGTTTCTAAAGCAAATTTTTCAGGCATGATTTGCTCTGGTGAAGTCAGGTTTGGCCATCACCAATCACCTTCTTATTTTCCATGTGCCTTAGCATAAATTTAAGAATTCCCATTGTCAGAGGAGTCATTAACACAGCCCCAGAAACCTGGGGATGCACCTACCCAGAGGTTTTCCACCCTTCAGTTAAAGGAGTTTCCAGCCTGACATGAAAAAACCATTTAAGTATTTGGAGAGAGAAAAATAGGTAGCACAAATAACTAGGCTGTGGTACTTATCAGCTTGTGATTGAGAAAGGGTCAAAACTGCCCTGGAACAGTCAAAGCTATGATGGAAATCCTCTCTAGTCCAAGCAGCAAGCTTGACAACAGCATGGAGCCTGTGAGAAGAAAACAGAAATTATAATCTTCCACCTGTTGTCTATTTGTATCTAAAGCTACAAAATAATAGGATTAAAAAAAAAACAAACCCTTATACATTCTTTCAAATCCAAACTGACCCTCCTCCAGCTTAAAAAATATCCCTTGTCCTGTGGCTACCTGCACTTGTAAAAAGTCTCTCTCCAGACTTCCTGTAGGCCCTTTAGGTACTGGAAGGTGCTCTAAGATCTCCATGGAGCCTTCTCTTCTCCATGCTGAGCAATCCCAGCCATTTCAGAGGAGACAGCAAGCTGGGAAACAGCAGCAGCTCCAGGGAAACCAACTGACAGCTGCCCTGATCCTCACCACACCCCTCCTCTGCCTGGACATGAACACATGTGCACCACACCAACCCTTTGCACACCTGCACTGCCGTGGCCACGTGTGCTTGTTGAAAATGACATAAATTTGCCAATCAATTTTTAATTAATTGTTTTAATCAGTCATAATCAGTATATTAACTATGAGCAGCATGCTAGTCTTAAATCACTTTTAGCCAGCACATGACCCTGATATGCTTCATTGAACAAGGCCTGGGAGAGAGTGAAGGATTGCTTAAATTGGATACAATCACAGAACCACAAAATAAGCTGAGTTGGAAGGGACCCACAAGGATCATGGAGTCCAACTGCTGGTCCTGCACAGCACCAAACCCAGGAGTCACTCCACGTGCCTGAGAGCATTGTCCAAATGCTTCTTGAACTCTGCCAGGCTCAGTGCTGTGACCAGAAGAACAGAATTTATAGACTACACAGATGCTTTGCAGAAATCAGAGCATAAAGAAAATCTAACAAAGACTCAGCATATGTGTGTTGGGAAGTCCCTAATGGAGGAAAAAGATACTAAAAATATGGATTAATTAGCATGAGCAGTGAGAAATGAATACCCATTAGAGGATAGAATACTAATGCAGGATTTGTGCTGCTGAGCACAAGGCACATTGCACAGGAGACTCATTCTCTTGTCCATGCCAAACCCACCAGGATACCGCGGGGGCTGTGTCACAGGCCTCGCTAAAGTCACAGGAAATGGCTCTCACTGCTCTTCCCTTGTCCCACGAGGACACTCCCCCTCCTCCAGGCACGGCTCATGCCGGTCCCACCACAGCTTGTCCTCGCCGATGATGTCACCTCGTCCTTCTGTGCCTCCAAGCCACCTTCTGGCAGCGGCTGGGAAGGGCAGGTTCTCCCTGGAAACTTGTGGGAAGGCTCCGGTGCAGGTGCTGCCTCTGGCTCTTCTTGCAAAGCAGGAAGGGGTAAACAGGAGGCCACAGAAGCAGCGAGAAGCTTTGTTCTTCATACGAGCAGAGTGTGAGGGCACACTTGGTGCGTTGGGGAGGGGACCCCACAGCATGAGGAGGCTCCTGGGGGACAGTCCCTGTCCCCAAGGGACAACCTTCCATGCAAGCAGTGTGACAGCAAGCCCCAGGAGAGGGCCCTCAGCCCCCACCAGCCTCCCCCTGCTCCCACATCTGGGCACAAATCAGAAAAGAATGCTAATTCACCACAAAACTCTGTTTCTACAGTGAACTGCAGTGTAGGAAAACAGATTTCTTATCTGGAGCAGTACCTCTGTGAGAGAAAGGGAAAGCTCCAGGTAGTGCCAGCCCTATTGCTTCAACAGCTTTGTGACCACAGATGTAACCACAGTCAGCTCACATCCCCATTTTATTCTCACCTGCATAAGCTGCAGCTTCAACCACCACTTTGCCCTCATTACAATTAACCCTCAACCCCATGGAAGTTTTGAGTTTCTTCCCTTGGCTGAGCAAATCCCTCAATAATTTACCTCTAATTTGTATAAAATATTCCAATAGTTTCTTAAAAAAAAAACAAGCCAAACCTTACCTTATACATATTTATCTTGTAAATTAGAGTAACAGAAATAAAATGCACAGTGACAAAAGTTTTGCAATGATTTGTACATGATAGTACATCTCTTTAAATAGGAGTACAGGCTTAAGAGTCTTGAGATAGCATAAGAGGTTACAAGTAGAATTTATGCTTTTTCCAGAAATCACTATTTTACAGGATGTGCAGTGCATTTGCTGTAACAGCTGGTACTTACCTATCCCATAAAAATAAACTGTGAGCATTTTCTGAGCGCTTTTAGTGCACACAGAAAATAATAGCCAAAAACCCGCCAGGTACCACACCTTGAAACCAGGTGGGAATGGAAATCCACAAATCAAACCTCAAGCTTATACCAAGCATTAACAAATGCGAAGGTCGAATATGATGATTTCCTAAATTGTTACACCTGCACGGGCGTTAAGACTTTTGTCATTTAAGGGGAAGCAAAAACCAGGTCTGAACGCAGCTAAAGCTCAAATGAGCGAAAAGAATTAGGAACAGGAAGGAGAAATCGTGGGGAAAGATGCGTGGGAACATATTTTCAAACTCCCACACGGCAGCTCACGACGGACAGGGGGCAGTGCCTGGCGCAGCAGGAGCTTTGCAGAGGACGCTGCTGGGGACAGGGAGCGAGCTACCACCGAAGCCCAAGGGCACGGAGCCCGGAGGAGGTTCGACAGCCGCTCCACTGCCGCCCTCACGCCGGGCACCGCCCTCACGCCGGGTTCCGCCCCCCGTCCCGCCGGTGACGCCAGCGGGCGCGCACGGGCCCCGCCCCTCGGGGCCGCCACGTTCCCCGCTCCGCGGCGCGCGCGTCACGAAGGGGGCGGGGCCCCCGCCGCCCAATCGGGGCGCTCCGCGATGGCCGCCGCGGGTCGGCGCCGGCCAATGGGCGCGCTGTGGGGGGCGGGCGCTGTGCCCATGGCAACGGGCGCGGGGCCGCCGCGGGGCTGTCGCACCGAGCCCGGCCAGAGCCGCAGCCGCAGCAGCAGCGCGCCCGCCGGAGCGCCCGCCTCGCACCCGCCATCGGCGCGCACCTCGCCCTCGAGCAGCCGCGGCTCCTCTCCTGCCGCAGCGGGACCCCAAGGTAGCGCCGCCCGTCCCTGTGCCCCCGGCGGCGGCGCGGGCGGAGGCCTGGCGGCGGGGCGGCCGCTGTCAGGGTCGCGGCGGGACGCGGGGGTCGCGGTGCGCTCCCGCCGGCCAGGCCGGGGCGCGGGGTGATCGCGGGGCTCGGGGCTGCCGGGCGGGAGCGGGAGCGCGGCGCAGCTGAAGTTTTCCCGCTCCAGGTGCGGGTGTTTGTGCCCGTGTCCCCCCGTAGGCTGTAGGGCGGGAGGCGCCGGCGGGCTGCGGGGCGCCGGCAGGAATGAAAGCGGAGCTGGCAGCGGCGGCAGCTGCAGCAGCGGCAGAAATGTGGAGTGGCTCGTAATTGCACAACCGCAGGAAAAACTTGGGCAGGAGACTCGACGGGTTTCACTAGAAAGGGCACAGCTCTCGGGCATTGCTGTCTAGAGTCGAAGAACGGTTTGGGTTGGAAGGAGCTTGAAGATCATTTTGTTCCATGGGCAGGGACACCTTGCACTATCCCAGGCTGCTCAGAGCCCCATCCAACCTGGCCTTGAATACTGCCAAGGATGAGGCATCCACAGCTTCTCTGGGCACCCTGTGCCTCTGCGTCACCACCCTCCCAGGAAAGAAGTTTTTCCTAATATCTGATCTAAACCTACTCTCTTTCATTGTGAAGCTATTTCCCCCTTGTGCTGTTACTACATGCTCTTTTAAATAGTTACTCTTCATCTTTCTTGAAGGTTGATTTTAGGTAGTGAAAAACTGCCATTAGGTGACCCTGAAGCCTTCTCTTTTCCAAGCTGAACAATCCCCACTCTCTCAGCCTTTCCTTGGAGGAGGGGTGCACCATCCTCTGACCAGCTTGGTGGCCTCCTCTGGACTGACTCCAGCAGATCCCTGTCCTTCCTCTGCTGGGGTCCCAGAGCTGACCACATCTTACTGTGCTGTCATCTGGTACCCCTGGAGGAGCTCTGCAAGGTACTCCTGTGCCAGGCTGGCTGCTGCACTCAGATAGAATTCCAAAAGTGGAAAAGGTTGAGGTATGGCTGCAGGGAGGTAATGGTTTTTGCTGAAATGAACACGGCTAAGGCTTTCAAAAGAGATTGCATTTGGCAACATTATTTAGTAAGCCCGTAGGAGAACAAAACCTTTTTTGTTTGACTTACAAGTATTTGCTATGGAAAGATAACATCCAATAGTTACAATATGAAACCATCACAGTATTAACAGCGAAATGCTTGTGCACTCATGGTATCAAGTTCAGTGTGGAGGTTTGTGGTTTTTTGACATTTTGTTTCCTCTCAGTGTCAAGGAAACTCCTGTAGCTGACTCAATATTGGTGCACCTCTACTCCGAATTCTGAAGTGACTGTTTTTGTCAACCAAACAAAGCAGCACAGGGAAGATTCCTCCTGTAGAGACTGGATAGGAGCCACTCAAAGACTGAAACCAGGTTTTGTTGTAACCTTTATGGACCTCTGCTTAAAACTCACAGGAAGTTTATGGGAGAAGCCCATGTTTCTGTTAAGATCCTGTTATGTTTCTCATTGTCGTTTACTACACAATGATCTTGCTCAGTCACAGTGCTACTTCCACCATGGGCCAGAGATTACTAACCTGGTTACATACACTGCCTCCTAACTGTCATCAGCTATTTTCCCTTTACTTGCTTCTGTAATCTCCAGGATAGTGGCAGCATTTTATTTCAGAATAACAAAGACAATTCTATTTAAAAAAATAACATAGGTTTAAACAAATTGTGTTAATGTAAAGCAGAGTGAATTTCATTCAAGACAAACAAAGAAAAGGGGGAAATGAAATTATAAATTTATATTGCCTGTTGGGTCTGCTTAAAACTTACTTACATTAACAATTGGTTGCAAAGGTATCTGGTATTAAGTTTGTTATCACACTGCCTGAGATTCCATTATTTGGTGTCTGAAATTATATTCAGAAAACCCCTCTGGGCAAATAAAACTAAGCAACAACAACAGTAATTATTTTTTAATAATACTAAGGCAAAGTTTTCATACCTTGCTTCTGCAGTTCTGGTAGTGCTGTTGATGTAAACTTTCTGTTCATACAAGCCAAATTGAAGATTTTCTGTCAAAAACTGTCATCCCCCCATTATACATACCTAACTGAAATTGCAGCCATGAAAGTGGACAGCAGTAATTCTCTCAGGTAATAAAAATGTAGAATATATTGACTTAACTGTCAGAGGTGTGGAAATATTGATGCAGGAGTTTCAGAGCTGTGCTGACTAAACAATTGAGCTTTAGATAAGAAAGATAAAATAATTTACTGGTGAGTTTGAAGCTGTTATCAGGGCTTCCTATGACTTGAGCTCCTGTGTGGAGGTGTTTGATCTGGTGAGGCTTTGTGCTGCCAGTATTGATTGCTCAGTAAGCAGAACAGATCCCTCTGAAGTTGCTGACAATACTTAGCAGACACCACACACGGGGGTGTGCTTTTATGCAGATAAAGGCATGATCAGGTGCTAATGCCAAACCAAATGAATTCACTCAAAAGTCATGTTCCTCTCAATAGTTTTTGCTCTTCCATATGTGTGTGATTTGAAGTTGGAAGAGCAAAGAAACTGCATTTCATTAGTACCATTTTAATCATATTCAGTTGTAAATATTGTTCTTCATCGTAGGTATTCAGGATAAGTGTAGACCCTTTTCATGACTGCATTTCTCCTGCTAGTCTTTATAAAAGTACAATGGGATGTTGATGTGTGTTTTTGTTTCTAAGCAAGTAGAAATCAATGGGAATTAGCGAATTGTGAGCATAAATCTCCTTAGGCAGCTGTCTTTAAGTGCCTAAATATTTTTAAATCTGGCTCCACATCATTAGATCTAGATTTATATTTTGTATTTTTTTTTCAAAGGGGGGGAAAGGTGCCTTGGACCTTTCCTGGGGCATTCAAGGCTTACTTTAGCATCATCACTTGTTGACTAGAGCAAAATGCATATTGTTAGAGTAATTGAAATACTTTTAGATTTGAATTAGAGTTAAAGCTCATTCATTGTTTGCGTGTAGTAGCACATTTGACGTTGCTTTTTACGTCAGCACTGACAATATTGCATTTGCATTTATGAAAAATGAATTTATGAGACTCCAAGTGTACTGTTGTATTATGTTCTGTGTGGGAACTGAAATTAGAGTGCAGGAAGTTATTGTTGTAGCAGTAATTTTTTTTAATTTCCTTTTGAAGCTGATAAGATTTTTATAAAGTACACATTGAATTCAGTACAAGTTTTTGCTTGATTATTGGCTTCATAAATCTTTTTGTGAGGCAACCTTGTTGGAAAGAATTAATTAAACCAAGCAAGTAGCTTTGAAAAACAAGGCTAATATTTCAACATTCTTCAGTTAGTAAAGTAGCTTTGTAGACAGAGGTATTTACTTTTTTGAAGCAAGGACAGGGAAATTCCTTGGAGGCAGGTAATATTGTAAATATGTATATGTATTTGTCTGTGCACTCAGGTTTTTAAATTATGAACCATTAGCATTGCAACAAGAAGAAAAGTCTTCAGACTTCACTTAGGACAGAGCTAAGCACGTGTGCACAATTTGCTTCTATGCCCTCTTTCTTTCTGG
Source organism: Zonotrichia leucophrys gambelii (assembly GCF_028769735.1). Classification (NCBI taxonomy): domain Eukaryota; kingdom Metazoa; phylum Chordata; class Aves; order Passeriformes; family Passerellidae; genus Zonotrichia; species Zonotrichia leucophrys. Next base: position 43,981,938 of record NC_088175.1, on the reverse strand, counting down.
ACATAGTTGTGTTGTTTCATGATATTATCCTATACTGTGTGTGGTTTGAACATAAAATTGCTCTTTCCCACTCGAGCATTCATAGTTTGTGTTACTATTGGATGACTCATTTAATAGAACAGCTGAAGTGCATTTTTAAAAAGGAGGTTCTTTCAGCAAATGTTGTACTAGGCACAGTCGAGGCATGCTGTGTTTTCTGGGAAGCTGAAAAAAGCAGCTGTTCCATCAGGCAGCTTGTAGTTGTAAAGAGAATTAAGCAGCTCCAGTGCAGTGAAAAGGTAATAAATACAGCTCAAAAGAATTTAAGTCAAGTAAACAGGATGGGAAGAAAAGATTCTGCTTCCTTTATGTACTTGAGTAATACTGTTTAATAAAGAACTATTTCCATGCAGGATTTAAATGGTTCTTGAAAAAATAAGGAAGGTCTCCTGGTGCAGAGAACTGAGTGGGATGTGCTCTATCAAAAGATTAGGACAGCATGACCAATGTGAAACCTGTTGGATATTGGCCAGGAAAAAAAAAAAAAAAAGCAACATCTGAATCATACAGTTAAGTGAACAGCATTGACAGAAGAGAAAAGGAAAATACTTGAAGGATAATGAAACTTTATGTATATATAATTGTATATCAATAATAGCTGGCTTATAATAGTTAATAGCTTGCACATTAACTTCTAAAAGGATCAGTTTTCATTTGGGAAGGGAAAGGTGCAGGTGTTTTGTGTTTGGAACATTCACTTGTATGGGGAAAACTATTGCAGCTTGTAGCCTTTTCCCTTGGCATGTCATTTCCTGCTGGTGTCTTCTAGAGGCAAACCTGGTGTGGGCACTGGTGGCCAAGAGCAGAGAGCAACCCTCACCACTGCCAAGGCTTACAGCTTAACAGAGTGACTGCAAACAGGTTTTTCCACTTGCTTCTCAAAGTTGCTGCCACATGTCAGCTGTGCTTCTGCCAGATGAACTCACTGGACTCACAGTGTGAAGAAGATGCATTAACTCTTGGTTCATGGACTTTCATACCCTGCTTCAGGCATGAGAGCTTAGGGTGTCTGTGCAGCAAGTGCTCCTGAAAAAGACTGGGAGGAACTAACACTGGTGTTTCCAAACAATATGGCAGAAGAGTAATGTGTTTCTGCCTAATTTCAAACAAGTAATATAGTTTTTTTAGGGTTCTCTAAGTGGATCAATTAACAGATTTGCAAATAAATTTTAAAGAAATGGAAAAAGCCCATGGAATTAAACATTTCCTATTTAAGCTGTGATACATGGACAGATATATTACTGTTTCAGAGACATGAAAACAGAATGAAGATGCTAGGTGACTGGAGCAGACTGATGAGAGAATACTTTACATCTCATTCCAGTACTGAGGATTGAATATCCTTAGAAAAATAAAAATCAGTAGATTTATTTTATCTATTTCCTGGCTTTTTTGTTTGTTTTTAATTCAGCACTGCCTGTGAAGATTGTTCATTTCTCCAGTGTACAGCATAAAAATAGAAAGTCACATTATGGTCATGACTGTAGAGAACATTACTGTTATCCTGCACATCTGCACTGTGTCTCACACAGGTTTAATGACTTCCATATCAGATAGAGCAGGCATATGTGAAATCTGTCAATGGGTAGGTTTATTGTGTATTATGTGAGTCCAGATTTATGTTTTCATTGCCCATCATTGTACACATGGGCTTGGCAAGTGCAAATGTGTGATGTGACATTTACAGTGTTGTGCTGTCTTGCATCATAACCATCCACTGAGACACTGCAGACACTGCATCCTGATTTTACTATATAATTTTGCCTCACTCAGCTTTAGAAACTTTGACACTGGGTGTTACTTCCTTAAAAATACTTGTGCTTTGCTGGGAAGGTGATGGAGATAGCAGTACCTGCATGATGCTGTTTTCTGGGCAATGGGTGCTACATTAATGAAAAGTAATTTTTGGGTTTGTATTATAACACCTGGAAGCTGTATAAAATAGGTGTTTAGCGGCTTGTGTTACTGTTGCTAGAACAAACTTTAGAAGTGGAATTTTGAAGTTACCTCTCAAAGCCTATAGCTCTTTATAATTCAAATGTTCAACCCTGTTTCACTGATGTAGATAGGAATTTGTGATTAACAAATAATCAAGATTGCTGACAGGCAGCCTGCAGCTTTTTTTTTTTTCCAGTTGTATTTTTCTGTTCATGCAAGTACATTGGTGACTCTGTTTGCTGCTGACTGTCTCACTCTCGTAGCTCTCACTACAAGCTACAAGAGCTTGTAGTAGCTTGTAGTTTTTGAAGTACTTGGACAAGCTATTTTTCCTTTTCCCTGAAAGCTTAGGATATTGGCTTTGCTTATAAACTACAATATTTGTCAGTTCTAGAGCACTGCTTTTATGATTAGGTCTCTTTACGTACTACAAGTGGGAATGTTTATCTTTCTTGTAAAGATAAGATTGATTTCTTATACCAGCAGAATACAGTTATGCTACCTTTACATCTGGGTGGGCTACCTGTCTTTGACTAAAATCTCTTAATTTCCAGATGACAATTGTAACATTTAACTCTTTCCATCTGTCTTTGAGAAAGTAGTCAGCTGGCAGATCCAGAACAGTTTATATTTCTATTAAGGCTTATAGAAGTAGGAATAATAATAATAATAATAATAATAATAATAATAATCATCATCATCATCATCATCCACATGGCAGGACAGGGTGGGTGTATGCTGTGCATTAGGTACTGCTGATGGCAGTGAGCAAAGTGACACTGCTCCTCTTCTGCAGCACCCTCTGTGATTGCTCACTTGGTGGCTGAGGTACAGAGGAAAGCTACATTGCTGACATGGATGCACTCCAAATGCCTGGGAAAGGATGGGCATCTAGGAATGGATTTTCAAAACTCCAGAACTCTTAAAAGCAGCTGGTAGCAGGCTGAGAGTGGAATGAACTCACTTGGAGGAACAGAAAGGGGAACCCCCAGTTTTCTTCTCATCCAGCCTTTTCTCACCCTTCCCTGCAGCTGCTGAATTTGAGAATTGAGCTTTGCTGGCAGGTGATGAATGTTAGATTTTGCAATGGGCCTCGTTTCTCTGTTTTAGTACACGTCAGAGTAGACGGTGCCCAGTGACTCAGGTGACACTGGCACACTAAAGGCTGACTCATGTCTTAGTCACCTGCTTTCCTTAAGGAAATTTTGGTGAGTATAGTCTTGGAATAGTAGATAACTAGATACAGTAACTCTATCTTCACTAGGTAATTGTTTTTTATTCTAATAAATGTATTTCCAATTTACTTGTTATGTCACATTTGGGTTCCTCAAAATACTGTGGGAATTGCTGTGTTAGGCGTAGTTGTCTGCAAAGTCAGCTGTGATGATGGAGATATTGCTTACTTACCCATTTTGGAGACTCCTCTCCTTTTAATCCTTCCCAGTATTTGTGAAATTTTTTGGCTTGTTTTATCAAAAAAGCTACAATAAAAACATCCACTGCACAATCTGAAGCAGAACTGCTTGATGAAGTCTTCTGAGCAGGCTATTACATCAAATAGCTATGAAGAACATACTGTGATATCATCCAGTCTTTCCCATTATGTATGACAGCATGTAATTACAAAGCTTAAAAAAAAAACAAACATGAGCACCAATTCCACAGAGTGTCAGCAAAGCCAGTGGGACTTGGTTTGATTGGGCCTTTTGATAGATGAACTCTGCTGATACTGCAGGGGTGCTTCAGGATGACACAGCTCCAGTTGCCCAGCCCAAATCTGGAGGTGATTACTGCTCCCTCACACGGGCTTTGGCAGACCAGCATGGTTCCTGATGTCTCTGTTGGTTCAGCTCAGCAGGGACATCTAAGCTATCAGGAAAAGGTCTGAAAAATCCAAGCGTGCCCCTCTTCAACCTACACTGCAATCCTTGTCTCCACAGTTGTTCATGTCACTAGGAGTTGTAGGTCAGGAGCTTAAAGAGATGTCTTTAAAATGGATCAAAGACCAGGTGTCACTTTGAAAGTGTTGGCATTAGCACTTGCCTTAGGCAAAGAATGAGTCAGTGCCAGAGCTGTGGGAAGCACCTGAGCTTCTGGCTTTCTCTGCTTCTCTGCCATCACCTGATGGGCTTCAGCATGCTCATTTCCTAGCCTCATAATGATTTTCTAAAACACTGTTTACACACATAACTAGAGCAGTGTATAACAATACTAAATTATTTTTATTACTGTAATTTTGTATATATGAAAATATTTTGCTTGGAAAAATACCCATATATCAGGGTCCAGATTTTCAGTATTATCAAAAGGCTACACTGTTTTAAAGTGAATACTTCAACATACATAACCTTGCAAAAGACGTTTTGCAAAATGCTGAGAGTGTATATATATATATAATTATTATATACTTGATAAGTATTTTGGGGTTTATTAGTTTTGTTTCACGTGCATTTCTTAGATTTGAAGTATGCTTACATCCTTTCACTTAGAAATTACTAAGTTACTAAATTACATTACTAATGACAGCCCCATTCATACTCTGCAAGAACTTCAGCCGGGTGGGTTTTTGTTTAACCTTTAGTACCAAGAACTACTCTCAGTCTTGACATCTACATCAAGATTAGACTTGAAGACCTAGTATTTGTTAGTTATCATCATCATCATCTGCTGTGATGAAATCCTGTTGAAATTACAAACCTAGGCACAGCATTTATACAACAACATTCTGTAAATAAAAACACTCAACATACTGGAACTTTAGCAATTTTAAAAGCAGTGGTGAATAACCAACTCATTCACTTACCAGCTTTGTAAGTCCCTGCAAGCCAACAGTTTATGCAGAGGTACAGAAATTAACTTGCCAGTTCCAGCAAATCAGTCTGGGTCTGGTTTCTTTGTGTGTTTGTTTGCTTGTTTTAAGGGCTTAACCTAGGCAAGACTAGTCAGATTGGTGAGTCTGACAGTAATGCTGACATCCAATTTCAAATGCTCAATGTGGCAGCAACAATAGCTCCTGCTATCCCATCTGCTAATGATCAGATATTAATTATTTTAAAAAATGCAAGTAACATGTATTTGCAGACCATAGTCCATTTAGGCTCCTTTTGCTGAAGAAATGATTTTAAAAAAACAGTTTTAAAGAATTTACAGAATTTTTTGTAATTCTTGAGCCTTTGACATCTGAAACAATAGCTAGATAGGTGGATATCTCCAGCTACTTCCTCATCCCCAACAAAAGAAATAATATCTCTACACATCTTGAATGCATCTCTTTTTTTTCTTATTTTTGCTGGTTGTTGTTTTTGTGTTTTGTTTTTCTTTTTTTTTTTTTTTTTGTATATGAGTGCTTTTATTTTCCTAGCATGGAATAAGGGGGAATAAAGAGTGTCAACAATGCTTAATATTAAGTGTGTGCCACTATCAACATGTATTGCCATAGTAAAGGGCAGGTTAACCCAAGCAAAAGCAATGCATCTCTGTCAAGTTCCAGGTCATGCAGCCAGGAAAACTGGCACTGACACCATAATTAGTTTGTCCCTCTCTCCCCTCCCCCTAAAAAGAGATTTGGTGGTGGTGGACATAAATACTTTTGACAGAATTCCTTGCATGACTTGCTAAAGCACTTGTACAGAAATTCCTCTTGTAGCAGGTATACTTCTGATTTATTTGACTGCATGTTTCTTCAATATTATGTCTTTTTCTTTGGCATATCTAAACTAATTTTAGACAGACTTTGACTGGCAACTTTCACCTTCTAGGAGGTGATTTATATTACCAATATAACACTAGAGTTTGCTCAAACTTCCAGTAGAATATCCATAGATAGTGAGAGTCACTGTCTGAACTGGCCAGATTGTCCCAAGAGCCTGACTTGCTGTCAGATGCTGGATTACCATCATTACTTTTTTTAGCTGGATTCCCTGCACTCACTATCTAATTATTCCATTTTACCAGTTTCTGAATGAATTATTTTCAGCCAAGTTTGATAGAGGGGAAGGAGACAAAGGTCAAGAACTCAAATTGCTCAGTGCTCATCAAATTATGTGTGAGTTAGCTCCACCTAAGACACTAAAGAAGGGATGGGGAAAACCATCTTAATAAAGCTCTGCCCTCAGCAGCAATTTCAGGTCATGTGAATACCACTTTTCAGGAATCTCTGACAAGTGAAATAAATCACCTGAAATACAGATATAACATGGATTGTAAAATATTCTTCCTGCAAATAAATTTTGGAAGGGATCTTGACTCCAAATTAGGCAAAGTATTGCAGTGTTGAAACATAAAATCCACTGGCATCTACTAAGATCTGATTCAATGTCCCTAAATGATCTTTAGGAGTTTGCCAATAAATTCAGCAAAAGCGTGATCCAAGTAGGAATGTCAGTATTAGTTATGTGAGACTTGAACATCCTAAATAGGTGCTGCCATCTGTTATTGATGATACCTCAGCAGGTTACAAACCCATCACCATTTACAGCTGAGGTTTGCACACAAGTGGAAGCCAATCTCAGGAAATCTGTTTGCCTAAGAATGGCCTTCAGAAATTAAGGCTGTATTACTTCTTGGAGTTTTTGTGTTCCTTGAGAGCAGAACATTGAGAGGAAACTGGGTTATTACAGATATTTGTGTAGGAATGTAAAAAGTTTTCCTCAGTAGAGCAGGTTAATTTTGATGTGTTAATTTTTGTGATTAATTAACATGATGTATGTTAATTTTTGTGACCTGGTCTCATTTCAGATGAAGATGTTAACTGTGCTGCCCCAGCAGTGTCTGCTGCTGCTGACATGTCTCCTAATGGCCTTGGAAGCTGTACCTATAGACATAGATAAGACGAAAGTCAAGGCAGAAGGCCATGTAGAAGGAGAGAAGGTAGAAAATCCAGTAAGTATAAAGAAACTGATCTGAGATTAAGTGTTTATCCTAATTGTTAGTAACCTCGATACAGCAAACTCCTTTGGAAGGAAACTGATATTCCCCAGTATTGTCAGTGTATGTGCCATTTACTATGTTTGAATTTGCTCTTTATTTTTTTTCAGTGAGCTGCTAGAGGTGAGCTGGCACATGGAAGGAATTCCCAGCTTACAACAGGAAGCACATAACTGTTCCACAGAGATTTACTTCAAGTGATTGGGTGGTGCCTTAGGAAATTCCACTCACTGATCCCAGCTCAGTGTTTCAAATAGAAAAGTAACAAATGAATTGCACTGTTTTAAAAAAGCTACACACTACATTAACATGACAGATGCTTGTGTATTACAAGGATTCCTAATCATTTTCTCCTCTTCCTTGTCAGTTGCTGAAACAAATGGATCATAAATTGCTATAGGGCAATGATGCAAATCTGAAAACACAAAGATATGTAAGACAGCATAGTGCCTGTGTTGCTGATTGGAGTGTCAGTTTAATAATTGTATTTAAACAAAACTAATTAATTGTTTGTCAGTATGGTCTTTCCTGAATTCCCTTTTTTTTTCTTTTGAAGGATACAGGACTTTATTATGATGAATATCTCAGGCAAGTAATAGATGTCTTGGAAACTGATAAGCATTTCAGGGAGAAACTCCAGACTGCTGACATAGAAGAAATAAAGGTAGGTTTGAAAAAAAAGTTAAATTGAGGTTAATTAAATCCATAATTATGAGCCATGTATGTTGTATTCTTTCTTCCTGTGGCTGTTGTGCATTGCCCCTTCAGGAGCTGCAAATTTAGGAAGGGATGAGTAGAAAACAGTCTGAAGTGACAGACTTAAGGAGGAGATCCTGCCTTTTGTGTTTGCTTTAATCCCTCATGTTGCTGCTGGCAGCTTGTGGCATCTTTTCCTTCTGTGTTGTATCTAGGGTCAGCCTTGGAGATTGCTCTCCATTTCCAGGTTCCTGCAATACACATCTTGTGCCTTCCCTCAAGCCCAACAGCCCTCCTTGAGGGATCAGGCACTCTGTGGGCTTCTCACAGTTCTTTTGAACTCAGCTGAGAATATTTGATCAAGAAATTTGCCACAAATGTTATTAGGCATTGCTCCCTCAAGGTTATGGTCTGGCTCTAAGTATTCTAAGATACTTACAAATTCTCTTTTCTGAAAGCTTTTAGGATTCCTGTCTGTTTCCATAACCATAGGCATAAAAATTTTGAATTTGCTCTTTGAAAAAGTGTTAGATTCTTACAGTGTGGACTGCATTATTGCCAGAGACTGCCTTTAGTCTGCTGTCTTGCAATTTATGTCTAACGGGAATCCTAAAGGCTTCTTTCTTCCAGTGTTTATGCATGACTTTTTTTGTTTTTGACAGAGTGGAAAGCTAAGCAGAGAGCTTGATTTAGTCAGCCACCATGTGAGAACACGGCTGGATGAACTAAAGAGACAAGAGGTAGCAAGATTAAGAATGTTAATTAAAGCTAAAATGGATTCTGTTCAAGGTAAGAGTACAGAATTTATTTAGGTGAGTTAACAGATGGAACTGTGTTAGAGAAATGTCAAAGTCCAGCAGCTGTGCATTGTTTGTTGTCACCAGTAATGACTAAACTGGGAGTGAGTGTCCTTTCTGAGCTGGCCTGGAGCCATTACAGACCTGTCTTTATAGGAAACTGGGGAGAAGAGAAAACCATCTCTGTTTTATAAATAACCGAACTTGTTTGTCAGTGGATTTTTCAGATACTTCTACCTCTTATTTTTAACCTCTTATTTTTGTAATGCATCAATTCATAAATTACTTACAGAGAACCAGTAACATAGTAGGACTGTGTTTAAGAGAAAAACTATGACACAATATTTCATATTCTTAGGGAGTAGAAAATTAATTTTTTGGTATTTTATTATTGTAAAGATGTTTGCAAGTTTTTGAGAGAGATCCCAAGGAATTGAATACATAACACATCATATAAAACACTCCTAGAATAAGGATCTGTCTTGCAGGCTAAGCTAATTTAGATGTGGCAAAAAAATGTTTATGGGTCTGTTGTTCCTATTGCAGAGAAGCAGTCCAGTGACATCATGGTGACATTCACAGCTAGGTGACAGCAGCTAATGATACCTGGTTGTGTACATAGTTGTTTTAGGTATTGTGAAGCTTAATGGACTGATTACTTCTGCCCCTCTCTGCCTTCATAAATCAGTAGTAACTAAGAGAGCATGCTTTAGAAAAAGAATTCCCCCCAGCACCTCAGATCTTAAAGTGTAAATGTGAGAACTTACATTTGGGAGCAGATTATTCCTGTTCAGAATATTCAGATGAGTACTAAGATGTAAAAACTTTTGGCAAAGTCTGTAGTTAGCTTTGCCCATGAGTGCTTCACATCATACACAAGTATGGTCAGATTAACTATAAAATACAGCTGCATCTACACAGCTAGACATCATCTTGGAATATGCACAAAGAGCATTAAAATAGCAACAGGCAGAGTGGTTTGATTTCCTTATCTTTGCTCTTGTAATATTTTCTCTACAACACTATTTAGTATCTTAGTCTTCTCTCTGATCAACAAAAAGAAAAAAAAAGGCACACAAACCCCTCCTCTTTTCTTTCCTCTCAGCTGGATTAGGTTAAAAAGCCTCCAGACAACTAGACCTGAGATTATATTCAGCATAAATTCAGTCCTCATCCAGATGTGTTTCTAAACATTTTCACCAGGATCCTTGGCTGATCAGTTCAGGCCAGAAGAATGTTAGGAGTTGAGTCTCAGGTCATACAGTAATGTGGCAAGTAAATAGTGTCAAATAGAATTATTCTTCTCCCCTAAATGTAAAAAACGGAGAAAAATGGGTTTGGGGGCTGGTGTTTTTTTTAGTGTTGATTTTTCTGGAGTCTATTACTACACTTCTGAAAATATTTCAAACACAGACAAAGGCACATATATTTAAACAGAAATTATGATCTCACCAGGGAGGAATGATGGCTGAAATCTGCCCTGGCCAGTGTTTGCTGTTTTGTGTTAATACAAACACAGTGTTGATTGTAAAACAGATAGTTTGTAAAAAAACAGTATATTCAAAAACGTGTTTTCCAATTTGCTTAGCAAAGAATATTTTATTTGTTTAAAAACAATCTAGTAACAGTTTGTCACAACTGTTGTACTTAACATATGAAAGCATAAGAGAGTAGCTTTAGTGTTCAGAGATCATGGTAACGGAGAAGCTGTGGTAGAAATGTGTGTAGTTTTAGTGCATTGTGTGGTGATATTGGTGGGTATCACTCCTGTCACAAGGAAGAGAAAATGTTTCCACCTTTTAGACCCAAGACCTGACTCTCCACTGTCTTGCACTTCTCTTTTTTCTACGAATGAAGTTTAACTATCTGCTTATTTGGTTTGATACAATTTTACACCATATTGTACATAAATCTTTGGCCAAATGTGTCATTTGCAAAACATCCAGGGCAGTAGAAGAGTTGGACTTTTCCCCATGCAAGAAAAATATGCAGGTTGTTAGCTTAGGTATAGCACAATGTCAATGATGTCATTTATATAAAACAGAATAAGATTTTTTTGTTGTTTGTAAAGCTCAAATTGATCATACTTTCTCTTGCTGAAACAGAAGCTGTAATTTGTGCATGTAAAATGATTGGGTGCAATGCAGCACTGACCCAGCAGAAGAAATGTGGTGCCATCAAACTTGATGGCACTACATCAAGTTTGTAGGAATGTAGTGCCATCAAACTACCACCAAGTTTGTCAACCTGCTCCAGGAAAAACAGCTTTAAAAATGTTACTGTAGTTTCCTCCAACAATGAAAAAATTATTCAGTCCTCAGGGAACCTCAGGTACTTACAAGGCATAAGCTCCCATATGAAAGACTTATTGATTTTTCTGGATTTCAAATTTATTTTAATGTTTTACATGTATACCTTGTTCTTCCAGACACTGGTATAGACCATCAGGCTCTCCTTAAGCAGTTTGAGCACCTGAACCATCAGAATCCTGACACCTTTGAACCTAAAGACTTGGATATGCTGATCAAAGCAGTGAGTACCAGAACTGAACTGCTGTGGGGGTTGGGGGTTTAATTTTTATGCTTTTTACCTCTGGTAAAGGGAAGTCCTTTCCTATACACCACATTTTATAAATGACATGCAGTTTTCATTTTCAGGGAAAAGTCAGTTGTCTCCATGCACACTTGAAAACTGTTGCCAGTGTGCATGATGCAAAAGACTCCATAGATTTTGGGATGTCACCTTAGCAGGACTTAACATTCATATCCCAGTACAAGCAACTTTGGGAATAAAACACACCTCTCTGAGAGCCTTTAAATTAAATACAGGTGAGATAGGGGTGCATTTTTCCCAAATGTTTTTTTCTGATTTCTGTTTCTAAATGATACAGAACTCTCACAGAATGATGTAAATAATCATCCCTAGCCTAGCCATATGAATTTTGGGATCTCCTGTATACACATCAAGCTGCAAAACCACAGCTGAGTGGAATTTGAGAGAGCAATGTTAGAAGTTGCTTATACTGGGCATGTCATTCAGTGTCTGGTCAGCAGATTCAGTATCAGTCACAGGTGTGTAAGGTTTATTCAAGGGATGCAGTCAAGCTAAACAGGACATGGCTTTTTTCAACTGCTAGAGAAAAATAGACTTTCCAGAGGGAAAAATGTCTCAGATATACTTTAGAGAGCACTGCATGTCTGACATGAGAATTTGAATAGTTTTTAATACTTTCAAAATAAATGGAATGATAATTTCTGTGTAGTTTATTTTACCCATGGAAGATTTTATCTCCATTTTCTATAGAATTATTTTTTATAGAGATATTACAATTTTTCTAAACATTTCTGAACATCACTTCTGGGAAAATTCTGGTTGGCTTGGAGAAGCATACCCTTAACAGGGCAGTTAGTTTTTATTACATATTTTATTGTTTTGTCTTCTCATTTCTCAGCCAAGGTACTGACAGGGTGTAATGGGTACTTAAGGGGGTCTTAGCTTTGGAATTGTTTTTTAAAACATACAGTGAATCTGAAAAGTAAAATGTAAATAATGGACAGTATCAGGTGTAAACATGTTACTTTGAAAAGCACTACCAAAACATCCTTTCATACTTTGTTCTGTATGAAAATGACACAACTTTAAACTCTATACAAGAACTTGTCAGAAATTCTCCTCTCATACCCCTTCTCTCTATTTAATTGTTTGGGGCTTTTTAATTTAATCTCTATTAAGCTGTGCAAACTTAAGTCCAATTATTAATGAAGGCACTTGTGTCATTAAACTGTAGGATAAACTACAGATGTTCTTATTCTGAAATGATCAAGGAATTAGTGGTACTGTTAGTGTAGGACTTGATTAACTTGAGTTCATTTATTACTTCCTGATGAGAAAGGACACCTTGAAGCTTTCTTACAGCACCATGTAATTGCAAAAACTGTCCAAAAGATGAGCCATTAGAAATTAACTCCTGTGAAAATAACCAAGGCTGGAAAGATGTTTCTGCATCACTGTCATTTGAAAGGAAGCCCCAGCCAGACTGCCCTGAATGGCAGCATGGCCAGCCTTGCCCACAGATCTGAACAATACAGTGGTTTTAATGTCAGATTATGTTACATAATCATCTGTCTGCATGTATCCCTATTTTTAGGCTACAAGTGACCTGGAAAACTATGATAAGACTCGCCATGAGGAGTTTAAGAAATATGAGATGATGAAAGAGCACGAGAGGAGAGAGTATTTAAAAACACTGGATGAAGAAAAGAGGAAGAAGGAAGAATCCAAATTTGAGGAGATGAAGAAAAAGCATGGAGATCACCCTAAAGTTCACCATCCTGTAAGGCCTGTTCTTACTTGACTGAGTTTTGAGGTCTCCTTTTCAGAGAGAAAAAGCTCATACACAGAAGGGTGTAGTTTGTTCTCATCATTTGCCTCCTCTTACTGACATGGGCACAGTGCTGAGAGCATGACAAATCCCGCTGTATAAACCCCCATTCTTTCTGTACAGATGTGTTATTTGCTGCCAGAATTCTTACATAGACACTGAAATTCATAAGGAGGAAGCCAGAGCAGTATTCAAAACTGTAGGGCTGCCTGCATGCTATGCCTGGCCTGCAAGGAACTGCATCACAGTGCATTTGCTCTAGGAAAGGCAAAATAATTCAGCTCCCTTCAGCTTTTGTTTCTGGATGGGGCTCTCTGGCCATAACTGATCATTACAGGTGCTCCTTTCCAGAGAATATGCATTTCCTTTACACTCCCTCTTTCCCTGGGCCTTTCTGTGTAATGAAGGTATTAGACTTGAACAAAAGGGAAGGAAGGAAATGCCACCGATTCCATAAAGCAAGCCGTTCAGAGGAACCATAATGCAAAGGTAATGCAGGGCAATTACACTAAATTGTCTTTTGAATAGTTTTTCTTTGTAACCAATCTATAGGGAAGCAAAGATCAACTGAAAGAGGTGTGGGAAGAAGCAGATGGACTAGATCCTAATGAATTTGACCCCAAAACATTTTTCAAATTGCACGGTAAGAGGTTTAGTTTTAATTTCATGAACAAGTGAAGTGACTTTGTTACATTCTGCTGAGGACAAGTTTGTCTTATGTTAGGATGAAGTCTTACACCTCAAGCAACTTAGGTGAATCTGAATAGTACAGAGGAGAAAATATTTGTTACTGTTTGTAAATTTCATGCAATGTTTTAAATGCAGTTTAAAATTTAAAAACATTCAGAGTTTTGTTGAACTGCTCCTAAAATCATACAGGCAAAATGCAGTAGGGATTCCTTGGCGAAGTATGGGTAGTTAGAGGCCTGTCCATATCTATAACTTTGCTTGCACAAAGGTAGGTAGGTACTGGGAATAAATCCTCAGAGATTTGTGTAGGGGCAAAACGTGCTTTCTCATCATCTCTGCACATAAGTACCAGATGCCCCTAATCTGTGGAGTGGTCATAGAAGGGCCAAGGCTCTTCAGAAATTGCAATATTCCCTTGATAAAACAAAAACCTTCTAATCCTGCCCCTAGATTTCTGAGGAATGGACAGCTAGAAACAACAAGCAGTAGCAGTGATAAGGATGCATCTCAGTGAACACCTTGCTTTACAACTTTGATCTGATATTCTTAAATGCTTCATCATAAAGTGCCCCTACATATATCCTGCCTGGCACTGGGCTGCAAAGGGTTGAACAATACACAGAATTTGACTAATCTCAAAGATGATAATTCAGATAAAGTGTTCTAGTTTGAGCCTAAACTTTTATCTCAGTTTATAACTTAGAATAAGCATGTATTATTACAGAATGGTTTGGGTCCTTAATGATCATCTAGTTATAGTTCCTAAATCTTTTCTGTCTAGAAGGAGATTTTGAAAAATAGCTTTCTGAAATTTTTTTGGTAACTTCTTTGTGCAAAACCTACCGAAACAGAAACAGCTGAAATCACCTGTTGCCTTAGAGCTTAGAATATAGAAAACTTCAAATTATTACCCAGTATTTTTGTGTAATTGTTTTGAAGTGGATATTTTCATTTCAGAGGTAGTGTAAGAGTATTCAGAGCACAATGTAGAATAAAAGATGGATCATTAATTATCAAGTATTCTCCTCTCTGCATTTGTCATGAAAAGTCTTCTTACACATGTCTCAAGTGCTGCATGTTTATATAGATTTTGATGTGATTCTTTAAGTTTTTAAGGATCATACTGCCAGTTAAAGTTTTCTGCAAAATCTTGGTGCTTGCTCCTGAGTGTAATTACAAATTTAGTGGTTAAATGGGGACAACTTGTTCTCAGCAATATTTTTTGGCAGTTGCAGTCTGCGCAATCCTGTGGTGACCTATTTCAGTTTGTTAATCTAAGAAGTGGAGAGATTGCTGCAGACTTGTCCCACCAACCAAAAGTGACACTCCAGCCACTGCCTGCTAAAAACCTCAACAGTAGAAACAACCTCTGTAACCAGCTTCTTGTTAAGTGTGTACACTGATCCTTACTTAACTCCTGGAGATCTATTACTTGTATGACTTTCTATTTATATTTTTAAAACTTCTTTTTGTAGATGTCAATAATGATGGTTTCCTGGATGAGCAAGAATTAGAAGCCCTATTTACTAAAGAGGTAAAAAAATTATCTTCTATCAGTAAAGGGTTACAGGGATGTCTGTTTTTCCCAAGTATATTTGAGGACTTTGGACTACAAAATAGAGCATTCATACCAAGTTTCATGCATCCTTAATTTTTCTACAAAAGTGTAAAAAGCAGGCAAAATAAAGTAGTTGAAGAATAAGAGTCAGACATTAGAAATCTAGTGCACATGTATTTTTCTGCCCCAGGCTTGCTGGAGATTCTGTAACTAATCTGCAGGATAGGTATTACCTGTGCAAATTGCAGTGCAGAGAGCTGCCCTCCCTAAATGCACCTGATAAAGGTTCTGAAGCTGGGCACCTGTGCTCAATCAGTGTTCATCAACAAGTCTGATGAGAAAAAGGGCACTTGTGTGCCTTGGCTCAGGGACAGCACTGTGGAAGTGACTACAGAAGTTTAATCTATTTTGTGTCTGGCTAGTTTGAAGCACATGTACATCTGATAAAGTACACTGGCTCTTAGTTTCTTTAAGCCTTGGTTTGTTGTCTAAAAATTTAACTCTGGTGCAATAATTTGCCATAATCCCCTTCACTACAATGTAGATACAGTGCAGTCCTTTTTGACAGGGGTCTCTCTGTTTTATAGTTTTGTAGTGTAAAAACGAATGGTCTGGGGCCATTACCAAATTACCTGTGGCTGGGCAAGTGAAGCTCAGTGCCTGAGAAAGCCAAGTACAAATACATAAGCATGAATTCCCTAGAAAAACATTGTGCAAGAAGAGAAGTGAACCATTAAATTTGGCACTGAATTTGTCTTGTGATACTCTGAATGCTTATGGGGTCAGCTGCATGCCCTGGTGAAAAAGCCACTCTCTGCCATGCCAGAAACCACATGGAACCTCTGCCTGCATTGAATCAAATGTAGGATCAGACTTTGCACACTGAGGTCAACTTGACTGTGACATCCACAGCACTGAATTGTAACAGACCACATGAATTAACTGAAAACTTCATTCTTAGGAAAGAAAGGCTCACTTGTTGCTTAAATACTGTGCTGAAAGAGGAACATTGCACACACAGAGAACATCTCACACCACTTTTCCAGATATGCTCTGCCATTTGAATGAGCCGCCTTTTCTTCAAACTAACATGTACTAATTTTAAATTTCAGTTAGAAAAAGTTTATGATCCCAAGAATGAAGAGGATGACATGGTTGAAATGGAAGAAGAAAGGCTGAGAATGAGAGAACATGTAATGAACGAGGTGGGGGCTGATTCCTTTCTGTGTTCACAAAATACATTTCTCCTGAAATGAAGTGTTGTCCAAGTGCAGCAGAAAGGAATGGCCTGTCACACTGAGAGCTGCTTGTGCTGGGATTATGCCAAGTTACAGTTCTCAAACCCTGTCCCTGTGTTCTGATGTAATGCCTGCTGGCTAGTTTCATTTAAGGAGTTCCAGAGAAGGAATTGTTCTATAGCCTTGGTTCTTTGCAGATACTGAGATTCAGCAGAAATTCCTTGTGAGTTCTGTGTCAAACAAGGAATACTAAATTTGCTTTGGCACTTGGCAGATGGGTAAGATTTAGGTGTGAGAAGAGGGAGTCTTCTTTCATATAGCTCAGATTTGTCCCTTTAAAAGGGGGCTCAGAGCTCAAGCCATCACCTGTGACAGTGAAAACCTTTACTGGGTCTGATGGGTTTTCAGCTCAGAGACACAGGAATGAAAAGGGGGTGCTTTGAACCACTCTGTTTTCCACCCATAATATTTCTGTATTCAACTGTATTCCTTAAACTTGAGGAACAGAGCAAGCCTGGTCATCTATTAGTCATAAAGGGAAGCATTTCCTCCCTTCCCCTTAAAGGATTCCAGCACAATTCAGTTGGGTGGGATTTTTGTTTTTCAAAACCTCCCACTCCAACGGTGGAGATAATTTTGTAACTGTGAGTCAGAGTAGTTACCAGAAAGCTACAAAACATCTTTCTCAAAAAAAAAATCATGCATTCCACTATTAGTGTTTGGACTGTGAGTACAAGTGTTTCCAATAAAG
The DNA here is from genome assembly GCF_028769735.1 of Zonotrichia leucophrys gambelii. Classification (NCBI taxonomy): domain Eukaryota; kingdom Metazoa; phylum Chordata; class Aves; order Passeriformes; family Passerellidae; genus Zonotrichia; species Zonotrichia leucophrys. The sequence continues at coordinate 43,964,924 of NC_088175.1, read as the reverse complement.
CCAGTGAATTTTGAAGTAAAATGTCAGGATTTACTTTGTAGTTCTATTTTTGTTAAGATACATAAATTTATGCGAGGAGTTTTCAGAAAATGTTGTGGGCACTCCCTCAAAAATGGGACCTATAAACAATTAAAAATGGTTATATTTGATTGATGAAATAAAAACATTAGCTTCTCCAAAAGCTGTCTTTTACCTTGAGCTTAATTTTTTGCTTCAATTAGGTTGACATCAACAAGGACCGGCTAGTGACTTTGGATGAGTTCCTGCGAGCTACAGAGAAAAAGGAATTTTTGGAGCCAGATAGCTGGGAGGTAATGAAAACGTGTTCCAAGTACAACATGCAGCACCATTACCAGCACTCGGAGCAGGAAACCAAGCGGCATGTCTGTGACCTTTGGTTTTTTTCAGCTCTGCTCTGGTATGTGTGTCGTTAAGCCCCTCGGCTGAAGGTAGCATTGAGCTGCCTAAATGTAATGCAGATGTGAATTCCACACACGGAAAAGGTCTGGCGCCACCCCGGGGATTCGGGAAGAGCTTTTCACACGTGCCTTTCAAATGGAAATGCACATTTTGTTTATGAATCGCTTCAAAGGGAAGATAAGAGCTCAGCTGGAAGAAAGAGGATATTTTTCTCCTACATCTAAATCCCTAGTAGAGCTTTGTTGAGAAAATAGTGAGAAATGGCTGTTTTGCTGTTTTCATTGAAAATACACAGTGTCGTGTCTCACTATTTTGTTTTGAGGGTTTTTTTAGTAAATCGTGTAAGAATTTCAGTAAGAAAATAAAAAATACTCCTGCTTTCCTGAGTATTCATACTAAGTATTTTCCTAAGTATTCACGCTTGTATGGATTTCCTTGCAGACACTAGATCAACAGCAGCTCTTCACCGAGGATGAGCTGAAGGAATTCGAAAATCACATTTCCCAGCAGGAAGATGAACTTAGAAAGAAGGCAGAAGAACTTCAGAAACAGAAGGAAGAGCTACAGAGGCAGCATGATCAGCTTCAGGCTCAGAAACAAGAGCTTCAGCAGGTACATGTGTGAGGACAGCATATATCTGTTTCCTCTTTTCTCTGTCCTTGTGTGGCTCTCCACAATTCCCAGTTCTGGAGACTTGATTTCTCATATGAGTCCCAGCTGAATTCTAAACTAATGGAACCACAGAAAAACACAGCCTGGTGTTCTGAATTAAAGCAACTCAACACTACACCCACTAAGAAAGACCTTACATAACTGCAGCATTTGGTTTAGGTGTGTTCATTTATGTCACATCAGAGAAAGGTGGCAAATTCAAGTTTTTCAACTGCTGTATTTTATTTTTCACCAGGTTGTAAAACAGATGGAACAAAAGAAACTACAGCAAGGAATTCCTCCTGCAGGACCAGGTGGAGAACTGAAAATCCAACCCCGTATGTGACTTTCTGTCTAGATACACAAACTTAAAAATCTGATTTGCAATGTAAAAGTCATTACCTCCATATTTGCTGTTAAAATTATTAACTTAATGCAGCTTTAATGACCTCTGGAGAGAGGTTCACTAACCTGTTTTTCAGAGGGAAATAAGTACTAAGTACTCCTGAAATGTCACTGTTTTTAAGTCCATAGTAAGAAACCAGAGTCCTAACAGAAGGCATCCAGGGGGCAGAGGAGGAGGATCGGGTTCTATTAGTCTGCAATACTGAGATTAGAGCATCCAGGGAAGAACAGGGACGTACAAAAGACAGGTCCCATGATCTGTGGCTGCACTGCAGTCTGAGGCTGCAGAACAAATCAAAGCATTTGAAGTCCTCAGTGGCCAATTTGGCAGCAGCTGGATGTAGCATGACACAAGAAGTCAGCCTTGGGCAGTGTGAATGACCAATGGCTTCAACACCCTCAGGAGAAGGCAGTGGCATAAAAAAATCACTGCATTTCATCACTGGTGACAGCAAAAGTCAGGGATATATTAGCACTTCTTATCCATAGCACACTGCCCAGATTTCCTTTGTGCTCTGCTGCCCCATACACCCTAAATCAGCCTTTTCTTGACGGCTGAAACTATGCTGGCTTTATTGGCTTCCATGTTCATGTGCTGACATGATCAGTGAAGCTCAAGAACTTCTGACACTGATCTCAAATAGAAGCTTCAGCTCTATCTAGGCAGCCTGTTGAGTATAAGGAGATCTTAACTGCTCCTGCAGGGCCAGCAGGGGGATTTCAAACCTCAGGAGCTGTGTTCAGTGACTACAGCTTACCTTGTTGGGTACCCTGAAATTCTGCCCACTCAGTTCTGTGAAGGGAAGTGATGAGATTTCAGAACCTATTTAATTCTGCCTTTTATTTGCTTTGAAACTGTCTGGAGGTAACTTCATTTTATGATCCTTCATTCCAAGACCCTTACCTTCAGTAAAACCATTGTGTGTAATTGCAGATGGTACATCTTTCAATAATGGCAATATTGTAGCAGATACTGTTCTTAACACGTGTATTCTTTCATGTAAAATCATTCTGTAAAGTCATTTAATTAGGTGTCATGAGAATTCATTATATGAGCCAGAACTGGTCACTACTCATTCACTGAATCAAGGATGTCCAGGTAGACACTACTTTAAATCTCCAGGCCACTGGAGCTACTAAGAGTAATTTGAGGGGGGAAAGAATCCAGAAATAAAGCTGCATGTTCTGAAATCTTCATCAAATGATGAAAATTAGTATTACTCAAATGTAGGCAAAGGGAGAACATTGTAAGTACTGATGCAGCGAGGAGGAACATACAGGAGCAAGTTGTTAGTTATTTCTTTTTCAGGCTTCCCATATTGGAATTAAAGGTCTCATAAAAACATGATTTATTTCAGAAAAAACAGTGTGTTATGTGAGAATATTTCACAGAAAGCAGAAACAATTTGTAATCTAAGAGGTAACACTGACTAATAGTTCAGTGTGTTGGGTCTCAATACCAAAAACTCTTGATTCCACTTATAGACCAGAAAACAAAGGTTTTGTTTGAGTGTCCCTATGCTAGAAACTTCCATTTAGAGAATTTCCACATTTGGGGCCAGTGTACTGAGATGTTACAAAGGGTTGTGTTCTTGTTTTGCAGCTGCTGAGCACAAAGCTGCAGATGCAGCACAGCACCCAGCAGGAGGAGATCAGCCTTTACCACCAGGACACGTGCAAGAAGCAGCTGTCAGAACTGATCCAGTTCACCCTTAACCACTCGTGCCTCAACTTTATAGCATCTTTATTATTTGGGGAGGGAGGGAGGGAGGGGTGGGGGGACAGGAAATCAGAGTCAAACATGAACTTTCTCCCTCAGACTGTAAAATCATCAGGAATGTTAGACATGAAGTATCAGATTTGCTTTTTAAGTTAAATTAATTTTCTCTCAAATGCATTGGTAAGAAACACAAGGGGATCATGTAGAGGCTATAACAGAGAAGGAAAATAAGGAAACCATTAATACTAAAGGTTTTTTTGGCCAGGAGACTGAGCTGTTGAACTCTCCCTTCACAAAGAAGGGGGAGATGTCTGCCATTCTGTGTTTAGGCATGAATCAGGATCTTCTCAGAGAGGAAACAGGGAACAGGCCTGGATGTTAAGTTAGGTCTAGCTTGATGTAGAAACTCTTTCCAGAAATGCTGAAAAGCAAAAGATGGGGAAACAAAGACCACAGATAAAGGCCTATTTCCAGCACTACCAAACTCTTCCTTCTTTGAGACCAAATAAAAATAAAATTTCTTAATCATAGAAAACTTGCACTTTGTAAAATTTAAACACAGCAAAGAATTCTGTGGAACAGTGAATATTTTTCATGTTTACAGAAACCTAAGAATTTCACTGAAAGCCTTCAAAAGGAATACTGTGCTTGTGTACTGATCTGAACCGTCCTCCTTGTTGAGATGAATTCTGTGTAGCAGTTGAAAGCTCAACTGGCCCTTGGGACAGCACTTTTGTCCCCATTTCTTTCATCAGATGCCAGCTGATCTCAAAATTTTGCATGTTATTAAGTAAGCTTTTTATGTTGATGGAAATATTGTGCAAAACAGAACAAGACTCACTGTCTTTTTCTGTGCAATTGTCCTACCTCCTACAATAAAACTAGATTTTTCAAAGTGCACCATGTGCTTCAGAGAGCTCTTCCCAGACATGAATCTGGGATTTGTTAAGGGTCTCACTGGTGACTCTTATGAGTCTTTCAGCCGTTGGTCTAAGGTTAAGAAGCATCCCAAGCCAGGGATGGTGCTTGATTGTGTTATTTTGGTACTGAACCAGGATAGGTCCCTAGTATTGCAGGCCAAGATTTTACAAGAGTAAGTTGATTTTCATGTCAGTTTTATTATAATGCTGAAAAGTTGTGCCAGTGTCCCTGCTTCTCATTCTTTTCAAACAAACTATCCTATAGTGTAAACCCTGTGTGGATTTCCTTGTTTGCTTGGCTTTTTGTGGTTGTTTTTTTGTTTGTTTTGTTTTTTAAACAGGGATTGTTCTGACTGTGTAATGCTGGCTTTGAGCAGATTCACACACCTCTGCCTGCATCCTTTACATTTCCTTCCTGTTCTGTGGCTAACTGCTGACAATGGCATTAAAAGAGATATTTTGGGGCTTGAGCAAAGAAACAGAAGCACATCTGTTAGAGAATGTTCCTTTCAGAATAAGACTTGAATATTTTAGGCAAACTCAACAAACCAGAGGCAATTGCTAACATTTTGTATTGACGTTTGGGAAATGTCTCACTCTGAAGAACTTTGGTTGATGGACGCCAGGCACATTCCTTCCATGCTCAAGGCTTCTTCCATCAGACCTGGGCATATTCATGTTCTTCACACAATGCAGCAGAACTCAGTGCCAGAACAGATTATTTATCTATTTTATCCTGTTGTCATGTTGCATTTCCTTCATTTATACCACCCAGTTTGACTTATTTCACCTTTTCTTTTTGTTCCTTATGCAAGTAGATGACATTTTTAGTTTGGAAAACCGATGTCTCCACTGTTTATCATTTCTATGCAATTCTAAAACAGTTTGATTTTGTCTTTGTCTGGAGACTGAAATATCTTTCAGCAGCCTCATCTGTCTGCAGAGAGGCCCAGACATGGTTCATGGAGCTGTAACTTTCTCTGGGCACAGCCCTGGCTTTGGGGTTGCAGCCTGATCATGGGTAACAGGGTGAGGAGGGAAACAAAGGGAATTATTCAAATGTCACGGTGAAGACAAGGGGAAACCTTTCTGTGTTTCCCCATCTCACATGAAAGTTTGCAGAGGACAAGTGATACAGCCACAGATGTTTGTAAAGATTCAAGGACTGAAAGCTTTGGTGTGAAGGCATTTCTACCACACAAATCATTCCTTCAGGCTACTTCAGCCTCCTAAGATGCCATTAAATGTCACAAAGCTTTGTAATGTAATGCTCAAGCTTCAGTTTCAGTGCAGCCTCTTACATTTGATTGTAAAGTCCTGACTCTGCTGTTGGCAATTGTCTCCCTTATCCCGTTTATCTGGAAACATCCAGAGCTTTGTAAAGAATTGTTGTAACTTGGGAAGTGCAAAGTTATAATCAGAGAAATAAGGGACTGGAATATCATGGGCACAAGTGCTTATGCCTGTATTCTGCTTTTCATTTAGGAGGCGATTACAACAAAACTGTATCTGACTTTATACAGACACCAGTTCCACCACAAAGATGCAGAGATTCAGTTTTGTACTTGGCTGGGGTTTTGGTAGGAGAATGAAGGGGTAAAATTTGGTTAATGTTGTACAAATTCATATCTCTGGTGCAATATATGTAAAAAAAAAAAAAAAGCCCCACTCCGTACTTTGTATAGATTAGTTTTTAACTGGATTAAACTGAAACTCAGCACAGTGACAGAGATTTAGTGTTTTATTTTTAGTGGGTGGGCAAGAGCTGGGTTTGTATTCATAGAATTAGAATGGCCTGGGTTGGAAGGGACCTCAAAGATCATCTCATTGCAAGCCCCTGCCATGGGCAGGGACACCTTGCACTATCCCAGCTTCCTCAGAGCTCCATCCAACCTGGCCTTGGACACTGCCAGGGATGGGGCATCCACAGTTTCTCTGGGCAACCTGTGCCAGGGCCTCACCACCCTCACAGTAAATAATTCTTCTTAATATCTAACCTAATATCTAATCTAACCCTGCCCCTCTTTAGTTTGAAGCCATTTCCCCATCCTGTCACTACACACCCTTGTAAGTCTCTTTCCATCTTTCCCACAGGCTCCCTTGAAGCAGTGAAAGGCCACAACTGGGTCACCCTGAGGCCTCCTTAGAAGTCCTTCCTGTTTGTCCTCCATTTCTTACCTTCTAGAATGATGTGAATTTAAAATAAGATGTAAGAGATGTTGTGTTCTTCCCTGGCACCAGCTGCCTCACTGCAGTAGCTATTCACTAATTAGGTACTCGAATGCTCAATTTTCTATATTCATAAAAACACAAGCCAAACTAATTAAAATCCTACTGTGCCACAGCATTACAAACTCCTAACACCACCCCACAGTTCCCTGACTTATTCACATTCAAAACAGAAATTCTAGAGAAGGTGAAGCACCCAGGGGCTTAGTAACACACTCTTCTATAGGTTGCATTCTGCACCAAGATTTTGCATTCCCAGTCAGGTGTTGGCTACTTCAGGATGTGGGAATGGCTGGGACAAGGTGTCTCCTACATCCACAGGATGTGATAGCCTATCCAGCCACATTAGAATTTTCCATCTCATGAATTTATCTGGCCTAGGGAAAATATGATGCATGGTAGGGTTTTGTAAAGAAACAAAGCTTTGAACTAGGGCTTGTCCTTTGGTGATTGATGCACAAGTAGGCAGCAGATGCCAAGGGCTGTCCCTAAGGTTGGTCCCAGTTGTACCAAGGCTGTGAAATGGGAGCTCCATCTGAAAACAGCAACACTGACTATAGTTTAGTTACATTTCTAAAAATGAATTATTTTTACATAATGAGAAGGGAGGGAGTTTGAGTCCTATTATTTATGCATCCACAGACAGCAAATATCAAAACCATCTAGAGTTACCTAATGCCTTAAATGTTACCTAATGCTTTAAAAGCGCCACGTGCCAGAATCAGGTTATATTCAGTAGTAACAGTTTTTTAAATCATACTATGAAAAAAACTGCTAAATAACACCCTACCTACTTGCTTGTGTGGTAAGGTACAATATCAGTGAGGGAGAATAATTTTTCAGAGATAATTCAGTTTCTAAACCTGGTGTAGCTGTCGGTGACAAAGGCAGGGATAGAGCAGCACAGCAGAACTGACCTTTCCATTCTTTGTCCCTTTTCCATCAATTCAAGCAGCTGTGAGCCTGAGTGACTGTACAGCAGTCCCCGTGCAAACAATTCCTATTTACTCAAACGTGTATTGCCCTAAACACATGACAGCTCACAGCTGCTCTCTCCCGAGAAACTGCCCACAGAGCCATTCTGTGCCAAGGGAGGTGCCAGGGCATGCAACGCACAGCTTCCCCCCAATATCTCACTTCACACCCTCCCTCACTCTCTTATCACTGCTGCTAATAATGCACCGAGAAGAAGGATTCCCTTTCTGTGCCCCCTGTCAGCAGGGACATGGCAGGACAGGGGATGGAGGCACAGCCCTCCAGCTCCTCGGTGCCCATCCCAGGCTATCCCTGTGCACAAACGCAGGGCCCGCCGAGGAGGAGAGGATGAGCTGCTCAGCCATGGAGCCCCCAGCAACCGGGATTTCCCGCAATTCCCATGCCCGGCAAGGCGAGCACAGCTCCGGAGCCCAGGCCAGCCCCGGAGGCAGTGCAAACCCTGCCAGTGCAAACCCTGGCACGGCTTCAGCAGCGCACAGAGTGACTGCCCCAACATTGCCACAAACCCTCCGGGATGTCTCATCTGCACCATTCCCTCACTAGAGCCCCTGGCAGGGTTTCAGCAGCGCACAGAATGACTGCCCCAGTATCTGCCACAAACCCTCCGGGATGTCCCAGAAATCTGCACCATTCCCTCACTAGAGGGAGTCTCAAGACAAGCATTGCTGAGCTCTCCGCAGCCGATAAAGAAGCAGAGTGATGGCACAGCAAAATGGGATGTTGGGAAGGGAATGATCCCTCAAAAGCCGAACAACAGCAGCTGCAGTGTTTCAAAAGGGCTTTTGTTTTTTCTTTCTACAGAAGGCATTGCTTGCATTATGCTGTTTCCTTATGAAAGAGACCCTGAAAGTGCAAACGATCACTAAGCTAATGATGTTCTCCCTGAATGGACACCTCTGAACTTCATCTCCCACTGCAGTACACCACAACTGAGGAACAATGTGAGGATTAGCTGGTATTTAGAACCCCAAGATACTGACCATGTAAAACTACTGTTTACATTTACACCTTGAAAACACAGTCCTAGAGGAGGATCCTACATATTAGTGAAACAAAAAAAGCAACACCTGTACTTTTTGTGGAGGAAACAAGATTATACAGGCACCATGGTCACTCCAGAGGCTGCTCAAGAAACAGCTACTTTGGAGGCAGATGCAAGTTGTTATTTTTTCCTCTCAGGACCTCTAAAGTTAAAATTTGCATATACTGAAGCCAGCTTAGGGATGCTGCTTCATGTGGTCTCTGAAGATCCTAGGGAAGTGTGATCACCAATGAACAGCCAAGAAAACTCATAAAAATCATCCTGTTAAATATGAGACCTCAGATTAAAGAATAAGGAGTTGCCAATCAGGCACACCTTAAATTTATGAGCAGTTTCCCTTTATCCCTAGTTCAATTTCCACGTTCAGTGTCATGTTGCTCACTGCATATAAAGCCACAACTCAATAGCTTTATAATTCTTAGCCTAAAACCCCTTTTTCTATGCTCTTTTTTTAACAAGAGGGAAGTGCTGTAGATATTATTTGTGTTCACTGAGTATTATAAAATATGAAGGAACTTATGAATAGTACATGTGATTTCTTAGTCTAACTATCTGTGTTTTAACTTTCTACTTTGTTTTCAGATGAGAAAAATAGGCAGCCAGTTATCCATCCTGATGAGTATTTAGTTCAATCCACAGGTAATGATAGTTTCACCATAATAGTCCTTATTAATTTACCTATTAATTATTTACAGGCCCCAAGCTGCACTTGATTTGGCTCAGTCTTTGGATTAACAGCCGCTTGCCTTCCCCTTGGGCTGAGCTCTCCTGTACATCAAGCACTACCAACCACATCAGTGGCTGCCAGAGTCTCAATTTCAATTCTGTGTTACAATTTCTACACTGAAAACTGCTCCTGCAGATGATTTTATTCTGAGGCTAATGGGATGGATGAACAACTGCAGCCAGCACTGGAATGCTCCTCACCATTACTGGGATTTCACCCCAGCTCCCAAAACCAACACTCGCACGCCTTTGCTCCCGCTTGTTTAAAAGCAGAAAGTTTTCCTTTGGTCCCCTGGCAGCTGCAGAGGGGCTGGAGATTGCTAAACCATCTGTGCCTGACGTGGCACTGCAGACCTGGCCCTGGCAGCTCCTGCATGTTTCATCAGGGCTCAGCTTTCAGTCTAGACAGCTCCTCAATGTTTCAGAACCTCAGGACAAAGCCAGGGTGGCACCAAGTGTGCACAGAGCATTTTTTTTAAAATTTAAAAACAAAACAAAGCCCTTCAAAAAACATATTGCAACATAGCAGTTATGAAACATGGAAAAAGCTGTGCTGGGACTAGAGGCAGTGCATTCACATGCTGCCATAGCTGACTGGCTCAATAGATGCAGTTTGACCCAAAACCAGCACATGCACATCCTCCTGCTCATGCCTGATGCACAGGAGTCATCAGCAGGACTTCAAAGTGAAACTCCCAACTGCTTGATGACATGGTTTCTTCATTATTAAACTGTGACAAACTCATGCATCTAAACAACCCTTTCCCAAACAAATTCACAGAGAACAAACTTGGCCTGTAGCTGACCTCAGTCACATATCTGCCAACACAGGTGGACTAAAGGCTATTTAAATAATTGCAGCTTTTCAACTAAGAGATTGCAACTGCATGTTTTAAAGCAATAAGGCAATAAAATACCTTAATGCACTATCACAGTCCAGTACCTAAACCTTTGTAAAGTGAAGAACCAACTCACATTTATGAGTTGGGGCTAAGAAAAAAAAGCAAACTCCAGCTTATTTCAGGCAGGCACTTGCACTGTGTAAATGCAGCTCCCTTTCCCACATGGCTCCCCAAGGTTCCCAGAAGTGAGCATCCACAGACAAGGGTATTTCCCTTTTTTTCCTTACAGCTCCTCAAAAAGTAGCATTGTTCAAAGGAAGCACAGAAAAGAAGCTTTTGGAAGGAGCTGCCCTGAGAGCTTGTGGGCTTTCATCCCAAACCATTACTATTACAACTTTTTATCTGAAATATCCACAAGAAAGGAAGGTACACACTTTCCTCTGACATGCAAAGCAGGGAGAAGACAAAGCAATTCTGCTAAAGAACCAGGAGGACCTGAAAGCTTTTCAGTTTCAGGCACACAAAATAGAGGACAATGAGACTTTTGTGCACTGTTGGCCACAGCCAAACCAGGAAAAGCAAACACACCTTGGGTATTTCTCCAGAGCAATTTAACAGCTGCCCTGGGTGCAGTCATGACGCCCATCCTGCCCAAATCCCCTTTCTGCCTGTGCTCTGGGCTGCCAGCATGGGCTCCTCTGCAGGCTGTGTGCTCAGGGGCTGGGAGAGGGGACACCCTCAATCAGCACCTTGCTGTGCTCTCTTCTCTTGATAAAACTTGCTATAAATCTGCTGATTTGGTTTTTAGCCCCACCAGAGCTGGATGCAGTGCAAATAGAGCTGGATGCAGTGCAATGCTCAATGGACACGCCAGCTGCTGTGAAGGCTCCTCCACTTGAACAGCCCATTTCTCCTTTCCTGAAGGAATTAAACTTTTTGCCTAAAGAGTTCATCTTTTCTGAGTAGCTCTCAGAAGGATCCTCTGCAGATCCTCAAGACAAAGATATTTTAGTTGCTGCTGCGGACAAAACTGCATTGCAAAGACAACCAAATTCCATTTTCACAGCCCCACAGACAGCTCATTGCTGATGCTGCCCACTCAAAGAGTACTGCAAGGAAATCCTCTCAGTTTGCAAGGTGATTCTCTTATCCTGTCTCCTTTGGGCAGGGTGTTTGCGCTTTTCTCTTTGGAAGAATCTGGAGAGGACAGAGTGCCTGTAAAGCTGTGCTGGTTCTGCCAAACACTGCAAGAGTGCCCTGGGGGAGCTCAGTGCAGCTTTACAAACACTGACACACCAGAAACAGAGAGTTTGGACAGGGCTGCACCTGAGGAGCAACACAAGTGCTGCTCCTGATAAGACTCCACAGGATTTGTCACAAACTCTCTTAATAAAGTATTTAGGAAAAACCCAAAGAGAATCCCACACAGACCTGGTTGTCCCACTGTGAGACATCTACAGAGCACTGCACTCGCAAACCAATGCATAAAAAAGAGAAGAAAAATGTAGATATAGATCTAAATCTGACCTGAGGATTAGATTAAGCAGAGAATTTCAAAGCCTGACAATTCCAAAGTGTCCATGGCATCCGTATTCCTGTCTGCCCTACTGAAAATCAGAGAGCCTTATCCACTATGGTCTACTTATCCTTGAAGGCTTCAAGAAATATCTCTTGGAGCTTGCTAAGTGTTTTCCTGAGGAAGCATATTTGAATAGGATGACACTGACCCCTTATCTTCTCTTAGAGAAAGTAAATAGATTATTCCTCCTGCAGCAGGGAAGCCACTTGCACTTTGTAATTCCTAAGTTTTTAAATTGTGCTGGCATAGCTGTTTCAGGGCCAGGAGAAGGACTGGCAAGGAGAAGCTGGGAACTTCATAAACTGGGGAAAATAAAATAGGTAATTACACGGTACATTTGTTACAGAAGCCTTGTAGCTGGACGAGTACTAAATTAATATAAGTAAATTCATTTTCATAGCGAGAGGACTGAAATTCAGTTGTGTTTAAGCTGTCAAAAACCTATTATTTTTCATATTTCTTCCTGAAATGGAATTCCTCTTGCTTCCCTTACAAATAACCAAATATATAAATACCAAGAGATAAATAATCAAGTTTCTTTGATCTCCTTTTCACATCTTTATCTGCTTATCTAGCAGTAGGAAATATTCTATAGTCTCTCTGAGTGTAGAGAATAACTGGTTTCTGACCTAAAGAGATTAAAATTCAGCGGTTATTGGAGGAGGACATAATTAATGAATAATAATAAATATTTTATAACAATTATAATATTTCATAAATAAATACAATGAATAAAAATAAAACATGAATAATAAATAAGAGCTACTGGGCCACTCAGGCAACTGCTTCTACCTTTATCCTGTGCTTCAGATGACACTACAGTTTTCATATTTGTCAAAAAATAAAGCTGTTTTCAAAGTAATATACAAAGTCTGGAGAAACCTATTAAAAAAAAAAAAGATTTCTAAGGTTGTCAGGCACGTAAAATAAATCTCAGTTGTTCTGTCACTGGAAGGGCAGCACAGAGCAGTGCTTGATGCAATTTGTGAGGGATAGTAATTTTGTTTCAGTTGTACAGAGCCATTGGGGCCAGAAAGGTAACTCATGAATCACTGCAAGCACAGGTCAGCCCAGCCTGGCTGCAGCTTTATATCAAATTATTCCATGCAGTGCTCCACAAGATGGGTTCACTTGGATGCTAATTTTGCTATTGAGAGTCTCTACAAAATCTCCAACAAACCGGTATCAACAAAGGCTGAGTTTTGCTTGGGCTTTTGCTTTGCTTGAATTGTTTTATTTTAAGTGACTGAAGAATGGTATATTCCCCACTATGAAATGCTGAAAGTGGTTGGGGAATAAAAGCCACAAATTGAGTTCTGTTATCTTTAATCCAGGCATTCCACCACCAATTTGCTTTCCATGAGATCACATCTGACAGGAACAATTTTTCTTTCCTTCTCCCCTCTCAACCACAAGATGTAAATTCACATTTACCCTGCTGTAAAATCCTAGAGGCTAGAAAGCAGTATAGATTTTGCATTTCACACCTGAGAACCGTTGGCATCAAACCTTTGCTTGGGTTTTTTAGCTAAAAACCAAACTTTACTTCTTAACCAGTTTGCCCTCAAACTATAACTCTTCTCCTTTCCCTGTAGCAAAGTAGCAGCAAGTTTCAATTGGTGGATGATGGTGATGGGGCTGAAAACAGCCTGCTCTAGTCAAGTGCTTAATTGCTATTATGTTGATAGGAATCATACTTTAGTCTTACTCCTGCTGCCAGAAAAAGAACTTGACAAACACCCTCTTAAGAACAAGCCTATCAACTCACTCTTGCAGGCAAACTGTATTATTTTATAATTATTTGTTACCTCTTAGCAGTTAGTTTAAATTTGGGTACTAGTTTTGCAAACACTCAAGCTTCTTCTACTGTGGCTGGATAAAGGAATAAGAGACCCCACAAAGTTATTAAAGAGTGTTACCTAAAGGACATTATTTCTTTAAACAAGTATTTTTCTATGTCAGAAAATTGTGGAAATTTTCAAAATATTCCACCCCCCTGCAGCAATGAATGAGCTGTAGCTACAAAGTAAACTCCAAAAACAAACTAACAAAACTTGGCACCTCTAACTCTCTAAGGATCAAGAGAAACCTCCCAACAACCGCTGCTCAGTATTTTTTCATTTATTAAAACTGTTTCAGGAAAATGAATGAAATGTGAGGGCCAGCACACCATTCTATCCAGGCTCTCTCTGAGCCACATCCAGACTGTTTTGAGCCAGTGAAATGACATCTGTTGAATTTAGCACATTTGGAGCAGCTTCCCTGAGAGCCAATGTGAAAAGCAGTGAGCACTGGATACTGAGTAATGAGAGCAAAATCACTAAAAATGTCTCTGGACTGGTGTAAGTTGGGAAATACTTTAAAATGAGAAACTGAGGATTTCTCTATGGATATACTGACTCCCTTTACAACAGGTCAGTACAAGAACATTGCTATTGCAATTAATTCCTGCTGCTTTGTAGAAGAAGCCAACAGGGCTGCTAATAAACTGCACCTACTAAAAAGCAAATCTAGGGCACACAAAGTCTTTATGGTTTTAGAACAGAACAAACCTGCAAAGGCCATTCTGATAATATCACCCTGAGAATGACCCTCACCTCAGCAGGCAAACATCTGGAACACCTGGTAAGTGAGAGGAGTCAGCAGCTGCTTGGCCCTGTATTGGCTACAGAACTCCAGGTTTGGGACCAGCAACATGCACGTGGAATGGGAAGAAAGGGGCAGAATCTGCATTATCCATCACCACCAGCTGTCTCCAGGTTAATATTAATAGTTTTTAAACCAAGCTGGGTTTTTTTCCATATGCAAGTCAGCTGAAGGTAAGGGATCTCTGGCAGTCCTGAGAGGGCAGAGACAAAGAGAAGGGTTTGAGCACACAAGTTTCACACCTGGCCTGCTCAAGGCCAAGCCCAAACAATAGGAACAAGGTAGCAGAGAGTCTTATATTCAGAGCTGTTTTTTCAAGTAATTATTTAACATTACAGGACACCAATGAAATGTAGAAATGACAGTTTTAATAGTAAAACACAAACCACTCAGCCATAATGTGACACATTTATGGGGTGGCTTTGCTGCCAAAACATTTATTCACTTCCCTCTGAAAAAAGAAAATAAACAGTCCTGGTCCACCCAGCCAGGAAGCATTCCCACTTTGGAGATAAAAGTGCACTGCTGCACATCCAAAGGCCACTGTGACAAATACTCCAGTTCTGGTGTGTGCAAGGAAGAGAAAATGGGTGAGTTTAGTTTTCTGGTTTAAGGGACTATTCCCATTTGACAACCAAGGTAGAAAACAAGGACTGGATAGGGATAGGTCTGGTTTAATCTCCTATATAATTTATAAAAAGAAAATAGAGTGAAGAATGTAGGTTCAGGTGTGAGTCTCTACTGAAGATGAGACTTTTGAGGAAACACGAATTTTAGAATTTAACTTAGCTCCACTTAAAAGAGAAAACAGAGGCTTCAATGAGCACAGAGCTCCACAGAGGAGAAACACTTGTGATAACATTGAAATACCTTGAGTGGTAGTATTGTAATTCATGAGTTCTCACTGTGTGTCACAGGGCTAGGGCATGCTGGAGAACTTTTAATTCTCTTTCTCTCCTTAAACAAGAGCACAACAGAAGTGACATGCTTTTCAGGCCACATACAATAACGAGCAAAGGCAGCAGGAAAGAGTCAAATTAATAACAACTTTGGTGTAATTAAAAAAAGGAAACATGAAAGAACAACATTTCAAATCATATAATCAAGTATCACTGTCAAAAGCATCCATTTAGTAAAGCAGGTGGCTTCTAAATGAAGAATATCCAGGCAACACTCGATACAAAAAATCTGTGAGAAAGTAGCAGCTACTTCCTCCAAATTCACTTCTAAAGACAGATCCTGACTTTGTAAAAATATTTGTTTACTGCTT
This sequence comes from Zonotrichia leucophrys gambelii, assembly GCF_028769735.1. Taxonomy (NCBI): domain Eukaryota; kingdom Metazoa; phylum Chordata; class Aves; order Passeriformes; family Passerellidae; genus Zonotrichia; species Zonotrichia leucophrys. Next base: position 43,949,478 of record NC_088175.1, on the reverse strand, counting down.
ATTATTTGGATAAGAATTTGCCATTATTTTCCACACAGAAGCTGCTCTCTGTGCGCTCGGCTCCACCAAAACCCACACAACTTGTAGGAGCATCACTCTGATCTTCCTGCTCATCTCACTGCTTCCTTTCTCCACCTATCCCAGGAAAGAAACATCACCCTGCTAATTTTTGTTCCTCAGGTTGTAAAGCCAAATTGGAACTAACAACTTTATTGAACCATTACTTTAAGCACACACTCACCAAGAGACAGTGAAAACTTGTGATCAAAGCAGAGTTTAGGTTGGGAAAGACCCTAAGGATCAGCAAGTCCAGCTGTTAGCCCAGCAGTGGCAACTCCAACACTAAACCAGGTCAGTCAGCAACACACCCGCACAGCTCTCAAACACTGCCCTGGGCAGCCTGTTCAAATGCCTGAGAGCCCTTTCAGGGAATAAATTTTCCTTAATGTGCAACCTAAACCACCCCTGCATAACTGGAGCCCTTTGCTCTTGTCCTGTCCCTTGCCCCTAGGGAAAAGACCAACACTCACCTCACTACAACAACATTTCATGCACATGGCAAGACCATGACATAAACATCCAACAAAGTCAAATGCCTTAGCAAAAAGGTTATAAAATATGCACAAGGGCCATATTCTCTCAAGCTCGAGAAAAGGAAATAAAGCAAGATTTTTACTCACAAGGCAGAAGAACAAGTTCCCAGGAGCTGCTGAAGCTGAGAAACAACACCACTGCTGCAGCAAAGGCCCCATCAGAGGCTGTTTGAGTCAGCTGCCCACCCCATTAACCTATTAGTGCCCAGCCCAAAGAGGGAAATCCTGGTGCTAATGAACCCCCTGGCAATCCTTCTTGGATTTGAAGGCCCAGGCTTTAGAATGGGACCTAGAGTTGAAGTTCATTGATGCTCACTGTCAATTTCAGTGCTCCAACTCCACTCAGGAATAACATTATGGTGAATATAACAACAACAATAATGGTATTTACATCCTGTGCCTCCCCTCTCTTGGGCAGAGAGCAAAGGCAAAGCTCCTAAGCAAGTATTGGCCAGCTGAATGAGCAGCTGGAGGAGGAAAAGGGTGGCAGCCCCACTCCCAGTGAGGGAAGGGAAGAGGGGACACGGTTCTGTGTGGGGGCACTGCCACGAGGCACCCCTAGACCCCCCATTTGTGATGGGATTGCCATTTAAAGCTGCTCAGCCCTGCAGGGAGGAGCTGGTCAGGAAAGCTCATGGGGTGGTACCATCTGCATTTCAACTCCTGAGTAGGGCAGGCACAAGTGTCAACAGGGTCAGAGAGGGGCTGCAGGCTCTGATTTTTGAAAATTCTGTTCAAACAGAACAGAATTTCAGAGTCACTGCCCTGTGATAACTCATCAAAGTCACACTATAAAACAGGAGCACAAGCCAAAGAACATGCAGCATGTTCTGCAGGCACCCTGCAGTGCTCAGAGCAGGACGGAGCAGCATCTGCAGCCTCTCAGGAATGTCTTCTGCTCTTTTAATAGTTCTCCTCGGTGGGGTGGGGAGGTTTGTATCACGTATCTTTCTCCCCTTGCTGAATCAAAAATAGAGCCCTGAGTCACAGGCAGTGCCTGGCCAAGCTGAGCACGTGTCCCCAGCTCCCCCAGGCCTCCTCCTCACCTCCAGCAGCTCTCCTGCTCCAGGAGGAGAAAATCCTCTCCCTGCCTCAGCACGTGCTCCCAGCAGCCCGGCAGATGATGCCTGTGGATCCAGAAATACACTGAAATGGGTGGGAAGTTTTCCTGCTGCCTTCCAGGATGTTGGATCAGGGCTGTTGGGATGATGACGTCCACCTTGGAATGGGGCAGCTGGCACTGGATGGATGGAGCTCCACATGGAACATGCCCTGCAAAGAGCACTTATCCTGCCCATTTTTAGTGGAAATGCCAGGATGACATTGAGCACAAAAGGTGTAACCAGGGAGCCTTAAATTATTTTGAACCTCAATCTCTTCTCCATAACCCTATTCCAAAGAGCCAAAACACTTCCCCTTCCACTCAGACCTGCACAATGAACAACAGGCAGCATAAACCCATGGTGGTTCATCAATATCCTGAGAATGGATATTTCCATGCTTTGTACAAGTAATCACTGTGAAAGTTGCAAGATGGGCAATTTCACAGAAGTTTTTGGTTTATTACTGTCTAATTTAAGTTTGTATTTTACTCCCCAAAACATGTTTGTGCTTTGTCCCAAATCAAAACAATCTGTGCTAGCAAACCTATAACTACCTGGGGTGATTGAGGTACAAAGAGTGGAAAAGGAAGGAAAACACAGAGACACAAATTCAGTTTTCCAAGAGCTGTTAATTACTCATTAGTTTGATATTATTAGCTATTAATACATAACTAACACAGGGGTCAGACCCCCACAAGCCCTCCTAGCACTGCTCTTACCAGGGCCCTGCTGTGGCTCCCACCTTGCTCAACAAGCAGCAATATTTACCCGCTGGGTTGAGCAATGCTGGCCATGCCCAGCCCAGGCTCATGTTTCAGGGCAGCCTGAATTTTGACACTGACCCTGTTGCTAATCTGTGCTAGCATGCAGACCTTGGCCTTGTTAAAGACTCTCATTGCAGCCTTTCATATCTGCTTTTTAGGGCTTTGATCTCTCATCCGAGCATCATCACACCTTTGCTGCTGCTGCAAAATCAAATGGTTTATTACTGCCTGCCATTGTCTCCACACTGTGTAACTTCTGCATTTTAAATGTATTTATTCTGCATTCCTGACTCTCTTTTCCCTTATAATGCCATCTCTTCAGTTCATTTCTGGCTTGTGTCTATTTCACAGGGACATGTCCCACCACCGTACACTGCTGTAACACTGCACTTATCATGTGCCTTGAGGGACAAAGACAGAAATTCTGACCCTGTTATAACCTAATTTTGTATACATATGTTTGGATTTCATTAGGAAAAGCAACACGGACTGAGATGCCCAGTGGCTCACCAGCAGTCACTGTAAGTATTTTAAAGCTGTGACATCCCAGTGTCCTGCAGCCTCCCCTTCTGCGATCCTGCTCCCCATCCAAGCAGCTCCAAAACTCAAAAGCAGTGAATGCGCAGTGTGAGCCTGTGAGCACAGACTGGCCATGCTCTCCTGAAGCACACAATAGGCAATTCCATGCACTCCCTGGGCTCCCTGCCTGCGTCCATGTGCCCAGCCCAGGCAGGGCAAGCCCTGGGCAGGGATGCAAACTCCAGGTGCCCCCACAGCCCCCAGCACGCGTGGGAGCCGCAGCTCTGCGGGATCCAAACCGTGACACCGCCTCCCAAAGGAGACGTGGGCTGGGAAAGAAAGTTCAGAAGCCCACTCACTTCTGAGTTCACCCATGGAAAGCACAGTGCTTGCTCACTGCTGGGAACGAGGACTTTTCTGTGTGCAAATGATGGCACTGCTGCCTTCCCCAGAGCCTTCCCACAGAGAATGGGGGTGGGCAGCAGAAGGAGAGCTCTGAGCACCATTTCAGGTACCTGTGCTCCCAAACAGTTCATAAATGACAAATTGAAAGGATTCCCAAAAAGAATATCCTTAGTGCAAAATAAATACGTTCATCCCTCCTTGCTCTGCCCCCAAAATGCTTCTGAATATTTGAAATGGTGAAAGAACAGAAGGATTTTATATCACAACAATCCTGAAATTCAAAATCACCAGCTCTTTGCTTCAAATAATTCACTATGGTGATTTTAACAGCACAAATCCTCCCTTCCTCATAATATTATGATCCCTTTTTTTTTTTTTTTGCAAGACTTCAGAAGAATCAGGCAGATTTTGAAAAAGAAATGACATAAAAGATGCTCCTGACTGCAGCCCAGTGAACAGAAGCTGTTTCTTCCCATCCTTCCCCTCCCATCTCACAGGGAACAAAGAGAATTTTCCACCTCTCAGCTTCACAGACTTCCCCAGGGCAAAAAACAAGCTTGCATCAGTCCCTGAAAATAGTTGCAGGGTATTGCTGCTGAAACTGCTTCACATTTAGGTCAAATCTTGAGAAGATTTTTAGCCAGAGCTGAAGTAGTTTTATGGGAGAACCTTGAGGTGCATCTCACACACTGAAATAAGGCACTAAGGAGACGTAGGGACAGGCCAAGGATTTCAAGTCACTGGAAAGCCAACTAATATTTTGTGTACAACTCTTGTGAGAACAAAGCAGTGTTTTTGTGACAAGTGATAAAGAACAATGAACTTTCAAAGGAACAAAGGTGCCTGGGAAATGCAGGGAGATCTACTGTAGCTGCCCTCTGAGAGGCAATGGGAGACTGGGGCAGGAAAAAGGGAAAGCCAGAAAATAATGTGACAAATCAACTTGGTCTTACAGAAGAAATTTAATCACGTAAGGCATTTAATCATGCCCTATTTTAAAAATGCAGGAGGAGGGGTATGATTATAATATAAAATGTGCCCTTCCAAATTCTCTTTGCTGACTACTTGCTAATGCTAATTTTACTGTCATTTTGTTGTGAAATTCATTTCACATTTTCAGAGCTGTTCACAGAATTATATAGGTGTACTGGGGATTTGGAAACTGAGCAGGCATTTATTCCTGTGACTGGCAGTCTGGTAATGCTTCATAAAACCAAAATACATAAACACCAAAAACATAACAAATGGTTTTTCATTTTAACCCAATACTTGATTTCACCCAAATGTTGATTGTTGTATTATAAATGCCTGAAAATATTCCACAGTCACTGTGGAAGTTTTCTTATCCTTTTGAATGAGTTTGTCATACAGTTACACTGACAAGCCATCAGAAATTTGCCATATTATTGCCAACACAAACAATTTTAGTGTCTATTGTGAGCTACAGAGCACACAAGTCTTGACACTAGATCCTCCTTGAATAATGATGTTTAAAGTAAGCTGGTTCTCTCTGCACAGCCTGTAAAACCAGGTGTGGATCAGCTCTGTGATGTTCTATAGGTTTCATTTGGACATTGTATTACCTGGGGGCAGTTTGCCCTGCAGCTAATGCTGGTGCCATGTCCCACAACCCTGTGCAGGAATGAACTTGCTGCTGCTACCGGGAGCTCCAGAGAGGATTTGCAGGAGTGGGTGAAGGGGAATTGCTCCTGTTGTCACCGTGGGACGGAGAGAGCGAACATGGCTCCTTGTTTGCTGGCAAACGACAGATCCTGGAGCCAGCTAAAACCAAGGCAGGCACCAGCTGCACAGGGAGCTCAGGATGAGACTGGAGCAGGAACTGCTTCCTCAGCAGCAGAAATGTTTTTGACACAGCATCCCAGGAGTGAACATGCTGTCCTATGCACCCTTCCTTCCCCTGAGCACAAAAAACCTTTGTTTCTTTTACAAAAAGGAAAGGAGTAAAAGGTTTTCCCTACTGCATGCAGATATATTTTCAGCATCCAGCACTGTCCTTTCATTCAAAATATGGAATTCTATTTTTATTCCCCGATTATCTAGCAGAATTCACCGTGACCCAAGGGAGAGGTTAATTCTTGTACTGAATATCCTATTGCCATGTGGTTTAGAGAGAGGGAATGCTGCTTCTTTTCATTTTGAAATTAAAATGCAAAATTGTCCTATTTATAATTGACTTCAACTATATATTATCTGCTACTCCTTTTAAAGGCAAAGTATTGCTTACTCTCAGAAATGTACAATACAAAAAGGTATTCCTGAATGTTTTATTTTGGAAGTGTAAAGGCTTTTAAAATAAACAAAAGTAAATATTCAAATACATTTCATACTGCATGTGGTAGGAGTGGCTCCATACAACACAATATGGATGATGCAAATCCAGCAGTTAATTTCTTTGAGACATACAGTATAATATAGATACACTTCCAGATCTGGTCTTGTGCCATTTCCTAACCCTTTTTTAATCATTTAAATCCAGCCTACTTTATTAATTATTAATATTTTTATTTTGTTATATTGATTGTTCAAGTTAGGAAAAAAAAAACCAGTTAAAAACTACTGACTTGCAAACACTGCAAGACCCTAAAAAACCTGCAATCTCTGAGGATAAATATACATTTATTTTTTGAGAAAATGTGTCATTACCTGCAGTTGAATCAAGGCAAAATGATCGTGCGATTAAATAGTCTGGATTGAAATTTAAAGCTGCAGACCATGATTTTCCCTACTCCCAGTTCCGCTTGAAATCTCTCACACCTTTAAAAAAATATAATTAGCTTTAGATTTCCCCGCAATAAATAACACCAGAACATACCTTGTGCTACCAACCTGAATTTAAAAAAAAAAAGTAAGAGGCCACCTCAGTGTTTTGAGTTCATGAGATCATTCAGACACAAAGCCCTAACAGAGTTTCCCAGTCAGAAGGCATCAGGAAGGCTCCTCGCTTATGGTGAACTTGGGCTTTAGCTTGACAGACCTTTTCCTGATGGTGCCCTTGGGGGACAGCGGCATGGTGTCCATGATGCTCTTGTCCTCCTCCAGCTGCCGGGCGGTGCACGACGGCGTGGGCACTTTCACCGTGTTGCCGAACTTGGAGTAGTCCACCGAGTAGCGCCCGTCCTCCTCCGCCACGATGGGCACAAACCTTTGGCCCCAGAGGATCTCGTCCGCCAGGTACGAGGTTCTGGCCTGCGTGGTGATGCCGGTGGTCTCCACCACCCCTTCCAGGATGACGATGATCTCCAGGTCCTCGTGGTGGTGCAGGTTCATGGGGGAGATGTCGTAGAGGGGGCTGTTCTTGTCTATCACGTGGTAGATGATGAGCGGGGACACCAGGAAGATGCTGTTGCCCCCCACGGGGTTCTCCATCTGGATGTCGATCTGGTTGAGGGGCACCACCTCGCCCTCCAGGCTGGCCGTCTTCTTCACCACCTGCATGCGGATGGTGGCACTGATGATCATGCTCTTGCGGAGGTCGCCCACCCTCAGCATGAAGCAGAGCCGGCCCTCCCGCAGCGCGATCACCGCGTGCTTGCTGAAGATGAGGGTCTCGGCGCGCCGGTGCGCCTGCGACGTCTTCATGAAGATGCAGCCCAGCATGATGGCGTTGATCACCAGCCCCACGATGTTCTGCACGATCAGCACCAGGATGGCGGCCGGGCACTCCTCCGTCACCATGCGCCCCCCGAAGCCGATGGTCACCTGCACCTCGATGGAGAAGAGGAAGGCGGAGGTGAAGGAGTGAATGCTGGTCACGCAGGGCACGAAGGCGGCCGCAGAGCCCGCCGTCCCCTCGGCGGGGTCCCGCTGCAGCCGGGTGCTGTGGTCCAGGTCCCCGTGCGCGAAGGCGATGAGCCACCAGACCATGCCGAAGAGCAGCCAGCTGCACAGGAAGGACATGGTGAAGATGAGCAGCGTGTGCGGCCACTTGAGGTCCACCAGGGTGGTGAAGACGTCCTGCAGGAAGCGCCCCTGCTCGCGGATGTTCTTGTGGGCCACATTGCAGGCGCCGTTCTTGCCCACGAAGCGCGCCCGCCTCTCCCGAGCGCGGTACCGGGCGTGATCGGGCACATCCTCGGCCAGCCGGGTCAGCACGTACTCCTCGGGGATGATGCCCTTCCTCGAGAGCATGGCTCCGCCGCCACCGCCGCCGCGCACCGCCCCGCCAGCCGGGGGGGCCCAGGGGCCCTGCGCGCCCCTGTGCGCTCTGCGCACTCCTGTGCGCTCTGCGCGCTCCTGTGCTCCGCGGGCTCTGCGCGCCCCTGCGCTCCGCGGGCTCTGCGCGCTGCCGGCCCTGCGCGCCCGGGCCGAGGGAGCGCCGCGGGCTCGGGGGCGCGGCCGCGCCCGGCGCCGAGCGGGAGCGCCGCCGCCGCCGCCGCCGCAGCCGGCCCGGGAGCGCTCCTCGCCAGAGCTGGGGGCGTTTCTTTACCTTTTCACCCTCCTTTCCTTTTTTTTTTTTTTTTTTTTTTAATTTCCCTCCGGGGGAAGGGTTTCGGGCCGCGGTTTGTATGTAAACATTTGATGCAGGACGGGTTTGCTGCCTTCCATTAGCAGGGGTTCCTTTGTGGGACGCCGTGGCTGCATGTCGGGTGATTATTCCGTGAAATGGGGGCAGGAGGGGGAAAATGGTACGGGCCAATTTTAAAGAAGGAATTTGAATAATAATAATGATAGTAATAATGATAATAGTAATAATGATGATAGTAATAATAATAATAGTAATAATAATAATTATATCTTAATAACAACATTCTAATAATATATTTATAATAATAACACAATAGTATCAATAATAACAATAACATTAACAATAATAATATGTATATACTAAAATTCACCTGTGTGTCTTTTGGTTAGTAGGAGGAAAGCATTCATCTGATAAATCGCAAGGAAGTGGTAGGAAATTTGCTTGAATAAGCTGAATCCAAGGATATTATGGCTAAACAAAAACGTGGAACTAAAGGGGCTCAATCCCACTTAAAATTCTGCCAGAGTTATTTAGAATAAATAAGGAAAATTTTTTTTTGTTTGTTTTGTTTTGTTTATTTTGTGCAGAGACGAGACTGTGAAATGGTGTCAGCTGTGGCTTCTCAGGAAAATGTCTACAGTCCATATGGCAGCAAAAGTTGAAAGAAAAAAAAAAATCTGGCCAGAAAGGGTTAACCCCAGTGACATGAACTTCCAGACAGGCATCAAAATCCTCGGAAGAGGCAACAAAGGGAGGCAGGAAGCTAGAACCTGTTGGGGACACTGGGATATCTCTCATATATATGTGGGTATAAATACATACATGGGCATGCCTATGAGGATGTGTCCTGACAAGATGCATTATGTAAAAACATTCTGATGTGGCTTTGCTGCTGAATAAACAGCAATATTCTCATTGATGTGTTTATTTCCTCTGGTTTCAATATTTTGCTTCTATTTCAGTTTAGACATCAACATTGTGGAGTTTTTACAGCATCCTAGGATATTCTGGATAAGAGTTATTTCTTCAGTACCAATGGATTTGTGATTATTTATTTTCTAGTTGCACGACATGTGTCCATGGACTTTCCTTTAGTTTTGGCTCTAAGTACTTTGGTACACACTGCAAACAGCTCTTGGCACTGATTCCCTGGGCAAGGCAATTGTCCAGTGATGTCTGGGAATCAGCCAGTTGGGGTTGAAAGCAACTTCCACCACCTACAGCTGCTTAAAGCAGCCCACCAAGGGATTTCAGGATAGTGGTTTGAAATAATCACCCTGAGCTCTCTGAGAATTTGTTATAGGTCTTGTAATTAATTGTTTACTATTACTTTGGACTATTTGTACTTTCTGTGTATGGATTGTGGCATGTCCTTGCGCACATCGATTCCCTTTGGAGGGGTCAGTTTCCCAATCTGGTTCATCTTTCTTGCTGCTTTGATAAATAAAGCTAGAATAACAACAAGGTGCCCTGGCACGTGGCTGCCAGGCCACTGAGTTAGCCAAAGGTGGCTAAGCCCTATCTCTAGCCCTTTCTCTTCTACATCCCTTCATCTAGTCATCTCCTAAACTCTCTTTGTGCCCTTGGTGTGGATGTCATCTGCACCTATGCTTTTAGTTTGTTAACTACATGATTTATATGACAATTTAATTTTTTAAAGAGTTTGGTTGTGGTTTTTTTCTTTTTAAAAGACCCCATTTTTCTTTCTAAACATGAAAAAGAAAACCCATAACCCAAGAGGATGAAGTTGATTGAAGTTTTACTTGTCAGATGTGTAGTTCTGCAGCTGTGGCAGCAGGTCCTACTTCCAGAATTTTGCAGTGAGCCTAAACAGGCTGTAGAACACCAGGCTACTCCTGGGCAGCATTTTACACCCTTGCAGATATGGACATAGGGATTCCAGAGGCAATCCTGACTTTTGTGCCGTTTTTCCTGACTCTTTTCTGAGCGTGGTCTTCATTCTGTGCCTTTTCCTCCAGAGGGCGGTACCTCCATGAACGTGGGATGGATAAAACCTGTGCCGGGGAGAGGGTTTTGGAGGAAGAGTGAATTGCTGCATGGCCTGTGCTAGGAACGACCCAGGGAAGGGTGATTTATGAGCATAGTCATCACGCTGCTTTTAGGAATCCTGAACTCTCTAGAGCAGGGCTTCCTTGCTTCCACTTCTGCAATGGGACTGTCATTGACCACTTCTTTTCCTTCATCTCTGAGCACTTAGGGGCTGAGAGGGGACAGCAAAGCCAGTGGCTTCTGCTGAAGAATTTCTAGAGCTGTCTTTGTGGATCAAGTGGCAGATACTTAAAAGAAAAAAGTGACAGATCTTCTGAGTGAGCCAACATACTTGTGTTAAGAGCTGCTGAAAACAATTGGGCTCACAGGAATGAACAATCCCACTCTGTAGTACTGAATCATGAGGGGTAAGTTCTTCCACCCACAAAATAGGTTTTACACTTCAAAACTCCCCCCCTCCATTTATTCTAATTTTAATGGCTATCAAACAAGATCTTATGATAACTGTCAAATTAAAATTTAGTTGTTGCCATGTTATTACTCTGCCTTTAGAAGCTGAGTAAAGCTTCAGAGGCTACACAGTTAGTCTGAAATGAAGTTTCATGAATCACCTTGCAATATGAGGAGGTAGGCAGAAGAAAAGAGATCAGAGTTGGTTCTGCAAAGCCACAAGGGGAGGCAGGAGCAGAGATTGGAAGAGGACTGATAAGCAGAGCCATGCAGTGTTTCCTGGCCACAGTAAGACAAGAGAGTAAACCCTGTAAAGTTTTCTGTCTAGTGGAAGCATTTATACAAAGCAACAACAGAAACTCTGGTGCAGCTCCATGGGCAGCCTATCCCCTAACACCTTTGGGGCTGGGACAAGTCCTATCATCCCCCAGGAAAACCGAAAGCCCTGGCTTGGCTTGTAGCCATTGCAGTACAGCCCTTTGCTTAGTGATGCCTCACTGCCACACAAACACATTTGTGAGCCTGGTTAACAGAGACTGCTGGGCTGCCCATCTCATGGCAACGAGGTCTGCTGACTTGGGTAATGTCAATGAGCCTCACACCACAGAAAAAATGTTCTGGGGAACTGCTCCTGGTCACTGGTGAGACCCTTAATCCTTTGGAGTTAGGGGCAGGAACTCCCTGGTCCCACATAAACAAGACCAGCTGAAATGTGCTGAGGAAATGCCCTGTCCCAGTGGCAGCCAGGAGCCTCCTTGGTCACAGATACTGATTCAGCAGTGGGGTACCATTAAAAATTGGTAATTGTTGGATATGCATGAACTCACCTTACTCTCCTGCAATGCTACTCTGGGAATTACAAGCCCCATTTAAAATGGAAATGTGACACTTGCACTCTTGAGCTGTAATTTCTTAGCGCTGCAGGATAAAGTCCAGCCCCCTGTCCTTTCCTCCCTGCATTCCCTTCTGGGTGAGGCTGGCAGGAGCTTGTGGAGTAGGAGCAAGCCCAAACTGCAGTGTCAAATCCCAGACACTTCATTCAAAGCACAAAAAACCTCACTTCTCTGCATCTCTCCCCCTGCCATTAGGATCTCTGAGAGCTTCCACAGAGGGCTGCAGAGCCTCTGCAGTGTGAGTCTGGGGAGTCCTGCAGAGTGGTGCTTTCCTAAGCCTTTACAGGATGAGATCCTGTCTTAGAGCAGTAATGGGAAGCCAGGAGACAGCATGCCCAGGAGCTGTGGCAGAAACCTGCTCTGTGCCCTTCTGGTCCCACTTCTCCTCTCAGCCCTAATGGAAGCCTGGCATTCCAGGGTGAAAACACACCCTGCAATAGTTCTGCAGCCATTCTTTCCTGGACACTGCCCAGCAAACAATTCCCTGGAGGAGGAGAAAGCTCCCAACTGGCCTTTTTCTCTCTCGAAGGGTGGTAGGCAATGTCAGAGCTGATGCCTTTCATCTGCATTGCCACATCCTGCTCATTTACCACTGCTCATTCTGCACTCTCCTCTGGTGCCACTTGCCTGCCCTTCATGATTGCCCAAGTAACAGCAGGGATGTGCTGCAAATACTCTGCTCTGGAACTGATAACACAAACAGCAACAGCAGTTCTTCATTTTCCCTGGCTCTCTGCTGCAGTGCTAGAAGTAATGCCTTAAAATACCACAGGTCCCATGAGAACACTGAGGTGTCTTGTTCTAGAAAATAAAGCTTTTAAAAAGTGGTTCCAAACTAACTGAGCAGGCTAAAGAGTGAAAAAAACCCAAAACCCCCAAAGGATAAAGAGCTCTCCTAAGCACTAGAAGTCCTTCAAATAGGGGAAGTAACAAAACAAAAAGTGGATGTAAAGGTAAACTTGTTTTGTAAAAAAAATCAGGTAAAGGTAAACTTGTACAAAAATCATTGAAAAATTCATTGTAGCCTTCCATTATTGACCTTCTAACCCTCTATTAATGAAAAAGTCTCAGAATGACTGTCATAGGGCAGGGATGAGTAGCTGTCTAGCTGAATTAGGATAATTTTAGTGGCTAAAAGTTGTCTTTAGTGTCCAGAATTTATTGGTAAGGGTCACAGTAAATCTAGACACATCACGACAGCGGGTGAAATATGTGAAACTAGGAGATGATGAGTCAAGCTGTCATGGCCCTGAGCTGCACTGAAAGGTTTAATGCTGTTTATTTACCAGACTTGGAGGGATAATTTCCAGATGAATTGGTACATCTGCACTGATCTGGAAACAGTGTACATTAAACACTGATACTTTATCACAGCCTGCCTCCCCTCAGCTTCTTCACAGTTTGGGAGGGAGTCTGCCCCCATCCTGCTTGGAATCAGTGTAATAGTATTCAGTGGGCAGAAAGATGGAATCAGATTGTGCTTCATTTCTCGACAGGATTAAAGGAGAGTCTAAGGCACAACTCAGGCACTATCAATAAACCACAATATAAAAAATGTTTTATAGATTTTGTATTTAGATATTAAAGCTTTACAGAGTCATTTCATTGAAAGAGATACAAGCTTTTGAGAGATACCTTTGGTATATCATTTTTCCTTCTGCATTTCGTCAGTCATGAACATTATCGACAGTAAGGCTATGACACATAAAAAATAACATATTAATAAATGATGGGGGTTGAGAGTTACATAAAAACTCCATGCTGGTTATGTTTGTTTGATGTGTATCCTGTTGTGGTTCACCCATGTAGTTTTTTGCAAATATATTTCACGATTCTTTGGCAGCAAATAAAAAGAAAAGTAGTAGTATACCAAAAGTTAAAGTATACAGATAATTCATTAATGCTTTGGATGGAAAAAATGGCTCATTTTATTAAAAAAGGAATAGCTCAATTTATTATGAAATAATATTTATTTACAGGTATTTTACATTTTTTATAAAATAATAAAATTGTATTCTAAAATGCTTTATTTATTTTTATTACTTATCTGCTTGTACAAAAGAAGCAAAGACACTGTCTTCTTGTTCTAGCAGAACCTCAGGCTTGTCATATTCCAAAATAACCCCTCTCTTCATTACAATAACCAAATCTGAATTGAGGATTGTGTGCACACGGTGCTGAAAAACAAATAAACAAAATGCCAGGTCAGTGTATCTCTCTATTCAATATATTCCAGGATAAGATGAATTTTCCTATCAAGTTCAAGTTTGATAAAGGCTACGTATTTTCTGTGTAAACAGTGCAGATAAATATACAGACCAAGAGCCAGGTGGATACTCAAGTACCTAAAAACTACACAGGTACTTTAGTATGAGGAATCCTAAAGTTCCCTTTAGAAAGTCCCCAGCCCAGAGTCCTGCTCCCAAGTGCAGCCAAAAGAAGGCAGCCAGGCAGAGTAGGAACTGGACAACTGAGTGTGGAAGTGCCAGTGGGAAGCTGGGAATTCTCCCACTCCTGGATTGTATCTGGGTCTGGGGTGGCTCCTGGGCTTATGTGGTTTGTCTATTTAGAAAGCTGATCCAGTCAGTTTTACAAGACTTGGGCCACATCTTCTCCTGAGCTTTCACAACCATTTTGCACCCATATCCTTTGGAAAAGGCTTTTCCACACTTCCTCCCCACTGCATGAACAAGTACTCCCTGTTCTGCGCGCTCTGGGCTGTGTTGCTCAGACTTTCACCTGACACCCCTTGCCTGTGACTTGGCAGACCTCTCTCTCATGTCCCTACATTGTCCTTCTTCCTCACAGAAGGGCCCCAGCCTGCCCAGCTGCTCCCTTCCAGGAGCAAATCCAACACCTCCAAAATCATCCTGTGCTTCTCAGCATTTTTCACTTGTAATGTGTTGTTCTGGGCAAAAGGAGACTGGAACTGCACACAGTATTCAAGGTATGTGTGACTGACTCTGAGTTCAGTCTTCTCGTTCCTAATAATCTTTTTTATTTCTTTGTCCATACCACATTTTTCTATCCTAACTCAAGCATTACCTAAACAAATAGCATGCATTGTTTCCATCTTCTTTTTAAATAAAATGCTTCAGTAATTTCCATAATCCCTGTCAGATTCCATCTCCTTTACTGCTTCTTTTAGGTTTTTTTTTCCCTACCATTTATTTTTGGGTTTAGTTTTTTATAAGCCTCTTCATACTGACAGAATTCCACTTTTTCATGTTAACTGTAACTGCATGGGATTTTTTTGGATCTGTTTCACTCCCTCAGGGATATTTAATCTCAGAATATTATGGTTGCTGTTACACAGCTGCTCTTCACCCATAAGGTTCCTAATCAAGTCTTGGGCATCCTCAGTATCAAAACAACTCTTGTATTTCCTTCTCAGGCTTTCCTAGCCAGATTTTCCATAAAATAATCACTGATGGCATCTACAAATCTCATATCTTCTGCAGTTTCTATGACATTTATCCATTCCACAGGCAGGGGCAGGGGACTGAAATATCACATTCCAGCTGAATTTGCTGCCCTTGTCTGATCTCTTTCAGTGTAACACAATCAGTGCTGCCACCCTGGTAATTGTGAGTAATACAGAAGATAACAGAGAGCCAGAACTGTAACTCCTACTGTTCCTATTCTTCCTAAACAGAAATTAGGAATACATGGCTTTTTCTGGGAAAAAAAAAACCACCAAAACCAAGACAAAACAAAACCACACCTGAAAATCAACAAACAAACAAACAAACTCCACCCAAAACAAACAGAAAACCAAACCAACCAAAAAAAAAACCAACAACACCCCCAAAACCATTACCCATCCCACAAACCCCCTGTGTTATGTTTCCACTACAGAATGTTTTGAATACAAACCCACCTGCTGTAAACCTCATTTACAATTGGAAGTAAGCAAAAATATTCAAAGTAAGTTTATTCCAAAATATTGTTTGAACTGTGCAGTTTAAAACTCACTAAGAGTGCCAAAGAATAATAAAGCTTTTTCAGCCTGTCCCCAAACAAACTGAAAAAGATACATAAATGCAAAATACAGTGCAAATCTGAATTTCATGCAGAGAAATCAGGAAATGTCATGGTTATGATTCCTTTGTTTTTTTATAAAGACACACTGGATGGATACCATAAGATAAATCAGATCTTCTATTATACATTTGCTAGGTGAAAATAAATGATGCTCAGAGATTCCTGAGCACATATTTCTCATGTTGAATTTTCAAATGTTAAGGAGCATACTGACTTCATTTCAGCTCCCTGAAATGTGTATTTACTTGTCCTTAGTTAAATGATTATTTTAGCTTGATGAAATTTATATTTTGCAGCAAAGTATATGGCATTTTAAATTAGCTTAAAATGGGAAACAGAAGATAGAGAGCATATTTAGATTATGTACCTTTACAGGTAATTTGACTTATGCAACACATTTAAGAAGCCACTCTTATGAATTTAAGTAAGAAATTTAAAAAAGGAAAAGAAAGCTTACATTTAAACACTATTTTAAAAAAGAAAAAGATGACTGGCCCAATTACCACATTTATTAACACTGACAAGAAGTGACTAATGGGGCATTTCAGATCCCTGTTAGCATTAGGATGGCAGCAGGGACTGTACTTACTGCAATTGTAACCACAGTGCGGTCAGCAAACGCAGTCATGACCACCTTCTGGAGAATGTTCTCCTAGGGAAGGAACAACATTTGGTGCTTTTCAAACAACAGAAGTTGCATGACAGACAAGATAAAGAATAAGAAGGTTTCAGTAAGTAACCACTGACTATTCCATGCTGTTATTTATCATCCATTGCAGAAGTGAAACATGAGCTCTGTGTCCGAACTAAGGCAGAGCCTGCTCTCTCCTGCCATTGCCTCTGGGGCTCAGCCGACACCAGAGCTGTGCCCTGGCCCCAAACTCCCGCTGTCCTGGCCTCAGTCTGACACTGAGGAGACCCAAGGTGAATGTAGGTGCTGCCAGGCTGCCCATGCTGGCGCCTCCGTGGCGTGTCCTTCACCCCAGTGCAAGCCCAGGAATGTCCCAGCACAATGGGGACATCTAACACCAAGGGGTGGCAGGGACAGGCAAGGGACCGCGCTGTACCTGGCATAGTTAACAGTGGAGATGATATTTAAGGTGGCCTTAGCATACATAGCTCTCACTCAACAAGTACTCATCCTTGGCTATTTAGGAGCCTGTTGTTGCATTCCAAACTGCCTGGAAGTGTCACAAGCACAGATACCTCCATTTGTTATTAGCTGCTCTTCAGAGAAGTATTGCAAAGGAGGAAAACTCAAAATTCAAAATGTGTTCCAACTGCACTATGGTTCCCTTGCTGAAGCTCAAACACCAACATTTTACTGAACTAAAAATTGTAGCTGTTCTAACAAACCCCTCCAATTATGTTCTTTACTTACAGTGGAAAGAAAATGGAAATATTTCCTGTAATAACATAAGAGATGAAAAAATGTACTATTCTATTTGGCTTAAACCCAGTCACTGCACTATTACTGAGTGCCTAAGCATCTGCCTAGAAATTCCAGGCAATTAATGCAATAATCCAGTATGTCTTTTCTGTGTCTGTGTTTATTTCCTTGCCTCTACTTTCAAACCTTTTAACTTCCTGCCACCCATGCTGGGAAAACTTGTCACTTGCCAAATCACCCTTCACTGACCATCCCAGCTGACCTTCTCCAGCTTTGTTTACTTTAGAAACCCCACTGCCAATTAAAATAACATGCTTCATTTTCCTAATGCAATCAGCTCTGGAATAACTATTCAATCCCTAGTAAAATGGTTTGAAAGCTCTTTAGATTTGTTAGCAGTGACTCACAACTACCTGGGCTTGTAAGTATGTCTGCAACTAAATATGGTGTAAGCATATTACAGAATAGACAGAATTGTTTTCCACCTTTTACTTCACATATCAAGTAAAAGAAATCAGAAGCACTTCAAACTCACTGTTGCCATGTCAATAGATGCTGTGGCTTCATCCATGATGAAGATGCTAGTCTTCCTCACAAAAGCCCTTGCCAGGCAGAACAGCTGCCTTTGGCCCTGGCTGAAGTTTTCACCCCCTTCTGTGACTATTGCATCTGGAAGTGATACAGAAAATCACAAAGGTCAGATCAGAATAAAGCATGTGCTTGGAAAACAGTCTCACTTTCAGTGTAAAGTAGTATTTCCTAGGCTTACAGCTGCTGGTGACACACTTTTGCCTGCTTATTCTCAGTGTTCAACACCACCAGTACTTTTGTCTCCCTATAATCTCTGTATCTGTTAGACATCAGAGCAGCTGAGGATGTTCAAGAGTGAGTTTCAATGAAACATGTACAGTCTAGAACACTGCACCCCCAGTCAAACCAGCACCCATCATTTCTTTACCCTAGGGCTGTATAACTTACCATTTTAAGGAAGTTTGTTGGTTATTTTTTGGTATTTTGTTAGGTGTTTGGTGGGGGTTTTTTGATTTTTTTTTTTTTTTTTTCTGCATGGCCAAATGATTCACACCTTGAAGCTTTAGAGATCTTCCTCCTTGGACATGACTATTAGAATATACAAAAGTGTTCTAGGTAACAGATGACTTGTTGACAGATTATTTGATTTAACAAGACCCATAAAGCTCATTGCTTCATAACAAAGACATACTGAAATAAAATAATTTAGCCATTCATTTGAAAAAAAGAGGATTCTGCGCCCCAGGTACAGTTGGTAAAGGAGTTATACAGACATAGGACATTTGCCTGCAGGCACTTTTTGTCACCTTGCACAAACTTCAAAAGCTCTTTCTTCATCAGCTACCCTTGTAATAAACAAGCGTGAAACAGGAACACTGTGAATGCTGGAAACAATATTCTCAGAAGAAGTCTCATTACCTAGGCCCCCAGGGAGTGCCTTCACCACGTGCTTGAGCTGAGCTATTTCCAGTGCTTCCCAGAGCATGCTGTCAGTGCACTTCTTCTCTGGGTCCAAGTTAAACCTGCAGCAGGGGGAATTCAAGAACATCAGTCAACAGAAACTGCTGCAATGGATTTCTGCTCTTAGTGTGCTTAGGAACAAACCTGCAGATAATCACAATCATACACTGAAGGTCTGGGCTTGATTCTGATCTATCATTGGTATAAATCCACTGAATTGCCCAGACTTGATCAATGTTTATGCCAATGTGATTAAGGTGAAAATTTAACTGTCAGGCAGAAAGGGAAAAGCTTGCTATTTTGTGGCTATCTTTATGGTTTTGGAATTTATTTTGGTCTGTATAAACTAAATAAATCTCATGTTTTACTAGAAAAAGCTGTGACTATACTCAACCATTAACATTCAATTTTAACAAAGGCCAAAATTCTACCCTCCCTCTTTTTAAATACAATGTCACTTTGTTCTTCACTGCTGTAGAAATGCTAACAGAATAATCAAGCTTCATACTGCATTACGAGATTGAAGTCTTCACTGCAATTCAAAAAACCTTGGATTTATGAACAGATAAACATTATTTTAGCTTGCTGTGGCCCAGAAGTGACAGTAACAAATGTGAATCTCACATCATATTACATTAGCATGTACAATGACAATAAAAGATTCAATGGTTCATGACACTATTTTTACATTTTACTCCTGCTGTATGAGTTGTGAAGGATTGATGCTGGCCTAAATGCATTTTTTAATAGATTAATTAATAAAACAAAGGAATACAATCACATCATCTTCTGATGTGAATGAATCATGGTCTATTCAGGCATGTCCTGAAGCCTGTATCCTTTTCAGTGAACTCTGATCATTTAAGTAGAAACTAAAACTGCAGGAGATGTAACTGTGCACTGAGAATTGTACTGTTTCTTCCTAAGGTAAATGGCACAGACACAGGGAAGGGCATTTGTTGGAAACTGGAACTTTTGGCCATTGTGTCTACTACTACATCATCTTCTCAGAGAAGTAGGAGGAGAATGCAAAAAGGAAAAAAAAAAAAAGCTAACATATTTGGTGCCACAGATGAAATGGCTCAGAAGAAACACAGATAGAGGCTCCAGGATAAAACAGGCCAGCCAGTCTCTCAGTACTTCTCATGTTGCTCTTTTGCTTTCTCTCTGTCTACAGCAATTTTTTAGTCTGCATTTTTACATCTCATGTATTAAGGCAGACAGATTAAAACAGATGTAGGAGAGAGAAGGTTTCAAGAAATTATGGGTGGTTATGAGTATTTGATCAGTGAGCTAAACTGATTACTGGATCCTGGAGGAAAAAATATTGGCCTTCTCTGCTTCCCAGGCATGGGATGTCTGCAGCCAACAGTGTCCTGTCCAGGCTCAGGCACAGGAAAGGTTAGTCTGGCAGAGGTGAATTAAAAGCACAGACAGAAATATAACATATAATTCTTACTGTATGAAATATAAGCAATTTCATGTTTTTTATTTTATTGCTGGCACTTAATACTCACCGGATTGTTCCACTGAATAAAATAGGATCCTGGAGGATGATTGACAGCCTGGATCTCAGTGTCTGTAAGGGCAGCTTGGCAATATCTATACCATCAATGATAATCCTCCCTATTCAAAAGAAAGGGCACAGTGTGTTTATTGTGCCACACAGCTGCTGGCCAAGACATGGCTCACTTCCAGGCTGAAAGGCAGTATGGCAGGAACTGTATCACACAGCCCCTTCTCCACCAAAGAAACATGCTTTGGCTAAAAAGCCAGCACAGCCTTCTTGAGAGTAAGCTCAGCTGGAAAGCACACAGAGGGGGCCTGAAGTACCTTCTGAATGATTAGATACACTGCTTAACTGCTGGATCACTACACAGCTATCAAACAACAGGGTCAGACATTACTTCAATCAAGGATTAATTACCAGGGGCAACAAGCCTTTCAGAAAACCAAATTACTGTTGAGCACTATGAAATCTTATCTCTGAGTACAACTGCGTTTCTGTATAGGGGCTCTGTGGGTGATGTGGCTGGGAAACAGGCTGACATCTTTTTGAGATGCACCCTGTGAGGCATGTGGACATGGTCCAAAAAGCAGGAAATATGGCAGGAAATTCCAGGGCAGCAGGCCAAGCTGCAACCCCCAAGTGCTGAGTTGTTTGAGCCTGGTGGATCCCTTCTGTGCCTTGAGCACAGATTACACCTGAACACCTTGCCCTTTTATGCTTTGGTCCTACTGTTGTGATTTAACTGCACAAAAGGCTGTCATCTGTCACTCTTGGACTTTTGCTTCTATCAAGCAGAATTTTTATTGATCTGGCTTACAAATGGCACAGCTGTTAGGTGACAGATGATAGCAGCTTTAAACAAGGCCAGAAAGTGTGTCCTGCAGATTTGAAAATCACACTTCAGAGATGCTGCTGTTAAGGAAAAGACTACCAAAGAACCTTCAGGAGCTAAGCTTGAGTGACACACAAAAGTGTTATCTTACCCTCAAAGGTGTCAACCATTCTGAAAAATGCAAGAGAGAAGGAGGATTTTCCACTGCCTGTTCGGCCGCAGATCCCAATCTGTGACACAAAAGCAGATGAAGATCAGGCAATGGAAATACAGGAAATGGATAACATCTGTACTTGACACAGCAGATGAGAGTGTGGAGGAGCTGTTCTGATTCACATGACCCTCTTCTCCTCCTGACAGATCAAACTGAACCAGCCATTATAGAATTGCTGTGTTCACTTTTTGTCTTTTAGGGTTCTGAGCATTTAAGGATAAATCAAGGCCAGTCCTATAACAGGTACAATAGGAGAATGGCAATGATGGGTACAAAGACAAGAGAGTCACGTGAGAAGGATGAAAAGTAGGTGTAGCACTGTAAGGGCTCACTGTCACTTCATTTGGCACTGTGTGCTGACAGGAGGCACTGGGATACAGAGAGGGAGGGTGTTTGCCTCAATACACCAAGCTAAGAATCCCCCAGACTCCTTAACAGTGCACTACATGCTTTGAGAGAAAAAAAATCATCTGTAATTCAGTCACCAAAGCATTCTGTGGTATGTTTTAACTCTGATTTATGTGATGTGCTAGTCTAAAGAGCTTCTGAGAACCACTGGAGTTCTTTACCTTTTGTCCTGGTGAGATGTGGGCATTGACATGTTTTAGCACTGGCTTCAGGTTGCTGTCATATCGGACACTGAGGTTCTGGATTTGGATCTCCCCTCTGTCTGGCCAGTTCTGGGGAATCTGTGATGAAGCTGTACCATGGGCACAGGGGGGAAAAAACCCAACATCAACCCTCTTATAATAAACTAGTTGGTTCATTAGGTGATTTACTACATTTTTCATGGCAATACACTGCAAAGTCATTAAAATTTCAGCAAGCTTTCTGCATGCTGCACAAAACTGCACTTACAAAGGAGCCCTTCATAATTTTCAGCTTCTGTTTTGAGAAGGCCATTGATCCTTTTCACTGCCCCCAGCTGGATCTCCATGTCAGCCAGGTTACGAACCATCCAATTCAGATAGTTTGACACCTGATGTAAAGCAAACACACAACTGAATCCCAGATCTTTAGTAGTTTGCACCATTTGACCAGCATGCAATTTATATTCCTACACATGAACGCCTCAGTAAGTTGTGAATGCACTGGATGGTACAACACCAACAGGGAGGCAACAATGACTAAAGGTTACATTTCCTAACTGCAGTGCACAGAGACTTTGGTATTGTGGATATCTGATCTACACCAACAGAAAAGAGGGTGGGGGAACAATAAAGACAGGTGAAAAGACATAATTTTGGTAACTCAAGTTTGGACAATCTAGAATGACATACCAGGGCATAATTACAGCTGATGCACTGAAAATGTATTATTCACAATGCAACACAGTATAAAAAATTATGATGCAACTTGTTCATGTTTCATTGACATATTTGAACTAACACCTCAATGAGATTTGATCTCAAAACTGAAGAAAGTATACACTCAAATATGTCAACCATCACATGTGAACTGAAGTAAACACATGGTTTCCATGATGTTACAGTACCCACTAGAGATGTACAGACACCTTCAATCTTCCTGTTCATCTTTGTGCCCTGAGGAATTACAAAAAAATGTTTGGGAGAGACAGAAAGGATCCTGAGATTCTTACCATAAGAGCATAGGTTAGTCCCAAGCCTACAAGTCCTGAAGTGATTTTATTATACAGGCAACTGGTAATAGAAGTGACAGCTGCTATGAGCACCACACATGCTCCAATGTACTCCTGAAGGAATATGAATAAGCTCCATCATTATAAGTCTACAAAGGATTAAAACGTTCTCATAACTTTGCACACCAAATAACAAAGCCATTGCACCATTTCCAAACACAGGCAGAAAACCCCATGGAACTCCATCCAGACCTAACCAGGAACCCATTATTACTGCTATCAAGCAGGGCTGTGCTGGGGAAACCAACACAGATACCTAAAGCATGTAATGGAGGTGGCTGAAATCATGCAGCTGAAGTTACCTGGGATAGGAGGGAAGTGCTCATGCATCCCATCTCTGTGGCTGATGATGAACTGCTGGGAGGCTCTGCTGTTGCTGCTGAGTTCCTACCATCCATAACTGTTCAAACAAGCCTCTCTTGCACAGCACACACCTATTATCTTAAGGGCCTCTTTCTGCTTTAATTTAAATCATTGGTGATTTGACTTCCCACAGACAATTCTTTGAGTAAAATTGTGTAACAGACTAGAAAACAAACTCTGTGGGAGGATAACTATCATTTGTCTGTGTTTGAACTGTTAAGTGATATCAGTATTGATCAGAATTAGGGACTTCAGGGGGTCTAGCCCTGAACATATAATAGGGTAATCATATTGTATTCAAGTCATAACCAATACCTGAACTAAATTAGAAAAAGTACCAGTTAAGGAGAAGTCCAAAACGAAGCCATAGAGTGTGACATGAAAAGTGAATTAACATACATTTAGCACATCTAAAAGAAACCCATGTTACCAGAACAGCATTAGTACACCTGCATTTAAAATTGTGATAGAACCTTCCACAACATAAAATTCTTTTACTTGCTTCTTAGAGGATTATTTTTAATAAACCATTTCTCATGCCAGGCCACTTCACTGAGCAGAAAACAGGCCACTGAATATCTTTGTTGTTCTTCAGATGACCCCCAAAACAGACTCAGACTTATCTAATTAGAAGAGCTTCTAAGATATTGAAATGTTCCTAGGAAGCCACAAGGCAGAGGCTGCTGACACTGACTGACATGGCTCTACAATAACATGCTGGTTGGTGGCACTGCTCAACTAGCTCTGATCACTCTTCACACACAGAGGAGCCAGTATGACCCATGAAAACTATTCCTGTCTTGGAAAAACAGCTGCAGGCTGTGGGGAAAATTCATACCCCATTCAGTGACCAGGATGGGTTGGGCATATGATCATTACAGCCAGAGAGACATGGAGGGCAAAGGTATAGAAATTGTTGGATGCCTCATCAGATTACTCGGAACAAAGTTAAAAATTCCTTGTGTATATGAAATAATAACAGTAATAATAGTAATGTAATAATGATGTTGTACTTGCCATGCGAACTTCCAGCCAGCGATTGGCTGCTGTGAGGAAAAGGGAGGCAATGTTGTTGGAATCTGTGTATTCAAGAAGTTTTTGTCGGAATTTGGCTTCATATCTAAAAAAAGGAAAGAAAAAAAAGAAAGGAAGAAGGCAGGAAAGCAAGAGGAAACAAGAAAAAAAAAGGAGTCAGGCCTTGGGGTCTCAGAAAAATAGAAAGCAAAATTTAATTTCTGAGGTATGTGCTTATGGACAGCTTGGCACAGGGTATTAATCAGCCTATCAATAGTTCAGAGTGACATTATTTGTAGTTTTGTATTTGACACAGGCCAAATGTATTTGTGCAGTATCTTGAGAAGTAATTTGTGGATATTATTGCATTGATTACAATATAATTGATTATTGTATTGAAGTTCTCTAGGACTTCCACTGGGCATTTTATAAATGTATTTTATGACATAATAATTGAGAGAGAAATCTAAAACTAAAATACTTAAAATATGTATGAGAAAAATAATGCATGTTAGTACTCGTGAAAAGAAGCATTAATGCTGCAGGATTTGGCTTTCCTCAATCATATAAACTCATGTTTTAAAATTTTTATTACCATAGGGCCTAGAAATGGTAACAATTGCAAAAGTATAAATTCAAAGAACTTCCCATTATAGTAGCACTCATATTAAACAAATGCATTTGTCCTTATCATTAAACAAATGGGGCACTTTGGAAAATGGAAGTCCAAGAACATGGCACAACAAAAAGTGCTTGGAAAGAACTGTTTCCCTTCCCTCAAGGAATTAGTACACAAAACAGGATTAATCACAAATAAGCCTGTTTATAGTTTGTTATAGTGAATTTGTACCCACTCATCAGAATAGCTGTGCCAATGAAATCTGCCATGAATTCAGCAGGTATGGGAGGGTCTTGGCAAGTGCTCAAGTCAGCCAGTCACCCCTGTTAGCTGGGCATATTTAATTGCATAGTTTTTAATATAAATTAAAAGTAAATTAAAGTGATGTCAGTAATCAAGTGTACCAACAATTACAGCTACTAATGCACAAGCCTGGCACAAAAGTCTTTTCCCGGGTAGTGATATAAAGCTCAAAGGCCTGAAGATTTAGTTCAAGCACCCAAATCTCACCTTTTTCCCCTTTTTATTAAATGATAAAGTTTAATACACTTGATATCCCCCTCTGAAACTTTACCTTACCCTTTAGCTATTATGGCTGTGACAAGCACTGACTATTTATAAACTCAGCTCTCCTAACACATATAGAAGAATATCTATGTATGAAGTACATGGCTTGTAGAAGCTTTCAAAATCATTCACTGCAGAGTACCTTAATCCTTCTTCTGAGCACAGGAATGACTTCACATAAAAAGTTTATGACTTGGTGGAAAAGAAATAATTTAGCTGCCCACAACTTAGCCATGTGCTAAGACATAAGAGACATGTCTGCTGTGTGCAGTGGGGAATGATGGAATGGCTTGGATTGTAAGGGACCTTACAGATCATCTCATTCCAACCCCCAGGGACATCTGTCACCAGCCCAGCTTGCTCAGGGTCCCATCCAACTTGGCCTTGCACACTTTCAGGGATGGGCCATCCACAGCTTCTCTGGGCAACCTGTGCCAGTGCCTTGCCACTCTCACAATAAAGGACTTTTTCCTAAGATCTAACCTAAATCTACTCTCTTTCAGCCTGAAGCCATTCCCCTTGTCCTGTCATTACATGCCCTTGTAAATAGTCTCTCTCATCTTTCTCACAGGTTCTCTTCAGGTACTGTAGGGCCACAATCAGGTCACCCCAAAGCCTTCTCTTTTCCAGGCTGAACAAACCCAGCTCTCAGCCTCTGCTCAAAGGAGAGGTGTTTCATCTCTAATCATCTTTGTGCCCTGCTCTGGGCTCACCCCAGCAGGTCCCTGTCCTTGCTGTGCTGGGCCCCAGAGCTGATGCAGCTGCAGGTGGGCTCTGAGCAGAGCAGAGGGCAGGATCCCCTCCCTGCCCTGCTGCCCAGGGGCTCTGGGTGCAGCCCAGGACCCAGGCTGGCTGTGAGCACGGTGTGTTTGCAGAGCAGAATGGCTGCTTCTAAATCAAGCATTAGTGTCACCATGGCAGGGCTGGGGAGCCCTTCCTCTCCTCAGGGCTCACTGTCCCCAGCCCTCACTGCACAGACGTGGCCACGCTGCTGCTGCAACCAATTCAGCCACATTTAACTCCCCTATCTCATCCCAGGAGGAACTGTGTGAGGCAGATAGAGAATGTGAGGCAGATAGCCTCAGAGAATGTGAGGTATGCATCATGAGTCAGTCATGCACATGCACGCGGAACAGGGATGCAAAGTTACCACAGTTGCTGGACTGATGCAAAAATATCAGAATTTCTCTTCAGAAAGTGTCTCCAGGTTACCAGGTTTTTAAGAATACAGAATCATTCACATTTACATTTTGTTGATTGATTAACACAAATGCTATCTGAAGTATCAAAATAAACTATAAATCAGGCCAGGGCATCTCCTGAAGGTGTTTCTGTAGGCACAGCAATAGCTGTATTTCTGAGCTCCCCTAGATTTTTTTGTAAATTTCTTTCCATATGCATCCTGAATAAATCCTAACCAAGGGAAAGGACACTTCAGGAACAACTGGCACCTCCTAACAGAATGAATTCCTGAGTTAGTGTTATTTTTAGGGATGCTCACGCTAGCAAGTCTAAACTCCACTCCTGCTAATATGTTAGGCAGCTGAAAAGCTACACAGCCCTAAAAATAACTGGGTTAGCAGCTGAGGCAGGAGGCTGGCAGACAGATGGAACACAGAACTCACTGAACACACATGGCTGGCTGGGTCAGAGACACATCACTTACTGCAGGATTTAAGGAAAAGGAGGCACCAAACACAATTCTTTGACAGAGGAATTAATTCCAAAGTGATAGGAAGAATCAAGAGGGAATGCTCTGACAGACTGAAAATATTAGCTAGATGGCATTGAATATTGCTTTCTGTATCAACACCAGAAAATATACAGCCATAATGCTTCAAAGATACTCTTGGTCAAGTAGAAGGATATAGGAATGAGAAAAGCAGAATTAAAAGAAAAATTGATTTTCCTGCAAATTGAACATGGACATAACTACAAACCATAGAACATTGCTGGCACTTAATGAATTAAATATTCAATAACAGTAATTAATGGAAAACTTTAAGTTGCTCCACTATTCTTGGGTAAGCTACCTTCAGTCCAAAAGAAACCAACACTTAAAATTGCTTATTCTTTCTTTGATCTATTTATGTTATAAATATTTTAAATATTTATAACATATTTAAAACATTTAAGTTACCTTTGTGCATTACTTCTATTAGAAAATTACAATTATATATATTAGGAAGAAGAAATAAAACCTACTGTTTCAAGGATAGAAGGGTAACAGTAATAATTAACTGACAAAATATGTAGACATCATCTAGATGAGAATCTAGTGGAAAAGTTGACCTTGTTTGAATCAACTGGGAAAAGACAAGAATAGCCCTGGTTCAGGGAAAGCAGCTGGTAAGCTCAGCAGTGGTTTTTTATTGGTACCTCTGAGGTATCAGCATGACTGCCAGTTTTCTAACACACACACACAGAACCCAGGCATGTTATCAGGTATTCCTGGGCTGCCCTCCTGGGAGCTTATGTGGATGGAAAAACAAACCAAAACAGGCAGGGAAATACTTGGTCTCCAGCTTGTGCATTTCCAAAATCAGTGTAAACACCCACATTTTCAACTAGTAAACTGAAAACCAATGCAGGGTACTACTGGAGCCTCTGAAGTCAGTGGCATGCACAGCTCATCTGCCCAGGACATGGACACAGAGTATTCTGTACCAAGTTGGTGCATATTAGTTCTGCCATGGAAACTGTCCAAGCCCATCATCTGCCACACCACAAGCTGTGGTAATTGCAGGCTAATTTAGCTTCTTAAATCACATTTGTCCTCAACTTCTTTTTTTCAGGCTGCATGCAAGTGTCTGAACAGCAACCACAGGGTAGATGACCCACATGTGCTTGTTCTTTTTACAGTGACTCCTCTGCATACAAAATGCTTAAAATTCTTCAATGTTTGACATCCCCCCCCGCCCATGTTGTAAGGGCTCTGGATTTTTTAGACAGTACAGTTTAAGACATAACATCATAACATTACCTCACTTTTGAATATCTATGTCTCTTAAAAAAAAAAATTTGTACCTGAAGGCTCGGATGGTGGTAAGACCTTCAACAGTCTCTGAAAAATGGGACAGTAATGGTAGCTGAGTGCTGTCATCCAGCTGCTGCAGGTCCCTGAAGAGGGTTAGGAAAAGAATTTAGTAAAATCAGGTTTGTTGTGCAGTTACTCTCTTGACTTAGGCCCAGGGAGCGAAAAGGAATATCATCACAATAGTCACATACATAAGGTTCAGACAGATTGCAAAGCAGTGTTGCAGGGGAATGAATTCCCCAGCAAGATTTTTCTTTTAACATTTAACTAGCTGGAGTTCTGAATGGGTCTTTTCCCTTCACTGCCTTCCCTCCTTTCTCCTACATTCCTTTTTCTTGTAGTCAATTTTTTATTGATTTAAACACCATTCTGTCTCTGTACTGAATATCAATTTAATGGAATGCTGCAAAGAGGAGCTCAAGTTAAGCAGAAGACAAAGTGCACCCCCAAATAACAGCACAACTACTGAGCCAACAGTATCTCATAAACTCAGTAAATCAGAATCTGCGCTCATTATTAAGTTGCATTTCTCAATGTCATATTTAGTCCTCATATCAGTAACAGCACATGTAGGGTGAAATCTATTTAGTCTCAGTTTCTTCCAGCAGGAAGTAAATTGGTTGCAGACTCCCTCTCAATCTGTGCATATATGAGGGGATATGCATATTTTTGCATTGCTGCAAACATTTCACAATAGGGAAACTATCATCTTAAAAGGGGTAGGGTCTCAGACAAAATTAAAATTTTCATATTTTTAAAAACTAGAAGGCACCCAGAACAGAAGAGGAGGCTCATGCACACTGGATCCTTAATGGCCAGCAGTACCACCATGGTGATGCTGCATTCTATTAAGTCAAGGAAAGGCTGCATATTTCCACTTTCACCTGCACAGGCAGATTTCAGTTTCCCTGTCCACATTTTCTTGCATGCACCCAGCACACAGCCCTTGGGGGAGGACAGAATCCAGCTGGGGTTTTTTGTGTCCTGTGAACTCCAAAAACTTTTGATCATGCAGAGTCTGCTTCATCACGCAAGCTCTGCTCGAAGAGCTGCCGACAAAGGCACTTGTAAAATTACACATTTCCACTGCACTGGATTTGTCCCACTTGCAGCCAGTGCCACAGCCTTGACAGGACCAAATGTACACATGAAGCTGCCCTGCTCTGAAATTCTGCAATTCCCTCCTGCCCTGCAGGGACTGTCCCCAGCGTGGGGATGGTGCTGGAGGTGCCCTTACCGGGAGGCGACTCGGAAGTACTTCTGGATGAAGTAGCACATGATGGCCAGGGGCACCAGGGCGATGAGGAACATGGGGGTGACGTAGGAGATCACAGCGAGGGCAGACACACACAGCAAGGTGGAGCGGCTCAAGCACTCCAGGGTAGCTGGGATGTGCTGTGCAGAGAAGAAAAAAGCACACAGATTCTTCCATAACATGCCAAGCTTAAAACAGTGCTTTCTTTTCCTTTCTCCTGCTTCCGCAAAAATTTTATTCCTTGTGTATTTTAAGCATACAGGCCTGCTCTTGAATTTACCAATGGGTTTTGGGGATATCTGAAAGGATTTCTGTGAGGCTGATTCACATCTGCATTGTGGAGCACAATCCTCATGTCAGAGGATTACAGATGGGATGCAGTAGATGATTTTAGCATGTGCATAAATCCTGGCAGTGCAGTCTGGGGTAAGTAATAGTAATTTGAATTTCAGTCATTTCTATTCTGGGCAATAGCATTTGCTTTTTTCTCATTTAATTTCCTCAAATGAATGTGTTTACTCACAAAAAAAGTAGATACTCTTTAATTTAGGGATATCACTATTGATATTATTTTGCTTCCCTTTTATTTACAGGACATCTTAACAAAATAAATGTTTTTTCAATGTGCATGTAAGATGAGGGACTCATTCAGAACTGAGAAAATAATAATTCAAACTGATAGAGTCAAAATTATAGCTAATCCATAAGCTTCACCTAGATAAGACTGTAAAAAATGAAACCCCACTTTTTCAACCTGAGAGCTCAAAAATACTTAAACATTACCTGGTCAATGGTATTGCAGTCAGCTGAGAATCTGTTCAATATACTTCCCAGAGGAGTTGTTTCAAAAAACCTAAAATGGTGCAAGGAATGGCAAAGTTTACAATACTGGCATTAGAACTGTTTCATGTTATTTTGTCTTACCTAAGATAGTTACTACATCACAGAAACAAGCAAATAAACTGACAGCTGTAGTAAAATTTCTCATTTTGCTCAGAACCTATGGCTTTCCAATTAAATGGAAATGTCTTGCATTTACAACCACAAGCATGAACCTACAACCACTTAGAACCCTACGACTGCAAGCATGTCCTCAGCTCCCTCTACTGCCTAAGCCATGGACATCACATGATTACACTTGAAAAAATCCTTTCAGACTTTAATTGGAAGCCACTTCAATTCAGGAAAAATTCAAAAGAAGTTAAATTGCAAAGTCTTGCATATTTCTGAGAACAGAAATTTGTAACAAGAATAACTACTGTTGGCATAATATATTAAAAGACATTTGGATATGCAAAATGCATACTATATTATTGTTCTGTAACTATTAGCTGTTCCATAACTCATGTGGAACCTGAAGTCTATCCTGGAAAAAAAATCTAAAAATAAGTCTGAGGTTTTTCATGTATATGATTTTTCCATGTTCTTTGGGTCAAATATAGTTAGCTTAAAAATAAGAACTTGTTTTTCCTAAAGCTGCAGGTTTGAATCAAGCTTCACTTTTCCTTTCATATAGAGGAAAAAAACCTTATGGAGGACAACCAAGGCTCTGCTGGAACAAAGTACATCCCAGTATACTCTAATTATGCCTCTAATGACACTTGTCTGAGCTCATTACCTTTCCTAGACTTGCACAATCACTGCCTGACAGTAAATATTTCCAGTGATTAAGATGAGGAAGCATGCTATGAATTATCTGTACCACGTATTGATCAATAATTGTGTTTTCTCCCTAATTAAAAACTGCCAGGAGAAATTAAACATGCAAGGAAGCAAATCTCTGAAGTCACAGTCACACAGGAGAGGCATTTGACTTGTGTCTAGGAACTCAAGCAGCCTGGGTACCATTTTCAAAAACTACTCAGAAGCTTGACACCTGGTGATTTTTCACTGATATCTTAAAAAATTTGCAATGCACAATCATTTCTTAGTAAAAACTGCACTTAGGAGACTGTCTTGAATTAAAGAAGACAAAATTACTATAATAAAACTTCTATTACAATCAAGACATACCTCATTGGAGCCAAAATAATTTTATTTAGTAAAGAAGAGTGTAGCTTTTTGGTGACTTTCAAGCCAGTCCACTCCACTGCTATTGATGTGACAAGACATAATATGATGCCAAGGCAGCAAAGAATGCTGAAAACTTTTGAATATTGAGAATGATCAAATTCCTAAGAAACAAAGAGCAACACAAATATTCACTGTAAATTACATTTAAAATATTTTTGTAAACACAGAAGCACAAAAGTGAAAAAGTGTGAGAGTATAAATTAAACTGTTTGCTCCCTAAATTAAACTGTCCATGATTTTCACTCATCTTAAATCATAATTAATTATCCTTTGGAGAGGGAAATGATTGCATGGAAATAAGTGATAAATCAGAAGTTTAAATTCAAGGAACATCATAAAAAGCCCAGGTTGCTGTGAGAATGCAACAGTGCTGGAAAAACAAAAAAGAATCCTGATATCAAAATTACTTTAGAAACCCAGCTTTAAAAATACAATATATCAATACACTATATATCAATATACAATAAATCTAGCAAAAGGAGAACACACCAAACTTAACTTCATTTTACTGTGCTGTGTATGCAAAGATGTAATGAGCTTCAAAATACTCTGGAGTGATTCTTTTATAGAAAAATAATACATTGCATACAAATCTTGGAGCAGAGGTTGACAGCAGGAGAACACCCCCCGTGAAATCATAAGAGGAAGGTGAGGAAGGCAGTGCCTACCATGCACTGGGAGCAGTTTTTTGTGTCAGGCTCTATCTTGAAAGAGATGGCACGCTCAGTCCAGAGTGCCAGGCAGTAGTCAATGGCCACCATGACCGTGTGCTTCAGCAGCTGGGACAGCAGCAGCAGGGGCAGCAGGAGGATCCCTGCTGCACTCAGGTACTTGCCACAGGCCCTCCAGGGCATCTTGGCTCTCTGATGCAGCACTGAAGACAGGTTGTCTTCGTCATCACTCTCTGTTACTTCTTCTGCAAGGTGCAAGAAAAAAGGACAGCCAAGCTGACATACATCTCCAAGAGACTGGCAAGTGGTAGCTACAAACCAGGTTTTCCCACCCACGATACAGGGTGGCTTTAAGGTCAAAGCACCTGCTCAGAACTGCATGTATTAACCCACTAAACTAAATAGCAATGCATACTAGAAAGATGCAAAAACCCTCAGCACTTGGTGATCAATTTCTTAAACCACATTTTTGATAGGTGAAAGCACTGGCTGGATAAAAATCAATTGCAATCTTTTTCCTTTGTAAAACCTTAAGCAAATATGTTTAGCTATTGACAGGTGAAGTTCACCCAGCATATTGTTTAATACTATTCTTCACTCATTATTAAATCATATTTGCATATAAGAAAAAGCCTCAAAAGCCTGGAGGAAGAGATGACTTGTGAATGCTTGCAATCACTCTGGTCCAGAGGTCATAGCAATGGAAACAAGCACTCCTATAAATCACAACTCACATGAAAAATGTTTTGATCTCCTGCCAGTTTGAATGGTGTTAATTCATTCTAATATCATTTAACAGTGAAACAGTAATGTACTGGCAGTGGGCTCAAAGGGTGCCCTTTACCTTCATCCTCTTCATCATCTTTCAGCAATGCTTCCCGGGAATACATCGTCCTCCGATGTCTTTCCAAAACAGGGTTTTCCTCAACAGTTGTTTCCTGAAAAAGGCACAGCTCATGTGTTTTTAACCAGAGAATTAATTGAAAAAAAAAATCTATACTTATGATAAAACTCAGTGAAAAATACAAGTGGGAATCTCACAGCAGGCAGCTGGAAGTGATTGATTTTCTACCTCTGTATAAAACCAAAGGAGATTAATGAAATATCTAACATTCATTTCAGGTTGTCAATCCCAACCCTTCTGGAATCTTAACTTGGAAATTTATTCTGAATTAATAAGATCAAAGATTAATATCAGATTCTTCTTGTGTTATAAGTATGAAAGACAAAATGTCTTCATCATTTAGGGAACTTGATACAGGCATATCTGCAAAGCCTCCACCCAAGGCAATGAATAAATTCAGGCACATCTATAAAACCAGCTGTCAATATCAGCAAAGCTTTTCCTAAAATGGCCATATTTATATTCCTCAGGTGGCAATATTTTGATAGGGCTTCCTATCAAGAATGGATTAGAACAGTATCAAGGAAATATGACATGTCCAGATGAAGGAATTTATCTTAAGAGATAAATAATACCGGTAACACCAATACTCATTCATATTAAGTTAGACATCACAGATAGTATGTCAATTCTTGTTAAACCTTTCAAACTAAGGTGAAAAAAACCCCAAAAACCAGCACAATATTTTCTTGCACATATTGATTGCCCTGCCCATCAAAAACCTTCTCCAGCTCCTGGTCTTGTCGATTCATTAATGTCTTCCAGTGTTCAAAGAGCTCAGTCTCTGATTTCTGAATGTCCTTGAGTGTTCCTTCTCTCTGGATGTTACCATCTTTCATTGCAATTATCTGAAAAGTCAGAAACACAAGGGCTGAGATAAATAGCCAGGTATGTCTATTTATTTTAAAGCTATGTGTCTGTGCTTTGACAGGATTTTCTCTTTTCTTAAAAAAATCATATTTCCACAAACAAATCTGTCTTCTAAAAAGACAGTGGCATTATCTCTTGGCTCCATCCCCTTCATTCAAGATGCTGAAAACCCAGAAACTTCCTGCCTTCCATGTTTTCAGAAAAGGCTGCTTTTAAGAAAGAGGAAAGGGATCCCTGTCAGCAGATCTCTTCCTAAATACAAGTCATTAGCAAGATAAGATTTTAGAGCTCTCTTACCTCCTAAAAGGAAAAAGCTTTTAGCAAGACACTGAGTGCAGGAGGTTTTGCCCTCATTCAGGCAATTAGATATGAGCAGGCTGGCTCCTTCTCTGATACCATGGACTGATAAGGGAGAGCTAGGCAATTTGAATCCCTAGAGCTTTAGAAGCATAAAATAGTGGGCACAGTTTGGAAAAGAAAAATATCTATGCAAGACAAAGACTGCAGGGAGCAGTTTCCAGCTTGTGTCAGAGTAACTATGTTACACACACAGTGGAACTACCACCAGTCTGGGTCTGACAGGGACAACTGGAAAATGAGGCATGCAGATTGCTAACCCTCATCATTACAAAACAGTTAATGCACTATTTATTTTTCTCTCTCCCTGGAAACTCAGAAATTTCCACAGGCAGGGAGTGGGGAAATAAACTATTTCATTTATTGCTAAGAATTTACTTTCAATTATTGCTATGAATTTGCACCAGAGAGAAGGTGAAAATAAAGAAAACAAGGATCTTTTTGTGATCAGTTTATTCAGGAGACCTACAACTGGGCTGGACATTGAATTCTTCTGAGGGTTTTGTTGAAAAGATTTAGGGGGACCATGACAAACTTCAAACTATACTTTTATTTAAAATTTCTTAATAAAATAAATATTCCCTTTTCATTCCATTGAGTAAGAATTGCTAAAGAATAAAGAATTCATAAAGAATATGAAACCTACACTTAGGGAAAAAACTGGATTATTTTGTAATAAATATTTTTTATTATAAAGTTTATACAAATCCTTCCTGTGCTACACTTTGAAACAGTGTATTTCATAAAAAAATCACACATCTGGAAGATAAGAAAAATAAAGCAATTTTTATACATCTCTTAAGCACTAAGATCTAGAAATGGGTCTTATATTCACAATGAAAATTAAAACAATTACACTGATGAACAGCCATAGCCTTTAAAAAACTGCAGATATATAAAAACAAAAAAGAAGTTAAGATGGACCTCGTAGGGAGGGGAAGAAGGCAGAAAATTCCTGTATCCCAAGAGACACTACTTTGAAAACCAGGGCTGTGTTGAGAACAGTGGTAACTCTAAAGGTAAACAAACAACTGAGGGACAAGGTCACAGCAGAGACCATAAATAACAATTGCTGCCCACCAAACCCTGGTCAGAACAAGATGAATGTCTATCTGCAACTTTATACCAAGCCAGCATGAAGCTCAGGAAGCAGCTGCAATATGATTATTTCTTGAGACCAGGAAACTGCTGCCATAGCCTGTGCAGGATGTGAAAGAGAGAAGTCCTGCTAGGAGGTATAACTGCAGTCATCAATCACGATGGGCCAGGAGACCTGGGAGGGAGAAAAACTGCAGGAACTACTGCAAGGCCAATGGGAACCAGTGAATTAAAAAAGAAAGAATCCAAAAACCCTAAAAATTCCCTTTTCATCTTTTTGACATTTCCAATTACAAACTGGTATAGAAAGCATACCTCCATTTTTTTTACCCTTTAAAGTAGAAGATATAAAAAAGAAACCTAACAATCAAATACTACAGACTTCTTAACATCTTGCCCACACACAAAGGGAAAAGATGTTCTTAATATACTAGTATATACTCAATATGCTAGTACTAACCACAGGAAAACAAATGGGTTTTTTCCTTATATTTCCACACCTCTCAATATCCACCTTGCATAAATGAACCTTTTCCTGTGATAACACAAATTCCTAGTAACATCCCAGCAGAGGCAAAGGTGCTACTCAAACATTTCACTGTTTTGAGATCAAAAAATCAGCCAAAATTTTCAATATAACAAATGGCTTGGGATATTCAATATATTTTAAATGTTACCGGCTTTCATAAGAGTATTAAGAATCAGGTCTATGAAAATGCAACATATTTAGGTGTTCCAAGATGGGAATAACAAAATTATGGCTCCCTTAACTGGCTGATTTTCAAAAGATCTTTATTACATACCTTCTCACTGAACTATTACTTGGTGGAGAGATGAAGTGAAAGCACTGTTTGCAGCAAGACATGTTCCTGCCATGCTTTTTCCTCCACAGAAAAAATGAGAGGAGGTCCTTACCCAGTCAGCATGGGGCAAGTACTGCAGCTTGTGGGTCACCAGCACAACCGTCCGCTTGTCCTCCCGCAGCATCTTCAGGATCCCCTCT
Organism: Zonotrichia leucophrys gambelii; assembly: GCF_028769735.1. Taxonomy (NCBI): domain Eukaryota; kingdom Metazoa; phylum Chordata; class Aves; order Passeriformes; family Passerellidae; genus Zonotrichia; species Zonotrichia leucophrys. The sequence goes on along the minus strand of NC_088175.1, from coordinate 43,913,283 downwards.
TGCATCAGATGGTCACTCAGGTGGATATCCAGGGCAGAAAAAGGGTCATCCTGTCATGAGGATAAGGGGTGTCAGCTTTTGGAGCCACAACTTGTGGCATCCGAGGAAACTAACAGGTTTTAAAATCAGTAAAGCCAGGTAGATCAACAGAGACACACAAAGAGGTCATCAGATCAAAACTGTGAGGAACAGTTTTCTTAATTTACAGAACACCAAAATTTGAACTGTGTTTTTGCAGAGAGCACTGAGTAACACCAGCTGTGACAATTCTACAATTCTGTGGGGTTTTCTGGGACCTGCTCCTCTCTCCAGATGTGTTCATGGCCCACACATGGCTGGAGAACATGGCTTCTGTCAGGCTCCAGAAAATGCCCCAGTGTGGGTCTGTGGCAGATACTGCATTACTGCTCCAGGGACACGGACAATGAGCATATTTCTCTTTCCCTTGAACATCACTGCCTTCAGTTTTTGGTTTTGTTTTTTTTTTTTTTTTTTTTTTTTTCATAAATCAATATTCTATTAACAAAGAATCTCAAAAAATCACAAAAGAAGCAGTATTGATCATTTTTCTGACTCAGCTCAGATGCTTGATTTGAGATCTACATTATCTTATTAAATCAATCAATTATATGCAATTCATTTAGGCATAAATTAATCTCTACTATCTTTTGGGAAACTTGTCTACCTAATCCTATTTATATGGAATCACAAACCTTGTGATTTGATTTGATATTTCTGCTTGCAATAGTGATACTGGCTGTAGGATTTACTTAGTGTTACTATTTCATACTATAATATCACACTAAACCCAGGCTTCATTAGAAATCAAAAATATCTGAAATTAGAAGTAAGATAAATATGACCGCTTAGATTCACTTAGTTTATTAAACCAGAGCATCACAACATAAAGCACCTAGGAAGTGCTTTTGAAAAACAGTAATTTCATGATCCAGAATTTTCTCTCAAAACTGTATATGCACTGTGCTCGCTGAGCAAGGATGTTGTGAGCTCTGCTGCTGCACTCTTCTGACCTGGCACAGACCTAAACATCAGCCACATGACATTTGTACTTGTGAGAGTGAAGCTTCACAGGTATTTCTACAAAACCAGCCTTAAAAGAACTGAGTGTTTGCCAATACTAACATATAGGATTCCTGATTATTTTCTAAATATCAATACTGGAAATGAAGTTTATTGGTACGTGTTTTTCCACTGCCAAACCATAAGAGAACCTGCTGCTATTAGGAGGTTACTGAGTGTCCTTCACAGAAGGACAAAAAGGGCAAAACCAAGTTACAGACCAATAGTGGATCAGCTGATTTGCAGCATCTGACCCAACTGTTCTCTATTCTCCTGCACTCTGATCTTTGCCTGGAAATGCCCTACACATGAAGCAAGCACAGACTGATCAGATTAATTACAGGGAATTGTCTAAATAGCCTCCCTTTCTTTTAGGTATGACATCTAATGTGCACAGTTTATCTAATCCTACATGATTTATGTCTCACTGTCATTACAGCTGGATTCAAACCTTCTAGAAAACTGAGCTCAAGAAGGAAGTCCTAAATTGAAAAGCCAGCAAGCTACTACAAGTGAGTGCAGAGGATGCATTTGTTTTCTCACCTGTGAAGGTGTTAGAACCTGCTGTCACTCTCTTTCCATAGCTGAAGCAGGATATACAACAGGCAATTCAGGGTGCAAAAAGCAGCTTAGATTGTTGCAGAAAGGAAACACCCCAGACATGAGGCAACATTAATTTTAGGCCTGAGACAGCTTAGGAATTTCATGAATACAGTTGAAACTATTACATTTCCAAGACCCAAAAATAAAAGCAAGGGTCAAATTGAACTTTCAACATACTGAGAGGATAAGCATCAGCATTTCAATGTGCAATACCTGTCTGTTTGTAGTACTTACAAAATGCTTCCTACCTGCAGGCCAGCTGACAAGAGATATAAAACACACAGTGCACATTTGGCTCAGCTCAGCGAAACACAATGTTCAGCATGCGACCCATGAAATACTCTAAATGAAAAAGCAGCTCCTTCTTCTGCATGGAGCATAAACAGAAGGGCACTGCTCACCAGAAACACAACATTTGTCTGCTGGTAAAGTGCTCGTGCCACGCTGATCCGCTGGCGCTGCCCTCCAGACAGATTAATACCCTGGAGATAAGCAGAAGAGAAACAATCAGACAGTTAAAGAAAACATCAACTGAATATTCATATTCCCTATTCTAATTGAATTATCCATAGAAGACTTTTCTGGGCAAAGAAACATGAGAAATTTTTTCAATGTGTGGGCCTGTAATGTATCCTTGTGGTGTTTTAGGGGGCATTTTTGAGGTTATTTTGTTTGTACCAGTGCCAGTATATGCTAGAGTAAATTGTTTACAAATCTCTGACTTCTGTTTCCATTCTCATCATTCCCTAATCTTCCCTGATATGATAAAGCTATTGATTAAACACCTGCCCTTCTGTAAATGAAAGGGCTCTAAAAATATATCTATGTATTGTTATTTATTTTTCTGTTACTTCTAAAGAAACCAAAAAATATCCTGTTAAGTCAGGATATCTGCAATAGCAGCTGCAGAATAGTCAAACATTCTGATAGCAGCACATTTAAATCATTGCACCTCACATAAATGACAGTGTTTCCATGTTCACTGAGCAATGAGCTTTCAGACTAATGACCCAAACATACACTTAACTAAAAGATTACCTTTGTTGCCAAATAACCTGTAAGATTTTAAGAACCAACAAAATAATAAACCCCCCTCTATATATTTAAACCAAAAATAGAAGCCTGTAGCTGTTTACTGACCCTCTCTCCAATCTGGGTTTGGTCTCCGTGAGGCAGAATGTCAATATCAGGCTGGAGGGAACAAGCATCAATTACTGCCTTGTACCTGTGGAAACAAAAAACGCAACAAAATCCACACAGATACTGCTGGAGAAGCACATTTCCTACCTGCAGAGGAACAAAAATTAACCAGCTGGAAAAAATCACACAGTGGAAAACGTATTTGTTAGCCACTAATTGTTCTAATGGGATCTCTTTCAATCACAGGCAAGCAAGTAATATTTCAGCTTAGAAAAAGCTGAGCTGAAATCTTATGTTAGCTTCCCAAACAAAAATGTTAAATAGTTAAACCTAGGAAAGACAAACATAAGTTCTTTCAAGGTACATTGCTATTTTCAGCAGTTGGTTTTCACACCTTTGTTTCTTGTTTCAATATCCAAGGACGACAGAAAAAAATGAGTCTAAGATGCAAATGCATAATTGACCACTTCTTTTAAGGGTGGGGAATGGAATACCAACAGCTGATTTCTAAGTATTTTACAATGTGTTGTGGGCATTTATACTGAATAAAAAGGCAGCCCACTAATTCTTTACACACAATATTCCCACTCCCAAACAGGTGATGTCCCTCCAGGAGAGGCAAACTAGTCAATCACGTGAGAGAACACTGCATGCTAAACAAACACAATCCTTGGAAATGGAAACATTTGTACACCTGAGCTCAAGCGAGACAAAGCCAGTCCTTTGTGTCATTCAGGAAAAGTGTGCTCAAAGGGGGAGGCTGTCATGTTCAGGCAGGTGCAGTAGGTTTGTTCCTGCAGGGAGATGGGGCCCCATGTGTGACCCACACGACCCCAATATTTATGGAAAAGGGGAGTAAAACACAACAGCGCTGGAACTTGTTACCTCTGCTTGTTAAAAGAGCTTTCAAATGTGATATTCTCTTCCACTGTGGCATTGAGCAGCCAAGGCTTCTGAGATGCATAAGCTACTGCACCTCTTTTCCTGGGAAAAAAACAAACACAAGAGTTCCCAGCTTACCAGTGAAATTGCTGCTTTTGGAAACCATTTTCTTGTAAATGAAGAAACTAGTAATTAGTCTTCAAAATGCTTTCCTTACTTTCATTAGGACAATCAATAGCTTTTCCATCAAGGAAATACATAAGATGATAAATTTCCGACAGAATACTGGAATTGTTTACCCAACTGAATTTCACTTTGTTCCCTCTTCTACTGTGAGGTGGGATTTGCAGAGTCCAGCTCAATAAAGCTGCCTCTTGATCAGAGTGGATGGCAGGAGGAAAATTACCAAAGACTGAATCCTAGCTCTGTTTGGATAGATTAATAAAAAATTAAATGCGTAGCAGATCACTAGTTAGGCAGCACATTTCAGGAGGGACATTCTAGAAAGATAAAGTGTTTGAAAAAGATCCAAACAATCTGCACATGGACAAAGGCAATTCCCTCTGCCATTTCCCCCCCCATTTTTAGAAGAGAACTAGAGTTGGAAAGTAAATGAGTAAGTCATTTCTGTGCCTATAAAGGCAAGAAAAAAGAACACAGACAAAAAAATTTGCTAAATTTCCGCCAGTGAAATGGCCCTCATAATGTATCATCAGAAGGGACAATTTACCAGGTACAGTCAACAGGATCTTACTCACTATGCATATATTATTTAGCAGAAATTATTATTATTATTAAAAAAGGAAAGTTCTGCCTGCTAGAGAATTTGTGCTTTTGTTGTCTGTGGTGCATTAAGGATCCCAGTAAGACAGAGCTGGGAGAAAGGCAACATCTTTTATCAGAGCAACTGATACTTTTGGAAAACTCATTGGCATATCATCCTTTCTACAGAAAAGGTAGATAGAGGGATCATATGCCTAAAAGCATATTTGTTTTCTTCCTAGCTCTATCAGTTAATCCAATAAAAAGATAGGACCTCTCACCCAAATGTGGCCTTTGTCTGCTAGACAGCCTAGATGGACCTGAAAGCAATTCAAACCATGACTTGACAAAGTACATTTTATTTCTCTTTATAAGTTAAGGTCACTTGCCCTGCTCATTTTTTTTCCTGCTTTTACCAAGCTTGTTTAGAAACCAAGACAGGATCCAATTTTTGTTGATGACCTGAAAGACCACACAATTCCACTATTCTGCTAACATGCTTCCAAGTTGAAATTTATGATGGTTCACTAGAATTTCATTATGCTTTATGCATTTTCTTTACTGGAAAATGAAACAGAAATAGCTAAACAAAAGAAAAAAAAAGACAGAAAATAGCCCCTAGGCAGCCCAGCCTGCAGCCTGAAAATCTAATTCAAAGAGCATTCAGGTCTGCCTCAAGAAAGCAGCACTTTTTCAGTTTGTATGACATTTTCATCCTAATAATTGAGAAAAAATTGCTCTGAGCATTCCAAGATGAAGATGTATTCCCTTTCCCTCCTTTTCATTGCTTGAAACTGTGACTTTGTAGCTCTTAATTCTCAATGTGATCAAAAAGTTACTGCTAATTTACTTTTTGAAAAACATCAGCAAAGTTGTGAGGAAAAAGCTTTTACAACTTCGGCAGAAAGTGTTCTTTGGTTGAGTGAAGATATGGGTCCTGCCAGTGTGATGCACTCCATGCTGAGAACCAGCACAATGTCTGGGAATATCACTCACATTTGGATTACATTCTGCTTTTAGGACATTAGTGAGAATTTATTACTGCAAGGAACTTTGCAACAGGCAGTGAGCTTGCCAAAACTGACTATGGACTGAGGATTTAGTAAATTCCTCTAAATTAATCCCAACTGCAAACTGACACTAGGATGGCATATCAGGACTGATTATATTCTGACAAACAAAAAGTCTGCAAATGCTTGCAAGCATATTTTTCACATATATGAAACCTACTGCATGTCCGCAGTGCTGCATACAGTAAAGAGAATCAAACAATTGTTACTGAAACTGTGAGAAACACATGGCTGAAAATCCAGAGAACAAAATATTCTGCAATGGAGTGGGCAAGACTTGCTCTGAAAGTCTGCCTTGAATATCCATAAGGTTTCACAGTTTAGGACTGAATGCAAACCAATGGTTTAGGAGACACAGGCCTTCAAGGCATCATTCTGTGGGTGGAAGGGATTACTTCCTGTCCCCAGACTGCATAAATAACCATATGTTTCAGCAATGCAGTGTGTTTGTTTCCCCTCTGATAACACAACAGACTAACCATAGCCTCTCAATTATCACAGAGGTGCAGACAGAAAAATTCAGCCTTGCAGTAAATAGGGAAAACCTTCACTGAGCTCCCTGGAGACTATGAACTATGTCTAATATAGAATCAAGCCTGTTTACTAATTATGAATCAGGTCAATTAATCAGAAACAACACTGTGAAAAGGAACAACATTCACTTCTTTACAGTGTGGGTGGCTGAGCACTGGAACAGATTGTCCAGAGAGGGTGTGGAGTCTCCCTCAGTGGAGATACTCCAGAACCATCTGGACACAGTCCTGTGCCATGTGCTCCGGGATGGCCCTGCTGGAGCAGATGACCCCTGAGGTCCCTTCAACCTTACTCTTTCAGTCATTCTGTTGCGAAAATTGTTTGGTTAAACTTATTAATCTATCTCTACTTTCACATTTCATTTTTTTAAGTGCAGGAGGTGCAGTAGATCTTCAAGATCAAACACAAATAGTTAAGGGACACTCATATATGAATGTCAGTGCCTTAATAAACCTACCAAATCTGAGATGTTGGCAATTTTGAAAAGCAAATAGATGCACTTAAAATGCAATGGAGTTAGGATTACGATGATGGAGGAAATAATATATTGCAAAGCCTTTCCTATGTGTTTTGGGATTGCTGACTAGTTTTGTCTTGATTATTTTGCACAATTCATTAACTTCTACTATCAGTCAACTCAAATTCAAATGTTCTTCAGATATGAGAGAAATATGTACTGTTCTGCATTATAACTACACATGCAAAAAATATGCTTTTTGTATTTTCAGCCCGATGGAAAGTATCGGAGTATTCTGGTATTGCCAGTCCTGAGCATTCAGGAAGAAGTCTTTTGCCATTATTAAACTTCGAGGGTCACCTGTTTGTTTTTTGGTTTAGATCTTGCAGTAGCTGCATACAGAGACATCTTGTTTGTCTTTAAGGGGGAATATTCAACTCATTAACTGCAGAGACTGCTGAACAATGTTCACCAAGCCACAGAACGGCTAAGTTTGGAACAGAACATCTGGGGCTTCCCATTAGTTTTTAAAATGTTGTACCTGACTTCCATGTCAACAGGAGATTCTTTCTCTGGGCTGTAGAAAACAAAAAAAAAAGGGTTTAAAAATATTTCAGACAGTGCAAATAACACCACAATGTTATAATTAAAAATACAGCAAAATGACTGCATAACAGAAATAAAGCTCTTTTTATGCTAAAACTCTGTGCTGTGTGATATTGACCTAAAAAGGGTAGAGTTAAAGCTTCAGTTTGGAGAAGTGCTAAAACAACGTCATAGAAAGTCTCCAACACCTATGAGTAAATGCTCAAGACCTCAAAAGACTTTGATCCAAAATTCTCATCTGAGAACACCAAAAATGTTCTACAGGATGTTAGTGCAACAAAACCACCAAAGGTTTTCTTACAGCACTTAAAAAACCAGGATTCCCAGAACATATGACAATGTAGGCAATTTTTTCATCCAGTCTAATATTCTTTCCTACTTTTTAATACTCTTGCTATACTGTTGTGCCTGTTATCTCACTCTTCTCCATCCATTTCCATACCACTTTCAAACATGAGACTGATTCTGATCATGATTCTCTTGTATCTTAATGGGTTCAAATGTTTTTTCTTCAACTTGGCCCAGAAACTTCAGTCTCTGAACACAGAAAGGACTGTGAGATTTCTAAGTGTCCTTTACCATGAGCCTTAGACACGAGGTATATGGAAATTCCTCTTATACTCCCAGATGGGAGCAGCAGTTTTGCAGGACTCAGTCTGACAACCAGGCAACAAGTCTGAGAAATAAAGTACATGGGGGAGAAGAGGTTGGCAAATCCAAAGAAAAGGCAGGGGAATAGCTGGAGAATCACAGAACCAAGAACATATTCTGGTCAGTAAAAGCCACAGGATTTAGCCTTAGTCAAGGTAAGGGAGGCCATTTGACACTGCTGATTTCAACACAAAGTTCTCACTGAGTCCAGAAGGAACAGGATCATCACTTTTACAAGGTTTACCATTCTGGAGGTTTGTGCCCCAAAATCAGAAAGCCTTGTTCTCAGTTGATTTAGTAAATATTCCCAAAATCCCAGCTGAGCTATGTTAATCAGGTAAAAATAATTTCTGTGCCAACAGATGGACTAATCTCTTACTCTCCACACTTCTCTGCGTGTGCCTGAAGAATGGTAGGTGAGAAAACAAACTTATGACAGGATGTGAAAAAATGAAGAGAAGGTTAATGGGGAGAATTTGCTTCAATAGATGAGACCTTTAAACACTTAATACCATTTTTCAAAGTGCAGCATAATCTGGTTCAGATCTTTAGAAAAAGATTTTCAAAGACATATCAGGATAGAATTTTCAAAATCTCCAAATGGCAATGCTTTCATAACAGAAATCCAACTCTTATTTGCATAACTTGCATAAGTGCTTTCAAAAATTGTATCCTGAGATAATGCAGTTAAAACTTTCACTGATTTTCAGATTTCTGACTCTATATCTCAAGATTTTAGAAACCTTTGGTTTTTTCCTACTGCAATCAATTCAGAAGGAAAGCCAATAATGGCATATAATACCATACCTGAAATCTTCCCCCGTCTCACTGTCAGAAGTGCAGCTGCATCACAAATAGAAAGCAAAGATTGTTTACTTAAGTGAGCACAAGCAATCTGCCCCAGAAAGAAAAACTATTAAATTCCACTTAGTGCACAGGCTGCAAACATTACTTATCACAGGGCTCCAGTGCAGCATCTGTTCCTTCTACACAAACTGACTTGATTTCATCAGGCTAAAAGATTTCGTGACCCTTTTTTACCTTATAAATATTAATTTGACTCAAATAAAATCACCTCCACCCTGTCCTGGAGGTGCTAGCGGAACTGAGAAGTCCTGCTGTGGCAAGAATGATGTTCCATTATAAAAAGTTCATTTTCTGGGAAAACCAAATGATAATTTGTGATACTGTTTTTGGTGGGTTTTTTTCCCCCACAAGAGTAACTGCATGTTTACAGCATATAATGGGTTACTGTCAACCCCAAACCCCACCTTCAGTTGCCACATACTGTGTCCTGTGCCAGCCCTATCCTTGGGGTGATGTGCTTGTATTAATGTAGGCAGGTCCAAAGGACAGACAGGTTTTGGTTTTGCTATTTTTGAAACGTACACAAAGATGTTCAGAGTTGTTTTGACAGGATGACTGGGCATACACTTTACTGATGCTAAATTCAGTTCCATTCAAAAGAGTGAAAAATCTGTGTGTCAAATGATATAAACAAAATCAAGGAGGAACAAAGTCTTTGATGCTTTAAAGAGGACAGTCTCATTAACTTTGAGTCAACACAATTTGCTTATAACTATACCAGAGAGAAAACTATACCTGCAGATTCAAAAGTTGGTTTGAGACACTTCCACAAAATTTATGCATAATAAGCAATGACCATATCTAAATCAAATTACTGTACAATTTGAGAGCACCAGCCAGCCACCAGTATCTTTACTCCAAAGGTCTGTGTCATGAACAAAGCTTTTCCACAGTACACTCATACTCCACTGGTCTTTAGTGACCATGTGAACTCAGTGGTCCAGTCTCCAAAAACCCACAAGCCTGCTGCATGTCATTAACTAGAAACACATTCTTCACAGGAACTAGTGATAGGCTGAAATAGAAAATTCCTTTTCCAGCCCTTCCCTGCAGGACACAATGACCCTGGGCCAATGGTAATCAATTCCCTGATCTCTGTTTCTGCTCTGTAGCAGGAAAACAATTATTCTCCATTTGGAGTTTTAGCTCAAATTTCTCAACCAACTTTTCCACACTTGTCCTATCCCTTCCTTCCCCCTTTTCCTGCATACTCTTGGCAATTAAGGATGCTGAAATGTCAAAGTAACATATGTTTGATAATGAGGTCTAGATCTAATTTGTCAAGGTACTTTAGATGTTTAATGATGCAAAGATGAGCCTACTGAGATTTTCAAACCTCCAGATTTTGATATCCCCCTTAAGTAAAATTAAGTACTTGGATGTTTCTGAAAACTCCAGTAAACATGTATTTTAAAAAACCAATTTACTATGTAGGCATAATAACAACTTTATTTTTTTTTAAAATTAGATGAAACCAGTCAACTCCACACTAAGATGAAAACCTACTGTTAACAACCTTAAATCTCTATCTTCCTTCACATTATAAGGACTCGAGATTCACACGCAAGAATGTATGTCCTGTTTAAAACAAATTACATAATTATGTCTGAGCAACACATTTGTTTGAGCAAACGATTTATACAATAGGTCAATTTTCTGGTATTATTTACTCCAGCAAGACTTAAATTGGGACTGTTAAAAGTGAGATACTGCCCAGAAGAAATTAGAATGGCATAAGCTATAATTATTTACTCAATAAGAGGTCAAATCATTACCATTTACCACCTGCACAGAAGGTAAATAATGAGTCCTCTATTTTTGTTAAATCCCTAACCATATAATAAAATATTTATGCTGAGATGCTTTCAGGCTGCTCTGGACAAGAGGCATTAATCTGAGGTGAATCTTCTGGACACACACTGTAACACAACAAAAATATCACAAATGAGCCATGGTTCGCTTCTGATTATCTCCCTCCGAGCCCAGGAATAAACTACATTACTTTTTAAGGGTTTGAAAGAATTTTTGTAAGAAAAAAGAAAAATGATATGCAGTTAATCCTGTTTTATTCATAAAGCATGGAGGCAAAGAGTGGGGAAATAACTTGTTATCTATGAGATCAAGGGAAGGGCCAGGAACAGCATCCAGATTTCCTGAGCACTGAGTGACATGTCAGCAGGACACATCCTTCATCTTCATAGCCATGACCTTGGAGGAAGGGAAGGGGAAGGAAATTCGGATGAACTAATTCAGGTCTATTCTGTGACATGAATGACTGGAGCCAAGCATTCCCAAAGAAAGAGCTCTAACAAGGAACTTAAGAGATTTTGGTGACACCTTTCCTTGCCTGAGCTGGGGCTACCAGCCCTGATGATTACTTGATAAAATTACTCTCCTTGAACCTGGGATAAGGTTGCATGTTCCCAGTCAGGCATTAGTATTTTCTTATCAAATTAAGGGAGCTTTCATCTGATAGCTTTACAACACAAGCGTGCAGCCCACACTGGCTGCATCCATCACTCTGAATAGACCAGTGCACATGGCAGCAGCTCTGAAAGATGAGACAACACCTAATCTGCCTCAGTGCAGCCAGCACTTACAGTGCTCAGATTGTTCAGCCACAAGTCCCTTTCTACATATCTGACAGATAGCACAGCAAATGTGATAACAACTGAATTGCACCTTGTGATACTTTGGCACATATAGAAGACATGAAAACCAGTTCTGACCTTTCCACTGTTGTGAAGAACATACTTCTAAACAAGTGCTATTTAAAAACACAGCAGAGTTTCTGATCAGAAACATCATGTCATCTGTTTTAGTTTAGCATCAGACATTCAAATTACACTTGTTAATCATGTTATGTCCTCTGCAAAAAATTACAGCCTTGCTGAAATGAAATTAGTTCACCTAATAAGGCAGCAGGGATTCTGTATGGCTCCTCACCACAGTCTGATTTTCTGCTTATGGAAGTATATTCTCATAGATAGATCACCACATTCTGGAACTTTGGCTGCTGTGCTTGTTTCCCTCACTAGCAGAAAGGGTCAGCTTCTTATGTTTCATTTTCCCCACCTATAAAGTAGACAACCTTCCTTCCACAGATTATTGCTATTAAAGCACGTGCAATTCTCAGAAGTGTGACTGGCTTACACATGAAGGTTGGATATAAATCATATCTCTTGACAAGCACTCAAAGAATTTAGAGAACCCTTCCACAAAATCACTGCAGCATCCATTGCATAACAACAACCCTCTGTCCATCACTGTGTGGATTTGATTTATAGGTAGGCTGGTTTTCCCTCATTCCCAATCAATTGAAAATAAAATTAATTGTTTCTTTAGGTACTTCTGCAATTTGTTGAACTTTATCTACAAATAATTATAGCCCAAAAGGCAAAGTGCAGACTGTAGGAGTAGGAAGTCTGCTACTGTGAAATAAACAGGCCAAAAACGTTCACACACATTGATCAAACTGTGTATTAGAGATGGCAGGAATTTACTGGAAACCATATAGAGGAGCTGCAATATATTTTACCATCTGTCACCTTGCCTGAGGGTCAAGAGAAGAAGTCCCAACAGAAGCTGCTGGAGTTCAGAACAATTTTTTCCCTCCCTTCAAGGCCAATACCCAAGCCAGACATGAGTGGAATCTCTAAGTGGCTACCAGAGTCCAGGTGCTGTGTCCCCTTGGGGAAGGAGGGCAGGACATGGCTGACTCACTCCTGTCACAACAGGCAGGATGCACTGGGGATGACTCTGAGGTCACTGCCACTTGAAAGACACTCTTCAAATTCTCAGGCATTGGCCTGGTGCTGGGATGGAGCGCACATCTGAGCCAGGCACTGCTCCCAGTGAGCCAGAACCTCTTCAGGGCTCCATGCAAAGACACCAGCTCAGGTCTGAAAGTGCAAACACCATTCTGTAGCTGCACAACGCCTCAAGCTCATTAATTCTAATTCCAAATGAGTTACAGTTTCACTCAGGTTATGTTGCTGGAGTGCAGAATGCCCAAGAATGGTTGTCCTTTCCTAGGAATGGAATAGGCAGCTTGTTTCACCCTGGCTGGGGATTCTTTCTCATCTTTTTATCTTGACTGTGTATCTAGAAAATCCTTGACTCCACAAGTTCCCAGGAGAGATTTTGGGCTTTTTTCTGCATTACCACTCTAGTCAAGCTGAATTTTAAAATGAAATTAGAATTTTACATTAAATGCCCCTACCTGGTCCAGGATATGCTCCCAGAGATCTTCTGCATCTCACCAAGTATGGCCAGCAAGAGAGATGACTTACCACAGCCCACCTGTCCTACAATCATTGTTAGCTGCCCTGTGAGGGTAAAAGGTATTCATAAGGTTATGATTTAGCAAATAACTATGGAAAAATATCTTATTCTGTTTATCTGATGTAATTCTGTACCTTGAGGGATTCGGATATCAATATTGGACAACGCTGGAGGACCTTCAGGTGTCCAAGTGAAAAATCCATTTGTGATCTATAACAACATGGAGAAATAAAATACACAGAAACCCAGATTTAGAGCTCACTTTTTCCCTCCAACATCAGAGACACTTCTTTTTTCATTACACTGAGCATGGGAACAGAGTTAGCCTTTGCCCATTGCAGGAAATGGATCTTCAAGTGACTGACTTTGTGAAGGACTGTACTTTGATGGGCAGAAACCTCTGAACTCTAGCACTATTAGAAAATTATTAAGAATTCATAAGGACAAAGAAAGTTGCCATTTAGTGTTTCTCTTGTTCTGTTTTCTGTAAGGTGGGTACATGTAATAAGTGAAATGATTATAACACAATATCATCCATGGCCAGTTTGCTCTCTGCAGAGCCCTGAATGTCACTTGAGACACAGTGCAGCTTACACAGCAATTACACCACCTAAATTCCAAGCAGACCTGCAGAATCTTCCATGAAATTAGATGTTGCTGCCCATTACAGCATTTTCCTTTGTATTTCTGACATGATTCTCAGATAATCTAGGTTTTAATAGATACAAAAATACTTTCATTGAAAAAGACTAAAACCAGGAAACAAAGCCTGTTCAGATTTTAAATGGAGATTTCCATGGATACGACAAGAAACAAGGAATAGGAGACAATTTTAAAAGGCCTGCATTTATACAGGACCCTCTTCTCTCACTTCTTTAGAGCCACTAAAGCCTTCAAAGCCTTTCAGCTATGCAAGGTACAACAATTTTTCATCTAAGAAGAATGGAAGGGGACACTTTTATCACACTCTTGAGAAAAGCTGACACTCCTATCTTGAGTAAAGCGAGCGTGGTGTTCCTCCCTCTGGATTACAAAGGCAGCCAGAGGATCCTCTCTGAACTGATGCCCCTTCCTGGGCAATGAGCTACAGGCAGGCAGTACCTGCACAAATTCACTGACCCAGGGCTGCTGGTGACAGTGGTGTCAGCAGATGGAGCCAAAAATTATCCCTGGGCCTGGCTTTCTGTTCAAGCCTTACAGAGGTTACTGCACTGGCCTCTCCTTCGTGACACTGTTGCCACTCCAGGCAGTCTTTTGACCCAGCATTGCCCCCAAAACCCTCTTTCAAATATTCGTTATTTTCCTGGAAGTCTGTTAAGAAGGATCCTGCACCAATTCAGCATGTATAAATAAAACCCAGAAAGCATTACCAGTTGTCCTACTTAGTCCCATGAAACTGAATTATTCATCCTCTTTTGCTGGAAATGCAAATGTATTAGCAGGCTCCCTAAATAAACAGCTTCATCACTATAACAACCATCAGGATTTTTATTACTTCTGGCCATTTCCACAACAAATCAAGAGCATCAGTCTTCAAAGTGGTAATTGTAATTTTTTTTCTTCAGACAAGTTAGGTCTTTGGGAGTTAGTTTTTAATTTCATCTGGGGAAAGGCTACTAGGAATTCCAAAATAGGAAGGGAAGACCCATGATGACATTATTTTGGGAACATCTAGAACAAATTCTTTTCGATTTTCTTCATCCTATTATTCTATACAGACTCTGGAACTGGAAGAAAGAGTCTGGCCTACATAAAAGGTTGGGTCAGATGATCTTTTGAGGTTCCTTCCAACCTTGGCTGTTCTGGGTTAAAAATCTGGGATCTGAGAACAGGGCTAATAACTTAAACACTTGAAATAGCAAATGGCTGGGTGAAATCTAAAGGAACAATTGCAACTGATCACAACCTAGAGATTAGTAGTTAATTCTTAAAAAGGAAGACAGATACAAGAAAGGTGGAGGTTAATCTCTGACAAGTGCACAAGTGTCTAACAGTTCACATCAAATGCTGTGTCTTGAACTTTAAACTGCCATCAGAGTACAAAAGTGACTATTAGTGAGCTAATATAAGTGTTATTAGAGTGACCTTCATATCACCTTTACACAAAAATCATCTGCTTCTGTGATGTTAATGGGTCTTCTCATGTGAGAGCTGTAATTGTTCCAGTCCTCCCTGGCAGGCCTCTTGCGGTTCACAACCTTGAGTGGCTGTGCAAAATCAGAGAGACAGAAATAAGCACTAATTGGTGCCAGCATCAGCAAAACGTCCCAAACTCTAGCAACCATAGTGTGAATGATACAATTCAGGGTATTAAAATAGAGGTTTTGCAATTGCAAGAAATAATCAGTAGGAAATGGAGGAGTGAAAAATTTATTCTGGGTACAAACGACTGCAGCCACTTCATCGGCAATGAGCCAGCTTTACTCACCACTGCTTGGTACTTGCTGTGATTATCTGCACTTCTGAGCTCTGAAGATTTATCATGCTCTTCTCCAATTTCTTCACTTGACAGGAATTCACTCAATTTCTGCACACTGAAAGGGAAAAAACCCCACAATGACACCTCAACCTTGGAAGCAAAACTTTAGTTCAGTGCAATGTTTATTACAGAGCATCCCTTCTTCAGCTGCTGTCTGCTGCACAGTTTGTTTGTTCTTGTTTGGTTACAGGTGTATGAAAACATGCAATGGCAAGTTACTCAAGGAAGCTTTCAAAACTTGTCCTGTTGCCTATTAACAGTGATATTTTAACAGTTTGTGCAGATGTTCCTCAAATCGTGTCTCTTCTGACACCACTGGCGCGATATCACATAAAGGTTTTTTCAGGCATTTGGTGGGACACAGAAGGGCCACAGCAGTGGCTTGTTTTGAAACCACTCACCCAATTTTAGTCATATATCAATGTTACACAATTTTAGGCATTTATGCTGATCAAGTTTGGCCCAGTCAGTCCTACTGAACAGTCTTATAAAAGCTGTACACCGTGAGGAAATTCAACCATCTGTGGTGAAATATGATGTGCATAAGGTAACTAGATAAAGGAATACACCACAACAGAATAGTGTTCAACTGATGAGATATAAAAGGAATCCTGACAACCAGCAACAAAGAAGAAGGCATAAAATTTTCACTAGCTGCTTTAAGATTTAATTAGCTAAGAGATAATGTGCCTTTATTAAGACATTTAACAGATCAGGGCATTAATTTTATCTCTGTACCTGACTTTATAAAATGTATGTCTAATCTACTCACAGGAACACCAAATGAAATTTGTGAAAGAATTGGATTGAATCATGAACTCGACATCAAAGGAGCTCAATTAGCTGGAAATAAGTCTTCAAAATTATAAAGTGCCAGAAGGTCTAAAAATAAATTTATGAACAAGAGCTGAAAAAAAATGATTTCAATGTCTAGCCTGAGGCTCACTGGGGAGAAAGAGGATAAACAATGCCACTGGAGCATTGTGATGCGTGGTAATCTGTTAGGATGTCAATCTTATAAAATAAGAATTCACCTGCCAAGATTTATTTTGCATTTCACTACCAGGGATTTCTTCTTTAGACAGAGACTTATTTTCTTCTAAGAACCTTATGAGATCCCCCATTGATGACAAAACATTGCTGGATCCAGGCACTGCAGCACTGCCTGAGGCAGACTCCCTGCACAGCTACCACCTGCCCTGCAAGCAGAGATCAAAGTCACCCTGGGACTCCCTAGGAGAGAACTGGTTCTAGAGTTTTTCTGTCAACTTTACTGATTGCTAGTGGCAGCTGGGAACTGAGATCAATGGATCTCTTAGTGGATTCAGTGGAGGGAATTTAGCTAGAGGAGGTACTACAATCTAAACAACAAAAAGAGGGAGAATAACTATTTGGGATGTAATAAGAGGAATAATAATTAATTCGGGATCAATTTTTGGTCCTGTAATGGGAAGGTCTTATCTCAAAGGAAGTCATTAGAAGCTCCACTGCTAGAGATATTAACATCTATTTGCACAAAGTTCTGGAAAACAGGGCTAGGAATCTTACCCTTTTTGTTCAGTAAACCAAATATTTAAAAGAAAATTTCAAATTTCTTTCAATGGACCAAATGATGGTTTATACGTTGCCTATTTGGATTTGATATGCAGCTGCAACTATATTATCTGGATGAAAATTACACTGATATTTGAGAAATTGCTGTGAAGATAGAAGGAACAGACAGAGAAGTCCCCCATGTATCTGCTCCAGGGTCTAGAGGGGTAGGAAGACAGCAAACATTCTCAGACCATGCATATCCAAACAAGAGTATGTCTCTATTAAACCACCCAACAATTTGATTTTATTCTCTAGTTATGTATCCAGGTGTCTGTACTCTCTGCAAACCCCTGCCCAATGCTCTGCATAATTCTGGAATTACTCCTCCTGAGGCAATTATTGAAGAAACACAGTAGAGCTGTGAGAAAATATTGTGTTAGAGGCAACAGCTCTTACTTAGGATGCCAGACTGTTCTGAACACTTAAAGAATAGAAAAAGGATGTTCTCTGAAGAGCTCTTGCTGACAGCACAACTTGAGTATTCCAATATCTCCAGAGGGGAGCTTATTTTTAAGCCACAGAAAGGACATATTGATTAAAACAGTTATTTGCACAGCTGACTGGAAAGATGGTTTGATATTAAACCCAGTAAGAGACATAATACCACTCTTGCTGCTTAACCTTTGCTGATTGAAAATAGTACACTGCACTTTTTGACCCTGAAGACTCACATTGAAGAAATGCATCCATTGGCTCCTCAGTTTCAGTTTTCAGTGTCAGAAACACTCCACACATTAAAAAAACCCAAAGCACCACTATACAAAGAGGTATCAGATTTGTCCCCTTCCTAAAGACTTTGAACAGTTGCTCCTCTCAGAAGCAGACACCCAAGCCCGAAACTTGGAACATTTTCAGGGGTCCTACATGGAACAGAAGCTTTAAATCTGTCAGTCTTACAGTGGTTCTGAGCAGGTCAATGCCCATTCATGGGGATGCTTTGCAATTGGGCAATGTGTAACAATTAAAGACACTGACAAGGTTATTGATCAATATTACTATCCTTGATACATTGGGCATCAATCACTGTATCCAACAGTAAGAGAGCAGGGTTTGTGGAGTGTCTGGGAAGCAGAGCCAGTAACACTCTCTTATTGTCCTTTACATGCTGGTTTCACTGCTGGATCATCTTCTGCACCACCTAGTCCCTTTCTGTCACTCCAGGAGAAGCTGTCTTTGCACACATGCTAAAATCAGTTAGACTCTCACAGCCTAAAAAAGTGACATACAACTTTGCCAAGTTAGGTCACCTTTGCCTGACCAGCTACTTACAAGCAGGAAGGTGTAACAGTAGGACACAGTTGCAGAAAGCAAACAATAGCTGTGTTCAATTAGTGCAAACTCAACAGTCTGCTTTTTAACATTTACTAAAGTATTTCAGCAACCACATCTTTTTATGGCTTGAAAATATCTGGCACATGCTTCCAAGACATTCCTCTGAAGGGTGAGATACTTCAGAGAGGGCAGCACCACCGGCACTATGGAGCAATGCACTCTGGAACACTACCTGGGTGATACAGAGAGCCAGCAGGGATGATGCCAGCTTTGTTACAGAGCTTGATTCTTGCCTGCACCACAAATGGCAGGGCAACAGCCTGCCAACAATAAGACATCTCCAGAATAACTCATGAAGAACTTCCAGTTAGCAACAATTAATACTTGGCTGATACTAATCACTCACAAATTGTTCCTGTGGCATTAGCAGGCACAATTCATTTGCAAAGAAATCTTTAGACAAGCCAAAATAAATGCCTGCTGGTAATAGGCAGTGTCAGTGTGGGCTCCCAGGCACTTTGCTGGCTGTAATCTTTGCATGAAAATTTGCCATGGCTCTAGGGACTACCACAGTGGCTGCAAAACATTTCCTGCCAGCTGCTGATGCTCTCAGATTTCACACTTCTTAGGAGAGAGGACACAGCTGTGACTTTGCACTGTCAGGGAATTTTCAAACACTGAAGGCAATCTCAGCCTTGTGCTGCAGTCTCCCTTCCATCTCCAAAGCAACACAAACAAAATTAAGCAAGAGGTGGTGGCCAATACCTGTCCCATAGCTTAAATAAGCTTGTCAGACAGCTTCATTGGAGGTCAAAGTTGTCCTAGTAAAGAAGGCAGCCCAAACTCTGCTTCCCCTATCAGTCAGGTAGAGTTACACTGCACATGAAAAAGCATTAGGAGGTTTTTACACTGATCTGTTGATACTAAAATTCCCAGTGAAACAGCAATTCTACTGTTTGTTTTGGTTAGCTTTTGAATACTCAAACTAACGTTCATCAGAAAGTAAAAATTCATCAAGGCTGGATTTGATATTTAGTCATTTATGTGATTTAATTAAGTAATTTAATGTGACTCTTGGAAGCGATTTTTAAGGTTTTTTGTTTGCTTGTTTCAGTCTAACTCAACCCCAACAGGCAAAACCAAGAGATACAGGCTGAAACACATGTCCTTCTGTGATTACCTTTTACTGTTCTACATGCTTGCTGCAGGGGAAAAAAAAAGCTGGGAAGCAGTTTACCGATAAATAATCACCTTGCTATTTCTAAATTTGAAATTGTAAAATGAGCAAAGGACACATTCTCAGAAACTGGGTAGGTGGAATATATTAATTTTACAGTTCTTACCTTACTAATGCTTTGACAGTGGATCTAACCACACTTGAGAGCAGGAACAATGGAGACACCAGGATATGGAACAGGGAGAGGGAGGCAAATGCCACTGATGGGGAGAAGTCAGCCTTTCTTGTCAGATGAGCGTGGACAACAAATGTCTACAAAGAGACAAACATCACCATCAGTACTTTGCCATAAAGAAGGAAACAAATTTCATATTTCACAAACATTTCAGTTACAGAACCTTGATTCATACTCTCTTAACAGTTTGGAGGAGTGCTGCATGCTCTGGGCTGCTTCTGGTCCCAGAAGGCAAGTGAGCATTTTCCATTCTTTCCCAGAGGAACTGCAAATGTGCAGCAGGTTCGCATCCTGTTCTCCTCCCTCCCCAGCTCCACATCACTTATACTTGAAAATGTAGTTGTAATTAACACTATTTAAAAAGTCCATACTTACTATGAGCACAGCTGCAATTGGTATTGCTGCATTCATAAAGACTGTGAAGGAAAACACATAGGAACATTTAGGAACAATTTTCATTCAGACATGCTAAATACTAAAATGCTACTAGCACTGCTTTACAATGGTGTTGTCTATGCTCTTACCCTCCATGTCTGTCCCCTGTCCCCTCTATCACAACCTGAGGACATTATTTAATCAGCACCTTTTCATTTTGACCTTCACTCAACTTTATTTCATATAGGTAAACTACATAGAGAAAGAATATAGACTCTAGAACTAAAACAGGACTCAGGCATCAGTACAGGTGTAACAGAAAAAGGCTGGACACTTCTTTTGTGTTTAAAATGTGCCTGTCCTTTTCTTCTCTCGAATATAGCCATGTTCAATCAGTAAATGCTCTCCCCAGTTACTTCATCTGAAGTGAAGTGTAATTGTTTGACTCCTCTGGTTGACGGTTTGGTCACCCTTTCCTTGGCATGAACCCCTGAAGGACTCTATAGAGTGCCAGATATTTCTCTTGCCTACATTTAGACGAGCTTTAATGAATCCTCTAACATATTCCTAAATTCTGTACTCATGCTTATATAAAATAGTTGAGTTATTGCACATATCTTCTAATTCATTGTCAGAGAGGAGAATTTAAAAATATAGGTACATTAGAGTGTGTAATCACAAATTAAAAGCTTGAGCTTTGAAAGACTAATGTGTATTAAAGTCTAGAAATGCACAGTTTACACCTCACCCCTGGAAAAAAACCCCTACATATTTTTCTGACAAAAATATTCTGTGTTGGAACAAAAGGAGCCTCTCATGTCTCTTTATTGGTTCTACTTCCTGACCAGTTTTCACACTTTGTACCAATTCAAGGTAGGTACATGCACAGAAATTGTAAAGAAGGGAAGCTTACTGCCTGCAGCAACTCTGTCCTTCTGAATGCCATTAAATCCTTGCCTTCGCACTGTGCTTCCGAGACTGCTGCAGTACATGGGTTTGCTTTTAGGGAGCAGTGTGGCGAGAGAATCTAGCAAAGCTGATCAGCTCCTCAGAGATGGATCCTGCTCTACTCCTGTCCACAGCACAAGATCATACCTGTCAAATAGGAAGCTGGATGGAATAAATATCCTGTAGGGCTGGCAAAGCTTGCTGCAGAGTTAAAACATCTAAACTAATTGGTGGCTCCCAAGAAGCTGAGCTGAATTTTGCTGTTATATGAGATCACCAGTACATACAAGGACTTCAAACTTCTTTTAACTAAACAAATATGAGCCATTGGAATTTGTGGGTTGATTTCCTTTTTTTTTTTTTTAAATCTGTTTTTTTTTTCAACTATGCCAATCTCCAGAATAATAAAATATTTTCTAAAATAACTATTTTGCAGCTAAGACTTTATGCTTAGTTTTAGTCAAAAGGACTTTGTTACTGAAAAAAGGTAGACTAAGAACTGAGAAAAATGTTCAGTTGGTCTGGATATTTTAGTAACAGTAACCACTGTTATTTTCCTGTGAGAAAGCCTGGAGTTATTTTGCTTCTGAGAGATTAGGCAAAAAATCATAGAAGTAGGAAAACCACTCCTTTCGTTCTCTGTCTTTGCTGAATTTTAATGTACATTAAATCCTGTAAAGATGCTACCCAACTTTGATTCTGGTGGGGGCCTTTCATTAAAACACAGGAAGAGGTAATTTCTATAGTGGCTCTTTTAGTACACATGAACAATTCCATATACATACAGTCTGGATCCTGGCACAGGGGTGAGGCACACCAGATCCAATTTCCATGTGATCTTGAAATGTAATTTTCTTGTAGTCTAGCCAACACTGCCCTGAAACTTGCAGGTATATTTTCTGTAATCCAATGCAAATCTATTCCTTATGAATAAAATAGCTCCAACCACATTCTTTATTTCTGTTAATAGCTATGTGTACTTAGAAAAGAATTCCAGAGTCTATTCAACACTCTGTTAAAAGAACTATTTATAAAAATCTCTTTTCTTCTGTCTTAGTATTCTAGCATCTTTCTGCCTTCCTCTACATCACAAATACAAAAAAATGTGGTCCTCTAATGCCTTTTAATGTTTTTCCCTAAAGAAATTAAATAATATGTTCACTACAATATTAGCCAACATGTTTTGGGCTGATTATGCCTCTCATTCTAATTATACTTAAGGTAAAAGAGCAAATTCTCCTGTATTTATATTCTCTTTTCAGTCTGCAAAAGTGCAAGTTGGCAAAGACAAGTGTAATTTCTGCTAAAGTCTGAAGGTGTAAGGAACTCCTAGGCTGAAATAACAGTAACCTTTATAAGCCAAAATTATAAGCACCATAAACATAAAGCTGCACTGCTTTACCCCAACTGAGAAGTTATCTCTTGTGTCTTGCCCATACATAAATATCACATTTAATACAAAATAAGAATGCAATTGCAAACTTGGAATGTTTCAAGAAGCATCAGTAAATATAAATTCCTAGAAGCATCAGTAAATATAAATTTCTAATAATAAAGAATCTTATGTCATTGCTTCACAGAATAATCAGTACCCCTGGGATGAATACACCTTTTCCTACCTCTTGCAAATGACTCTGTGAGGATTTAAAATCCAATAAGCCTTCACAGCCCTACAGCTGAACCCTTGGCCCTGACTATAAATAGATTTTTAATGCCACATGAAGCACTGCAGACAAAGGGAACCCATCTATGTTGATCTGGGAGTAACACAGAGTTTCTGCTCTCACAGCATGCAGCTAAATTGTGTTTTATGTCAAAACAGAAACTCCTCTCCAAGCCCACAATGCTTAGGATTGCCAGAGAGAAATTCTGGTGTTAGAAGACAATGAATACCTCAATTTAATGTCAGATAAATTCAGTGGGATCATGATCTTTCTCTTAGAGTACATTACCTTATGTGATCATAAGAACTAGGCCTCCTTATTATCCCAGGAGATATTTGTACAGGTACCTAGTAGTGCTCAAAAACTTCTTGCTAAAGTTTTCCATTCCATTAATATCTCACAGATTATATATTCTTCAGTGTGACTTTACTAATTATTTCTAAAATATTACCATAGCAATTATATAGGTATTGCATATAACAATATGCATCAAACACAGAGTTCAATTTGCTGTAGGTCTGTTTTAAAAACACAATAAAGTCTTAAAGCAGCTTGAAAAATAACAGGAGAGGAAAGAATTGGGATACAGAATGATGAAATTGCCAGAATGCTCATATTTTTCTTTCCAGCATATAGAAATGGTTTTAACAATCACTTATTTTAATAAGAAATCCGAGTTTTGAGTAAGAACATGTAAATATTGTCCTTTGGAGGTTCAGTGCAAAGACAATGCTGTCACATATTATTTGTATGTTCTGAATTGTGCAAAATGCAGAAAAAACCCTCAAAAATAAATAAATTTCAGCAGCAGTTTCCTCTTGAATGCTGCGTTCTAGAAGAGAATATTGCTGGCTAAATACAATCTGGGAAATATTTGTCCCTTGAAAGCTTTTGTCCAGAAAAAAGTCAATTCTTTGAAGCACACATTTTTTCTTTCAGGCATATGTCCCACACAAGCAAAGTTCTACTGAATTAAATGCAGGGTCTGACTAGATGCAAAGTGAGAAGTACAGATCAGAGCCTAAAGCAACTGAAATAATCTCGACAGAGAAATGGGAAACTCATTAGTAGCCAATAATTCAGTAGCACTTAGCTGAGCAGTGGATTACTGTGAAGGAACAGACTTACTGGATATGGAGGTGTAAAGGGCAAAAGACTTGAGGCTAGTCATTTCTTTCTGTCTGGTTTCCTCCACACTGCTGTGAAATATGTGCTCCCAAGCGTAGAGTTTCAGGAGCTTAATGCCCCGCAGCATCTCATTTGTCTTCTTCAGTCTCTCGTTGGAGTACTCCTGCAATATTTACACACACATTTACCTGAAAAGCACAATAAAAACACTTCTTCCCTAAGCATAAGGATGACACATAAATTATAAGCAGCCCCCTTGCACAGTGCAGACATTTCCATCACAAACAGCACTGCTCCCATCTGCAGGAATTTCTAGGTGACACTGACTGTATGATTGGATGCTGCAAGAATGAGTGCCGTCCACATTTCTGGAAGGGTGCATACTGTTGATGGGAAGGAATTCCTCCACACACAGGAAGATGCACAAATAACTCTCATCACTACCCATGATGTGTGGTGGAAGAGATTTCAGCAAGCTCTGGCTCCATTACAAGTTCCTGTGGCTTCCTTGGCAGCGCAACAGTTGCTGAAAGGGGGAATAAGTTCAGAGCAGCTGGGCTTGGGAATGCCAATGAAGCAAGGTAACATTTTCAGCAGTGGTGCAGGTGATTCAAATTATAGACAAGCCAAATGAGGGATCAAGGAACAGCTTGTGACATAGCAGACCTCTAAGCTCCCCAGCTGAGGCACACACTGTGGGAATTAGGACTGCATGGGGTTTGTTTAAATAAATCTGTTTGATAGATTTCCACATCTGGGGTCCAAGTTTGGACACAGCATTCCTACCTTCTTTCCCCTTGGACAGCTTGCCCTGCAAGGCTCACAACTCTGTGCACTGCCCACAGCTACTTCAGTCTATGACTACTGATCATCTGTATTTGTAAACCAAAAGGTTTTAAAGGTATTTTTGCTCTTAGGGAGCCACACTTGCTGAAAAATATAAACCCCAAAAAATATGTATTTACTGCCTACACTTACAATCTCACATTCACGAACGTGGCATTCTTGAACACTATGAAACGTTTGAGAAGCAATTCTGGGTCAACACCCATGGTTAGCTTTGTAATTCCAGGCACAGAACAATGCATAATTACCAGATATGATACTGAGATTACAAATTAGTTTGAAGACACTCACCAGTGTGCTTCGCTGGGCTTGTGAGAGTTTTGTTGCTACAAAGTACTGAACAGGTGCAAGGACTATGATTACTGCTGCTCCAATTAAGGCACTGATTCCAAGAAGGTAGTAGAGCAGAAGAATTCCTACAATTATCTGTTGGGATAAAAGAAGGTGAGGGAAAAATCTTGGCTTCACTTGGGGTATGCACCACAAAGACCAATTTCAGGGTAAGGGACAATGTTCAACCAACAGCAGCTGCAGTTAAAGCCACCCCAAATGTCACAAGTTCAGCACTGCTGGCACAGCCAATGTGATCAGTCAGGGCTTCTCCCAGGGACCCAGACACCCACCCAGTGCTCCTCTCCCCAGCCTAGGCATTCTCTGCATTTCTGTTTTTTTATTTCTCCCCATTATGCACAGTAAAGTTTTACAGGTTTGTGTATCTTCTATAGGATCTACAGTGCCAGAAAAACAAATACTTTTGAAAAAGGGTTAGAGAAATGGCGTGGAAAAAAAAGCTTTGTCTTTGGATAAGTAAGAATCTAGAAGAAATCCACAGTCTAGATGGAGAGGGTTTACTGTAAGCAGCTCAATAAACAAAAACAATACAAGCTACCAAAGTTTTGTAATGACTGACTCCTGAACAATCTGCAACATTGATAATCTAGTTATTTAAAAGTGTAAACTGATAAATTAATCAGATGACAAAGGGACAAAAAGTTAATTTCATACAAAATTTCCCTTAATTAAAAAACCCCAATAACTGGAAATTTCTTTAATATGTTATCTACTACTCTTGATATACTTGTACACTCTCATAACCTTCACCATCTTCCATCATTTCAAAGCTCAATGGTCTTATGCCTATTTCCACACATTTATAGGAATTGGCTGTTTACATTAAAAAAGGAGTTTGCAGTTTCCACATTTCCATCATTTTAAAGCACAGAGAGAAAAAAAATTTCCTCTCAGGAACCCTCTAATGCCTCTCTACACCTGAACTACACTAAAACATGACTCTCAAAAAGAGCCACAATATTGAATAAGAAATTATGCACTGACATGAAAGTAAAATCCCACTGTACATGCACCACAAATCTAGTAATAGGCAAGGTTAAATTGCAAATTAAAAAACTCTTTCACTGATGAAAGTAAGTGAGCAATCTGCTTCCACCTGAAGTCAGGAAATTAATGAGTGTCTGAAAACAAACAAAACACACAAGGCCTCTGCCAGACACCCTTGTCAGAGGTCTTGGTCTTTACAGATGAAGATTTTCACTCCCAACTGCTTCATCATGGGCAGATGCTGTGGGCACTGAAAACACAGGAAAGCACTGAACAGTGAGAAGCTACTGCACAACACTGACTCCCTGTTTGCCTGCTGTCCCTCACTACTGGTTGATTGTCAAGGACATCATGGGACCACCTGGTTCTAAAATGAGAGCATCAGCTTCTCCCATAGACAAGGAGAAATCTATCCCAGCTGGATCCTGTGGGAGTTGCTAGCTCACAGCTGCTTTTCCAACCCTCATCCTAGCTACTGAGAGGCTCGGTCTTTGCAAAAGTGCTAATGATACCATGTTTCAAATAGGTCAAAAATTATCCCATTTTCATCTTCTTTATAATGTGATAGTACAGATAAACTTTTGAAATCCTGTGGGAACTCAGCACATCACTCCAGATGTCCAGAGTTACCCAGAGAACCCTTGGGGGGCGTGGTTGGAGATCCTGGAATGTTGCCAAAAGTACCTGGCACCTTGACTTTGACCCTTCGAGGGATGTGCTACCTGTTTGAGGACATGAGAGTCACTTGGGAATGAATGGTGTAAGAAATTATGTATTTACAGAGTGAAATATAGATTTGAGGGTTTTGGTACAGGGGGTTATGGAGACAAGATGGAGGGATCAGGGCGTGCCTCGTCCTTCTTCTTTCTTCTTCTTGTCACCCATTTTCTGTGGTGATGTTGGCACTTTGGGATTGGTCCACGGTGAAGGTGCACTTGCTAATAGGGGTGAAAGGTATTGGGAAATAAAGGTAAATATGATGTACGTAGTTTTTAGTATAAAAAGAGACGACCGCCCAGTGGGAGGTCAGAGTGCCCTTGACTGCCTTGCTAGTCAGACCTCTGTTGGGCAGAAAGAAAATTTTATAGATAAGAAATAATAAACAATCTGAAAATCTGAAGAGTACAGACTCGTCCTTTGAAGCGCAGGCTGTCCCAGAGCCATCCTATGCATGTCCGAGCAGAGAGAAAGAGCCAATCAGACAAAATACCTTCAATATGTATGGAAAAAAAAAAAAGTGAAGAATTTTATCTGATAAGAGCTGAAATCTTATTGAACATAATTCTATATCACATCACAAAGTATGGAGCCAAGAATAAAGAGTACACAGAAAACATCTGAGCTCTGGGGGACAGTATCTGGCAGATGGGAGGGCTCTCATCAGTATTCCTGAGAAGGCAAAAATCATATTTAAAAAAAAAAGTCTGTGTAATGAAACACTGCTTCTCTTTCATCAAAATCCCAAAGCTCTTCTCTGCCAGAGATAAATATCAGGAGCGAAAAGCTCGCCAATAGCTCTAGTTATTTTGTCTTGATTATTTATTGAAGGATGGCAAGTACTTGCAGCCAGAAACTGCTTTGTGGGCAGTTCTGAAAGAGACAAATGCCCTTTCATTACAAGTGTAAGCTGTCCCTACCAATGAGCCAGAGATGTGAGAATACAGGATTTTTTAATAATCACAATGAAATCAAACAAGGGTGTTTATCAAATGGAGGCTTGGGGAGAAGGCCTTTATAAGGCCTCATTTTGCTCCCAGGGTTTCAGCCAAACCTACTGAGGGCATCTTTCAACTGACTGGCATCCCTGGGCCTCTTCTCATGGATTCCAATAACATTCAAGCAGTAACTTAAGGCAATGATAAAGCTCCCATTGACTCCAGTCAGAGCAAAGATGGGGCTCAAATTATCTGGACTGTATAGAAAACCTACCTTGTCATGAATGGCTATTACAAAATCTAAAGCAGATGCTGAAATGTTGATTGCTAGACTAAGAGCTACAAAACAATTAAAAACCAGTTTTAAATAATAACAGAGTTTGTGCAATGTAGTATTAGCCATCTTTCAAGCAGCCAGTAATTGTTTTCACTGCCTCATAAAACAAAGTACTGAATGAAAGCTATGGAAAACCTCCTGAAGAAGCCTTTGTGGCCAATGTGACTCACTGATTTTGGCATGACCCACAAAACAGGAGCACGCTCCAGCACTGATCGTCCTCATCTGGCAAGGAGCATCACGGCAGGAATTCTAATGCAAATATAATTTTATTTTCTGCAGACTGTCAGGAAGTCTTTATGAGTCTGTGACTTCTGGCCCATTAGAGCAAAATGTTGTTACAGAATATGCAATGGAATTGGATTAATTCTCAGTTGCACTAAAGCACTCTCTATGCCGAGCTGTCAGAGAGGTCTTAGAAAATAAGTGTACATGAAATTGATAGCTTGTACATAGTTTGTCTATAATAATTGATACCCTAGACATTATCATTAAGGGGGTGGACTCTTCTTGACTCTCCATAGCTTTTCAGCAATATCATTTTAGTCTACAATCACTGACTTCTTACTGTGCTTCTCATAAAAGGAAGGAAAATACCCTGACATCCAAATTATTACCAAAAACTTCCAATAAGTAACCATATCTAATATGATATTTCCTCTCACTTTATTTTCATTATAATTATCCTCTCTTTTGCAATTAGAAATCAGTATTAGGACATGCTCCTTGATAATTTTTTCCTCCCCACTTTAAAATAATCTGGTTCCCATTTTTCCTTCCCTACCCATAATTTCAGGGAAACCATGCCAAAAATAAGTCAAGCTACTTTCTGAAAAAATCTATATGATAACTGCTATATCCATCACCCTCCCTTAATTCTAGAAAGCAAAATCTTTTAAACTGCCATATAAGTTCCTCCAGAGTAGATCAGAAAAACTAGTCCATACCTCTTGTGCAGGAGTAACTGTGTTGGAGGAGAAAAATGCATTCATGCTGCATGAAGGTAACCACACAGCGACATTAATATGGCCACAATCACCTTAAATCTCAATATTTTAATAGGCATGGTTTTCTACATCTCACACATGTAGAAAGCACAGTTAAAAGAAGCCATCAGTCAGCAAAGTGCTGATTGTTCATACCTTAATATGCTCACTATCCTGATCTGAGGCTTTGCACAAGTCTCATGGAGCTAGCAAGAGTTTTATCAGAGATTAAGACAAATCACTTGTGTAAGACGCTGATGGACACAAACTCCTAAGCAACACCCCTAAAACCACATTATAAACTGGCTGGAAACAGTTTCTTCTGCCAGGTGGTGTCTATATACAGCCTGACGGAAGCCATTTAATTTTTGGGCAAGGGCAAGCAACCCCAAATGCAAAGCTGCTGGATAGATTACTTGCAGGCTTCTGACTTACCAGCAAAATCAGCCTCTGTGTGGTGCTGGAACCAGACTGTCTTTGAGAGATGAACACAATGAAGTTTTCATTGTGTTTTTGAAATAAAATTATACATCTAGAAAATACTGAATTCGCCAAAAAGAGAATTTAAACACTACTGCCTCTCCTGTTTGTATTTACTGCTCACACTGAACAACAAAAAGCACACCCAACAAAAGCGTACCAAGTAGCTGGAAGAAAGCCGGAAGACGTGCAGGGCACTGAGTATCAGATGAAACTCCATGCTTTACTGTCAGTTTTTTCAAGAAATTCTTAAATAGAGGTATAGGGTGATCTGAGCAGGAAAGGAGACTGAAGGGATCAGACAGCTGTTTAGATATAGGAGGCCAAAGACACCAGAGGATAAAGCAGCAAAACCATTTTGCGTAATAAATATGTTCTAACAACAACAACAAAAAAAAGCCTTTGAAACAATGACAAACTGTGGAGTTTTTCATCCAAAAAGCAGCAGTAGTTTCAAGGCATGTCCAAAGGATCATCTCTATGTAATCATATTTATATTACTTCTCTTGCTTCTGCTGGGATTCAGAAGACAAATGATTGCAATATCTTCCAGTTAACTTCCCTGATGTAATAAATGAATGCACTGCAACCCCCTGCACCCAATAAATTCTTGTTACAAATGCAAAGCATTTTTGACAGCAGCCAAGATCCTAATACAATCATAAATACCTAAAGTCCAGTCACAGATATGGAATCTATTAAAGACAATATTTCTAGATATTAATAGCTTGAAATTTTATTTCAAGTTATTCTTTAACTTCTTTAATATCCCCATTTTCATAAAACTCACATGCAATGAACCACTACAGACTGAGGTGCATTAGGAACAAAAGCACATTTAATCACCTTACCTGTACTGGCATAGCCCAAAGGTTAGGGCAGAGGAAGAAGAACCACATCAGCTGATTTGTGTCTATGGCAACCAGGTTACAGATCTGGCCTGCTGTCATCTCCCCCATAGACATGTTAGAAGTTGAAAGCTGCATAATTTTATTGTATATTTTTGTCTGGAAGAGAGATCAAAAGGTACTAGCATACAGAAATACAATGAGACTTCTAGGTCTATCTAAACCCCAGGCCCAGCATGTTGAGAGCAAACAATATTTCCAGTAACTTGAATGAAGAGAATAAAGTTTGGCCTTTTATGTTATTTCATAAAATTTAAAGCTACTCATCTTCCCTGACACAAAGCACAGTGCTGTTACCTGCATTGTGGTTGTCCAAGTACTCCCTTTTTTCATCCCTGTGCATCAATAAGAGAATGAAACCTTTACTGCCCAAAAATGCCCAAGAACACATTAGCAACTTCATAATCCAGCTAATGTGGTTCTTGGGCATTTTTGGGGAGTAAAGGTTTCACTCTCTTATTGATTTATACCTCCAGCATCTGCACAGAGTGCCCTTCCTGTAACTAACACTAAGATATTATTAGATTCAATATATAATCCTTCATGTATTATAATCCTTGTTCTTTTTCTCTGGCAATTGTCTCAGGTCCCATCCAACCTCAGCACAATGTTCCTGGCTGAGAACATTGCTACATTCTGCTTAGAGAACTCAGTTCCATTACACAGTTTAATTCACAGAAAGTGAATGTCTCAGGTACAATTCTGTACTGAATTAAGCAGTTACCTCAGTGCAGAATCAGG
This sequence comes from Zonotrichia leucophrys gambelii, assembly GCF_028769735.1. Classification (NCBI taxonomy): domain Eukaryota; kingdom Metazoa; phylum Chordata; class Aves; order Passeriformes; family Passerellidae; genus Zonotrichia; species Zonotrichia leucophrys. The sequence goes on along the minus strand of NC_088175.1, from coordinate 43,882,182 downwards.
CACTAGGTATAAAAATAACAGTACAGAATAATGAAAGCACACTTTTATCAGCTAGTTTAGTAAAAATCAAATAGGGCACACTGAACAGTGGCAGATTTACACAGGACAGGAGGAGAGAAAAGATTTAAAGAAAAAAAATACAAAAAAAAGTATAAAAATACTGGCAGGGTGACTGCCATTAACACTGATCTGCTGCTTAGAGTGCTGCCTAAAAATTTTCCAATTTTCCAATCTGAATAGTCCAACTGGCATTATCTGGATCTCTATTATGCAGAACAGTGAATACAAAGCTTTTCTTAAACTAAATTTATTTAGCTATTCCCCTATTACACTTGCTTTGGTCCTTGTATTTTTCAGTAATTTGCAGCTCTTCCACTTCAAGTCACAATTTTTAATTTTTTTTTACCTTTGGGTCAAATTTTTGTACCTGTAGAATTTTTTTACTTCACTCTAGTCAGGCAAAACCAATGGATGGAAACCAGAAGTCTGTCAGCTGACAAGTGCTTCCACGTGTAAGATCAAAAGAGAATTAAACAATTAGGCTGCTATTGAAAGCATCCATCCATCATGAAGGCTCCCCACAGGATCCATGCAGCTCAGGGGATAAAGAGTGTAACTTATAAGTTACACTAAGCCTGGATTTCATGCTGTCCAGGGTAGGTTTCAGTCAGTGCCTTTGGCAATCCCACACTGTAATCTTACACCAAATTCTCTCATTTCCAGGCACAGAGCTTTGTATGCTACATCAAACTCTGATCTATGGTTGTCAGCTATACATTGATTACAGACCCCATTTTTGCAATCTGACTTTTGTTCAGTGCTTACAAACTCCACAGTGCCTGGCAGATTTTGTGGCATGACCACCCCTGGAATAAAACACTGCTCATGTATTGGGAATACAACCTATCCTTCCTTCCAAAATATATTTACAATGCATTTTAAGGATGTTTTATTTGCATTGGATGTGACATTATCAAAAAATGCCTTTGAGATGGGAGGTGCAGTTCACACTTAAACTACTTCAAAAGTTATATTCAGTTTTACTGTCAGCAAATTTTTGCTTGAAGGTAAGAAGAAATACAGCATTGGATATTGAAAAGAAACATTTATATAAAATCATCAAAATAAAACGCAAAGGAAACAACTTAGGGCTAACCCAATTTTAAAAGCAATGGTACTTTCAATACATTTCTGGAGAGAAGCATTTCAGAATTTAACAACTATATAATTTATAATTACAACAACATGTTCATGAGGGTGTGAAAAGGTTAATTAGTAATATATTGGGTACCTGTATTGCACCTCTCAAGTTGATTCCTGTTTCAATAGCAACATAGTATGATGCTTGCAGAAATGTCCTTTGCAACAGAAGGGCAAAAAATAAGAGTACAGCCAAAACATAAGCATTGGACAGGAACTCTTGTGATGAAATAAAGAAAACACCCAGAATTTTAATCTGCAAAAAGAAAGTTAGAAATCAGGTGCAATGGTAATTTGCACAATTAATAAACAGAGATAATCACAGTTTATTACTTTGAAAGTGCTCCCAGCCTTGTCTGAAACTTCACAATTTATCACCTCAAAGACACAGTCTCATAACATGCCAACTCAGTAAGCTTCACTTAAATGCAAAATGATGTTTATAGGATTTCTGATATCATTCCAAAACTCTAGGACACTCCATATGGTCATTTATTAAAAAATGTGCACTGCCCATCATCAAAAAGGAACAGTCAACATCCTTTGGGAAAAATTACTCTCTTAATTTTAACACCTCAGTCTACTGAACACTAAAAATGACCTTCAGAACTTGTAAAAATCCCAGAACTCCTGGAACCATGCAAATTATTTTGGTCTGCAGCACCTTGTTCACTTTTATATATGGTCATTACCTTCTAGCAAGCTCATGAGATCACCAAAGTGCATTTTGATGCATGTGTTCAGCTCAATGGGAAAACACTGCATTGATTTCAGATTATATTTAACAAGCTGACATCTTTGGTGCCACAACAAGTTGAGAGGCTGGCTCACCATGAGAAGCCTTCTGTAACTAAAACGTCTCCATCTTCCTCTTTCTCCTCTTGGCTCCTTCAATTGCTGGATTGGGCTTCCATTAAAGGGAAAATTAGGAAGATGAATCCTTCTGTTCCCTTTCAGAAGGCTTCTTGCATTTAACACTCCTGCTGGATCCCTTGCTCAGCACATTTTTTCTTGCCTACATAGTCTCTTTGCTGTTGAAGTTTTCACAAGTGCTATAACACTTAATCAGCTACATTTCACAAACTCTCAGTGTCTGTACATTTTATTAGATCTGATCTGCACCTTGCAGTTAACTTCATAAAAACCCCATATGGCAAGTTCATACAGAGGCAAAATTCAGGTTTTTAAGCTGTTCTTTTGGCTGAGTCAGCTGGAAAAGATCAAACTTATCCCTACTCTTATTTATACCCTGGTTGCTCCAACCTGCACGCTTCTGTTGCTTACTGTGCACTAGCTGGGGAGCTAACTGGATTTCTTCCTGAGCCAATTCAAATCATTAAAATAAGAAAATCAGCCCAGGAAAAAAAAAATAGGCCATATGAACCACAAAAGTGTCCAAGTAGTGCCAGAGATATAAAGCAAAGAAGAAAAGAGGAGTAGAGGTGATAAGGAATGTAAAAGGAGAAAGATTTTAAAATCTTTATTAACTGTAAAACTCTGAACAATTACAGTACATGTCAGCATTTACAGTTCAGATAAAGAGACATTTAACTGCTATTTTACCTATTTGCACCCTGAAGGGATTTTAAAGCCCTAATTTATTACTTATCCCATAGCAATTCATAGGCTACAGCAGCATTTTATATTTCACATAGTTTATAGTACACTAAAAATGAGTTTCTCTTCCAGATTATTTACAGCCTTCCAAGTTCAGGTTTTTAGTGCTGTTCTCCATACACATCTGGCCACTACTGCTAATCTCTGCAGCTAATACCACTTTACTGTATGTAAAAGAATACTTTTTTTCCCACAACTATGTTTGACAACTATGTTTCTCTGGCAATGAGATTCTGGTGCAGCACTGATTCCCATCAAAACATTATATAATAGACAAGGCAGGAAAGTGAGATGAATATCCTCATCCTTCCTTCTAATTCTCCCTTGAGAGAAAAAGAGGACAAACATACATCCATAAAGATCACACACTTGCTGATAGCAAGATGTTGGCCAAGCCTCAGATGCATTACCAGGCCATTATGGCTTACTGAGTATAAGTAAGTGTTTAAGCTGCAATAGGTTCTACACACACTTGTCAGCCTGCAGGAAACAGAGAAATACCTGAACACTTCTTGAACCTTTCATATACAAGGCAAATAACCTTGTCTGAGAAGCTGACAGAAATAATGAAATGTTTTATTTTCAGAAATAGATTTGGGAATATTCAGTGTCTCACCTTCCTGACAACTTCAGGGTAACACCAATTCTTAAAAGTTGCTCTAACCAGTGAAAGACTGGGCAAAAAGCTGCTATTTAAATGCATAAAGACTCTAGACTCAAACAATCTTAGTGTCAATACTGGGCTTTTAGCTACACTGGGCCCTATGACTTCTAGAGCTTTTTAAATAATGAGTTTGCTGCATCTCTGAATGTGTTATGTCAGCAGCCACTCCTAATACTGGAACTGCTAATCCTAATGTTGCAACGTGGAAGATGCTAGCAGCAAATGATAAAGGTTATCGTTCTGTCAGTCTCTTCTTCAGTGTGAAATGATTAACACTCAGAGAAATCTGTGTCATAGGAATGTTCTGGGGTGGCCATAAATATTGATACTGGAGTTATAAATAAACATGAAGAGCATGACAGAATTTAAGACACTGTTGTGCTCTAACTACGGCTATAACTTGAGCAGTTAATACTGCCTGTGACACCCATGTGATCTGAGTTACAGTTCCATGGTGGGTTATATCTGTCACAAAGGACATGAGGAACAGAGCAATTATTCTATCTCTTTGCCTTCAGTTTCACAAAGAGAATTTCTCTTTGAAAGATACAGCTGACTCATTACAACATCTCAATCTAAATATTTAAGATGAAGCTGGGTAAGAGATGGGTAAAATCATCCTCCATTGTACTCACAACTTCTATTGCTTATCTGATTCTGTCCCACTGTGGGGCAACTCTTTCCAGTGCCCTCAAACTCAGCAGCACACCAAGCACAAACACAGTTTCCCCCCACTTCCCATCACATATGACAGCATTTTAGAAAGCTTGTTTCTCACACCAGTGAGGCTCAGAATGGCAAACTATAAGGCAAGGTTTTCCTCTTTTGACTAATTACAAGCAGGGATATAGCATTCCTAGCAGTAGAGCTGGTGTTTTTCTTTCCAAAACCGACCAAGTGGGCTAGGTATGTGAACATACATGGGAGCCCTCCTGAATATCCCAGCCTGCTTTCAGATAGTTTGAATAAAAGCTCTTCATTAGAAGATAGAAAGATACTTCATCTCATCCAGCAAAAGCAATTTTCAAACTTAAATGTAGTTAGACCCTAACCAGAAAAAAAACCAACAATATCAAAACATAAGGCAAACATAAGCAAAGCTAAAATATACCCTTAAGTGTCACTTGTGGACTACGACCATCAGTGACTATTGCTGTTAGGTGATCTCAAATTGGTGTCAATGACAACAGTGAGGTACTGCTCAGCTAGTGAGTGAGGATTCTAGACAGATGAAGCTCTGCTTAGGGCCTGTCAGGACCAGACCTGAATTTTTATTTTTCACAGAGAAGCAGTAGCTGACAATTTTAGAGGAAAATTAAATAGGACAATCTGTAAATTATATCCAATCACAATTTCAGCTGAAACAGTATCTCAAACAAATTATTGAAAAGCAGAGCTCAAGAGCTTCCACAGTACTTTGCTGCAACATAGTACTATAGTTTTAATTTTCTCAGTTCCTGCTTTAACTGGTTTCCATTGAACCTATTCACTATAATAAAGTTTCCAAATATTAGGATAAGGGTTGCAAAATGGACAAACAGTTAATTTTAGCCTGAGGCCTTTGTTAAATTTTCTGCACTGCAGCTGATGGACTTCAATATTTACAGTGGACCTAATCCAAAGTGTACTTAAGTGGATGGGTATATTTCCATTAGTGTCAACAGACTTTAGAAAAAGTCTCATATCAGACACTAAGTGAGCTGCAGAAATAAACTGATGTATCTCACAGAAATCCAGACTGAGTGACCTCACCTTATAATGAAAAGATGCTTCCTGAGTTACATTTTTATTTTTAGTTAATCAAGAGATATGTCTGCTTCCTTTTGGAGAGCATTGATTTAAATAGCATCCTTTAAAAATATGTTTCAGTTGATCTTTCAAAACTAACCTCCCCAAAGGCACTAGAGGGAATGCTTGGTCACAGTTAAATTACTTGGCATTTTATGATGATGACAAAACTCTGCTTTAATCCTCTTAGACATCCCTCATTTTTAGAAATGAAAAGCCAAGCCTATTAAAAACACTTTTCCTTTCTGGAAAGCACTCAGTCACATACTTGATTCAATCTCTACTCAAGATTGCAACTAAATTCCTTATGATATTGATGAGACTCTGGATATGCTTCCCTGTTCTCTTGAATGAGATTATTTTCCAGAATGCAAGGCTGACTAGATGCATGGCTCACATATTTTGCCCCAAAAGAACCACAGAATGGATCAGGTTGGAAGGGACCACTGGAGGTCATCTAGTCCAACCTCTCTGCTCAAGTAGAGTCATCCCTGAGCACATGGCACAGGATTGCATCCCAACTGCTCTTGAGGATCTCCAGGGAGGGAGATTGCACAACCTCTCTGGGCAACCTCTTCCAGTGCTCAGTCACCAACACCGTAAAGAAGTTTTTCCTCATATTCAGGTGGATCTTTATGGCCTCTTGTCCTATTGCTTGGCAGCACCAAGCAGAGCCTGCTCCATTCTCTTGAGACCCTCCCTTTGGATATTCATATAAATTGATGATGTCCCCTCCCAGTCACTTTGTCTCGAGGCTGAACACATCCAGATCCCTCAGCCTGCCCTTGCAAGAGATGCTCCAGTCCCCTAATCACCTTTGCTGCCCTGCACTGGATGCCCATCATCACAGTATAAGTGTGGGTATCAGGCAGCAAATTGACACTGGCACTGCCAGCACACAGACACAGCACATAGTTGCTTTCCTTCCTGAGGACAAACAAAACAGAATCACAGCATCCCTTTTTGGACTCCTCTCTTTTTGGTGACATTTTGACAGTACCTGTGGGCGGATGGTGTTATTTCCTTTTCCAACGTTGTGAACAATCCCCGAGATACAGAGTGGCCCGGCGAATCCAAGCAAGTCAGCCAGAATACGGAATGTGCTGCTCAGGAGTAAGGGTCTTCCAAAAGCACAGCAGAGAGCACGCCAAATGGATCTGGATCCTTGGGGAGATGATGATCTTTTGTTCTGGTTAGAATTAAATTAAAATTAGTAAGAATTATGTTATACATTAACCTCATATCTGATAAATACTTGGTATTTTATCACTGCTTTAGTTCATTGACAACCATTTGTAATCTCTCAGGTAGAAGGCAGAGGAACGACAACTATTGTTTCTTTTTGTAAAGTCAGAACAAAGCAATAATTTGCACTTCCCTCCACAAAAAGAACCATGTTTTCTTTCCTACCTTTAATAGGGATCAAGTGTGTTGTTTGTGGCCTATTGAGGAAGAAAAAAAAGAGGGAGGGAAGTGACAGGTTTTTGTTCTCTGGTGAAGCCAGAGACTGGAAGCATACACTTTTTAGGCAGGATGCAAACAAGTTCTCTTAGAATACCATACACACTCAGCTCCCACTGAGGAGTGAAAAGTAATTTGAGCCAAGATAGTTTCAGCCTTGAACGCACCTATGGACAAACTGTAACTGAAATAAGATGGAAAAAAAATAGCTCTGCAGGGCCTAATTAATACAGACTGTGTAACTGAAAGTTGCCAGGTCTTATTAGGAGGAGTAATGGTGTTAAGTGAACACAGTCCATGATTACTTTCCACATCAAAATAGAGGCTGCACACATTTTACACACATTTAACCAGTAATGTGTTTGATATGCACGTTTGATTAGAGAAACATCACTGTTTGTATGAGGCACAACTGAGAATGTGGTCTCTTGGTGTATGGACTGTATGCCAATGAATCCTTCATTTGCATCATATCTGTTTATATCTCTTTGTGTCATGCTTTTATTATAAAAATTAATGAAAAACACAAGCTCTGAGAAAGAAGACAGATATAATTCCATGCTTTGCATACCTTCTGTGCTTCAAAGGCCTCATTAAGGCGAATGTAATTGGTCAGAGCTCTCATAGCAATGGGAAGCTTGCCTATGGTTTTCAAGTCTATTGGTTTTTTATGGGCAGTCTTGATGAATGTGTTCATCCACCAGTATGTTCCTTTGGATAACAGATTCACAAACGGCTGCAGGAATCGCACACCAAGATCCTGGAGATCCTCAGGAGGTTTAACTTCTTTAGGAGTTTTGAAGAAAACGTATCTCTGAAATCCAGAAAAATGCCAGCAGAATGTGTTGAAAATGTAAGTGCACAAAGAATAGATAAGGACATTGCAGATAACCAATGAATATCAGTCTTGGTTTCTTAAAAGACATTCAAGTACAACCAATACAGCAATACAGTGTCCTCAGGTACTGAGGATAATCAGAGGCATCCAGTCTAGAAATAAGTAATTCTTATCATTCACTATGACTCTGCTTATGGGGCAAAACTTTGCATACTTGCAGGGGAAAAACACCGCAAACCACCTTACAGAAACAGAATCAACACAGTTTGGAGACCTTCAAGATCATCCACTACAACCATCAAACCAGAACCACCCTAATCATCCCTATACCATATCTCCAGACACCTCTGGAACATTTCCAGATGTGGTGACTCCACCACCTCCCTGGGCAACTTATTCCAGTGCCTGCCCCGTTTCAGCAAAAAAAGTTTTTCTAGTAACTAGTCTGAACCTCCATGGTGCAACTTGAGACCATTTCCTCTTGTCCTTTCACTTGACATGTGTCAATTATTTAAACAGGACAGTCCCAGCATTACTTTGAGTTCCAGGCAGCACAACACGGGCCACAGGAGCTAAAGCACAGCCCTGAGGTTATCACTGGGATTCATCTCCCACACTACACTGCTTCACATTTGTTAGCTCAGAACATGGAGCTACTGGTGCTGCAGCAAAAAAAAAATTACATGGGAATATTTCTTTCCCTCCTAAATTGAATTTGTGTGCACAGTTGGTGAGTGCCAGCTGAAGGGAACTTTGGAATTTATGTATCCAGCAGTCTCCAATATCTCAGTTTAGATTATGACTGCAGACACTGCAGAGGAAAAAAAAATATATAGCTGGGAGGAACCCTAGTAGCCCAAATAAATCACTTATTGTGATTGTCTCCTAGAAAATGAGAGATGCTATTTGTGTGTCTAAGATACTCCCTGATAGAGCAGACAATTCCTTTCTACCAGTCTTCTCTTGCATCAGAAATACTTGGCTCTCATGACTGAAACAGAATAATTTAAAAAATTACAGCAAACTCAAACAGATGAAATTGATCTTAAATTATCAACAACAGAGTCTGGCATTTTCTGAAACTACACATTCATCTGGCCTAGTAAAATACTATTAACCCTTGATAGTCAAATAGTCAAATTTCTAACTGGATTTTTCATTCTCCTGAAACACATTTTACACCAACTACCTAGAAAAGGGATTAAAAAAACACCAATAACCCAAACACAACCAATAAAAACCACAGAGGGAGACTTCTAGCATAGTTACTTACCCTCACCCTGATGACATTGATTTCTACAGCTAGTAGCATTCCATAAAGAACAACCAAGAGTCCCGTGAGGCAAAATCGAAGCTGAGAAAATCCAACTCCATTATCACAGAACTTCACAAATTTGATGGTTTTAGTTATGAAAGCTAAAGTCCAGTAGAACAGCAATGCTGTAAAGAAAAAACCCAAATTAATCAACCAGCTCCATAGTTGCAAAAATTTACAAAGGCATTATAAAATATAATTAAGAATTCAACAAAATATATAAAACCAGAGAATGGCCTTTCTCATGTCAAACAGAACCCTAATTTAATTTCAAAAACATTAAAATAGTAAGATAATGTTGGTTGCTAATGCCTTTTCAATTAGATTTAGTGAGGTCTCATAAGTTTTACAAAGTGAAGTATGCTGAAGGAAATTTCATCTGCGGTAAAACTGTGTCCCCATGATCAGCTCAAGGGAGGCTCCAAAAGTGAAGGTGCCTGTGAATAATGTTCTTCATATTTGGCTACTGCTACAAGACTGCTATTAATGTGGCTTGAAGGAAAATTCCCTGTGAATCTCTGGGATGCGTCAGGAACAGATATTAAAAAACTCTGTCCAAACTGCTGCTACCCTATCATTCAACAAAAATTCCATATATGTAATTCACAATGTAGATAAAACAGTCACATCAAGAAGTATATTCTGGCATTCATGGAATACAACTTTCACTTTTTAGTGTTCTATGAAACCTCTTGTCTCAAGGTGCTCATTGTACCATCAGCTACAGCTAAATAATCCATGGAATAAGCTCTGGTGGCTTGGAAGCATTCTCCATACCATTCATCACACCATAAGCCAGCTCCTGTTCCCTATTCCTAAGGAAATGCCTCCCAGGGTTATGTTCTTTTAAGTAAACCTTTCATTGCTGCTGTATCTGCCATGGTGCAACAGATGGAATGAGCTCTAACTGCCAAGAAAAGCTTGGATGTGCTTTCCAAGTGTCTTGCTGGAACACCACAGAAAGACTTCAACCAAGGCATTAGCAACTCTAAGTCTAGCTTAAATATGGATAATCATCAGGAAGTTCCATAAATTTCAAAGAACTGGTGGTGTTCCAGCTACACTGAGGCACCAGAAAGCTCTCTGGAGATGTGCTCTGGGGCTACCCTTCCAAGCAAAGCTAAATTCAGTGCAGAGAATCCATGTGAGGTTCGGGACTGCCAGTCCTGCTTCTACAGAAATCAAGTTAAGACCTCTTCTTTTAATGAGCACAGTGAATGGAACAGTACAGGAACACTGTGCATTAGGACATTTGCCAAGGGAGCCTCTCTTCCTCTAAAATTAAGAGGCCAGTTCATAAGAGGAAAACACTGAGTGGTCAGGTATTTGCACACTGCACTTGAGTAGCCAATGGTTGCAGAGAGAGTTTTAGAGATATACTTACCAAATTTCTCTTGTAAAACTTTAGCTTTTTTTATGTGAGGCTTCCTACCATCTTCCCAACTTAGATTGCTTCTCATCCTGGTTCAGACTGCTTCCTTCCTTTGAGGCACTATCCCTCCCTATTTGCAGTACTTCTGACTATAAAGTCTCACTTGATCCAGGAATTACATTCCATGCTGTTCTACTCTTAACCACCTTTATCTGTTAAGCCTTGTTTTGTTTCATTCTTCCAACAACAGGCTGAGAACACATCCCTCTTGGAATAAAAGGGACTTAAACATTGCACACTGAAAATATCCACCAGTGGAGGGCTTCCAAAACAATAACCAAGCCAACAGGCATTTATGTATGTATTGGAATTATAAATAAGAACTAGCAGAGCCATTCTCCTATTTAGGGCTTAAATAATGGTCTATATGACCTTTTTTATTATTGTTATAATGTTAATTTATCTTTTATCTAAGAAGTATTGTCAAGTGCCAAACACAACATTCTCAAGTCCCACTTCCTTAGAAGCATTTGAATTTACTTAGCTTTTCACTTTTGGAAACAAATGTATCTAATCTGATCTGGAGAATGCTCACAGGCCACTCAAGGCTCCTTGGAAAATGCAGTTGTGGCTCTGCTCTTTATAGATGATGTTTTTATCATCTGGCTGGTGAGTACATTTTGGCTTAGAGTTTTTTAGTCTCTGAGAACTTAAACTGGTCTGAACTGCAAAGTGATCAGACCAGAGAGGCATTTACTGAATTGCTTTAGACCTATTCTACATACCTAAATGGCCTTGCTTTTTTCTTGGGCCATGTAAGATACCTCAACCCACACCACCAGGGTGGAGACTCTCACCTGGGCCACACTTCTGAAAAACAAGGCAATTGCCAACTCAAACTCTTCTACACCTTCATTGAATTAAGCCAAATCAAAAAAGCCACACATTTAACTGGATGGGATTTATTAATTAACCTGTGCGTTTTTGGAGAGAAATTTTTTGTACTAAGCAATATTTTTATGCAAGAAGTTTCAGTTTAGAGAATAAACCAATTCCAAGGGAAACAACTACAATGCAAAGGGACAAAAATTTTGAATCAGAAAAATAGATCCCTGTCTAGTAAGGTGTAGGAACACGGTTTGTGGTAATTGGGAGTGCAGCACAGCCTCATCCCTAATGGGCTACAGCTGTGCAGGACAGGTGGATAATATTGAAGGTAATGAGCCATGGAGTGCCCAGGTGCACTGACCAACCACCAAAGGGAACAGAGGGCACACAGGTGCAATGCATGAACATGAGGGGATAAAATGTTGGGCTAAAGAACAAGAAAGAGCAGATGCTTGCAGCCTTCTGAAGTGATGTGACTCTGTATGAAGCTTTCCGAAATTGTATGGTGACACTCTGTGTATTGTGGCCATCTCAACTGTGACATATGGTGAGACATATACTGTAACAGTAAAGCAGACATACAATTAAGATTAGTTTAAAAAAAAGGACAATTTTGTAAAATGAAAAAATTCATGTGTTCCCACACTACCACCCATTTCAGATAAACACCTCAAAGTCCTGTTGTCTCAGTTTTCTTCCACTAATTATTTTTGAGTTTTATTTATCTTTAAAACAAAGAAACTAGCTTTAAAAATAGTGGAATCAGATGCTTCCATTCAGTTGTGTATTTTAAACATTGAGAAAGCAGTGATTTTCCAATCCAGTATGAAAACTATTCTAAAATGAGTCCTGCTTAATTGTAGAAATGTTATGCAACCTCGTGGTGCAAACAGCATCAAAATTAGCATTATTATGAGAGTGCCCTGGTAAACAGCACTACATGAGAACAGCTACATTTGTTGAAATATAATTACAGACCAAAATCATATAGAAAAAGAACACTTTCAGACCAGATCAAGGTGTTCCAATAGTTGGGTCACACAACTGCATTCATGAACTCAATCATTAGCTTCAGTGAATAAATATTCCAAACCCTGCAAACGTTTTTTGATAAGAAATACTATGAATTACTACTTCAAAATTGCCAAGTGCCTGGGCTAAAGCTGAAAGGCAGGGTCAGGATCAGCAGAGTAACTTTGAGTCCTCCTTTTGCATGCCCAAGGAAACATATTAATCCCCACATCTGTCATGGTATCTGCCTCTTACTTGTTCATGAAGAGCTACAAATGGATTTGGTTTCTTTGAGGTACAGAGTGAAAGGCATCTTTAAGAAACAACACATCTCAGAATTTCACGGGATTGGAAAATTTCACCCTGTTCAGAATTAATAATCAGATCTTTAAGGCTCCACTGCACTGCAGTGAGTGAACCAGTGAGAGCTCCCCTGCTGAGTTTAACAGTTTTTGGATAAGGCTCTGTTAGTCTTTGTTTTAAACAGCTACCAAATCTATGCAGCTGTGAGCATTCACCCTGCAGCTGAGGCAGATGATGCCCTGCAGTTTGCTGGAAATTCACTGATGCTCAGAAGCAGCAAGATGTCACATCAGCTCGACTACTTTGCTCTGTGTGTTTGCAACATTGGATCTCTCCTTTATGAGCCCAGTTTCCCACACACCCAGCAAAAAGCTTATCACCAGCTTTAGCTTTCCCTCCTGGTCCTCATTTACCTCATAAAATGAGGCTCTAAAGCAAAGCTGCTTCATGGCCACACTGCACTCTAGTGGGTTGACAGGTGAGTAAAGGTATAATTTAACTATCCATACTGGGCTCACTTGCACATTGTCTTGTCCCAGATGTCAATACTGAGTAGTTGCAATTAAGATAGAAAGATAACGAACAATCCTCCCAGTTTGTGCTGTTAAGAACAAACGATAGAGACTTCCAGAAATGTCTGTCTTAGGACAAATAAAAGAAAAACAAAGGAAAAAATAAAATAAAAATCAAAGACCATCAGCTTGTGAAGATTTTGGACTAAAATTCAAATCAGACACACTAAGTGGGAAAGACTGTGATGGTGTGATTTTCTTCATTGCCTAAGAGCTATTAGGACCAGATTTTCTGAGGGAGTCTATTCCTTGGAAATCCTTGCATAATTAAAATTCATCCATAATACTTAAGTAAGTGTTGGTATTTGTTGGCACAACTTTTTAGTATTCAAGTACTGTCCAGAGTTTATCCAGCATCAGCACTTTAACACTGAAAAAAATTATCATAAAGAAGAAATCTCTGCTGAGCAGCAATTATGCAAAAATGGGTAATTAACTACCAGCTGTAACTTTGCTACCCTTCTCAGAGACTTAACAGCAGGAATGTGGCTGTGACACTAAATTATTTAACATTGCATTATACATCTGAAATAACAACAAAAAGCCCAAACAACAAAACAACCTAAAAAACAAAACCACAAAAATCGCTGCTTGCTTTACAGGCAACTGTAACAGGCTAGCAATGCTTCCTGAGGCATAATGCCTTCCTGTGAGAAAGCATTAAAAACACTCTGTTGACATATTTAAAAAGCAACTAAATGACCTCACCTGTTCTTAAAGGATAAAAAAGATCCTACTTAAAAGAAAGGTACAGGAAGAAAAGCAGTCCCAAATGAGAAGACATAAAGGTTGCTAAGCCTGGATAGAAATCTAATCTTTGGAGAGGAATTTTTTTTTTCAGGACCTACAGCCTATTTCTGCTGAACAGGACTCTCACTTATAACAAAATGTAGATCAAATAATCTTCAATATTTAAAAGCTTTCTCAAATCTAGTTATTACCAACTTTTCCCCACCTGACAAAAACTAGAACAAAACTTTGATACACAAAGCTGCAACGGCCCAAGACAAACTTTAGCAGGATCTATTGATACAGAAATCCAGCTCAAACAAAATTTGATGAGCCAGAAGCAAAGAAATAACAGGTAACAGGATGCGACTAAACATGCAGACATCCACAGACTGCAGTCTACCTAAACAGATGAGAACACACAAACAACTGCATGACCACCAGCAGCAGTGGACTTTCTACAGCTAAAGTTTATTCACAATCTGGCAATATAGAGAGTAAACTCATTGATAGCATTTTCCATTCAAAAGGCCTTGAAGCAGTTTTCAAAGGGAGTTTTAGGAGCATGAAGCAAGAGCAAGCAGGCAGAGTAATATATTCATGAGTGAAAGTCGGGGATGTCATTCCTTAGCTCCTTGCATATTTCAACAGACCACACACACCAAGATTTCTTCACTCTTGCATCACACTTCCACACAACAGGCTGACAAAGGGGTTTGGATTTAGAGTTAACAATTTCCCATGCTACTTCTCCCACAAAAGCAGATTTTCCTATAGAAGTCTTTGGCTCATTGAATCCCTGAGAACATTACACAGACTATTATTAAAAGTTAAAAGCACTAAAAGGAATGAAACGTTTGAGCATACACAGAGGGGTAGCTTTGGTGATGGAAGACTGCAGTGACCTGTCACCAAGGAAGCAGGCGCACAGCACCACAGCCACACTTCCCGGTGCGTAGATTTTGAGACATACCTATTAAGAGTTTGGGAAAGTTGGATGTTTCAATATTGTGGTAATAGACAACTGATGTGATGGCTGCCAGGAATGCCATTCCTGCTGGCATGTACAGGTGTAAGTGGCGGGATTCAGATACCCTTCAAAACAAAAAAAAAATCCGTTAAAGTCAAACCTCTCAGCTATTTAAATTTTTCCCTTTTAATTCATGAACAGCATCTTGCTATGATGTAGGATTTTCTAGAATGAGTTATGGATACAAACCTCTCCAAGTTTTAATTGAATTTTTGCTCCTAAATCACACAGTTGAATTTCAAATTCCTCCCCTGTGCTGAAAATGAAAGGTGTGTACTCCTATTTCCTACTGAAATCAATTGGAACACTTGTTTAAATTAGGACAAGCAGCTCATCTACAAAACGAGAAAAGTTAATTTAAGCTAAACTAGTTTGGGAGCTGTCCATCAAAATATGCAGATAAGACCAACTGACAGCACAGTTCAAGATTTTCTACAGAAGCATTTTGTGCAAGTGTTTCATTTTTTTCAGTTTCAAAGAAGGAACAGCACCACAGCACAGGATTTACTTACAGTGAGGTCTGTCTTCAGTGACTGGAAGCCAACAAAAAAAACCCCTATAACAGAATGATACACTCTAATAACAATCATACATGTTTTGTCCTATAAAGCAAAACTCTGCTGATGCTTTGCTTCAGGTAGCAGCAAAAGGGGTCCTGCCAAATACAGCCCTTTGGGAATATTGGAATTGTTGGGCAATGTTGTTGGTTTGTGCAGCGTTCAATAGAAATTTGTTTTCTCCTCCTCTTTCTTCCTACTCATTTTCTCTTCCTTCCCTCTCCCCTTTTCTTTCTTTCACAAAAAGAATCTAATGCCCTAAGCTATCAAGGGCTACAATTTCCTCTGTCTCCCAGCCAGCTTCACGAGATGGAGACACCAAGATGACTTCAGGACACAAACACTTCCAGAAATTGACACCATGTCCTCTGAATGGATTTCTTCTTGCTGCATCAAACACTACTTTTGCGGAGTTTGGAGAGACAAGAAGAGCTGTGCTGGGAGGGAGATGAAAGATATCACAGGACATCACATTTCTGAGAGCAGAACATTCCAAATGTCTAGCAGAACCATAGGAGCTCAGGACAACCATTTCCTGCATCTCTGCTCTAGAAAGGAGAGCCATCCCTCAATGATGATTGTGGTGAACTCTGCAGAGCTGGCTGAAGCCATGCTCACAGCCTGTCATGAACACTAAATTCCTCTTGCTGAAAATAGCTGGATGTCAATACATCAAAATGAGAAAAGATCCTCTGAAATTCCTAGTAATGCCAGGAGGTTTTGTACACCAGGGCTGAATTCTCAGCAAGGATAAAAAAAAAAACAACAAGAACAGATTTCTTCAGACAGCCTAAGCTTCAGTAGGTAACACTGCAGCAGTGGGAGGCTTTTTAAAACCTATTTATTTCACAGTTGCTGGAATTCCCCTATATAACTGTACCTCCAATAGGCCACTTCTGTTGCTGAGATGCCAAAGCCTTTAGCACCCAGTTGCTGCCAAAAGAACTCACCAGCACGATCCATTTTGGTTCTTAGAAAGCTGATGAATATCAAAACTCTCTTCTATTCACTGGAGCCCTCACCAGCCTGCTGAGTGCTCGGGAAGCACGACTGTGGGTTGGCACTCCCCCAGCAGAGCTCTGAGCTTTGATTCTCATCAGGTGACACCTATTACTTAACAGCAGTGTTCTGAGTCAAGTTAAATAGCAAATAAACATAATGAGAGGCATTGCTAACAAGAAAAATAAAGGAGAAAACTCAAAGCAGGAGATTTTTCTCTGAGCATCCCACACTCTGATAACTCTGAATAAGCAAGAGAAAAATTCCTTAAAAAAAAACTGGCAGTGAGAAACATCCTATTTATATATGTTTAAGAGAAGTTAAAATAATAATGATGATATCATTTTCTACACCAGAAGTCTGCAGTGTGTTTCACACTGGTTGGCGGATACCTGTTATATAGATAGTTAATCAGGGAGGTTTTTTCCTATTTAATTAGGAACTTCCATTTCATAATCCTTGGGTTCAAATTCATAATTGTTATGAAAAATCATGCCTCTCTTCATAGGAAAAGATCATATTCATTGTTATATAATTAGCTTTTTCCATAATAAATCACTCTCCTGTATCACTTTTTTTCCCCACAGATTTCTGTTTAGTGACATGCTAAGCTGCATAAAAGATGATGGTTCATGCTCACATAACATCAGCTGCTCTGCTCCAGGTAACATAGGAGATATAGCTGACAGTCATCAGAAGAAACCCTGTGGGTTTGACTTAAGCCCAGCAGATTCATTCCTCTTATTTAGATGAAAAGAACTCAGTTTGGGGGTGAATGGTGTGACCTACTGTGCACATGGGAGTTCTTCCTAAGTAACGACTGTGGGACTGGGTCCTTGGACATAAAACATATCACGAAAATGTCACCATCTGCTTGAATCATTAGGATTTATCTATGATTACTCTTTGGAAAGATAGTGTCATTAAGCTGAACTAAAAATGATTAAGGTCAGTTGTGCATGTGTCCATCACTTGGCAAGGTCTGTGGAATTTCTGATACAAGGTTTATAGGTTAATCACTAAGAAAACAGATTATATGTTCATAACCATAAGGAATATGGTTTAGATGAGAACTTAGGGAGGAAATATCTACCCTGAAACCTTTAAACTGCTACCAGGAGAAGGCAGACAAACACTTACCCATCAGACACTATGCCCTCTGCAATTTCACACACCAGCACAAACAAGAGAATAAAAGTCAGTATCCAGCGTAAATTGTGGCCAGGAAAATGGAGCCATGTGCTATGATGTATATGGACTTTGGAACTCTGACTTCCCCATCCTAAAAGAGAAAGGAGAATTATAGAGAGCTTTCTTAACAAGAGTGACACACAAAGCTCCTGCTTACAAAAAACCCCAAACCATACATGTAACAACCTTGCATACCAACATTGACACAGCTGTGTTGCTAAACACACATGCATTTGATTATTATCAGAACTGTGCTCTCACTATCTCACTTCATTTGGAATAAAATCAATAATTCAGACAGGACACAGCCTTAAATTCCTATACTTCTAGCAACTTAGTATCAAGTAATTACATGCACTAAACATTTTTCAAATCTATTCACAGCTTAAATGAACAACAAATTAGCGTTCTGACAAATACAAACAAACACTCTAATAAATGCACTATTTCTTTTCCCTTTAATTCTTTTAAAAAGTTAAAAAAATAAAAAGGATAAGGCGTGAAGTTTTATCTCGCTAAAAATTAGCAATACTGAGAGATTCCAGATAAACGCAAGGAACCCTAAGCAGCTGACCCCGTTTTCACGGTCGTGCTGGCTGCTATTTCCCCACCGGACCTTTTCCCATTCCCAGGAGCGAGTGTTGCTCCAAGCCGTGCCGTGGCTGCCCGCGGGCCGGTCCAGGCTTTGGACGAGGGCATGCGGAGCAGTGACAGCCCCGTGCGCTGAACCACCGGGCCACCTACCGGCCCCGCCGGCCCCGTGACATCAAATCGCGGTACCCGCCTCAGGTACCGCAGAAGCCAGCGGGGCAGGATCTGTAATGAGGGGGGCCTGCCAGGCGGCTGTGACCCCGCAGTCATTGCTGGGGGTGATATTTCATAACGCAACACTTACTTGTCAGGTTTCCTGGGCTTTAATAGCACATTTATTTCTGCTCCTTGCCCTGCACCGGCAGAGCACATCCTGCCGTCTCTTCCAGCATCACCCGTCCCTGCCCTGCCTGCGCAAGGGTTTCACCTGCGGGGAGCCCCGCGGGCTGCCCCGACAGACGGGGACGGGCCCCGCAGCCCGGGCGGACAGCGGGCGGTGCGGGGGCTGCCCGGGGAGAGGCGGCCGCCGGCCGGAGCATCCCGCAGCTCGCAGCGCATCCCAAGAGCGGCGCAGCCTCCCCGCGCGGCACGGGGGCAGGGCCAGGCCGGGGGACACGGCAAGGGGAGGCCAGGCGGGCACACGCGCGGGGGAGGAAAACCCACGGCGACACAAAGCCGGGCGGGGAGACGCGGCAAAGCAGCACCGGGGGTAGAGAGGCAGAAGGAAAAGGAAGGCAAATAGAACAGGCACAGACGGACAGGGGAAGGGAGAGCCGCAGGCACCCACCGATGAAGAGGATGGGGAAGGTGATGAAGAGCAAGAAGACGTGCGGCACCACGTTGAGCGCATCCACGAAGCAGCCGTTGTTGAGCACGCCGTGGTCCACGTTGTAGGCGGTGGAGTTGCCCTCGTCGCCGCAGAACGCCAGGGCCATGGCGGGACCCTGCGCGCAGCCGGGCGCCGCCTCCGCCTCCGCGCACATCAGGCGGGGCCGGCGCGGCCGCGGCTCTGCCCGCACCTGCCGGGAGCGGCGGCGGCCCCGGCCGCGGCCCCGGCCCCGCGCTCCGCCCGCCCCGGCGCTGCCCCGCCCCGGCACCGCCCCCGAACGGCCCCGAGCGCGGCGCTGGGGAGCGCTCGGCGGGGACGGGGGCGGGACGGGCAGCCCCTGACGCGGCTGGGACCGCTGCGAGCGCACCGTGACAGCCCTCGGTACCTCAGAGCGTCAGACCCGTGTTCCAGGGCTCTCGGGATCCGTGTTGAGCGCTTTATGCATCGTTAATGTGACAGAACATTAAATAGCCAGCACTAAATTAGTGACGACAGGAATTACAGATTATGGAAAGTGTGTTCCTTCAACCTTGTCAACTTTTGCTTTTTTCTCGACTATGATAAAGATATTATTAGATTAAGTCACGTATTCAGCCATAGCTTTCTCCCAAAGGAGACTTCAACATTCTGTCCTGAACAGCTGTTGTGTTTGTGCCTTACCTTTTTTTACCCCTAAAATGAGTTAAACTCTAGCTAGTTTTCCCTTTCCACCAAGACCGCCTCAGTCTGTGAGTATCAGATCATGAATCTGAGTGGGCTCCAAATCACTCCCTAAGCATTTTTATGTACACCAAAGTAATCTACAAATCAAAATTTCCAATTCCTTTTTTTCTTGAGCAGAAGTTAGGCTCAACTGAGCCAATGTCAAACAAAAACTGATCAAATCCCTCTCTGCTAGGGGATAGCACTGGAAAGTAAAATGTGATGTGCATCAGAAATCTGGACCTGGCACATACTTCCCAGCACAGGCTGAATCAATGTCCAAGATTCAAATATCTCTGGTGTGTAGCCATGAAATAATCAACAACTCAACAAAGAGTCCATATATCCAGGCTTCACTCTTCAAAAAGCAAAGCTACAAGTTGGCTAAATGCCTCTAAAGGAAATGAACCCATAAATGAAAAATTTCCTTCTTCCTTCAACATAACATTCAATTTCTAGGACAGACAGCTTCTCTAATAGACCTGAAAATTACTTTTGTCATGCTACTTTTATTGATCTTGCTGTTGGACAGGAGCAAAGAAAAAGCAACTCTCTGCATGGAATGTTATTTCCTATATATGGTCTTTTGGAGCTACAGCAGTGTGGTTAAGAATAAAAATTAAAAGACAAACCCCAAGCCAAATGCTGTGTATATGTATTCTCAAATGTGAAAGTTACACCCACGCTGGAAAGACTATAATTATTTTAAGTTTTGGGTAGAATCCAGCATTCATTTGAGCTTCTGGTCAAGCTCAGCTCTGCTACCCTAATCATTATTTAATAAACAGTATGAGCAGTTAACATGCAGATAATTTAAAAGTCATTTATATTTTAGCATTTCCTGAGTCCCCAAGTGACACAAGGTCTCTGTGTTACCATGAACAAAGAGCAACAATGAACTCTTGGCAGTTTACACTCTGGAGGCTGAAACCATGGTTAAGATTTGAGGAAGAAATAACCGTGACCAGAGAATTTAACACAGAAATTAAAGTTTGCCAAACTTTCTCTGAAGAAATCCAAGAACTGAACTCACACGCCCAATCTCTGCATGCTTTCTGGACCTACAAGGTGCCGATCACAACATTTTAAAAAATGTCTGTCTCAAACAAAAAAAGCCCAGAAACCCCATGGTTTTGAATTTGAAATTTATCTTTCCAATGATTTTCAGACACAGCCTGGATTGCATAATTAATGTGGTGGTTTAAGATTAATGCTCTCAGTTTATTGTTCTCCTACAACAGATCTGCTCCTGTCACAGCTCAAGTTGAGTCAGAAATATGTTGGCACCCTGAACAGAGAGATGGAGGATTAAATGAGGAATTAATGACTTAATGAAATACAGGAAAAAAAACCCAGACTGACATAAATCAAAACAGTTGGTAAACTGAAATTGGTATGGTGAGCATTCATAGCGATAAACAGGGGACTCACACAGACACCCAACCTCTTTAAATAACTCACACTTCCAATAAAAATGTTCCAGTTTTGTCCCTACTGTTACAATGAAATCAAGTGGGTAACCTGGACAAATACTGGTCTTGCTTACTAAAGCGTTAAATAACTTTTTCACTCACAAATGGTAAAATGGCCATTTTGTGCCTTCACAAAATAATGCTAAAACATAGTTTGATCCTTTTCTTAGGAAAGGCTTGAATGTGACTGTGGTGTGAAAGGAATGGATTTCCTTACCCAGATTATCTTTGCTGGTCCTGTGGGCTTTGGAGCAGGTCACAGAGGAATAGTTTCTCTCTCAAAATTGTCATTTCATGAAGCTTTGTGAAAGCAAAATTCCTTTTCCAAGTACAGAAAAGGCAAAGAAAATATGAAACCAACAGGTAGACAGCCATGTTTATCTGCATATTGCAAATGCAACCTGATTTTCCACTAATGTCCATTTGCATCTTATTTCTCTTACTCCTGACTATTTTCATTTGACAAGAAGTCAGTTTCCTATTTCATTATTTCAGTGTATCTTTTAGAAATGAGACATCAAATTAGATACTTGCAGCTACTAGCACATTCAGTAGGTGACTGGAAATATTTTGAAAACATTTTGATTATGTAAAATTGATTTCCAGAGAGACAAGGGCAATATTTTTAAGCCAAGGAAAAACCATTTTTTATGCTTGCCTTGGAATTTGTCTTTGTCTACAGGTGTTGCTTTTATAGTAAAGCACTGACACTTGAGAATTCAGTTGTTTTTAACACATATTCATTTATGTGAGAGCTTTCATTGTTTCTTTCCTACCTTTGTAATTTGTATTGCTCCTCTTATTCAGCTGCTTCACACTGGCCTCTCTTTTTCATCAGTGAAGTATTCTCTTTCTAAAAATCATGGATTGCTTCTGTAGATCACTCTGCAGTTTTGTAGTTTTGTTTGCATCTAGAAATGCAGATAGAAAAACCCCCAAAGGTTTGAAAGTTCTGAACAGCCACAGATCATGTTCAAAGTTGTGGTAGTTAGGTATACAAATTTAGGCATCATGCAGGAAAATTTCACTTTCCTGTGTACTTTAAAGTCATTAATGAGACCAATTATAAATAGGAAATTGTAGGAAAAAATGCTAACAAAGCAAATTCTCATTGTGATTTAGAATTAGCTAAACAATATGCACTAAACTATGACTACTGGTTCCTATTTAGTTCTGCTCTTAGAAGAGGAGAGGAAAAACAATATTCATGTATGGGAGGAAGCCACCCATCCCTTTCTGAAGCATGTTGGGAAAGGCTGAGGGAAAAAAAGGGAGAAAATCACCTTCAGAGAAAAGTGTTATTTTATTCTTGTGGAACAAAGAGCTCCATTCTATCATTTCATAGAAGACATCTTTTAACCAAAATAAAAAACAAAAAACAACCAACTTTTAAAAATAGTTTAAGGTGCTGCTATTAAAATTCATATAATAAGCACAATCATAGAATCCTAGAATGTGGGGATGGAAGGGACCTTAAAGATCATCAAGTTCCAACTCCCTTGCTTTGGACACCTTTCACCAGACCAGGCTGTCCAAAGGTCCATCCACAGCTGATCTGTCCTTAAACATTGCCAGAAATGGGGCATCCACAGCCTCTCTGGGAAACCTGTGCCAGTGCCTCACCATCCTTATAGTGAAGAATTTCTTCTTGATATCTAACCTAAACTTTCCCTCTTTCAATTTAATAATAGTACAGAGATTCACAGAAATAGCTGTTTTTCTCTAAATAAACCTTATTAATTTTTAATTACTGTCCCTCATTAAAAATGAAGAAAGAATTTATGAGTAAGCAGATCTATCTTTGAGTGGAAACAAAATACAAATTGTTTGTTGGGCAATCATCTTCAGGCAAACACTCAGACAAGTGTTTTAGATTGTAACAGCTTATCTTTAAGTGTGTTCAGACATCTTGTGGCTTCAGCCACATCAATGACCTCTATCATTAAGTCATTTTATGAAGCACATTCTCCAATATCCAATATAACATTCAGCCAATTAATCTCGCCATGAACTAGCTCCTCAGTTTAACAGGAGGTTCCTGGTTCAATAGAGCCAGAGCAGTGCTGACCTGGCACCTGAAACCTGGTGAAAAATCTCACTTTTCTGTTCATTCAGTCTCCTTTGCAGTGTTAAACAAACATCGATGCATTTGGGGCTACCTGGCACAACTCAGGGCGAATCACCTGAAGGGCTGCAGGCTATTTCCCTTACCAGCCTCACCTAAAGATATTCTTGATGCTCCCCTGCTCTCCTCAATCACCAGGATTCTCCACAGCAGTGACAACAACACTAAACCAACTTTCTATTCACTCCTGACTATCCTTGTGCACAGATGAACTTTTACAATCTCTGCATGATCTCACTGATCACCTCACACCTTAGTTTCATCTCCAGTACCTAAATGGTTAAGGTGTTGAGTACTCCCTGTGCAGTACTTGAAGTACAAGTGTTGTGTTTTCCGCAGGGGAATACGCTGTGTGCTGTGAACTAACCCGTGCCAATAAACAACTCACGTGCTGGCTCCAGTGTGGTATTCTTCACAAATACTATTTTAGTTACTGGTTCAGTTCAGTGCTGTTATAATGCTTGCCTTGTATACGGGCTTTTGTATATAAAAGATTATTCTGCATGTTTATACTAAAAAAATTACACACACTAACAAATAACCATAGCAAATGTCCAGCATTCATTTCCAAAAGATAACAGGGCTAAAAGTCACTGGTCTGTCTTGGAACCCTTTCGAAAACCACAAATTAGATTGAACACTAAGATCTGAATTGTTTTTTGAAGATTATTAGAAACAAACCAAAGATATCATCTTTCCTTCTCATAATGTAAAACAGTTTTCTGCTTAGGCACAGAGAGCTTTAGTTGATTTGTTTATTGACCACCAGGGATTGTTCCAGGCTACCCTCAATTTCTCCAGTGAGTAAAATTGACACAACAATTAGAGAGAAACAAAGCTATCAGTTGAGACTTGGCTTTGGAATATGTTTATCTTGTGTCACTATTTGACAAAATTATGAAGAAACTTAACAAAAAGGTTGCTGTACTTTAATGAAGTTTTACACTTCAGAATTTCTTCTTTTTTAATAGGTTGCAATGTAGCATTTATTCCAGCTCTTAAAATAATGACAAAAAAATCATATCACAGATTCATAAGAAAACCCACAATGTGAGTATGCACAAAAGGTTTGTTCCTGAATAGCAAATACTGCTAATTCCCTGTTGCAATTTATCACATACCTAATTAATTTTAAAAGGCCTATTTCAGGAGACATTTCTCTTGAGTTCAGCCCACGTGCAGACTACTTTTGGGATTTGCAGAGACTCAAGGGAGTTAAAACAATCAATACCCATAAAAATATAAAGAAAATTAATTTAATAATTTAGTAATTGAACTTACAGCCAGTAGTAATTTTTTCTTTTTCCTATTTTCATGATTATTTGAAACTGAAGCTCATTATCTTGGAGTAGTATAGTGCTGTTTTTTGTACAGCAAAGTGCTGAACCTGGATTTTTAAGTGTGAAGCTCTGCAGAAAATTAAATTGTCTATGATACTTTTAACTAGCAACAGTAATTCCTGAATATCCTCACTTAGGGCAGATGTCCACAGCCTCAGCCCTCAAACCAGCCAGAGATGCTCTGCTCTGGGTAACTATTCTTTATACTGTCAGTGTTTAGGAGGAATTGAGTAGCTTTTGTAAAAAGGCAAAAAGTAAGAAATAGCTGTACAACTCCCTCCAGTACTGAAATTTGGCATTATTTTTCACTCGCTTCACAACAAGAGAAAAATATTTTTTAGCATAGTCTATGCATTTGCATAGGAAAGTGAAAAATTTGTAACAACAATAAATAAGACTGAGTACCAAACCTTCAAAAATCCCCTTAAGCTGGGCAAAATAACACTGAGTCAAGGGGGCTAAAACTATTTATGAGTTTGGATCACATTTAATTAGTGTTTTCAGCCAAAGAAAAGAGGGAAAATTCCAAACTCCTCCTCTAAGGCAGCAAATGCAAATAACACCATGGCAGTCACGTTAGCACACAGGAAACAGGCTTTGCTGAGACAGGCCAGGCTTCCAGCCTCTGGAGAGCAAATAGGTTGTCCTTAGGATCCAGGGTCGTGGAGTGTCTCAGCTGTTCATGCAAATGCCATAGGTCCTTCACACTCTGACTCACAGAGGAGTCACCTCACGGACTGATCACTGACCATGCCCTGGTATTTTAAACATACTCTACTCTTACTACCTGAATTCCTTAAGTGGCTGAGTAGGAGTAGTGGATATTCAGATTAGCTTTATTGTGTGCATTAACAAGTTGCCTTTTTAAAGAGCAAGTGACAGAAACAAGAGCTTTGTACCATCATATGGCACAAACTGGACAACCAGAGGATCAGACAGGGGTTCATGAAAGGCGGGTGCTGCTTGACCAACTTAATTTCCTTTTATGACAAAATGACCTGCTTGGCAGATGAGGGAAAGGCTGTTGATGCTTCCTATCTGGACTTTAGGAAAGACTTTTGACACCAGCATTTTCCTGGAGAAACTGGCTTCCTGTGGAGAGGGCAGGTGCACTCTTCACTGGGTAAACACTGTCTGGATGGCTGAGCCCAGAAACTGGGGGTGAGTGGATTCCATCGCCTATCATCATCTGGTGCCAGTGGTGTTTCTCAGGGCTTCGTGGGCCCAGTCCTGTTCAAAATCTTTTTCAACTTTGTGGATGAAGGGATGGAGGGCAGCCTCAGTCAGCTGCAGACACACCAGGCTGGCTGGCAGTGCTGACCTGCTGCAGAGCAGGAAGGCTCTGCAGAGGGATCTGGACAGGCCGGAGCGATGGCTGAGGCCCGGCTGTGTGAGGGTCAGCCAGGCCAAGGGCCGGGGCCTGGCCTTGGGCACAACAGCCCCAGACAGGGCCACAGGCTGGGGCACAGGGGCTGGGACCCTGCTGGGCAGAAACGACCTGGGGGTGCTGCTGACAGCAGCTGAACATGAGCCAGCGGTGCCCAGGGGGCCAAGAAGGCCGAGGGCACCCTGGCCTGGATCAGCCATAGTGCGGCCAGCAGGACCAGGCAGAGATTGTCCCCCTGTGCTGGTGAGGCCACACCTTGAATCCTGTGTCCAGTTCTGGGCCCCTCACTGCAGGAAAGACATTGAGAGGCTGGAGTGAGTCCAGAGAAGGGAAATGGGGCCAGTGGAGGGTCTCGGGCACAAGTCCTGTGAGGAGAGGCTGAGGGAGCTGGGGGTGTTCAGCCTGGAGAAAAGGAGGCTCAGGGGAGACCTCACCACTCTCTGCAACTGCCTGTAAGGAGGCTGGAGCCAGGTGGGTGTTGATCTTCTCCCAGTAATAAATAATAGGATGAAAGAAAATGGCCAAAAGTTGTGCCATGGAAAGTTTAGATGGGATATTAGGAAACATTTCTTCACCAAAGGGGTTTTCAGGCCCTGGAACAGGCTGTCCAGGAAAGTGGTTGAGTCTGTATCTCTGGAGTTATTTAAAAGCCATCTAAATATGGCACTTAGGGACATGGTTCAGTGGTGGACTTGGCAGTGCTGGGTTAAGGGTTGGACTCAATGACCTGAGAGATCTTTCCGAAAGTAGTGATTCTGAGATTCTGCTTTTATTCCTATGGAGAATTATTTTCTCTCTGAAAACAATATTTAGAGGTGGAATAATATTTAAGACATATCAGGAATCTGACACTGATTGGCACTTACATGCACTATTATGATACAAGTGGTAACAAAAAATTCTAGGTACCCACATCAATGCAGGATGTAAAGCAGCTGCAGATCTCTCTATAAGAACTTCTCTGAAGAAAGTATGAGCTATTGGTAGGAATATGATGTGCCTATTATTGTTGTCTTATATATTACAACAGTTCTATTATCCTTATATTTTGTCTAATATATCAAGAGTTCTTTTATCATTATGGTGCAAGGGTTCCATGGCCTCAGAGTCTCATACATCCTCGATGTTTTTCGTAGGCAGTTCCTCTGAGCACTGACTGTTCCTGGTCCTTGCAGCAGCCATCTGACTTCTCTGACTTTCCTGACTCCTCGTTTGTACCACTAGATCTTATTGGTTACAAGTGTGGCCTGTTATCATCCAGCCTGCTCCTAATCTTTAGTAATAGGGTCTCCAGCTGCAACTCATTGGGGGATAAGATTACATTCTACATTACCCATACTGTGTCCTCCTACATATTATAAAAAATCATATAATTAAAGAAAAAAATCGACACAGTCATGGTAACAAAAAAAAAAAGTTGGGAAAGTTCCTTGTGGTCCTGATAATGGTTATAAAGAGAATAATTCCCGTTTCCTTCAGAAGTAGCTTTCCCCTCAGCACATGTATTAATTTTTTCTGACTGGTGATACCATAGGGCTGAAGATAATGTTTTCTATTGTAAATCTCTTCTTAAAAGAGAAGCTGTATTCTTTTGCTGTAGATTTTCTGGAAAAAAAAAATTCTCAAAGCTAAATGTTTTCTTTTCCTAACAGCGTATTTTGCACTGTCTGAGTCTGTAGCATTAGATATGAAAACAATGCTGACTAGGGAGTGCAGCAGTCAATTTGCAGTGTGCAAAAGCTGTAAACACAACTGTGATTGATAGAGCTCAAATCCTGCTGAGGATATAATGAGAATTGACCAGTAACATGAAAGAACACTATGTCAAGTTTTACAGTTTTTCATATAAATAGCCCTTGAGGCCAGTTTGTAAAACATAGTAGATAGAAATGCCTTTCTTCACAGGAATTAGTTTGTGGAGAGTTTGCAGAGTCTCTTTGGGCGGAGACTCATCCTAACACAGCCTCAGGTACTTCTCAGCCCAAGTCTGGGTCCCAGTAGGTACTGGGCAGCCGCATGCTGGCACACACACCCTTGGCTGCCCACCTGACACTACAAGGGGATGTGTCAGAACCATCTTTGTGGGGCATAATTCCCACACTCTGATCTTCCCTCCCACGTGGAATTATTCCCATTTCTCTCTTTCTCTCACAGCTGTAGGTAGCCTTTCTCAGCATGCTTTCCCCAGGCTATATTTGTCTCCTGTGATAAGGCAGCAACACGAGCCAGTGGAAGCGTTCTGCACGTCTGCATTTTGGCAGCCCAAACGTGAAGGGCGATGTCAAGTGCTGAGGCTCAGCCATGGAGGTTTCTCACGTGCAGCTCTCAGCTGTCTGTTTTTCATCTGCAGTGAAATAGCAACGCAGTGGAGACAAGAGCAACCACATCCAGCTGGAGAGCACTGACAAGGGATGATTCTCTCATGTGTGCCAAGGACACATCCTCAGGACATGCTCCCAGCAACTTGGGCAGAAAAAGTAAGATTGCTTCTTACATTTTCCCAGTCCTGGAACTGGCTATGTCTTCTTTAACAAACTGAACTTAAGTTCTGAATTGACTGTTCTTTTCACCACATCAGAAAAAAACCACTTGCCATTTCCCCATTTGTTTGTAGTTTGGACAATGAAGGCTCAAGATATAAGGACTAAGATAAGGAAAGGATTATGCTACAAGTAGCTAAAAGCTCCTGTCTTTTCCACAGCTGGCTATAGTGATCACTGCCCTGTGGCTAAGAGACCACATCATTACTAAAGAAAGAATATTTGAGATTTCATACTCAGATGCTATCTACTTAGGCAAATGGTGATATTCCTTTTATAAAAGTCACTTACTTGTCCTAGTGCAAAGAAGGGGTAACTATTTTGTCCCTTTGTGTCATTTATAAATCTAGCCACTTTTCTCCATCTGTTTACTATGGTATTTTAAACATCTGTTTCAACAGGTACAACATGGGTTTAAGACACCTTTAGAAAAGGCAATACCAAGTATCTTCATCCTTGAGAAGTTATACTATTCCTGGTGTAATTCAATGGCATAATAGAAAATAAAAACCCATCTCTGCATCTGTTTATCTGGCTAGAGGCAAAGAAATGTGAATATTGTCACAGCTGACAACAAAGAAACAGCTTTCCTGCAGCAGTACAATATGGGACAAATTACTGACACTTAATACACACAATTTACTTTCCCCTGTGAATCATCCAACCACAAAATATGCCCACCACCTCTGTTTCAATCAGCCTTATGAGTGTTAACAGAAATTTGTTGCAATCAAATTCTCCAAGAAGAAAAACAACATTATAAATTATGTTGCACCCACCTGCAAATTCTGAAATGACTGATGAGAAATTTATACATTAGTTGGAGAAAAGACTTTTGTGTCCTCTCAGTCTGGATTCTTGCTGTTCATGTCACTCTTCTACATTAAGATGGAACTGCCTGATTTCCACTGAGGTAGAGTATGCAATTTCTTCTGTTCTAGCAGGTTAATAGCATTCGGAGATCTGCTTCACCACAATTGTTTGTGAATAGTCAAAATGGGAACATGCATTTCTCTTTCTTTCCCTTTGTCCTTCCTTGAGGCTGGATTTGCTGGTAATTAAAAACTGTTAATGGGTGTTCTCCACTCAGAAAATTCCACATTTTGTACTTGGGGGAAGAAAGAATAACAAAAATATTGATATTTGCAAACTTATAATCTACTTAGTTTCAAATGATAACCCTGGAAAGTTATTTCACCCTGTCAGGGAAATCCTTATTGCAAGATTTTTGTCAAAGCTTAATTTTCTCTGGAGTGTTTCTAAAAATGTTTTATAGCTGGTGTTTTTTGCTCTCTGTTAAGTGGCTTTAATCCTCAAGAGCCTCAGGCTGTTGCCAACATGAACATGGGGTCCCAGTGCTAAAGCACATAGAACTGCTTAGGGGAAAGGCAGAGAAAAGAGAACCAAATTTCAGAAAAAGTATTTTGAAACTCTCTTGGTTTTACATGTGTGTGTTTGGCTTTGCATAAAGAATAACCATTAGCAACTTTCCCTCTCACATCCTTACTGTTTAGAAAAGTCCTTGTCCTCAAACAGGCTGATTTCTATCTTGGCCAGTTTATGTTGGGAGAGTCTCAGTCTCCTTCTCCCAAACTTTACTCTAAGGACCATATAAACAAACTCTGTTATGGTTTTGAAGGATAATGAGTTTTACTGATGTTTGGAAGAGAAATGGTGAGAAAAGATAAGATGAGGAGAAGCCAAGAAAATGGGCAGTAGGAGCTGGTGGGAGGAATAACCTTTGAAGATTATTTGAGAAAATGAGGAGGAACTAAAATTCAGTATGAATAGTAGAACTTGAGCATTAACAAGTTTCCATACTAAACACATCCAGGACTGAGGCATCAAGTGCCTTCAGATTTTGACTTCAGGCCTTCATCCAGCAAAATCCAGCCTGAGGAGGATTATTGAACTCTACCTATGTCAATGGGATTAGCTCATATGCTTAAATTTAAGCATGTACTTAGGTGCCTTGCTTGTTCTAGTCTACGATTGCTAAGTGCCAAACATCCACCAAGCACAGTGCAGGTGTGCAAGGGATACCCATTGCTAATCATGCAGCAGGTTTGGTGAATCATGATGTAGCTCTCTGCAGGACATCAGACTCCCTTTTTTCCACGTAACATTCTGAGTTCAACAACAGCCATTCAGGCTTACATATGCAAGAGCTGTCAGTCTGTAACTTACTTATTCAAAATTAATTCCTTAAGACTTCCTTCCAGTGGCTTTTACACTAATCATTGATATTATGGTATGCATCAATCTTCACAGTTTGGAGAACTGTAAGCAGTGATCCTCTGAAACTTCACATTTCAAAAACTTCCCTTCTAGAGAACAGAAATTTTATAGATTGCTTTTCCTATGTCTGTCTCCGCTTCCTCTTTCATC
This sequence comes from Zonotrichia leucophrys gambelii, assembly GCF_028769735.1. Classification (NCBI taxonomy): domain Eukaryota; kingdom Metazoa; phylum Chordata; class Aves; order Passeriformes; family Passerellidae; genus Zonotrichia; species Zonotrichia leucophrys. Next base: position 43,851,273 of record NC_088175.1, on the reverse strand, counting down.
CTAGATGATTTCAGCAGAGACCAAAAGTAGTCCAAGTTACCTTACTTTAAACATAAGTAGACCCCGAATTTCACCAAAGTGTTGTGCTATTATCTGTGTCCTTTAATAATACATCAAATGTGAACCTAGTGATAGAGGAAGAATAATTCCAGCAGAGGCCCCCATTATTCCAGCAGAGGCAAACCTTTGGATGCCTTCCCTAGAAAGAAGGAAAGCAAGCATCCTAGTCAAAGTCCTTAAAAAAGTTTGCATGATCTGTGAATGGCCCACCTGGAACCACCTCAGAGCTCAAGCCTGCAGAAAAACAATTTTGAAATCTGTTCCAGAAATTTCCATCAGTCATAAAAGCAGAAACCTCGTGAGATCAAGGGCAATGGCAAAATATAAAACTGGCAGCAGAAAAACACTGAAGGTCAAACTCAGTATGAGGATCAAGCACTTATTAGTTTATCATCACTTGACTACAAGAGACCCACTGATTTATAATTCTAAGGGTCACATACTTACATTTAAGACACTGGCTTTTCTCCACTGGACCTGGTCCTTACATGGTGTAAAGGAGTCCGTCCATATCAACAGAGATCCCAGGGGGATTTTTCTGTGGTGAAAGATGGCTAAGAATTCCACAGCAGCTCCCCAAAATCTGACCACACTTTATCAGCGTCAACATACAGCAGAAGCAAACATGAGGACATTTATCAATGATTGCATATCAAGCTCCTTACAACCTGATAGGCATCCTTTGACACAAAGCCATAATTTTGACACAAAGCCATAATTTTTCACTCTTTTCATGGTGAGAGGAACTACATTTAAAAATTATATATATTCAGAGGTTATGTCTCATATTTGTGAAGTGCTAAGATTATTTGTACATGTGTGCTCCTCAGATTAAGTTGATTAAAAAAACATGTACATGCATACACCCCTCCTTATGTTGTACATTTGTTTGTGAATAGAGAATTTTTTTTAGAAAAACCTAGCTCCTCTGAAATGCACGCACAATTTCTAAAAGATGCCATGGCCACATAATAAATAGTAACAAAACTATGAATTAGCAGAATGGCAGTAATAAATAGATCAAAGACCTCCCTATGCTAACCTCCATATGAGTAATAAACCATGGTATTTCCTATCCTGTAATGCACGCCATGGTTCTGATCCATAGGGTCTCACATTTTTTGCCTGCACACAGGCACGCACAGGCTCACAGAGCAATGTGAGAGTCACAAGTCTCTAGTGTAATTCATGCTCCAGTTCAGCAGCTGTGGGGGAGTTGCTAAAGAAAACGTGGCCAAGAAATTCCTGAGAGAATAAGAATGGTTGTTAACAGTTCTGAGAAAGTCTTCCTCTGGGTTATTATCCCATAGAGAGAGAGAGTGCGGTTTGGCGGTCTTAACCAAACAAACAGCTCTGAGAAACTACACATATCCCCTCTGAAATTACAGCAAATGAAAAACAAAAAACCATCTTCTCTTAAAAGTGGTTTGAAGCATTCATGATACTGTCAGTGAAGTACTTGGACTTCTTCCTGCTTTGTGCAGCAGGTCACAGTTTCCATACTCGCAAAGGAAACAGCATTGGCTGAGCAAGAGAAAGTCCCATTTACTCTTACTGTTACCTTTTCAAAGCTGGTCTTTTTGAACAGGGATGAGGCACAAGCACAAGTAATGACTGACAGCCACCAAAGAACAATGCAGCTCCAACTCAAAATGGGCACTCCTGTTTAAATTACTTACACCTGGGACACTGCTCACACACATCAAAATAACTGAAAGAGAAGTTGCCTGAAAAATGTATTTTCTTGTAGCATTTTCCAACCCCTTGAGCTAGCTGGCAAATGAAAGATGGGATGAAGTTCCAGGGCACTGAAAGTCAGAAATACAGTAAAAAACTACCTGGCTAATGGCTTAAGACCATTTTAAGATTGCAGAAGTGACAGGCTCTTTTCTCTTGACACTACATACTTATATTGCCTAAAGCAACACAGGTTAAACTCTCAAAGCAACATTTTCTTAACATACCTGGAATATTGAGCAGGAACTATTTCCTCAACTGCCTCTCATGCATTTTAAGCTGTATCCAAGCAAATCAAGTGAACAGGGTAGATGGGGAGAAGAAACATAGTTCTGTGATGAAGAAGCAAGGCTACAACTCAACTGCTGGTACTCCCACAGATTTCCCAGCTCAGTCTTCTGTGCTCCTTCTGTCTCTGAAAAAATAACACCAATAGAAATATTTCTAATATCTAACCTCTAAGTTTTGTTATGTTTCTTAGTGTGCTGAGACAGTGTTTTGCACAATCAAGCACTGAAGTTCTTTACTGGTGCATTACTGTGGCTCTCTGTTTGCTGGTACAGCCATCCAAGCAGCCCTTGGAAGAACATTGGATAGCACCTCTCGTCTCTCTGATGCATTGTCATGCAGTCCAGATGGCTGCAGTATGTAGGCAACTGGGAACCAAAGCAGCTGCAATTTCCTTCTGGTGCTGATCTTGATGCATTCAGCATTTAGATTACTTTGTAGTTAGGAAGTCTACAGGCCTGGGTAGATGCATGCTAAGACCTAGCAAAAAAATACACTGCAGGAACTGTGGTAGCTTGCCAGCTGTCAAATGACCAGATTTGCCCCCAAAAAACTCTGTAAAAGATTACTGCAGCTCAGCTAAGGGAAAATTCCCTCCTGTGCAGAGTGAATTACAAGTTCCACAAGGGTGGCAATCTCTTCCAAGTGGGTCTGTAATTGAAGAAAAATTCAGAAGTCTGTGTACTTGAGCAGATTAACTATTACTATGATGTACAAACCCAGAGACAAATAGGAAAATAGACTTCTTCCATTTGGCAAATGCAATTTTATTTCTGAATTAGCTGTAAGAGTCCAACATTTTAAATATTCTAACATATGTACCGTGACACACACATTAATTGGCATACTGGAAGAATACTGTAAATAAAGTCAACATAAGTAAGCATCTACATATAAGTCCAGAGTTCTCATGAATTTAATTGTTATTTTTATATGCTGGAGAAGAGGAGGGCTCCAAACCCTGGAAAGGCAAGACTTCAGTGGGAAAATGATATGCCAATGAACTGTCTCTCAGTAGAACAGGTGAGAAAAATCTAAACACAACATGGAAAACAGAGCACAAGCTGGCAGGTGCAAGAAAGGAAAAAGACCATGACATTTCTTATGAGGTGTCTCTATAATATATTTACTAAGTCTACAACTATAATAGTACTTGAAACCAAGCACTAGCAAAACATCAATTTTATGGTCGTGAGGAATTTACTTACATCTAAGGCACAGAGTCACCAAGAGCAGAAAGTTACACTTGGTGGCTTCCTGCACAGTTTAGTCACATATATAGGCTCACTGAGAACAAAGTACAAAACAGCAGACTCTGAATCACACCCAAATTTCCCACCCATGACTAGATGAGGGAGGAATTTTTGCCAACAATACAAATACTTGGGAGTATGGATGTGACTGCACATAATGATTTTATCTAAGCTACTTGCTAGTTATTTACTCTGCTGCTGCAGAAGATCTTCCATACTGTATGAGCAACACAATCAAAATTATTTGATTATAATGCTTGCATTCCTGGTATTCCCAGTTCTTTTACCAGCAGGGTTTTTATGGTGAAAAAACCCTCACAACTGAGACACAAAAATGGATATTAAGAGAGCTAATAGCATATGAGAACAGAAGTTACCTGCGTACTTTCTCATTTTCCCCATGAAAATCACTATCTAGGAAGTAAAAATATAATTCTTTTCACACCCAAACTGGCCTGTGAATGTGTATTCACAAGTGTTCCATGTGGGAACAGACATCTGTGTTCTATCTTCATTTGTCATTTTAGAATCTATTTCCAGGAAAACTGAAAGATGCAAAATTTGGCCCCTCAAAATAGCAAATAAGATCGAGCGCTCACAGTCTGAACTATGCTGGTCAGCAGTTCTTTTAAATCATCATGCAAAAAAAGTTTTGCTGTATGTCTATAGAATGATAATAAATTATTCAAGTTATCTGAAGAATCTGATGTCTCTAGTTCAATTTACATGTCAGTCAATAAAGATACATTTCACATGGTTATTGATTTCCTATTAATTTACAGAGCAGCAGATTTCTGGTGAGAAGAGGTTCCATTTCAAGATTTGTAGTCTTCCTTAAAAAAATGTCCTGTGGGGGGGGAAAAAAAGATAATGAGAAACATGCTGTTAGCTCTTGTGCAGCTTTTAATCTTTTTAGTAAGCACAGTTTTTAAACTGGAACTTAAGTAGTTTTGATTTGTATTACAAGTAATAATTGAGAAGACCCACATGCAACAAGAAATCTTACCTTGGTAGTTCTAGAGATCTGTGACTGTACTCTCAGTGATTACAGCCACAGAGAAACCATACAACCAGGGTAAACTAAATTTCAGGGACAAGGGTAATTTCAGAACAAACCCATTATAAAGGTATATGACAAAATAACAAACTTCACTGAAACCAAACACTCATGAATACTTCTTTATGGGCATACTGAATAATCCAAATGGAAACTTGTTCTTTGGACAAGCCGTCACAAGAAAATAATTTATAGTTGCTTATATACTGATGAACTCACAAAGCCACAGCAGTGGTCCACAGATAAGGAACAAAACCTTAGGTTAATCCTACTTCTTTAGAAAGGGCCTATTTATTTAATAGTCTGGCAGGTGATAAACCAATTCTGCAGAGGCTCTCTGAGGGACTTTATGAAGTAGAAACTAAATACTTATATTTTAGTAGCACAGGCATGGCAAAAGCCCAAAGAACACTCCAGCTCCAGCATGCCAGGAACAAAAGCAAGGATGGCAAGCAATGCACAGGCAGGCACATGCTGAAAAAATAACACAGCCTCACAATGGCCAGTCATGTTAAGCCAGGTGTGCTATTCACCATGAGGGACACTGCAGTGGCTACAGCTGCAGGAGATACCCTTGTCTGTACACAGGTGCACTGCCTTCAAAAACCTTTCTGTGTGTGCTGGGACTGACTGCTGATGAGGGAATGGTAGGGCTAAATACACAAAATATAAAAACAAAAATAATAGTTATTTTCTTGCCCATTAGTTTATGCACAGGTATTAAACAAAATTTCACATCAATCTACAGTTGGTGTTAGGCAGTAAAACTGATTTACAGCAACTAATACTCCAGTACTATGCACAGAGCAAGAGCCCAGGTTAACAGTGACTACAAAACCTTGCTCTGCCATCTTACTTGGTAGTAAGGATATCTTCAAATATCCTTCAATCAAACTAGAAAACATGTGTCTTGCTTTTGAAACTGTCCAAAGTAAAGCAAACTGTATAGTCCTGATACCTCTAACACACTTGTAGCTGTAAATTCTTCTGTTTCACATCTGTGCTGATTATCTTTAAAACAAGGATCTTGTGAACATCGCCAAGACACTCAAACCCCTTAATCTCTTCTGAAAATATTATATATGCTTGCTTAGACAAGAACAATAACTGCAATCTAATTAAAAAAAAAAAAAAAACCACAACAAAACCAAACAATAGAATTAAATGTCTGGTTGTGATGCAGAATGTTACAGGGATTTGTTTCCCTAAATTATGATCTATGGGAATGTAGTAAATGAAAAAACAAACCCCAAATCCCCAAACTTTAGGTTTAAAGTATGAGTGTGTAGTCACATACAACCAATTCTGAGAATTACAGTTTTGCAGCCTGGGAACCACTGCTGTAATGCATGACATACTTATAACTATCAAATTAGCAACCATGTAATGAAGGAGGTTATATAGTCCATAAGAAGAAGATAATTGAAAAATGTGTGACAAAACAAGCAAACTGGCTATTGTTACTCAGCTTTTAATCCACAGAGGAAAAAGTTTATGCACTTACATTTCATCATCATATTCTTTTGGAGGTGATGCTGCAATGACTAAGTCAATCCAATCCTGAAAAAGAAAAGCAGAGGTAAACATCTGCCACTAAATACTGCTTTTAGAGGTGGCCAGTGCACCACCATGGAATGTCAGAGAATCTAGGAGGTCATCTATTCCTGGAAAACCACAGGGAGAAGAAGTAAGGTCTGTATTAAAAACTTCTATTGGTAGACCATTTAAAGATTGAGCTGTTTGATTTGTATCTTGAAATTAAAGAAATATCTACTGTTGCAGTAACATTTAAAAAAAAAGTTATTTTAACAATTATCCTGTATTAGTCCTCTGAGCAATGAGAAGATTTCTTGCTGTGGAAACACTCACTGTAGCTGAAGGGTAATGTTGCTTGTACATCAAGAAATCAAAGACAAGCTATTATCAGAAAATTCCAATCAACTTGCAAGTAATTTTCAATATCAAAGAGTGATTTTACATGCAAAGGTACTAGAAACACAAAGAATGTAATGTGTTTAAATACTAATCTTGACATGTGGCTAAACACCATCAAATTTCCCAGTAAATTACACACATGGTTTTTCAGAGATGCTACATACCAACATCTTCTGCAGATTCTAGCTTACTTTGGGAGTACCTCATGTACCCACTACTTTTCATGTTTGTAACCTTGTTTGTATTGATGTGACAATGTCATGATTGTCAGAGAAGCAGCTCTGATATGAGCTCTGTAGGTAGAATGAAGTAGCATTCCAGGTTACTTACCCCACCCATGTTCCAAGCTTTTGCTAGAGTTGCCTGTGCTTCTGCCAGCTTGCTGTCAATTAATATCTTGCCATTTACAGCCAGTATTTCATCCCCTTTCACTATGCCTCCTGGGGAAAAGACAAATGTGTCAAATACACATAAGCAAAAAAAAAAAAAATTATTGGGGCCTCTTCTGTGCCATAATTGTGCAGTAGTGACTGTAATGAAAAGTGTTCTCACTGGATGCAAAGGTCTGCACTAAAAATTGTAGGAAGTCTGGCACAGGCAAACACAAAAGGAATTTTTAAGCATGCCAAAGCCAAACTAATCTCTTATTGATCATGACCAGTAAGAAACTAGTTCAATATGATTTTCTACAGTTTGCCTGTTTAGGTAATCCAGCTATACAGCTTACAAACTGTGACTGACTGCAGAACTTCACTAGTATGCCCCAACCCTGTGGAAATGTTCAAGGCCAGGTTGGATGGGCTTTTGAGCAACCTGGTCTAGGGTGAGGTGTCCCAGTCCATGGCAGGGGCTTGGAATTGGATCATCTGTAAGGTCTCTTCCAACCCCAAAAATTCCATGAGTCCATAAAAATGGCAAAATTAATTAAATTCCTGAAGAAATAAAATGGCATTTGTCAAGGGTTTTCATGATGGTCATTTCTTTGCAAGTCTATGGTGTAGCGTTTGCTCCTTAGAACTGATTTTGACTTGCCAATCTGGAACGAAGCACAACCAGTTAACTAGAACTGGATTTGAAGAGGATGATAAGAGGACAGCCTTAGTTATGAGAGATCCTAAAAAGAGTGAAGGACCAAAAAGTGCACTGAGGACATCAAATGACTGAAATGTTTTCACAGCAATGTTTTTACTTGAACTTCGGTGCAGGCTGGGACAAGGACAGCAAAGACAGTGTAAGGGAATACTGCCCTCTCTGTTGACCTGGTCATGACAAGAGCTCTCAAGAAAAGGATGGCAGATACTTCCCACCAGGTGCAAAGCCCACATGAGGTGGTCAGCATGTTCTTGTGCCTTCAAGAGCTAAGCTTCAGAGGCTCAAGTTGGGTTTTAGTTGGGGTTTTAACAGCCAGCTACTTAATTAGCAAATTACTATTTATAGCAGCATAAAGAACAAAACTAATCAGCGCAGTGTAGCTATGGTCAGGTAATGGTTTTGCATGTGGAAGTATTACAAATGTCATTAGAATTTGTGAAATAATGGAGAACACGTTCCTTGACTAAAGAATACACCAGAGAATCAGGTGTTGGTATTCACAAATTTTACATTACTATTAATTTTAGCAACACATGTGGGCTGCCCTTAAACTTGAGACAGAACTTGGGTCCTTGTGCAAACTAAGTGAGCATTTCAGTACCAGATAATGAAATCAGCCAACCATTCTCAGCCAGTGTAAGGGAACACTTTTCAGCAGCATTCAAACTCCCCATTGTTGCTCACCATGTTTGTCTGCAGCACCGTCCTCGTAGATGGCAGACACAACTATCTTTCCAATTGGAGAATCAATTCCTCCCTCAACTGCAAGGTCCAGTGATCCTTCCTATGAAAAAAACCAGTTCTAGTTCAGAAAAGTCTGTTTATTTTTGCCATTAACAGAAGCCTAATATCTTTCCTTCTTCCTAGTAAATGATGCTGTACATCAAATGCTTACATGAACTCTTTAAATATCAATCAACCAACACAGTAATTACCTTTTTTATTCGTAATAGCCGTACGTCTTTTCCTATAATCTGGTCTGGGGTAAACTGTGAAAAGATATAATGATTAATCATTTCCACTTTGGAAAGACAAAACAATTAAGCTGATCTATGTAATTTCTGGGGGTAAAGGGAACTTTCCCCTTTCTAAAATAGTGTTAGAGGGAGATCAGAACACCACATCACCTTTTTCTGTATGAATGCTTCTGTTCAACATGACCAGAAAAAACAAATACACAAGACCCAGAAAAGCAATAAGCAAGAATTTTACCTACTCCGAGCCCTCAAAATCAAGAATTTGGCTTTTTTTCCAGAGTATTTAATATCAAACAGTGAAGCACATTAAAATTCTCTTCTTACCATTGAATATGGATCAAAATCTTCCACATACTTCTGGAAGCCCTGAGAATAAAATCATATTTAATTGCAAAACTAGCAACTCACACACTTAACACAGAAATTCCATCTTATTTGTTAGTGAGAGAACATGTAATTCTGTAAGCTATGAAAGAAGACAGAAAAGGAAGGAAAGTCCAGAGAGACAGCAAAGAGTCCATCCTGACAGTCAGAAGACATTTCAAAACCTCATGACAGATCAATAATTTGAGTTGGTCATATAACGGAGCATTTCAGAGGAAGAGTTACCACTTATGAGCTCCATAGTTCCTCTCTACACCTGGCAGAACAGAAACAAATCTTGAAAGCACCATGAGCAGATATGCTCTGCCACACTGTTTGGAGCAACATTTCCTGAGATTATCAACATGTTGGATGGTAACAGGTGAAAATGACAGGCTCCAATACACAGTAGTCAGCAACACTACTCCACTCTGTCTGGGTTTTAGGATTCTTTTTCAGCCCCCTTCTCTCCCTCTTGATGTTGAGTTTCAGGGAGTTGGCTTCATACCACAGGCAAGTGCAGGACAACAATTTGTTAGACAATTTGCAGGACAACAATATGATTTTTGTTTTCATATAGTTCCGTGGAGAACTTAAAAGCTTTGTCAGGAAATGTCTGAAATGCAGAAGATAATATTGCAGTTAGGCGCAGCAAGATTTTTAAACTTTGAGGGGACCTCACAAAATGTAGTGCTTAACCCTTGTCAGACCAAGACTGCAGGGAAAAGCAGGTGTTACCTTTTCTGCAAGGATGGGAGTCAATGGTGTTTGAGTGCAGTTTCTTGAGAAGGATTAGTAGCTGCTGGGTGAGACTGTATGGCCTGTGCTGGGGATTTATGAAAGCTCTGCACTTAACCCTGCATGCTAAAGTAAGGACTTCAGAACTTCCGAAAATCTTTACTGAGGCACCCAGCTCCCACTCTTGTGGGAGCTGCAATGAGCTGGGGACAGGGGAACACAGAACCACACAACCCTTTGCAGACAGGGCAGGCAAGCCAATACCTTACACAGACCAGTGGTTCAGTCCATGATAAAGGTTAATATATTCATTATTGTCTCTTTTCTACTGGATCCATTTGACAGCAAAGACTATTCCACTGCCAGACTCACCTAAGCCTCTTTCCACTTGTAAACCAAACATAAAGCTTAAGATTCCTTTGGTGTATTTAAGGGCTGGCTGTTAAATGGCAAAGTTGCAGCAGAAAATACTAATGCTTCCTCTGCTATACTCTTGATCACCTCCTCTGGCTGCCTAATTTTGATGTGACTGTGAACCTTCTGGGTTCTGATCTCACCCATAACAGTACTGCCCTACATTAAGTTTGTTACACTGCATTACATTTGTTAACCAGATAAATGGGAATTTCATCACAGACATCAGCAAGGACAGAATTTCATCCTGGGGGAAAAACTTCAATCAATCATTCATTAGTTTACAAAGTGTATTAATATTATGAACCATTTAAGTAAAACAGTAAGAGAAGTATTTTGCAATGAAAGCTACCCAAACAATTAATACTTTGAATAACTGAATTAGTACTGCCTTTTGGAATCATGGTAAAGTAGATAGCTATGGGTTTGGAGCAAGTAATTTAGAGAAGACAACTCCAATCTCAGCCAAGTCACTAAGTCATTATGTAATCTAAAGGAAGTCAGTGAACTCTTTGTCCCAGGTTGTCCTCATGAAAAACAGATGTTGCCCTTGAAGGAAGTTTCCCTGGGAAAATATTCTTTAAACAGGAAAAAACAAAAAAAAATCCACAAAAATAAACACACAAAATAAAAATTTTAAAAATCGCTAAAAAAACAATCTGCAAGCAGAAGTCATAAAAACACAATATCCGGAGTGGGAAGGAGCCCACAAGGATCACCAAGTCCAACTCCTGGCCTGCACAGAGTGACACCATGCACCTGAGGGCACTGTCCAAACACTTCTTGATCTGTCAGGCTGGTGCCTCTGGGAGCCTCTTCCAGTGCCCAACCACCCTGTGGGTGAAAAACCATTTCCTAATACTCAACCTAAACTTTTTCCCCTTGGGTTCATGTCACTATGTATCAGAGATATGATCTGGATCCAATAATGTACAAATATTGCTAAGACAGAAAGAAGACATGCACTGAACAGTAATAAATCTTCCCTGAAATGGACACCACAAATTCAGAGATCAGAGAGTGCACTCCATATCCAAGCAGGGATGAATGAACCAAGGAAAACCAAGTGGAAAGCACAGTCCTAAGCCTATCCTCCCACCACTCAGGATGTTTCAGGTGAAAGAGTTCGGAGCATTTAAATCCCTTTTTGACTTACAAAAACATTCAGAGGACTGAGCATAAGTTGAAAATGGAACACTAAAACGTTTGATTGCATTGAAACAACTCTGTCTGGACTTCAAGGTGAAAGCTGAAGTTGCTATTTAAAGAAAAAACAACCTCCAAAACACCAGCACTTATACTAAGGATACTGCTTCACTGGTTTCTAACAACAATAGTCAAGAGCAATTGAGACCAGAAATAACAACAACAAACCGCAAACAAACAAACCCCAAGCAACTACAACAACAAAAAATAATTGAAAGAGAAACTCACAACAAGAAATAACAAACTTTTCAAAAAAACACCTCTTTTGAGAACACAATTGTTATATATTCAGAACATACTGGCATTTACTGGCAAATAAATAATCTCAAAGCTGGATCTTTCTTGGTCAGTTATCCCTTCTAGATATAGATTGAAACTGACTAAAAAAAAGAAAAAATTGTTATTAATCTTAATGTTTTACCGCTCAAAATCTCACACTGTGAGCTTAATATGCGTCCCAACTTTTCAGATAACGTCAATGCATATAACTTAGCATGCACTACCAAAGGGGGTTTGTACAGAAACTGGCACATTTTATAGTAGTGGAGAAGTTTAGCCTAAAGTTCACCTCTTCAAGAAGCCACCTATTGAACCACCAGGCAACCAAAGATGAAGAGATGAAAACTTCATCATTATGACAGAGGAAAGCAACAAAAGCAAAAATGCAGCAGGAAAATCCTACACAATACAGGAAGGCTGAATGAACAAGGCTTTCCACCACCAGTTCTAATTTCCTACCAGTAATTATGTTATGATGATAGCTCTATTTGTTAATGTGATAAATTATTTTATCACAGAAAGCATTGCAGCTGGACACTAAAAGAAACAAGGAAATCTTAGGAATATCAGTATCAGGTATCAGTATTCAACTATCTTCAAGATTGCACTTAACCATAAAGGGAGTTACAGATGGTTCAGCCTTAAGGATTTATTCTCCTTCTTCCGCCTAGCCTAGCTGGAGCCACAGGCACACACTTAAAGCTTAAAAAGACCAGCAGTACTCATGCACTAGGCCTGTCTTGCATCTTCTGTTTTAGAAACTGAGAAACAGAATTAGAAAGGAAAGTTTTAAATCCATGATCAGTCAAACAAGAAGTACCACACAAAACACGGAAAACGTTATTTTACTTGTTTGTTCTTAGATCTAAATGATGAATTGTAAACCACCATCCTTTTAAACATCTCTTGTGGCTGCAAAAGAAAGAAAATTGCCAAACCAGGTGTTAACTTTTTGCTGTAAATAATTATTACCTACTCATAAATTATCTTACTGCTTATTTTGCTCTCCTAGGGACTGAATCACACTTGGACTTGTTAGTGCTTGTTCCCTGTATAATTTCAAATTGAGAGAACACACAGAGTGAAACAGTACTGAATGCAAAGTGGAAAGAATTCTAGAAAAACTACATAAATAATGCACATTTCCATACCACAAGATTTCTTAAAAATATCTTCCATGACTGCTTTTACAACTCATTTCTACAAAACAGTGCTTGGGTCTCTCATCAATTATATATAAGAAAATTGAAAAAAACCCCAACCGTAAATATGGACAAAATAGTAGACAATAATTTCAAAAATATTGAGAAGTCACAGTAAAAATATGTTTATGCATTTAAGGTTTGCTTTCTTAGGATAAGGTTTGCTTACCAAGGATTTCCTATATTGAGGAGGTGAATTCTATAATTAAATGGATCTTATTTTCTTCTGTTTGGCTTCAAGGTCTGAAATTCCATATTAATTTTGTTTTTCTGTCACTTCCACTATTCTAAAAAAATGGTATGCAGTAGTTTGGAATCACTTAAAATACAGAATATCCTCTTAGTCTACAAAAACTTTCAAAAATGGAATGGGCTAAGTCCCAATAAAATACTACTGACAGTTCCCCAGCCTCCACTCAAAACCTTGCAGCAAATCAGGTGACATATCTGAGTTTTCTGAAACAAGAAAAACTTTCTACAGACCAAACCCTGGCACCTACCTTTGCAAACTCGATTTGCTTTGAAACCAATTACTACGTATCAGTTTTACTAATGTTCCTCTCAGTGTCCTACACTCCTACCATTACTACAGAGTTAATAAAATGTAATTTATGCTTAATTAATACAATTTTATCTTGAAGGACTTAGGGCAAGTTTGGAAAGAATTTCTACAAACTTCTTTAAAATCTCTCTTAAAAAAAAAATCACTTTCAACACAGATTGTTTCGGTATGGCTATAACCAACACTAACTGAAATTTCCAATCCTCCCCAACTTGCCACAGGGTATCAAAGCACCTGTCTCGACTTCAGTCCTGCAGAACCAGGCTTCAAATCTTGCAAATTGGAGGAAAGCTTAAATTTTGGTTTTTTTTCCTTTCAGAAATTCTTCCTCCAGCTGCAAACAAGTAAGGGAGGAAAAATCTTTTATAGCAGCAAGTGCAACAGAGCCTTGTAACTCACAGAACAGGATGTTTTTGATAGATGGGAGAGCAGAGACTTATATTCCTCGTGGTTTTGCATCTATGACAATCTCACCATTAAATCATAACAATCCCCTCCTGTTCTCTGAGCCAAAATTTAATTAGCTTTGCTGTGGGTGTATTCCAGCTCACTCTAGTACAGCTCACCCTGATTTTTACTCAGAGCAGCCCTCAGTGTTCAAGGCCACACTTAAGGCTTAAACATCTCCCATCATTTCCCTATTTATAAGTGAAAACAATTGCATATCCATCAACTGTTGAAAGACCCTGTAATTCTGACCTGAATTTAATTAATAAGATTACTTAAGTCACAACAGAGACTATCTGGCCCAACTACCTTCGAGGTAACAAGAGAATTTTACCCATTCTTGCATCCCTATTTTAGTCTTAAATACAGACTTTTTCATCTTTACTAGTTAATAGCTTGAATATAGGCCAACTGGATTAGTTTCTTGAATCAAATAAATCCATCAACCTCATTTTCTTGAGCTTGTGACTCAGGAAAGTGAAATTCAGGTAAAAACCAGGCAGAAAAAGTGGTGTGCATTGTGTCAAATTAAGACAAAAGCTGGAGTTCCACAAGGTGTGCAAAATCTAGGAAGACAAGAAACCAGAGAGCAAATGGTGTGGTGTTGTTGTCATCTTATTGCAGAGGTCCCATACTGTTGTCTCCTTATCACAAAAGTTTCATATCTTCTGGGTGCTTCTCACAAGCAGCTCCTCAGAGCACTGACTCTTTGTCCTTCACAAAGCAGCCACTGACCCCCAGCTCCCCTCTCACCCCCCCACTCTTTTATAGCATCTTCTTCTCACTGCTTACAGCTGTGGCCTGGTAAAGCCAGGCCTGTTCCTAATCTTTGCTAATTGGCCCAGCTGCAACTCCTTAGGGGTAAGATTACTTTCTACACTATTTTCTTATATTCTATCCCCTACATGTTGTCTTTGGTGATACTGTCCTCCACTAGGAGAAGTGGGACTGGTCCTGTATGTGAACAGTGAACTTCAACACACAGGCCCAAACCCACACATAGCAACCAATCAAACCCCACTCCCCTTTTGCATGAAATCTAATTATGATTCTTACACACTTCTGGAGACAGGCAGGCACTGTCTTGTTTCATTTGTCATACAGTGGCCTTTTCTTTTTTTAATAGGAGTAATCTTCCTCTTCAGTATCCATGCTGGTTTTATTTCACATCCCACTTAGGACTTCCTTGCAGTGAGGATGAATAAATACCCTTTACTGCAGTAAGTCATCAATGCAAGTAAGAGGTATAAAATCCACCAAACCAATTTATAGACTGATCTTTCTCTCAAAGTCCCACCAGAATATTGCTCCCACGGAAATTTTGATCTTCCAACTAATATAAGGCAGTTTGGGAAGGAAGATGATTGAATCTAAAAGATTTTAGCAGACTTGTGATTTGGAAAATGTGCATGCATGCATAACAAATCATAAGACATTTCCCATGGAGGTGGATCTTGTTGCCAGTTTCTCAAACTAATTGTATATAGTCAGTAAAAAAAAGGGCCTTTTAAAATTTGTACCAAGACTGTTGGATCACACATAAAGGTATTATCCATTTTGCAAACTAGTTCACATATATACACTTTTTCAAAAGCTAGATGATATTAACTGCAGATTATGACTTTGTTAATTCCTCTCCTAAGGCATTTCATATTGCTTAGAGATGTTAAATTACTGAACACAATCAAAATGAGAGCTCCAACTGAAGGAAACATCTCCACTGGAGGGATCTGAATTTATTTTTAGCTCATGTGTCTGCCTTCTCTTAAGCAACTTATTAAAACTGCTTCCAATTACCATTCAATTCATTTATAATGTAGAAGCTTCAAGATGACTCTGGCTGTGCGAAAAGTGGTTACTAAGTATCACTTAAATTTCTTCAAAGTGTAACAGGGGAAAATAAGGAAACAAGACTATCTAAATTATTAAAGCAAAAAATGACAAAGAAATCCATCATGTTTTAATGAAACACAGCTAGGAATATTGTGCACATAACTTACTGCCAGAAATAGCTTTTAATTAAATATAACACAAATTTGATGGGTTTTCTGTCACTTACTGTCTTACAAATACATATATACATGTATCCACACACATGCATGCAAAAAACACAGAACTCTGACACAAAAAGCCTAAGTCATAATGACCCTCAAGAATAAACACTACCAACTAGTTCACCAGCTATTTTAGGTGAATTTCAAGGACTGTCAGCTGGGAGTTATCACCTGTCTGAGCAATATTTCTCCTTTTTTTTTTTCTCAGTAAGCCTTACTCACTTCCTTTATAAACTACAATTCCTAAGGATGCTTCATGGTTGGTCCTAAAATGTTTAGCCTCTGACTTTCCCCTTCACTTGCATTTGAAACAGAAATGGAAAAGAAATAAGAAAAAGAAGCTGATAACAACTGAATTTTGCAGTAACTCTGCATGACTACTATATTAGAGTCTAATATAATGACACACTTTTTTCCCCCCTGGAAATGAAAAGATACATTTAAATTCTATATTTTTATATTTATGTATAGGATAAAGATATATGCCTTGATATAATTTAAGTATGTTCATGACTATTTACAAAGGAAAAAGGCAATTGACTTAATTTTTATTTAATTTCTGATGAATTCAGAATTTATAAAAATAAATCCTAGCATCTAAATAAATGAGAAGTAATATGTACAAATTCTAGGGCTTTACACTGCTCTGGAATTATGCACCTCTGTACAAAAATTGTCACTAAACGTGGCTTTTCCACCTTGGAAAAAAATGGAAAACTACTGTTTAGTACTTACCATTAGTGACTGCTTGAAAATATATAGGAATTTTAGTTAGGAATGAGGAAATGAGACAAATCAAATCTTTGTCTCATAAGGAAATGAGACACAGATTGATTCTTTGAGGACATCTCAAAGAACAATATCAAAACCAAACCCTCACAGAACTGGAGCACTCAGAAAAAGGATATTAAAAGGCTTACCAGGGCCTCTGATTTGATTGTTGGCCTGACCACGAAGTTTGGGTCAGGATGCAGCATAACTGGTTTAGAGACTATTGGTACCCCTGGATGACGCTGGGTAGGTGGACTTGGAGCAAGTTGCTATGGAGTTAATTTAAGAAAATTACAGTTTACAACCTAATTTGTGCAAATCCATCATTTCACCAAGACTCCTCAATTCAAATGGTTTATCATAATGAATTTAAGGACACTAATCCAAAACAGAGCTGACAGAATTATTTTAACTAAGGCTCACAAAGTCAACAAACCAAAACACAATTTCTCTTATATCCAAGTAGTAGCTTTTCACCTAAATTCTGGCTTCACCAGAAAGATTTTTCCATAATCTCAGCACTGCTTTTGGCATTTTTCCCATAAAAGCAACAAACTGAATGAGAAGTTAGAGAGAAAAACCCCCAAACTGCTAAAGTTGAGTGTAAGAACACAGTGAACCAAACAAAAAGATTTTAACTAATCCATTGCTAAATAACTCTTTTAAGATGAAATTCAGCAGGGCTGCAGCAAACAGCTTTCCATAAGGAATTTCAAGCTAAATTGTCTTGATTTAACAGCAAGGGTTTGTTTGGTCAATTCCCTGCCCTTGACTCCACAAAGTAGAGATACCCAGAAACCTCATCGTTCAGCATGGCCTAGTCCAATCCTACACTTTTCACTCAGCCCAAACTCCCACTGACAGCAAGCACAGTTTTATTCAAGAAAAGAGTTCAAAACTGAGTCCCGTGGGTTCAGTTTCTGACTTAGCCCCAGCAACTCTTGGGACACTTTTCTCAATGTTTCTCATAGGAAATGTGATGTATTCCAGAGATCATTCTTATGGTACAAGCTGTAACCTCTGAAATTATTTATCTGCTTCCAGCAAATGGGTTAAGCCACTTTTTGGATTTGGTTTTTTGTTCGTTATTTTTTGTGCGTGTGTGCATGTTTTTCCCCTGTGGGCTTGTTTCCCCCATTCTTTCCTTTCTTAAACAACTTTTAAAAAAATTTGAATCAGATATTTTAAAGTCCCTGTGGCTATCAGTCAACTAATGTTCCACACTGCAAAATATATTAAACATTCTGAACTCAGAAGAATCAGAATCAACAGATTCACAGATACCAACTTGTTAAGCTGCACTGGAACTGGATGATTTCTCCTGGAGTTGCATAATTTAGCAAAAGATTTTTCTAGAGGGCAGAATGGATGTCTGATCATTCTGTTCAAGCAAAGTCAGTGCAAAGAGATAACAAATGGTGGCTCTAAGATGAAACTTGCATCTTAGCACCCATTATATTTAAAAGGTAGTTTGAACCTAGCAATTTTTGCCTTGATGGAAGAACAAAGCATATGTGCTGTGACATACAGACATTCACAGCATGCAAATATTGACTTCATTTTGCTAAACTGTTGAAATACAAAATCCTTGGACCATTAGAAGTCACTCCAATCACTTGTACTTTCAGCACAGCAACATATCCACACAGATGATTCCCTGTGCTGAATTTTAAATAAATTATCCCTGCAGAGCGAAACCTTTGGCAGTTCCTTGTCATCAGCACTACATGGGAAGTTCATGAAACCACAGCCATGATAAACAGCTCGTGACATACCAGCGGGTTGCTTGACACAGGGGACGCTTTGCCAACGTGGGAGGTGTTTCTTGCAACCTAAACAGCAACACACTTAGTACTGGGTTCATATAAAGTGTAAAGCTAATAATAATTTTTTTCAGAAACAGATAATTTATACTAGATATTTTAACAGCTAGTTCTCAAGAATGTCTCTGACAGGATTTTATTCCTTTTGTCAGGTCTTGTTCAAGCTGAATTGGAAATTAAATTATCTGAGTTGAAACCAAAAATGGAGCAATATAGAGAATATGTACCAGCTTGAGTAATATTAGAGAAATGAACTTATGGGACAACTACAGTTGTCTTGTTTTTTGGCTTTAGCAGGCATAAACACCAGATCTTTAATCCACAGCCACACAAATATATTGCTTTTGCTTATCTTTGGGGTTAAAAACTGACTTTGTAAAAGGTAGCAAGAATAAATTGTCAAGCTTTAGATTTTTCTTCAATTTCTGAAATGACATCAGATATATTGAATCATCTATTTATAAACAAAGCAGCTTTGGCTCAATTAATTTTACTAAGAGCCTAGTTATTTCCTCATATACAGTAATTATATTCAGTGAAAACTGACATCAATTTCAAAGACTAGGTTATTTGTTGTTACCCAACATTTTTCTTAATTATTAATTTATTTTCTCTAACACAGCTAGCAGTGACAAACTGCCACAAGTGGATATTAGATTACATTGATTTGGGGTCAGATAAGTACAGCAGTTCCTATATTACTCCTGTCTGAATAGTCTCTGTTCTCTTTAAAAGAGTGTATTTCTTGTCTCAACATAAGTATTTTGTACACTTGTGTCGTTTCTCGTCATTTTCATTTTGCAAATAACTTGGGAAATCTGCTATCCATAAGAACATATGATATTTCCATTTCAGTAGATCTAGCACATTCTTGGCACTTCAAATGTATGAACCAAATAGATCAAACACTATCAGAGGTCCACAGAAGTTTGCAAGAGATTCATGGGTCAAATCAGGGCAATTATTCACAGAAAGAATCTACCAGTTTCTACCAAAAAGGGATAAATGTGCATATCTTTCCCCACCCAAGGAGAATCATGCAAACAAAAAGCCTATTTAGTAAACATGCAAAACCCCCAAAACCCCACAGTGCAGTCAGTCAACCCATGCAGAAAACTGTATAGGAAAGAAGTGACCATATGGGATCCTCTTCTGCTGCTTGAAACAAGTAAGCAGCTTTTGCCAAAAGAACAATTACATGATTCTCACTACAGTGCTTAGCAAAGGGAATTATGACGAATCAGCTGCCATTTCTTTCCTAAAGTGAGATTTGGCACACAATTTCTTTTATTTGATCCTCTTTTGAACTCAGATTGCAATAAGGAGAAAGTCAATGTTTTCTCAAAGTCCAGAAAGTCAAACCAGGGTACCAGCTCTTGCTTTTTTGTTTCACAGTTTTGGCCTTTTAAAAGTTTGGCTTTCTGACTTTAGGCCAATTTTCTTTGTCCACTCTTCTCACCTAAAAAAGCAATTTGATGACACATTTAAAGAACTTCTACAAGTAATTTCCACTACAGGGATACTTTTCTCAAACTTAACAATGAATTAAATCTGCTGCCTGCAATAGCTTTTTAAAGTTTTTAATCACTGAAGTCTAAACAATTTTTTTTTTTAAACTGATACATTCTACTTAGTACATCTGCAGGGTTACAAGGTATGCAAGCAGGAGAGCAAACTCCTCCTGATTTACATTTAAAAAATATTGAAATGAATCTACCTCTAGACTGCATTCACTAGTGATAAAAATGAAGAAACCACCCAATTCTCTCCTTTGACATTGCAAAGGGCAGAAGGGTATGTCGAGCGGACAAAGAGGGTGATGGATCAGGGCAGGGAGGCACTCAGGGGAATGATAAAGGCGCATGCATCCAAACAGATCCCGAGGTCACCTGGGATGCTGGTGTTACCAACAGGGCTGGGCCTCGTGGGGCATTTGAGGCAGGAGGTGGATGAGCTGGCAGTGCTGGGGTTACAGTGGGCGGCGGTGGCGGAGGTGGTGGCGGCGCACGCTGTTTGGGTTTGTCAACTTCGTCTAAGTTGATGTCATCGAGGTCCGTGGTGTGCAGCTGCAGGCCCCCGGCGAAGCGCCGCATCGAGGCAGCCGGGGGAGAGGGACGGCCGCTCGCCAGCTACAGGTGACAGAACAGAAACCTGCCTGAAAACTTCCAAAGGATGGGCAACCCTAGGACGCCGCTCAGGCCAACCGCTCCTCCACAGGAGAGCTTTGCTTCTCCCACACAGAATATACACCAACGTTTTCTCTGAAAGCCTTTCGAAAAGTACTCCTTGGGATTCCCGTTTAAAAAGAAAAAATACCAGGAGTGGTGTGACAGCAACTGTTGGGGTAAGGGGGTTGACAAAAGAAACCCCACAAAACCCCAACAACATAGTTTTCAGAAGGCAAAATCACAGGACAAAGCAAGACAACACAATTTTTGCCTCTCTGGCTCTTATGAGGAGAAAGCAAGAATTGCTCCTCACGAAGGTGATTATTTGAAGGAAAATAATCAAACACAGGCCTTGAGATTCTATGTTGTTAAAAAAGGGAAAGGGGTTAAAGTTGTGTAAACATAACCACACATTAGTACAAGAAAGGAAACTAAGCTTAAGCAGCTATCAAAACAAAAATTTAGTGTGCTATTAAATTCAGAACCTCAAGGGGCTTGATATCTTATAATCTACGTTAATCCACAAGGGGCTTGTGATTTTATAATTCATGTTAATACAACCAGATCTATTGGGGTACTAAAGAACTTCAGAATGCAATGAGCAACTCGTCCAAAAAAATAAGGATGTGTGCGAGGAAGGCATCTACATATGCTGTTAGAGTTGCTAACATTTCTTTTGTTGGTGATCCAACTGGAGTATTTGAGAAAATTCAGTCATCGTGCTATTTTGTAGACTCAGCTAAGGAAACCTTACATAGATAAGCTGTCTGACAGACACATTCATCTTGCTCTAGTATAGCAACATGTCCCTCAGTGGGTGACACTTTTCACATTCTTCTTATCTAACATGCTCACCTCCTTGTGCTGAAAAATTGCTATCTCTTTGGCAGAGGAGATCTTGAATGCTCTTGCTCCCAAGAAACAGTTTCAACCTGTAGCACCTGATTATCTTTCAGCTGCATTTACCCCTAAGGAGCACTCAGGTTTTGTGTTTTATGTGTTTTAACTGCTTGGGCAGATTTGTAGAAAAATCACAGTAGAGCAGTCATATACAACATAATGGAAAAAATGATGGAACAAACACAACAGAGTGCTGGTCTTAAATCCAGGTTGAGCTCTGAAAATACAATGCTGTTTGTAATCTGTTGTGTTCCTTCTTACTTTACAAAGGAGGACAAAGTTCTAGCAGAACACAGGCTGCCAAGTTTGGATAGTGAGAGAAAACCTCTGCATAATCATTCCACTAAAGACCTCTACTGAAAAACCACATGGATCTGAGCCTAGGGCCATGAGGAACAAAAGATCAGCTGCTTTTTTCAGAGCTGCTCCAGGCTGACCTGAAGGAAAATCATGCGAGAGCATTCCCCAAGGCCCCTTTTGTGGTTGCAGTTTCTCGGGGATCCCATGAGAGCTCAGTAGATTGCAGTGTTCCTCTTGGAAGTGGCTTTCCTTGGAAGACAGCCAGAGCAACAGGATGGTGGGAAAGCCTCACCCCATGTCTAGAACCATCAGGCTCTAAGGAACAATCCCTTTCTGCAGCTCCCCTGATTAAAGGGGACTATTTAAAGTACAAGCCCAAACCCTATTCCTTGTGAGTTTTCTATCTTTCTGTAATTTTCTTATCCTTTTCCTTTATTTCACACAATACAAGGAAGCTTCCAAGAGTTCTTTATCAATGATGTTCTTATAGTCACATGATGCTAATAAATATAGATGGATCTAGCTTTTGTTACTGGCAGCATGTCCCATCTAGTCCAAATATTTCATGAGACAAAACTTATTGGAAGAGCTCACACTGCAACAAAAACTGTTAATTTAGTCATGATAATAGAGTTAAAGAGGACAAAATACAATCAGCTCATTCCAATAATGTTTAAATTTTCATAAAATATAGGAAAAGAAATGCTATAGATTGTAAGTATCAATTACTGACTTTCCCCCCCTCCCCTTCGAAAGTACTGAGGGGGAAAGAAAAACAGATTTTTTTCACTGGTAAAACCTGCTGCTTTTAGGAGACAACTTCCAGTTATTTAGAGATCATGCGATATATGGAAAAGCTATAATTTTACCTCAGGAGACTCATTCTCCACAGAGGAGATCTGTTCTAACCGTGTTTGACAAAGTCTTTCCACCCAGTGCTGAACCTTTTCTGATTCTTCCAGGTCTTCTCGCTCTGTCTCAGATACCTTGACATTGGTACATTAGAAAAGGTTACAGGTATGGTCACAAGACAACTATGTTTCAAAAGTATGAAATTTCTCCTAAAAGACTTTAAAAAAAAATAACAATACTTTTAAGAAGGATTTCCTATTTTGCTGTTTTCCAGTAAATTCATCACTACACATAGACACAATTGCAGAAGTATCCTCATTTGGACAAAAGCTGACTAGAAATAAGAAAATGCAGCAACAGTAAGACAGTTTTTAAAATTTCACTGTCTTTGAAATAAGTAAACAAGTGTCCTGCTAAAATAATTCCATTAAAAATCCATTTAATTTTCTTTCAATATAGCTTTGCACTTGATAGGTGACAACATACCTCTTGCACAAGACGATTTATTTTCAATTGTTTTTCTCTTTCCAGCATTCCTTCCTTCTCTTTGGCAAGTTTTTGCTCAAACTCCATTTCCTTTTTGTTCTTCTTCTGTTCACAAAAGCTATCACTTTTTGACTTCTTTCGTTCTTTCCCTTTCTGGGAAGGTTTTGTAAGAAAAACTTTTACATCAGCTAAAACCACCAGAAACTTCAATCTTGGTACATGAGTGTCTGCCTTGAAAACTTAATTACAGTCTATGCAAGTAAGGGGATGGTTCTTTAAAAGAAAATCCAAAGTTCCTTTACCCAGCAATTTTCAAGAAATGCAAAATTTTTGGAGGGCTTGTGCCCCCGAACTGAAGCTGGATGAGATCAGAGAATTCAACGTTATTGTTCCTCTAAAAAGTTACAACTTTGGGGCACACAGGCCCACTACAAAACTTTGAATATTCAAAGAGTTTTGGTTGTGTCTTAAATTGCCATCTCTCTGTTTTGGCATTTATATATAAATATATGAATGATTGCTTTCAGGTGACAGATGCTCATGTATAGGTAGATGTGCATAGTCCATGCATACAACTTCATGCACATGCCCTAAAATCAGAATTGCATCCCCTAATAAAACTGAAATAAGGAATTGTAAAGGAAAGGGTTACATCAGTGCAGAAACTGAGTTGCTTCCAAGAAGGAACACTGCATCACAAAGACCATGTAGCTCCTACAAGCACTGGATAAAATCTACTCAGATGAGTTAAATAATACAGCACAAAGTGACTCTAAAATTTTAGATGTAGGACACAAACAAAGGGAAGAGCCACATAGTCTTTTGGAAGCCTCTGTTCCTGTTGTCTTCAAAACACACACTGCTCCTTATTTCTTCTTTTGTTATGTCACATTTCTGCTGCTCTTTCACATTTGTACAGGTAGGACATAGTTCATTTTGGAAATGCCATGTTCTCATTCTATTTATGAAAACTAAAACAGAGGAGCAGGTGGCCACTTGTAGACAATTACTGCCACAGACACAAAGGCTGTGCTTCAGGTTTGATTTTGTTCTTCTCATCATCATCAGCTATTGACTTTTCTTGCTTTGAATTCCTAAAACCACCACAAACTGCTTCACATTAAATAGCATTATTTGTCTTCCTTTCACCTTTTGCACGTTAATATTGATAACAGAGCCTTAGAGAACAGACATTTTCCCTGGCAGCTACAGAAGCCAAATCCCCCAGTCAAGTCATTAACTGGAACTTTGTACTGCTGACTTCAGTGGGATGTGGTCTATTGCTTCATGGTTATGTGGTGGTGGTGTTTTACGGAGGGGTACAGGGGAAAAGGAACCCCAAAAACATTGGAAATAAAGCTTAACTAAAAAAACCCTAGCTTTTCACACTAATGTTCTAACATAAACCTAATTCTGTGGTCTATTTTGTTCAGGGTTAATTAGTTTTCGCCTTAACAACAATTGCCAACATCATCCTCTTAAAAATTCAAACATACATCTAGCAGACAGTGCCAAATGTAACATCAGGCAGGTCAACTTGTTAGGTATCAACATTTGAAGAACTACTGAATTCAAAGGCCCACTAAGCAGTACACAAGCCAAAGTCTTCTAGAACATGAACATATATCTGAGTGTCTTAGCTGCAGTCACAGCATTCAGATGCAAGAGGATGATTCATCCTTTCCTACAATTTTCCCCATGGATTCAGTTTACTTCCTATTATAGACATTTTTAGTACAGAGTAAAATACTGTTTTTAAAACAAACAAAAAAATCATTAGCAATAGGGAATAGGATAGAAATTCACCACTGCCAAAAGCAAATGTTTGAAAATGAAATTTTTTCAAGCTTCCAGTGCACAGAGTGTGGTGAAGTTCAACAGGAATTATGTTAAGATCACTAGTATATAAAGAGGTAGTTAGGCATTCTCCTAAACTATAGTTTTCAGCAGCAACCCCAAATATTACCCTCTTTGTGTGAAGAGTTTCCCCAGCATGTGTTTATAATTTTCAGATAAAAATCCCAACTGCCCTGGTTTTCACACAGGTTACAGATCCATGATGATTTACAGTCACTAGCAGTACAAAATGCTATTGGAATACACCATCTTCTCCTGATCTCATTTAAGGGGAACAGGTATATCCTGGGCACACAGAAGGTCAAATTAAAAGTCGTAAACAGTGACACAAATACTTCACCCGTCAGAAGCAATCCCGACCTCCTCTGAAACCCTGAGTTCTTGCCAGATACGCACACAAAATCTTCATGGCACTTTTACCACTGTTAATTAGCAAAAAACCACCACTAAAGCACATAACTCAACCGCAATCCCCTAACATATGTCTAATATACATTGCAAGAAATAAAGAAAAGGAAGCAACAGCAAGTACAAAATATTACTTGAAACTCTCATAAATTGAAATTGCAATACTTCAGCAGCATTCCATACAGAAATATTCTATTAGTCTAAAGACTGTTAACTGTTTTTTTGCTCGTATCTGCATGCCTAAAAGCCTTTCGCCTTCAGCACTCCTCCCACAGGGAGATTTGCAAAGGTATAAGTGGATAATTTTTGTCTCTACTGTTTTTATATACACATGATTGAGGACTTTTGGAGAACATGAAGACATGCATTGCCTACCCTAATAAACATCTGCAAAGTATTGTTATACAATTCCCTCTGCACATGGCAGAGCCCAGAGCCTGAAGCACTCAAAAGGACAAAGTCCTAGACACACGCATCCCAAAGGCATCTTAATTTGTGCACACATTAAAAGAAGGAGCATTTGACTATAAAGAATGCTTACCAATAGCAGAGAAGAAGAAAAATGAGGAATTCCAATCCAAACACACACAGCAAACAAATTGACATTTTAAATGCTGTACCTTACGGATTGTGGGAAATTTCCCTTCATACCGATAAAACCATCCAAAAGCTACAAAAGGTAAAGGAAAAGTTGTTTTTTGAAGAAAAGCCAAGGACAGGCTCATAATCAGACCAATCCATGCTGATATGTGTAACTGCTTAAAATTTATTTGGAGGCACAACACCAGAGGTTTGATATTACATAACAAGTTCTTAGCTAAGTTCTTGATAAATGGTTCTAGAACATTTAGTCATAGGCTTCCCTTATTTTAGTGATACACATTTTATGCCAAATAAAGAAAATGCAACAAGTATTCTTTACACAGAACCACACATGCCATGTGCATTGCTAGGATTTTTGTGGTCACACTCCTACTTTACAGTAGTTTTAGCAAGCCTTATGAAAGTTAACCAGGTATTCAAACTCATTCAAGCTTGTGGCAGAACACGGCTTTTGAGGAGATATGAAAAGCTCCATTTCCCAGGACAAAATATTTCAAGCCCCAAGTGCATAAATATTCTAAAATATATTGCTAAGTAAAAACATACAAAAGAATATGTTACCATAACTTTTATATAAGAAATACTGCTAATTCAGAGCACTCAGTATAATCCCTGTTTCTGTAGGGTTGTTAGATCTCATATCAAGGTATCTTTAGATGCAATGACAGCAGCAGTGTCAAAATCTTTCATCATTTACTAAAGGACCACACATATTGCCCTAGGAAAACTAAATGGTCAGCTGAATGTCAAGACTGACTGTCAGGAGGTGAGACACAGGAAGAATCTGAATCAGGATAGGAAGTCAGGGCTGAGCGGCAAACCTGTTTGTCCTGCTTCATGTTCACTTCATCCATGTCATCTGTTTCAAGTTGGTCATGTGCAACTCCCTTTAAATCTTCTAGAGAAACAAAGGAGGAAAGGGGTGAGGAGATAGAAGTGACAGTAGCTGGGGGTTCCCATGAAATGAAAAAGAGATCAGTAATGTGTGACTAGAAATTTCTGTGAAACAAAAATCCTAGTAAGTGATGGGATGTTTTTCTACAGAATTGTAAAAAAAAAAAAAAAAAAAGGCTCTACTTAAAATAATCTCCAACCTCTTCTAGTCCTGAAGAGCTGATAGGATCTGCATGTGGACAACCGGTCTACTATGTGGTGAAGGGAGGCCTGAAGAGTTTAGTGGCTTTTCCTGTAACAGAACCATCAGCACAACTCCCCAAAGCCACACACAAAATAATATAATAAAATAATATCAGATAAGGAATTGGCCCAGGTCTCCTATAAATTATGCAACTATTTATTGTTGCAACAATAAATATGCAACAATTTCTTTCTACAATACAATTTTAGTACACTCTCCACATACAATTTTCAGCTTCCAATTTAGCTTCTTAACTGCCAGCTAAGCTCCAACTCTCTGAATTCCCTTTGGACAAGTAAATCAGAAAGCCAGCAGCATCCTGGGCTGCATCAAGAGCAGCAGGGCAAGGGAGGGAGGTCTGCCCCTCTACTCTGCTTCCATGAGACCCCTTCCTGGAGTGTTGTATCCTGTTCTGGAGCTCCCAGTATAAGATGGAATGCCTGGACCTGTCGGAATGGGTCCAGCAGATCCAGCAGATGGCCATGAAGATGATCAGAGGGCTGGAGCCCCTCTGCTATGACAAAAGGCTGAGGGAGCTAGGGCTGTTCAGCTTGGAGAAGAGAAGGATGTTGGGAGACCTCAGGTGAGCCTTTTGGTACCTAAAAGGGGCCACCACAAAATGAAAAGGAACTTTTTAAAAGGGCAAGTAGTGACAGGACAAGGGAGAATGGCTTTAAACTAAAAGAGGACAGATTTAGAATAGATGCTAGGAAGAAATTCTTCACTGTGAGGCACTGGAACAGGTTCCCCTGGATAGGTGGTGGATGCCCCATCCCTGGCAGTGCTCAAGGCCAGGTTAGACAGGGCTCTGAGCAACCTGGTCTAGTGGAAATTGTCCCCACCCATGTCAGGGGGTTGGAACTAAGTGATCTTTAATATCCCAAGCCAAACTGTGAAAAGGCTGACAGAAATAACATGCAAAACAATGCACCAAATCCCCAAGGTTGATGCTTCCGACCGTTTCTTAGTAAGCCTTATTCTTACTTTTCCTGCTGCTGATTGTTAAAAACCATGACTATGTGAATGGATGTAGATTTTGCAAGATAAATAATTCTTATTTAACAGGTATCTAATTGATTTATCATATGCTTCCAGTCTCCCAAAAATAATCAAGTCATAGCAACTTTAACTTAACCAAAAAAACTAGCAGTATATTTAATAGAGCTCAGTGATGTGTCTTAGACAAATACAAGGAGGAAATTTGACATCAATTACTTACTTTTGTGTTTGGAACGAGGGGGAGAGTGCACTTCTGCAGTTACAGTTTTTAGAGACTTGGGTGGTTCTTTAGGACCCCAGTCTTCTTCCCACTCCTTTTTAAATTTCTCTTCCTCTGCTGTTATCCTAGAGGAAACAAATGCAGTTAAACATTCTGAGTACAAAATGAACAACATCAGTATAAATTCATTACCACTATAATTTTTCCGCATATTTGTTTTTTCTCTTGAATATAAAGCAGAATAAGCTGCTCCTTCCTCATAACTGAATTAATCAATCTGTTTAATTTACTAAACTACTAAGACAATTTGTAAAGTACAATGCAAGAGATATTCTTATTTAATATTTAGACTTTTAGGGCCTGTTATATAACACCTGCACAGATAATAAACCATGAGTGACACACTATAGTACTATCACCTTAAATGAAGTAAAAAAAAAACCTCTCATTTAGCAATTTTTTCATTTTTAGGACTGGAATTACTTACTAGAAAAACTGAAACACTGAATAACAGAATATCTACCATACATGTAAATCAGATGTCACAATGACAAATTATACCTAAAAAAATATGTGACTCCTCTCTCTTTAAAACTATTCTGATGATGGCTTCCTAAACACAGAGTTCTAGGTTGCCATAAAAAGTGACTCTTCCCCACAAGAAATAAATACTGTTGGAACAGAAGCCATATTAAATTCTGTATTTTAGGAAAAAACGGGAAAAAAAAATCAAAAAAGGAGAGGAGAGGTGTACGGATAGAGGAAGAAGTACGGAAGAGGTAGAAAGGTACGGATGGAGAATGGGGGATGCTGCAGGGAGTGTCACAATTCAGGACAAGAGCATGCAAGAGAAGTAAATTACCTAGCATTGCACTTTGATCAGAGAAAAAAGATGTTTCAAGCAAAAACTCAGCAAGTACCAAGTATGTCACAGCAGAAGTGCTGAATACTCTGACAACATGTAGCTTCATATATGTTGCCTTAAATGATCCAAGATCTATTCTTGATTACAGCTTGCCTTGAACTAATAATGTGGTGCCAAAATTTACCAGGTCTTAGATACATATGAATCTATATTTGGATTATCTTTTGCATCTCTAAATTAGCTAAAGTAAGTTGAAAAAATATTCACATGGTGTCAAAACACTCCTAAATACGTAGCTGAGCTCACTATTTAAATGTAGAGGCATTGTCAGGGAACAATGGACAGAATGTTTTTAAATGTAATTTTAGTTTTTAAAAGTCCGTGCTACAATGTAACTTGCAGTACATGGAGTTAGGGATCTCTGCCATTTAGGCACATATGAAATTTTTTTCAAATGTAAGATCCCAAAAAAGGGCACAGTGACTATACAGGGAACTCCTGCAGAAAGGATTCTTAAAAGAAGGCAAGGCATGATACTCAGAAAGAATTAATACAGAAAAACATTGCATTTTAGCCTGCCACAACTGCTTGTTAAATCTCAGCTTTAGATTTCATCTAGGTTCCTGTGCTACCATTCTCCCTCTTCCTCACCCAGGAGACTGACACCAACTTAACAGTTTGGATTGTGATATGGAAAAGCTTAAAAATGGCTGAGCAACACTTAAAAATTATACAGGCAACTATAAAGCTGTGCTAGACTTTACACTGAGCAGCCCTCAGGGCAAGAAAGCCCTCCCTGAGTGAGTAAAGACGCTCTTAGTCCAGAACAACACAGCAGACATCCAACATTCATTATAACAGACAGGCAATCTAGATTTGGAGAACAGAAACATCCTTCACCTGTAATGGCCTGCTTCTATAGCAGCTTTTGGCTATTGCAGGAATTTCTATATAGGCCACAAATAAAGAACAGGATGTTATCAACTGCCTGGGATCAGAAAAGCGAAATGCACAAGAATTCATCCATGTGCTGCTGTAGAGCCCCCAGCAGGACTGCCAGAAGATTTTTCTCTTGTGATAGCTGGGGAATATATTTCTTTATGCACTTTACAAATTCAGAATTCCCTGTTCTTTTTCTATCACTAAATTTCAGCTAATACAGATACATGAAAAGAGACTTAAATGAATTAAATTAATTAAAAACCCTTAATAACATCAAAGGGGCAAAGCCAAAGACTTGGGGTCAATCTTGGCCCTAGAAGGCTGAATCAAAATAGGTATTATTCTGCAATTTGCATTTTCATGCAATTTCCCAGTATCATTTAGAAGGAAAGTTAATTACTCTGATAACAACTGGTTAACTTCAAACTTGCAAATGTAAAAGTGCTTCAGTCAAAAATATAGTACTGATCTGTTTCTTAGCAGAACTGCATTTTTTCTCTTAGAATTAATGTAGTGTTTCAGTGACAACAAAGTAAACAAGTTCTGAGGCACAGAATTTCCTTAGTCTTAAGTTTCTCTATATATTAATAATACTTTCAAAATAAGTTCTCGACTTCAACTTCACACTGAAGTTATTATTGCCTCATGTTTATTTATAATCCTCATGTTTACAGGTGCTGATTTTCAGTTCCATTTCCTATTCTTTAACTGTGGTGTACTTACTGATATGCACTGGATCCTACATTTAGCTAAATGGAAATACTACACAATTTTATTTGAAAGCATCATGCAGAATGTTTTCAGCCAGATCTAATCTAATACACAAGGAACCCTCTTCCAGGTGGCACATTGCCTGTGTAAGGCTTTTACTCACTGCTCTATTTCTCTGCGATATCTCTCCTCTTCCTCTGCAGCCTTCTGGGAAATCTCCAGCTTTCTTCTATAATGAGTGGAATTAGGACAACATGATAAAAATAGTAGTTTCTGAGTAAGAACCTGAACAAAGTGTGTCAGCATATAGTTAAAAGTTAAATACAGTAAATACATTTGTACTGGGGGAAAACACTCAGTTTTAAAAGTCATCTTTGACACCAAAGGTTCAGTACGGTTTCCTAGGAACCCCAAGGACATTCCTGACCACATGGATAATAAGGGCATATACTCTACTTAATTCTATGAGTCACTACCTTCTTCTGAGAAAAGACTATAGTGTGTTTTTGTATGAGTTTAAAACTTCTAACTATCTTGCTAAAAATAAAGCATGAGTGAATAGCATCAGGAAAATAATGAATACCACACATTGGGGTATGAGAGTCAGGGAGCAGCATGCTCTTCTACTCAAGATGGCTTTAAATGCCATCAGCTTTGAAAGCCCAGAATATTAAGAGCATCACAGGACAAACATTTTATGAACAGAGACTCTGCAAAAGCAAAACAAATGTTAATCTAAGTTGAGAATCTTCTCACTTTGGTGAGAAATACCACAGAAATAATTATGTGCTCCTGTCTTCCATGCCCTCTCCAAAGCCAAGCTAAATTTTTCAGGCTGTCCTAGAGTGAGTTCTCACAATCTCTCTTTCTCTTGCTGCTCTTTGATGATTTTGTTGGTCTCCAGCGCAAGCCGCTTCTGATGCATTAACTCCTGGCGCTCCAGCTCACGGAGACGTGCTTCTCTTTGCCTTTCTTCTTCAGTCATGAACAGCTCCTTGCCCTGCAATCAAAAACACCACTCGCATCACCTGTGAAAATAACTCATTAATGCAGTTCTTCTAGGAGATGATTCAAACCCATTTACATAGTAGCACATCTGTGGATGCTGACAGTCTGGTCAGATAAACTTTCCCAGACATTATTCTAGGGGAGCTTGAGAAAGTTTATCTGACTTTCTCTCTGACCAGACTGTCAGAGAGAAAATCCACAGCACATCTGCCATTTCCTCACATTGCTCTTCCTGAGGAACGCACCCTGGAAGATCCTCAAAGACCTGACTGGTTACTCCAAGGGGCTATTCTAGTTTCAGCGTCTCAATTATTATGCACAAAACACTTCAGACAAGGTTTGCAACTACTGAAGCCAGCAACAACACCATAGGGGTCATGCCAAATTTATGCTCAGTGTCACTCAGAAAAAAAATATTCACATTATACTTTCTTGAAACTTCACTGGGCAATGAAATGCCAGAAAACAGAAACTGAATGATTCCCAATGTGAAGAGAACTACACAGTTACTGTGTTTTAATGCTCTTAATGCCTGGCTGCTGCAGAAATGTGTCATCATTCTGGACCCCAAATATGTACATCCCCAAAACACACTGCAGTTTATGTATTTCAGTTGGTTTTATGTATTTCAGTTTGTTCAGTTTGTGTTTCAGTTGGTTCCCTTTTCATTTGCTTTACAATTAAGACACTAGCAGTATTTTCTGTTCAAGAAAGTCATTTCTATACTGCTATAGAACACTTTGATAGCATTAATCTAATTTTCATTTCTGAAAGAAAAATCCCATTAGGATTAGGAATGTAGGATTTTTCCTGTCTCTAAAGTGCAAAGTACACATCTTGAACAAAACCAGGCATTGAGGAATGCTTTGCATCATAGTAGGGAAACTGTTTCCTTATGCTATCTGTTCTCCAGTCAAAGATGTCTGTTGAGAAGATGATGCAAGAGGAAGGAGTGAGGAACAGAGGAGTTCCATAGCAACAATTTGCCATTTTAAGGATACCACCCCAGTGATGCATGCTGAGGTAGATCTCGTATTTTTAAAGCTGTTAACGTAACTGGGAGTTGAAACGAAGTCCTTAGGATGTTGAATTCATGAATCCTCATCAACTAACCCAGAATATTTGTTTAAGTAATCTCTACAGCACCTCTGGACAACTTCATCTTTTCTTACTCTAAGAGTAGTTTAAATAAACTATTAATTCCTTAATGTAGCTACA
The DNA here is from genome assembly GCF_028769735.1 of Zonotrichia leucophrys gambelii. Lineage (NCBI taxonomy): Eukaryota > Metazoa > Chordata > Aves > Passeriformes > Passerellidae > Zonotrichia > Zonotrichia leucophrys. The sequence continues at coordinate 43,818,340 of NC_088175.1, read as the reverse complement.
CAGTATACATGAGCCCTTAGGAAGTAGCTGAAGTGACTTATTAAATCTTTTTTTTTTCCCTATTTAACTCAGTTTCAGGGCAATTGGAAAACATGGTCTTTGATTAGTCTATGGAACTTGATTATCCTCTTGTATACAACTACACACTTTCTATAAGGATTAAAGCAGTAAAAACATTAAAACATTTATTGAAAGTCACACTGAAGTCAGAGCGAAGATTTAATTAACTTCAGCTGGCTTTATATTATATCTCAAAGGCTTGTAGTTCTGTTGCACAGAACAGTGGAAGGAAAAATTGAGCAATTTTCAGTGTGTCAATACACTAATGAGATCAGATAAACTGTTACAAAAGGAACCCATTTGGAATAAAGACTAAGGCATCAGCTATTCAGGATTAAAAATTATTTGTCTCCAATCCAATTCACCTTTCATGTTTCAGCAGAAGCAGATATCTATTAGAACAGAAGCTCTCAAACATTAGAGACTATTACAATAATGTTAATTTCCATTCCTTGTGAAGGAAATGATTTTGCATTGGCCCACAACCATGTTTTATTTGACAATACTTGGTGTGGTATGAAAGAATAACATGCCACTCAAAACTGTGCTGGTTTGACTGAGGTATAGATCTTATACAGAAACACAGCTTTTGTTTTTATCCATTTATTTTTACCATTTATTTACTGACATAGCTTTACTCATTTCTGCTTACAAATATTCTGCTTTTACAAATACACTACTTACAGCACCTGCTACCACAGAGATAGTCAAAGTACGGCTGCTCTTGAGCACTCTGACAGCCTGAAAATTAAAACAAAAAGCAGTGTGAAGGAAGGGATAAAATGCCACTATAATGCTAGTTACACCAAGACTGGAATTTCCAGAACTAAACAGAGTCACATAGGTATGCAAATATCCAAAATCCATGCTCAATACATAACCCCTTGAGCTAATAGCCCAGAATCAGAACATACTTTTTGTGGACAGGAAAACAGGACACATACTTAATAAGCTGACAACTACAAATCCAGGGAATTAAGAAGACTTTTACCTCTTTGTGATCCACATTAGAAAAGTCCACTCCATTCACCTCAACAATCTGATCACCAACCTAAAGGGATTAATGCAAATTTTAGTACAGATGCTAAATTAGTACATACATTCAACGAAAACAGAAAGAAATGTGCTCTCTAACACCCTTCCCACAACAATCATGGGTACTGGCAGAGTGCAAGGGGAACAGACTGGAAACTGGTCAGGTTTGCATACTCCTGCACTGGGATCTGCCATTGCCAGTGCTTGGGATCAAATCCTGAGCTTGAAGGAATATTGGTCTGACTCAGGTCACTCCTGCTGTTACACTTTAGAAAACTAGCTTTGGTTGAAATGTAATCACCAGATATTTCTTTCCTATGGGGAAGAAAACCCCCCGAATCCTTGGAGTTGTCAACACAAAACAAGAATTCCTTGTGGCACCTACCTTGCAAGGTGGTAAACTTACCTCTAAGCCCACCTCTGCTGAAAGAGAATCTGGCTTAACATTGCTGATAAAAATGCCTGGTTTTTGTGTTGGACCACTGGAAATACTGAAAATGTAGAAAATCCCAAACATTAACTGGATAATATTTACAGAATAATATTTATGAGGAATACAGTGTAACACAGGGAGTAGTTTTAGCTGTTTCTTCGTAGTTTTTTTGCTTGAATAATATTTAAAATATTAGCCAATTCTGAAACAAATACCAAAACTTACCAGTACACACACAGTGGTTTATCATCCTATTTTCCTACTCTCCACCCCACAAAACTGGTTTAAAAGAAAAACCTACAAGAAAAATAATCATCTGTATTTTGCCTTACATGCTGAAACTTACATGTATGCTGACTTACACTGTCTAAAGGACTGGGGCACTAATCATACCTGAAAGTGAACAAGCAACGCAATGAAGATTTATTTGCTGAACTGCATGACCCTCTATGTATAAAACATTGTTATTTTCTTAGGATTATTTATTAGGAACAAAAAGGATGTTTCATCCAGGGTCCAACATCTAGATCAGGAACTTTAAGCTGCAATCTAAGCTGGGCCTAGATACAGAAACTATTTTGTAGATTATACATTCAATGAGTGATACTGAGCCACCTCTCCAGGTTTGTAAATTATTTTTTAAAAACCTTGACATCCTCCAAATTACAGAAGAGGCCTGATAATTACAACTATCTATTTCTAAATATATAAGAAATCCTACAATATCCCTTTCTACTCCAAAATCTCCCTAAGTATTGCAAGGAGTCCAAGAACCCCAGAATCATATTTCTAAAATATCTTGTAAATTCAAGATTGATTTTAGAAGCTGGATGTAGCTTTGTGATGATGTTTTAGTTCTGAAAAGGGTCAGAGACTGCAGAGAGCAAACCTGACAGTGGACAGTGCTGGAATTTGCTATGTCACTGAGCAGGACTTTTAAGTATTTAAAAATGTAAAAGCATTTACAAGATCCAATTCCATGACAAGTTGTACTAAGGCACTTTCAGTCCATTCTTATTTTTAAAGTTCTTTCCTTCATGACAGTAGTTTTAACACAGCTACTTACACTTTGCCTAAAAATATGTAAGATGTGCCACAGATACCCTACTGTTAGTTTGCCTTCCTGATCCAGCATGGATCTTCATTTGTCTGACAACATAGCCAAGAAGGATGGAAATAACTGCCTTGAGTGTTTCCTTTAAAAAACAGTGACATTAAATAAAAAACATGTACCCACCTGCATCCCATGCCTTTTGTACCAATCAAGCTAATGAAGACTTTCTTCTCTTTACTGTCTCTCCCTCCAGAAGAAGCAAGTCCAGCCACACTGCCCTTTCCTTCCTGCAGAGGGATTAAACAATGCTGTAGATGTTAATTCTGTCTTGAATTCATATCAAGACTACTATAAAATTTCATGTAGCCAGGATGAATCCCAGCCAGCATCAAGATAAGATTCAAGGTCCTATTCAAGGCTCCAAGGTCCTATCCTGCTGGAAATGAAAGTGAGGTAGAGTCATTTCAGTGGAGCTGCATGGCTCAGGTGAAAGACTGAACTTATCTGTTGGCAGAAGATTACTTAAATAGTCAAATTTGGTCTTCAGAAAAGGGTGGAGGGAAATTAGAGAAAAGTGATATGGAAAAATAATAATTTAGATTGTTTCCTGACAAAAGGGTTGGAGAAATACATGATAAGGCTCACTATTTAAGTATGTCTTTCTTCCTGAAAGCAAAATAACAGTAATTGTGGTGTTTCTTTTCACTTCTGCAAACCTTAGAAGTCACTTGCATTCAAAGTTGTAATTCCTCCACTAATATGCCTAAAATAGGCCAAATAATCTGATAAAGACTTATGCAGTAGAACTACAGCCTGGGAAGCTAATAAGCTCAAGCAAAATGAAGAAGCAATTAACGAGTAAAAGCAATTTCATTTGTGTCCTGCCCTTTCCTTACCTAATAGCTCTAGAATAATTTCATATCACAAAAGATGTTCCTCACAGAATACTTTCAACAAGATATTGGATTATAGTAATGCATCAATAGCTTCTCTGATAAGGTCAGAGAAAGTGTTTCAGAACCATTACAGATTCCCCAGAAGACATTTAACAAAATATTGATCTCTTACCCCACACTCTGACACAAACTGATCCACATACTGCCATTTAAGGGGTTCATCTGGCGAACTGAAAGGAAAAAATAATTTTAAATAATGGGACAAAATACATGTCAATGTATTCCACAAGCTACTTTGGAATGAAGCCTTCTGTTCGGCATTCACAATTTTCTTTGGATACCATTCACATTTGGTTTATTTTCCAGCAATTTAAACAGAACATTAAACAAGAGTACAATTATTGGGGCTAGTAAAGGTTGAATATAAAATAGATAAAGCCCTCTCAGGTAAAACAATTTTAGGAACCTCAGAGGAAAACTGTAAAATGAACCATAACCACTCAAACATCTTACAGAAATATCTATGCAGAGTGACACCTCCTGTCATTAACACTTGTCAAACATTCTGCCTAAATATTCAGCCTTTCAATGAAAAGGGCAAGACCAAAACAATTTTAAATTTTTCTAAACTCTGAAGCCATCATCAAATGCTACATATACAAAGAAGCAGTGGAGCTCTCTGCTAAGCTAGGTGCAGTGATAATTAAATTTCCATTATATATCTGTGACAAATGAGGAAATAGAAATTGGTTCATTTAAGTAGGCAACTGGCATAATATCAGATTCATCAAGCAAGACATCTGCCTGTTCATTAAAAAGGATGTGACATTTTAATCAGCATTCACACATTTTCATAATTAAACACAGATTCTTGGGATAGAAGAGGCTGTGCAAAAATGCATCTGTTTTCAAAAGCAAAGCCATTACCTTTTGACAGGTATCATGCCAACATCTGAAAAAGAAACATACTTTGTTATGTTTCTGCAGACCACAAACAATCCATTAACAGCAATCATTGGTGATAGAGGTCATTTTTTGTGTTACTTACGCCTAACTTTTATGGACACAACTTTCTTTGTACGAATGAGGTTGATGACTTCTTCATGTGTACATGATGAAATGGAATATCCATTGATGCGCACTATCTCATCCCCAACCTCACAAACAGAAGGGAAAAGAAAAAGTAAGCTAGAGTTAATAATTTTAGAAGTTTTTAAGATTGAATGTAATCTGGCAGTCATTTTGCTACAAAGGTTAGATCATGTCAATTCATGAATACTTTTTGAATCTCAGGTAATGTCAGATCAGACTTACCTGTAATTGTTTTGAAATAATACCCAAATGAAAAAATTAATGGCCAAATAACAATTTTATAAACACTGTCTACTATACATCTGGTTTGTATTCCACAGATTACCTTAAAAACAAGCCTGTGTTTTAATTCAAATAATTTTAGAGTTACTTTCTTTTATACTTTAGAAGTTAAAGTTTGCTTTTACCATATATTTTCTGAGATACCTTCCTTAATATATTTGATCAATAGGAAACTAAGCTTAGTCTTATTATCTTGCCTGATTCTGGATTGAGAAAATGCATTATTTTAAGGGATTTTACCTTTTTTTCATTTGTTTGGGACTCCACTAACATTTATTGCCAATCCAATGGCAGCACCCCAAGGACATTCCCTGGCAGTGTTCAATTCAATAGTGCAGAACAGATAACATGCTTTCAGCCACTTCTATAAAATTTCAAATCTTATTTATCAAAGTACAATCAAAAAGTTTCTCTTCCTCTAATATAAATCCAAATTTGATATGCTATTATGACTAGAGAGAATTTTCCAAGTTTTTATGAACTCTGCCCAATGATCCTCTTACCCAGCCAGGCTGAGAAGGAATCAGTGATGAAGACATTGCCTACTTCATTTTAGGTAGTGCCTTATTATCTGCCCAAGATTACAATGAAAAATTCCAAGTCCCGGCAGGAGCACCATAAACAAAATCTTTTACTTGATGTGAACCACGTGATGTGGTTGTATGAAAGTTAGTGCATGATTTCTTTCATTATCAATGCAGATCAATCCACTGCACAGTAAAATATACAAATGATTACCATGAAATTACCTTAAACCATCCACCATATCATCTTATACCTCTGATCTCCAGGTGGACAAAGCCAAATACTTTGGGTCCTTTCTAGAAGCATTTCCCCTCAACTATTGTGAATATTTTTTATGAAAAATGTATTTGATGAGACTTTTCTCATTAACACAAACAGCATGGGATTTTATTGTCAGTCAATGAAACTTTGGGTGCCTCCTCACAAATGTGCTGGTTTCATGGCAGCATTATCCCTAGTTAATGATTACCAAAAATGTTCCATTTAAAGACTCAAGTGTCAAGATTCCAAAGTTCACTTTAGGCTTAAGCTTTCCATGCTGGTATCTGCATTAGGCTGATTTCAGTTTTCAGCAAAGCTAAGTATTCAAGAAAAATTAGGTGGAATGCATTATCAAGCTCATTTAAAAAAACTTCTACAATTACTTTAAGAGAGGCTCTGTGCTTTCCTTTTATATGAGAGGACTGAGTGGAATTGGAAGTAGAAATTCCTCAACATAGCCTGTGTTCTAGAGACTTTAACACACAAAAAGACACGACATTGTGTGACAGGATATTAGGGTTGCTATCACCTTCTGCCTTTTTTCATATTGTAATGATTCCTTGAATCTTCCTACTGTGATCTGGCAAATCAAAAAAAAAAAAAACCCACCAAAAAAAAACCCCAAAAAAAACCCAAACCACAAACAAAATTCCAAAAATGTATCTTTTTATTTCTTCTGGGAAGTGTCTCATGCTCTGCAACACTACACAAAACATTAACATGTCCACTACACCAGCATTGCTCATGGTCCCACTTTCCACTGAAGCTGAGGATTTTTGTCTGACACAACACAGCATCAGAAGGCTACGAAAGCAAAGAAAACTGTCCTGCAGAAAGGAACACACACTCAGAGGCAAAGCAGGACCGTGGTCCCTAGCTCCTGACCAGTGGGACATCCACTCCCTCTGCTGGGCATCCAAAAAAATCTCATCCAGGGCAATGGCCTGCACTCCTAAGAGCTTGACAGTCAGATTTTTAAAATTATCTTTAGTAACAGCAGAAATAGGTCAGTAATGAAGGCCTTTGAACATACAACCTGTGGTAAAATACAGAATCAGACAAGAAGAGCACATGAGGTCTGCAGTTTACAGTTACATCCCTGTCAGCTCCTGCAGTCACTCGCTTAACCGACTAACAGTTCCAAACATTCCAAACCACATCCATCCACCCTATCCATCTTCTGGTGATTTCACATATGTAGTAAAGGGGGCGGGTGGGCTTTTTGTTTGGTTTTCTTTTAGTTCAAGATCCCCCCTTTACTCACATCTTCCACATCATGCAGACTCTACCAGAGCATGGAGCCTGGGTTTGCACAAACCTGACTCTTTAAAAGGGTAACCTCTCATCCTGTTATTGGCTGCAATGCCTTAACACACAGAAACCCCCAGTTTCAGGGCTGCAAATGACAGTGCCATCCTGGGGTTTCTGCACCAGCAGAACTCGCATCGTTCTGAGGATATCAGCATTCACTGAATCAAATCTATTCTCATCTCCCTAAGAAGCACTTGCAAAATTATAAATGCACACAAGAGCATATTTTATTTTCCCCCCAGTATGGGAATAAGCTTTTCCCATACAGGTATTTTTAATACTCTCCTCTACTGGACTGTCATCTTATTTCTCAAACTCAACACCCTTCACTCAACGTAATGACATTTGTATTGCTGACAGACAATGACTGAGGTTGCTTTACAAATAACCCAATCTAGGCTGAACTACAGAAGACCTATAGACATACAGCAAACTGCTTCTCTTCAGGATACTTGATCAGCTTTTCCTGAACAATGGTATCTAATATTGGAGTAATTAATAGCTGTTTTCATGTATTTTGTTACTTTTGTACAGGTATACCTGTGTATCACTGTATACCATGCTAATGAATCAGAGCTGTAGAGATAAAAGTCTGTGGGACTGAGCAGAGTAGAACAGTAACAATTATTTTGGTATTATATCACAGTTTCCCCTTTCCCTATCCAACCAAGAGATGACAGACTTTAGAAAAAAGATGCAAACCTAACTTTTTCTCAAGTAAAATGCCTATTATTTCTAACTTTTAACATGAGAAATATAATATTTAGTGCTTCTAGAAAATGGAAGAGCTTCATATAATAACATCAACCGTTTCAAATTTCCCATTTTGTATACTGCTACCACTTTCATCATTCACCCAATCTCTTTGTATTCAGCAGAATCCTCACATACAAGTATCAAAAAGCAGTGAGGGGTGGTGGGGGGAGAGATGAAGTCCATTTCTTAATGGAAGGACAAAACACTTGTGCGTTTTAGAGAAACTGTAGTCATAAAAGGGTCAAACCTACAAGTATCACAGAGAACTTTCATTATTATTTGGTCATTTTAATGTAACTTGGAAAGTACCTCAAGGAAAAACATGCAATTTGAACCGGAAATTTTAAAAGCTGCAGGATGTAAAATTGATGGTATAACAGAAAATCATTATACCTTTCTCAGACTGCATTTTTGGGATTGAAAATGTGTAGAGATTTTGTTAAATAAATCAGGTGGGTGAAATTTCAGAAGCAGTTGGCTTTACTGTGAGACAGCAATTTAGAACAATGGGCTGCTTGTCAGGTCTTGTTATTCAGTGAGGTTCAGAAAGTGCCTAGTGCCACCTATTATCCAGGCACTTCAGGCTGAGCTTTAACACCACGTATCAAAAACCAGAAGCCAGGCAGTTACAGGAGCTGCAAAGCACCATCTGCCCATATGAATTCATTAATCCCTAACAAGTTCAGAGTCAGTGTGAAGCATTCTTCCCCCTTACTGTCCCTACTTTGTCAGCTAAACCCTAACAATGTTCTGATTTGCAAGAGAGTTCGCACACTCCAGCCCAAAGATCCTTTACAAGCCCCTGACTGACACCCTGACGACCCTGGTCACAGAAAGCCAAGGGGCCTTTTTGTGTACAGAGAAAGCAGGAAAACTGACATCCTAATAAGAGCACAACAGCTGAACATCAGTGATTGTGTCAAAACGTTACTGTGAAAGAAGCAGAGATGCAGAGCTGCAACACAGCCTTAACACCAAAGTATTAGAATGTATTTAAGGCAGTGGCTAGTAAGTCCTTTATTGATCAGCATCATTAGAGCCTCCCAATATTTTCCAGAATATGTCTACAAAAGCCAAATAAGGGACTGGTCTTGATCTTTTTCTCAAGTTTCTAGCAGTCGAGCAAGGAAGCAGAGGGAATCTCTCCTACTGAGCTCACCACAGCCCAGGAACAACTCCCTTGTCTACACTTCCCATTCTTGCTGTGTAATACAGAAGATGAGGTACATGACCTTTTGTAGTGCAAACAGAAGGTGCATCAATGTCCTTTTCTGCAGTTGCCCATTGGCAAATCCCATGCTTAAATTAGGCTGAGGACAGAGCACAAGGTTTGTGCTGAGCTACAACACCCTCTCAGTTCTAACAACACACAGAATGCGCGGTTTTGTCCCAAGTAGTTTGTAAAGCATCCCCCTGGATGCACCTGTGCAGAGCAGGCTGACAGAAGGTGGAACCAATTCAAAGGCAATTCTGGATGAGATATATAGGTATGAACGCACAAACAGAAGGGCATGCACATACATGAAACAGAAAGAGGAACAGTTTAAATTCTAGAAAGTTTTCAGCATGAGTGACATAAACAGGGAAACCTAACTTCATCTGCTTTGTTGATAGATATTTTTTTTTTCATCCAAGAGATTTGTGAGGTAATACTGAAGCATATCTAAAAAAAAATGCTAGTTTAATTAAACTTAATTACAATAATGAATCATACTAGTCTAATATATTTTGGACTAGTGTTAAACACAATCCTTAGCCATCAATACTTGCAGTAGATATTCAGACTTGACAAATTAAAAGTAGCCAGGCATATTATATATATTATATTAGCCTTTCCAGTCAGAAATTCAGACCTTTAGTACACCTTATCAGATTCAATGTCTGATAGAAAGATGCAGACATTTGCCACTTATTGCAATTTCTTATTTCTCTCTTCACTAAGCAATGCCACATTCAAAAAGAAAACAGAGACCCAAAACATTATTAATGCAAATTACATGAGTATTGCAGTGTTTCTACACATAATTATTTTTGCCAATCTTGTTGGCAACTTCACATATACAAAATTCAATCACAGAAAGTGCAATTCTATGCAGTAAAGAGGATACTGGGAATAGTAAAAAATAAGTTATTTTATTGCATAAACCAAAACCCCCAAAATCTATACATAAAATTCAAGTAAATATTTCATTACACAAATGATATCTATGCAAGATGGAATTAACGCTTAGCATTTATATGTTCTGTTCTACGTTTAATCTAAACTTAGGAACTTAAAGCATTCTTCTACAGTCTAGAAATCCTTCTTTCCATCTGCTTACATATAACTGTTGCTACTCATGAAGTATAAGCATTCCAGGAAAACTTTAAGCCTTCAAAAATTAGCATATCCCAAACAAGAAAAAAAGAAGGCTTACATATAATTAAGAACAGCAAAATAAACATTTTTAATGACTTGATTCACCGCTGGTATAATGGTATTTACCATGGCATTACTTTACATGTAGGAATTCAATTTGAAGTGACAAAGAGCATCTTGGCAAAATCAACTTCTGAATGTTAAGGAACAACCATTAGCACCTAACATGAATAGAAATATCTTACCTGAAGTCCAGCATTGTCTGCCTGCCCTCCTTTAACCAACTGGGAGATGAAGAGGCCACAGCTGAATTCCACTCCACCTCTTACACTTAATCCGAGCCCTTCAGGATCCAATCGATCCAATCTCACCTCTTTCAGCTTTCTGCAAAAATGGAACACACTTGAGTGTTCAGCTGCATAACACCTTGTCTCAATAATGTTTCATATACAAGTTAGACATTATTTTTCACTTATATAATTTAGGCATAAAAAGCAAGTTCGCTGAAGTTTGGATGGATGTGTGTTAGCTAAACTATCAAGTTTATTCATATGAAAAGATATTTGCAATCACTGAAACTGCTTTTAGAAGGTTAGAGCGATGAGATTTTTCTATTATGAAATTCAAGAAAAATGAGAAAATATTGGTTTTGACTCCCTTGCTTTGCTGTTACTAGATTAAACCACTTGGCAAACAATTTAGGTACAGTACAGCTAGTTAGCAGGTAATTTAGGTACAGTACAGGTAGCTTGCCAAACAACTTAGTTACAGTACATGTAGCTGTACTTCTAGCAAATATAGCTAGAGTAAAATAACTATGCCCAAATCTACACAGATGGATAATATTTTACTCTGAATTTACCTCAGTAAACTCAGTATTTCTTGTTTTTTATTTAAGTTAACTGCATTGTTTTGTTGCTGTTCTGCTTTGTCTCACCGTGATCGTTTGGGTGTAAGCTGATCATATTCCACCTGGTGCTTTAATGGGATGAGTGGGCGGATAGCATCGAACAGAGGCAGCCTGCTTGGCTCATTAATCACCAGTTTTAGGTCCCCCACAAGCACTGGGAGATTCATAGACCTGCAAAAACACAGTTACAAAACAAACACAGGTAAACAACACACCAACAACAAGTTTCATTTTATAAGTTGTTGTGCACATGGCTTCAATATTTGCATGTCCTTTCAAGCTACCAAGAGAGATATTTATGCAGATACTGGTTTGATGAAAGCACACTAACCCCTGAGAAAGGAGACCTTCTGTAAATAAAGAACATTTGCTTCAAAACATGTGAAGTCGTCTATACATTCACTTAATATTTTAAGGTCATGCACATCACATTCAGAGATGGCATCTCCAACTTCAGTCTCAGAATACCTACAAGATTTATGGAACCATTTGAAAATAACTTTACAGATTAGACCCACCTGCCTAATGGATTTTTGTTTCTCCATTAGTTAGGGATCCTTGTAAGTAAATATAGGCTACAAGCTCTTTCCTTTCCTGAACTTAGAGTACTGACAAATTGTTTCAATCCAGGACAAAAAAACTATCCCAATATTCAGCAGCTAGAGCAAAGACTTTAAGTTCCAGATTTTGATCAAAATCAATTTTGAAGGATGATTAACTAATCCACAAAAACCTACAGAAGTTAAACTGTTGTAAACATCTCTCTCATGAGAGCTAATCAAAGTGGTCTCCTTGAAATCGTCAGCACTGAGATGGTTATTATGTACAAAATATACTTTGTTGTACAACTGCAGGAACAGCTAAGGTTCAACAGAGCTATTCCTATAAAATATTCAGTTAAACTTTTCCTGTATTATTTACTGTTCCCTTTCTTTAAATTTACATTTCCTGGGATGCAATATTTCTGAGGTATGGGCACTGAAAATACAGATCAGGAATACCTATGCAGAATTAGAGGTCAAATACTTCTGGAAGTACTATTCACAGTGAAGCAGAAATAAAATGCTAACTCCAACAGCAAATGCACATATTTTTGCTTTGGGATATTTCATCATGTATTCCCAGGAAGTGATACATCATCATTATATGTTCACAGAGATACTGAAAATTTTGCCCAAGACATTGCAGTTGTGGAAATTGAAGAAAAGTTCCCGTATGCATTGTTAATTTTGTAACTGTAAGAAGATTTTAAATAATTCAGACCTGCTGAACCAACTGGCTTTCCAAACAACAATCTTTATGAATGGAAAAGCAATTAGACAGACCAGAGTGAAACTGAATCAGATATGCAGCTGAATACCCCCATAACTACAAACATCAGATGGAAACTTATACATTTCACTCAGCTGAGAAGCTTTTAATTACAATATGAATGGAAACAATGTCTTTAAGAGCCACTTGCCTATGATCAGTGGAAAATATATTCTTATCTTCTCTGAAAAACAATGGATCATGGGCTGATGTAATTTGCAACTAAACAAGTCTGAGGCAACTGTGGTTTAAATCAGTTCAGCAAAAGGCTTGGTAACAGGCCTATCACCTTTCCAATTTTTTACCATTGTGTTGTAATAAGCCAGAGTCATTAAACATGCCAAACAAATTCCGAGAGTATATTTTTCCAGCTTTGCAAAGGACAGTTGCAAAATTTTGATCTGAAGAGTTAGCAAAGAATCTTTGAAAAGTGATGTCAGCGAAAAATTTGTATCAAACAAATAAGCACTCTTTGGAAATATTAATGAACATTATTAATGCTCTCTTCCTGTTTCTAAGAACAGCTTTATCATGCAGGAGCCTTCCCCCACACAGCCCCAGATATGAATCTACCAAACTCTTATAAAAAACTGCCAAGTCATAAAACCCAAGTAACTTTATAAGTGATTACAGACATGCTGCTTCTTTGCCTGCAGGTTATGCTTCAAAACCACAAGATTTCATTAAACAAGATAAAAACCTCTCATTTCAATTACTTTTCTAGTAGCACATAGACTATTTAAATAACTGTGAATATTAATTCTTGAAATATAAAAACATTAGTAAAATTTCACACCAAGATGTATAAAGCTAGATCTTACTGGTGGTACATCCGCAGCACGTCATAAAGGTAATCCTTCTCCGCTTCATTGTCAATTAATAGATTGACCTGAAAACCCAAGGACACTATCATTAATCTCTGACTTAATAGCCCAAATGCTGAACATGAGAGACTTCCACAGATTCTTAAGCCACAGAGCAAAAGTTTCATTAAGGAAAAAGAATTTTTTAAAGATAAATATATGTTTGCAACAGAGCATTACCTCACAGTGTCACACTTACAATGAGACTATCTAAAATTAGTATGACAACAATTAGACAAGGTGGTGAATCCTGATATACTCTGTATGCTAGATTTCCCCTCAGCAGTAGTATTACTACAGCAATATCATGTTTGTCTTACCTGATAATCACTGAACTGCTGAATAAATGTCTTCAGAAACCTTTTTGGCCACTCATTAATGTAGCACATGCTGTCACAGATAAAACCACCGCGTTGAGATACAATCTCTGTGCTGTCGTCCAAACCACCGATTTCAGGAGCTCACTTATAGCATTATGCAAACTGCTACACCTCTGTTCATCTCTGCTCCAGCTCTTAACTGATAGAACTTGCTAGTTATTCTTTCCTCCCCCACTAATAGTACCTTTACTTAAACCAGTGTCATATTACTATGCCCGCTCCTGGATAATTACAGTAAATTAAAGCAAAAGAAAACCAAACCCAAATTCTTACATGAGGAGTTCAATTTATATTCAGTGATAGTGAGACCTCCACTAATCCTGCTTGTAGTGAGAGGTCACATCACATCAGTTTTACATCTGGACAAGCCTGATGTTTAGGAAAGCAATTTACATCTGACCTAAAGGGTAATATTACTGTGACGTGAAGACTGAGAAGCAATTTGCATACTTAAATAAAGGCCCTTTCTTTCCAGGTTTGCAGTAGTTTGTATTATGTTCTAAACTAAATACATGCTTCATATTCCTTTTGTCCCACTTGGCTCTCTAAAGCCAGCAAGTCTTCACATACCAGTGGTTTTCTATTACTTGTACCTCCTGGCTCTCTAAAGCCAGCAAGACTTCGTATTCAGGTGGTTTTCTGTTACTTGTCTCCTCTGGAAAAAGACACTTTCAAAACACTTAAAGGCCAGAAAGCTACATGCAGGTCAAGATTGCTTTACAGTTATACCAGTGAATAGCATTTATTCACAGTGAATTTTGGCACACATCGCATAAAATCTGTCTTGAAAGGAAATAAAATGTTTGCAATCAAAACTTCAGCAATACTCTGCACAGACTCGAGGCAAGGCTAATTGTGAAAGTAAAACTCAAGGTAAAACTAATTCCAGCATCCATTTTTCACTTCCCTAACAGGTAAAGTACAGAGCTCAATCCCCAATGCCAGCTAAGATACTGTATGAGCAGTGCCTCACAAAGAACATTAAATGTTTAAGTTTATTAATCCTACTCAGCAAAGGGCAAAAGCATCATCATCTCTTTTTCCTGACAGAGAAACCAAAGATTAAAAACATTCAATTTTTCTCCTAATATGATTGCTGGTAGATGCATCCTCATTTCCTCTCAGAAAATGGAGGACTATATCTAAATTCTGCTATTTCTTCTAACAAAATATTCAGTCTTTTTGACTCCTGCACTTCTCATCCTACACCAACAACTTCCTTCTCATCTGAGCAAACCCAACACCCGGTGATTTCTAATATATTCAGAATGCTACAGCTGGGTTAATAATCCTGGGCCACTCCTACTAATAGGTCATTCTCTTCCTGCTGCCTTCTCTTCCATCAATTATCACTGCATCATAGCCACCTGCATTTCATGCCATTTTCCTAATTCTTTAACTCCTTGAGGTTAAATCTTACTGGAAACATATGCTTTACCTGGACTTATCATCAGCTGCTAAAAACTGGCTCTAATTTCATAAATTCTAAAATATCATCCCTCCACTATATAAAAAAATAAATTAGCAGTGACATGGTTTAACTTGGATCACAGAAATATTTTAGGATCTAGTTCTCAAGAAAATTACTGTAGAGTCATGGGATAGGAGATTTCACACATTTTAAACCAAGGATATTTTAGAAAAACCCTCTGGGCACAGCCCTGGACAATAGGCTTTTGATGGCCCTGAGCATGGGGTTGGGGCAGACAGCCTCCAGGTGTCTCTTCCACCCTCAGTGATTATTTAAAGAGTCTTCATATTAGTTGTATCATTGATAATCCTAGAACACAGAGTTGATTATGCTCCATTTCTCACTATGTACACTGCACTGTTTTTCATAGAAATTTGTTGTCATCTTATTGTAGGATTTCCATACTATTGTCTCCTTATGGCAAAAGTTCCATACCTTCTGGGTGTTTTCTCATGGGCACCTCCTCAGAGCACTGACTCTTTCTCCTTCACAAAGCAGCCACTAACCCCCAGCTCCCCTCTCACCCAGCCACCCCACTCTTTTATAGCATCTTCTTCTCATTGCTTACAGCTGTGCCCTGTTAAAGTCAGGCCTGCTCCTAATCTTTGCTAATTGGCCCAGCTGCAACTCCTTAGGGGTAAGATTACTTTCTACACTATTTTCTTACATTCTATCCCCCTACAGAAATGAATAAAAAGTCATCACACAATCTGCACCTACATACATAAAAAAATGAAGTCTGTCAAGAAGTCTACCTAATTTTATTCAGTGGAATAGAAGCTGTGGGGAGGAAAAAACACTTTTTTGGTGTGGAAAAAGTTCAGATAATAATGCAATATGTTAGCACTATTCCAATCTGCCAGATTTCAAAGAAGAGTATGAAGTCCTGTTTAAGCTAGCCAGATTTTGGAAAACTATTGAAGGAAAGGGAAAAACTGGTTTGGATATATAACATATTTTACATTGCTGCTTGGTTGACAAGGCAACTGAATAAATTTGCTAAGAAAAAAGAAACTAAGAAAAAAAAAGTTAACTAAGATAACTGCCATTAACTGAGAAAATTTAGATCTTGTAGTGAGCATCTTCACTGGTATGTCACAGAAAAAGTAAGCATCCAAGACTGGGTGCTGCAGAGGTCACTAGAAGCAGGATGATGCAAAATGAAAAAAAAGAAAATACCTATTTCAATGTCTTCTAGCTCTGATAAAGCTGTCACTGATACCTGCATCCCAGCTGTTTGCAGCAACACTGACAATACATCTCACGTTGTCAGGGGTGGGGCTTGAATGATTTATGAATTATAGCAGCAATGAAAGGGAGAAGGTTTAAAGTTCACGACAGTAACCACCCTCCTAGAAACAAGAGTCTTTCCAGAAACGTTGCACAACCCACTGCTGAGTTATACAGTAATAAGGAGCAAGGCAGAAACAATGTGCTCGATGTCTACAGTCATCATGATTGACTATCCAGGTCCTTAATGTTCTTGGACTCCAATTTGACATATAGAAGGTTTTTTTGCACTTCCTCTAATTCATCCTAACAATCCTTTGGTTAATGTGTTTATTACCAAGTGGCAGACACTTCTATAAAACATTACAATACTTTGTGGAAATTGCGTGTCCTAGCTGATAAAACAAAAAAAAAAAAAAAAAAAAACCAGAAAAAACCAAACCAACCACAACTTTCTTCACAAAACAAAACGATCCCCACAGAGCACTACAGAAAACCTTAATCTGAGAGAGTCCTAAGCGGCTTGGTAAAAACATCTTTTACACATGCAAACTATTTTCCTCCTCCTTTCCTTAATTAGAGCTTTCTGAGCATTCTTCGCTCATACAATTTTGCGCTCTGCCGAGCACCTATTTAACCGGATAAATGACAAAACGACAAAACGCCAGGCAGCCGAGCGGCTCCGTGTATCAAGCGCGTTTGCCCATGAGAGCACAACCGCGCCGGGGAACGTTAAGGTGGAACCGGCGCGGGCCGAGCCCCGCCGGGGGCGCGCAGGGCTGAGCGGGCGCCGCCAGCGCCTGGAGCCGGCACCGGCTCCAACGGGGCACTAAACACAAAGCAAACTGCTCCAAGCCCTGAAAAAGCTGGTACATTGGGGAAGGCTACTCTTCTCTCTCTCTCTTTCTAAGGTCTTTAATCCAGCCCGTCCGCGGGGGCTGCCACCCGCGCCGGTGTCAGGGCAGTGCAAAGTCCCCGAGCGTCTCCCTCCCTCCCTCCTCGCGGCTCACCGGGGCACAGCCATGCCCGGCCGGGGGAGCCGTGCCGCCCGCAGCCTCCGTGCCCCGGCCGGCCCCGCCGCCTCACCTTGTGCCGGAACTCGCGGGCGACGCGGCGCTCCATGGCGCGGCTGCGGCTGCGGGAGCGGCGCGGGCGCTGCGCGGGTGCGGGCGCTGCGCGGGGCGGCTGCGCGGGCGAGGCCGCGCCCCGGGGCGGTGAGAGGCGCGCCCGCCTCCGGCATCCCCGAGACCGCAGGGCACGGGCAGCCGGGCGCCGCTACCCACTCTGGGCATGCCGGAACGGCCGAGAAAGTAAAAGGAAAATAAACGTGCATCCATACACGGCCCCTGCCCCGCGGTGTGCTACCCGGGCTTCTCCCTGGCCTGATTTGTACCACTAGCTCTTCTCCTCAAACGCCATTTAGCTCCCATACCAATTTCTCTCCTCTATTTGTAGGTATGCATGCATGTCAGTAACTCTAATAGTTAAGGAAAGCACGAAATATGTGAACTTTAAAGCATATTAACACCCGGGTTAAAAGCAAAACAATCAAATAAAAAACAATCTAGGCCCAAATAAGCAGAAAAAACCTGCTTCAATAAATTGTTGTGCGGCAAATAATCTCAACTTCTTTGTTTTTAGGTAAGCAGAGTGAAGCTAATGCATCATTGTCTAGATCAGACTTCCCCCAGCCTTTCCCACAATGTTGTTGCTTACAAATACAGCCTCTGACGTGGCTGCTGTGAGTAACTGCACAAGAATCAAGCTCAGAGCACCTGAAGAGGAATCTATTTTGGACTAATCTCTTTCATACTTTTTTGTCTTGCTGGTTCTTCTCCCACTTTCCCTGCTGTGGTTCAAGATCATAGATTTCCTCAATCAGGAGGCAGTGAGTGGAGGACACCTGCTCACCCAAGTCTCTTGGTCTCCTCGCAGAATCACCTTTAACCACATAACTCCAGAGAGAGCAGAGTTTACCTAAGGACAGATACCTTAACCTCTCTTCCTTCCAGCCGAGTGGAAACTTGTATGAATACATATAAAAGCGTGATTTAAAAAAAAATCCATACTGCCATAAACGCCCATGTGTTCTATTTTATTATTTCTGTGAGATAACTTTTGTAAGCTTTATTGGCTCATTAGAAATTGCTCTTAGCCTTTTCAGATGGTTTTGCTATGTTGGAACATTTCAGCCGTATGTACCCTACCCATTTATCATATCAGGTGTCAGGAATACGAGAGGAGTGCATATTAAGCCTGTATACAGAAAAATACAGTTGTTTTCAGAAACCAATTTGCTCTTAAAATTGCAGCTATTAATACATAAATCACTTTTACCCAGGTTCCAGCACCACACAATATCAAAAAGCTAGTTTCTCCACACAGATATGGAATTAAACACAGAGATACAGAATTTCTGCCATGCACATGCAAAACAAAACTATCCTGTATTTGAAAAGAGAAAGAAGAAAACAAAAATTTTTAAGCACACATTAGAACCCATGCATGTCGAGCCTTTAAATTTACTTATAGTCTAGAACAATCATTGATATCTATCAATCATTTCTAGAAGGCTTTACAGGAATAGATCTTATCCAAGCTCAAAGCTATGTACATTTGAAAGAAAGTAACTGGCTTTTATAATACAGATAAACTTCCCAAGAGTCAGAAACTCCTCCTCCATGTAGTAAAGAATTGTGAAATTGACTTCACTTGGTGATGTGCAAGTTGCTCCGAATCATCGTGTAAAGGACACAGTGCAGGAAGGATGACAAACTTGGTGGGCTGTTAGTCTGCTGTTACATGAATTCCTGTGCTCTACTGTGTGTAAATACAAAGAAAACAAATCCACAAAGCTAACTCATGCTCCAAAACTGGAAGTAAACCAGTTAATTTATGAGATGGTTCTGAAGTTTTCATTGCTTCAAATGCACCATGTATTAAAAAATGGTGTAATTATGACTGTTTAATATTTTTAGATAATGAAATCTTTCCTAGCAAGAAATCGAATTGCATCTAAATTGGTTCTAAATTACCTTCGATTCTTGTTTGCTACTTGTGGCGCAAAGAGAAAATGAACAAAGTGAGCAGCTTATTTAGTAGGCAAAGAAATACATTAAAGTGTGTGTTGTGTAACCTGATCCCTGTTGCTTTTATCTGCTTTCTCTACTTCCATTAATGTAACTTGGATCCGTGAAAGTGCACCAAAGCCAAGCACTTGCTGCCCTCAGAGCAGATATAGGCTGAGGCTTGCACATAGTTCTAAAAATTTGTTTGGGGTTATTTGGAAAAGGCTGTGTCAAAGTTAAGGGATATCTTTTATTCCTCACGGTTTTTTTCTCTCAAGCACATTCTCCCTCCAACACTTACAGGAGGGAACAGAATTCTCAGTGAAAACATCACTAGTTTTCCATCATTTCATTAGAAATGAAACACAATCCACAGGGACAAATTACAAAGGCAGAAAAGAGATCTTTTTAATGACTTACTGTTAACAGACTTCCCAAAGCAGTCAGAAAAGGCCCCTTTTTATCTGAGACAGTTTCTCACCTGGTATGGGCAGCTTCTAAAGCTTCTGTCATAAGATATGCAAACCTGAAGAATGATGGGGAGAGAGACAGCAGCAGATGGGAAAGGGAAAAAACCAGCAAAGGTAACAGTAAAAGGAGGAGAGAAGGGGGAAAAAACATAATAGAAGGAAGCAAATTTAATCACAAAGGGTGAAATAAGGAAAGAAAAAAGAGAAGGAATAAACATGGAAAAGGCTTCAAAGAGAGTTCCAGAGTGTGAATTTATAGTAAATTAAAATGTTATCAGAAGCTATGGACACCATCCCTACGTTAGCTGTATGCTGCATTCAGTGTGTGTCTCACTTATGCCCTCGCTATTCAAGCCCTGACGCCTCTTTCACTGGGGCCGCTGCTCCGTGCTGAGCACGGACAAGATTTGCCGCTCCGGGCAGGCGCTGAGCGCTCGGTCAGTGCCCATTCACACGCAGGAGCTGCGGGAGCAGCCCCGGCTCCGCCGGCCCCGGAGTGGGCGCTTAGAGCGGCGCTCCCGGCTGCTGCTGCTGCCAGGACACCGGCACACGGAGCTCCCAAAAGCCCAGAGAGCGGACAAATGGAAGCGAATGCGCGGAGGCGGCGAGCTGAGCGCTGGGCACAGCGGGTGCGGCGATGGCCGGACCGGACCTGCTGCGGAGCGAGGGGCGGTGTCCGGGGCGGGTGCCGGGGCAGGGCCGGGCCGGGGGCGGATAAACCCCCTGGCCGCCCCGCCCGCCCGGGTGGGATGACCGCAGGGCGCAGGTAGCGGCTGGAGCTTCGCGGGAAGTTGCTGCTGCCCGCATGGAGACCCGGCTCCTCCTTGGAGCGCTGCTGGGCGCCTGGCTGTCCTCAGGTGGGCGTCCCGCCGGCCACGGCATGGCATGGGATGGGATAGCATGGCATAGCATAGCACGGCACGGTTATGGGAGGGCGGCCAGGGCAGTCCGGCCATCGCTAATCTGCCGCCCTTGCCTTCCAGCTCTGTCTCCGTGGGCTGCCCGGGCGCAGCTCCCGGCCGATGGGAACCTGCCGCTCCCCAGGTAAGAGCTGGCCCGGGCACGGCGGGGGCTCTCCGGGCTGGGTGGGTGCTGCACTGCCCGGACCGAGCCAAACCTGCTCTTTTCTCCCCCTCAGCCGAGGCAGCGCCGCGGGAGCCCGGAGCGGGGGCGGCCTGGCCGCGGCGGTGCAGGTGAGGATGCGGCCGGGTACCGCGGGACCGGGCACCACTGCACCTCACAGGGGACACCGGGCCGCTGGGATGGGCAGCTTCCCACCAGGCAGGCCTCGGAAAGAGAGCATCCACCACACTGCAGCCAGGGCTTGTGGGCTTATAAATCCAGGTGGTGCCGGGTTTTCAGCGCTGCTGCCCAGGGAGATCCCTCTGAGGGGGCTGGCGGTGAGGGACAGAGGGCTGCGTGTTCTGGTTGGCGTCAGGATAATAATCCTCCTCAATAATATACCTGTACATTGCTGTGATACCATCTGTATTTTCGGTGGCTGTTTCACCCTTGGTAATTCTTCAGGATTTGCCTTCGAGTGTGTATTTTATCCCAGCCCCAAGGACTCTCAATCCTGAATGCAACTTTAGTGTTAGAAGAGTGAGAAAAGCTCTGTGATTGTATCTAGAGCTTCAGCTTGTTCAAGAAGTTATGTGCTGTACAGAGTGTCCTTGCTCGAGGAAAAACTGAGGTCTGAGGTCAACAATTGCTTTGTGGGAGCCTTTTTGCCTCTCGGTAGAGGTAAACGAGCTGGCAGTATCGGGTCACTGGAGCTCAGCACTCAGGGTTTTGGATGTGGTTTGTCTTGGCAACTCGGCTGTGTCGCTCATGGCACGTTGCTGAAATGTAATTAGGGTGTGTGGTTCCCGCTCTCTTGTTCAAGGGTGGGAAAAGGCAGGATTGCTTTGTAGTCCTTGTCCCTGGCTCCTCAGAGGGAGTCACCTTTCTCTCTGCTTTCTCCCTGCTCTTTCTGGGAAAAGCTCAGCAAGAAAAAGTGTCACAAAACTGCAAACAAGTAACCAAATCAACCACCAATAATAGTGAATGCTCCTGGATTTAGGTTCTCCCACCAAGAATTCAGGATATAGAAATTAACTTTTTGCTTCCTTCTGGGCTAGCCTACTGAGCAGAAACCTTTGGTAAGGGGTATGGTTTAGGAGGAAGGAAGAAGAAAAGATATTGAAGTTTTGAGTGGTGTATACTTTTTACTTTATGATGGTGCTTTTTGAGAACTTAATAGAAAGCCAATACAAAGCAATGATCTTACTAAAAATGGTGAATTTACTGACAGACAGAGGTGATTTTTAGGTGTTTTGTTTATAGCTGCTGATTTCTTTGTTCTTTCTGAAAGGAGTCTGGAATGGCAGTTTATAACACTTCACCTACAGCAATGTCCTTGTCCTGGGACAGGAGAATTCACAGTATGAAATGTGGACCACCCAGTAAGTTATTTATGTTTGTACACAAAGTGACTTTTCTTTTCCCTTATTTTCTGCATTGTTTAATCATTCTTAGGAAGAAAATAATTCCTAAAATAGCTAATACAGGCCTTGATGATAATTAGGCTTTACCTTGTTTGGTTTCAAGGGTACACAGGAGCATGGAAATTTGTCATGGAGTTTCATCTAGCTTTAAGTTTACACCTGGTTCTGATTTGATAATTTGGGAGACTATTCCTAACCACAGGTTTTGTAATACAGACTTTTCAGAAAGGAATTTTTATAGTAGTATATCTAAAAATGTGGATTGATATTTAGACACTAGTAGCTTGCCTGTCCTGTACTTTTTTTGTCCTTGGAGACTGTTTGTTTCTGCTGAGGTAACCTGCAGATGCTGTTTGTGTGTACCATCTATGGGTTAGCAGGATGAGGTCCTTTTGGCCACCAGCTTGCAGTGGTGGGCATTTGTTTGAGGAATGTGTATCTTTGGGTTTTTGATTCATCTTATTTTCTGATGTGAAGTGGACAGGCTTAAAATACCTTTGCTGAAGGGTAAAGATTTTCTACGTTAATTTTGAGAAAGGTCTGTGTCATGCTGGTCTTGTACAAAGGTGAAGATTGAGGCAAAGTAACTCAGTAATTTTTAGTTAGTTTTGCAAATCTTCTAGTTTCGCTGTAGTCAGCCTGATTGCATTGGATGTGATCGCTACATTATAGTCAATAGTCTCAATTTGCATCCCATAACTTTACAGCCCAAAAGGCAATGTGGAATGGACTCATAATTTGTGCCTAGGGTTGTATCATCTCCAAAACCTTTTCATGTCTTCAGTATGCAGTATTTTCAGAAGCTTTTGGGAAGTGTGTAGCTGAACATGGAGGAATGATACAAGAGTTTAGGGGAGCATAATATTCCACAAATAAAAATTACTACCTATGGATATCTCTCCAGTATATGAAAAAAAAATTGTAGCAATTGTATGATA